>NC_090934.1:5667500-6292500 GCF_040938575.1 Ambystoma mexicanum
GGGCGGCGATTCAATGGGTGCTGCGCCGGGTCGTGGAGATGCTCTGAAGACAGGTGAGTATGGCACGGCGCTGCAGCTGGCAATGCGACGCAGTTTATTTTAATGTCTTTTTCCTTTATCCACAGGTGCGGCTGCTCCAGGAGAAGATGATGACCAAATGGAAATCTCCTTGTTCTAACCTTCTCTTCTTCTTTCCTTTTCTCTAGGATTGGCTCCGGACACAAGACGGGTGTGGCTGTAGACTGGATGCTGGACTGCAGACATGGTGAGCGTTACGCTGCTAAGATGCAGAATAACGCGAAGCGTGTGCTGCTCTTCAGGCGTGGTTTAAATAGCATCAAAAAAGTAGTTCCCAGGTAAGAAGTTCCAGTACCACACCCAAGCAGCAAAATAGTTCCTAAAGGAAAGTAGTCCCTTCATGGCCTCATGATGGCCTGTACATGAGTTCTTTTCAGGATGACCTGCATAGTTTAAAGTTGGCAATATGAGCCTGGCGCCTATGGCGCCAGGACTGAACCCATATAGCCCCTAGGCAGGGTTTTGGGAATTCCTGTGTCTTCTTGGGTGCCTGTTCCCTGGACAGATGGACCTGTTCCGGATGTATGGGGGCAGGCATCGTGACAGCACCCCCCCCCCCAAGGCCCCTCCTAAGGCTGTTCTCCTCACTGGTCCCGGTTTGTCTGGGAAATTTTGGTGGACCTTTTCACCAATCGAGGTGCATGAATATTGTCACTTGGTTCCCATGACCTTTCTTGTGGACCATAACCTTTCCAGTCAACCAGATAAAAAAGTCTTGATTTGACTATTGTTGAGTCCAAAATATTCTTTACTTCAAATTCTGGTTCCCCGTCTATTAGGATGGGGTTAGGTGGTTTAGTTAGCCTTGTCCCTGGTTGTACTGGCGTTAGAAGTGAAACATGAAAGACTGGGTGAATTCGCATATTTGACGGTAACTCCAATTTGACGGCCACGAGATTAATAATGGCTTTAATAGTGTAATGTCCCAAATACTTGGGGTTAAAGGTTTGAGTCTCCTTTAAAGGTATGTGTCTTGAAGCCAGCCAAACTTGGTCCCCTATCTCGGAGATATTTCGGAGCTTCATTCTATGTTGATCTGCGGTTTTCTTGTATCTCTCTTTAGGCTGTTTCAAATGTTCAGTTGCCTTTTTAAAAGCTTGTGTAATAGTGGCGTGTAGATGGTTCACGGCGGGCATCTCTAAGTTGTGGGGCGAATCGAGTTCAGAGGTTCGAGGATGTAGCCCATATATAGTATAAAATGGGATTTGTCCTGTTCGTGAGTGCAATGAGTTGTTGTATGCATATTCGGATATCCACAAAATCTCTTTCCAATTGCCTTCGGTTTGGTGTAACATGCACCGTAGGTATTGCTCTAGTGTCTGATTGGTCATCTCAGTTTGACCATCGGTTTGAGGATGGTGGCTGGTTGATAATCTAACGTCGATCGGGGCCAATTGACAGCATTTCCTCCAAAACTGAGAAATGAACTGACTTCCCCGGTCGGAAACCAATACCGAGGGGAATCCATGTATTCGGACGATATGTTCTAGAAATTCCTTGGCCAAGGTTGAGGCTGAAGGTAGACCCTTTAATGGAATGAAATGAGCCATTTTGGAAAAAAGATCCACTATAACTAGGATGGTGTTATACCCATTACATGGGGGAAGGTCAGTAATAAAGTCAAGGGATAAGGTATGCCAAGGCATAGGCGGAATGTCCAAAGGTTGTAATAGGCCTGCTAGTTTCCTTTTCTGGGTCTTATTTTCGGCGCAAATACTGCAAGACAGTACAAATGACTTAATGTCTTTCCGCCAAGTAGGCCACCAGAATTGTCTTTCGATCTTGGCCTCGGTTTTAGCGATCCCAGGATGCCCTTCTATCAAAGACTCATGGTAATTGGAGATAACATGTTCTTGTAATTCTTTATTTGGTAGGTAAAGGCGTCCTTGATAGTATGGTAGGTGATCGGTGACTGAATAATCTTTGCCTTTGTACAACCAGTTTTGTAAGGCTGCAGGGTTGAAAAGCTGTTGAATCTTTTTATGGATGTCGTCCAGAGTCTGTAGAGTGGTTATACCAAGAATTCTTCTCTCTGAAATTATGGGTACTGGTTCTGGATTTGAATATGCTTCCCCCATTCCAATACGAGATAAGGCATCTGCTTTGCCATTTCGACAACCTGGTCGGTAAGTAATCACGAAATCATATTCCGCAAAGAATAATGCCCATCTAAGTTGGTGTGACGATTTAGCCTTGGCTGTCTTTAAATATTGTACATTCCTGTGATCCGTGATTACGGTGATGGTGTGTCGAGCTCCGAGAAGATAATGCCGCCAGGCTTTGAACGCCGACTTGATGGCCAGTAGTTCCTTGTCGGTAACTGCATAGTTTAACTCTGGTGCTGAACATTTCCGTGACCAGAACGCCACCGGGTGAAGTTGACCAGTTTCAGGATCCTTTTGGGAAAGGACATCTCCCATGGCTAAGCTGGATGCATAAGTTTCAACAACGTATGGAAGTTCTGGACATGGGTGCTTTAAAACAGAGCACTGAAGTGAATTTCTGTTTTAGGTCTGGGAAGGCCTTTTCAGCTTCTTCTGTCCACTATAAGCGTTTATTTTTCTGCAAAAGAGCCGTGATGGGGTGTACAAGATGTGAAAAATCAGGAATGAATCTGCGGTAAAAGTTCGCAAATCCAAGCATACTCTGTATCCCTTTAATTGAGGTAGGTGAGGGCCACTTGAGGATTGCATCCACCTTTCATGAATCCATTCGAACTCCATTTGGGGTCAGGATAAATCCAAGGAATTCAACTTCTGAAGTATGAAAAACGCACTTTTTCAATTTCGCATATAATTTATGCTGGCGTAGTTTTTCTAGTACAGCACGAACTTGCTTCACATGGTCTGATTCAGATGAAGAGTATTCTAAGATGTTGTCTATGTATACAACAACACAGACGTCTATGAGTTCGTGAAGGACATTGTTCATAAAATACTGGAAGGCTGCCAGTGCGTTGCAAAGCCCGAAAGGCATCACCTGGTATTCGAACAATCCGTATTTGGTACGGAAGGCAGTCTTCCATTCGTCACCTTTTTTCACTCGTACCAGATGATACGCCCCTCGGAGGTCCAACTTAGTGTAGATACGAGCATCCTTTACTTGGTCAAGTAGTTCTGGGATCAGGGGCAACGGGTATCGGTTTTTTACCGTTATTTGGTTTAATGCGCGATAATCAATACAAGTCCTAAGGTCACCTTCCTTTTTAGGGATGAAGAATAAAGACAATGCTGCCGGAGACTTGGATGGGCGAATGAAGCATTAGCGAAGTATTGATCCAAATATTGCCGTAAATGAAGATTTTCAGGTTCAGTGAGGGCGTAGATTCTGCTGCATGGAATTTAAGTGCCGGGTAGGAGGTTGATCTGGCAATTATATGATCTGTGGGGTGGTAACGTGTTTTCTTGGTCTTTCTGGAAAACATACTGAAATTCCTGGTATTCCTGGGGTAACTGAGTTATCGGATTCGTGACCGTAGCCAGTCTCTTGATCAAAGTTCTTTCAGGGTAACAAGTGTGTGCACAATCCAAGAAGGTCACTCTCTTTTTTCGCCAGTCAATACAAGGATTATGAGTTTCCAACCATGGCATTCCCAGAATTATTTGGAACTGTGGGGCCTTGATTAAGTCAAACACAATGCTCTCTCAATGCCCATCTTGACCCAACAGTGTCATCTCCATAGTTGAATGAGTTACTGGACCGGAAGCTATTTCGGTCCCATCGACGGTGGTGATTACATCAGTTGTGGGTTTTTTGCAAAGAGGCAGGTTCATCCTTGTAGCCAATTCTTGATCCATGTAGTTTCCTATGGCTCCGCTATCTATGTATGTTCTCACTGCGTGCATACGAGATGGTTGCCTTTGATCTATAAGGACCATTGGTATAATTAGGTGCAAGGTCTGAGTGTCCTTCTTCATGCTCGGGAAGCGGACCTCTACGCTTGTCGGGCATGGTCGTTTCCCGGCTCTGATTCCATATTGACTTTGTCGGCGACTGCTACCACCTTCTTAGGTGGTTTCACTGGGCAATCCCGTTTAAAATGCCCCGAGGTTCCACAATACAAACACAATTGTAACTGCCGCCTCTTGTCCCTTTCTTTTTGAGTCAAAGGTCCTTTAACCCCCCCAATTTGCATGGGTTCAGATACATCAGTTCCTTTGGGGGTGACGTTGTCCTTAGGTCTTACCAATACTCGATTCTCGAATCTAGCCCGATCAGCCTTCCGATTCTGAAGTCTGTGATCCAACTGGACAACCAGGTCTATGTATTCAGCACAATCTTGAGGTGGGTTCACTACTTGTGCCAAAACGTCTTTTAGTTCACCTCATAGCCCACGATGAAATAGCGTAATCCGCTTGACCTCTGGCCATGCGGTTTCTTCCACCAACCAATTGAAGGTTGTGATGTAGGTCAGCAGATCCTGGTTACCCTGACGCAAGGACAAAAGTTTGTTATCCAAAGCTTGGCCTTGGGAATGTCGGGCAAATAGTCTTTCCATGCTTAGTTGAAAACCCTGAAAATACCGAGGAAGAGGGTCATCAGGGTTGACTAGTGGAATAGACCAGTCGGCTGCACTGCCGCTGAGATACGATAGTACAAAGGCTACCTTTGCTTGATCATTCGCAAAGGCTCCACGTCTACATAAAAAATGCAGGCGGCACTGGTTCATAAACACAGCAAACCTTTTGGGGTCCCCCGCAAAGCGTTCTGGCGGAGCTAAAGGAACTGTTCCTGGTAAAATTACTTGCACTGGATTACTTGATTGAGCTTGGGCAGAAGCTCCCCCGAGTCCAGGTAAAGGTGTGTGCCCAGCTTCAGCTTGAAGTAATTGCCTGGCGAGATCATCCATACGTTCTTTTGCCACAATCAGTTCTCTCCTGAGAGCATTAGTCTCTTGACGGGCGGAATGCACTTCAGCCCTTAGTTCTCCCAGTAGTTGGGCTAATTGGTCAGTCTCTGAGGTCTCCATAACTCCCGGGTGGAGATTTGTAGTAGGGCTTTGCGTTCTGTTACGCTCACCTGGATTCCACAGGGGCGTCGAACGAAGCTGGATTGCTGCGGTCTCCACCAGTGTGACTCGTAGTGAAGTGATGATCGACTGCACTTGCCCACTCAGTTTCGTCTGCCTGGCTCACAAGAATATTTTCCTAAAAGCAGTAAAGGGGATTAGCCACCCGTGGTAGAGAGGTTACACTAACACTATTTCCCTGAAAACTTCCAGTATTCCCCTTCATAAAGTCTCACCTTATTGTTTGGAAGGATGAACTCTCCATCCTGCGTGAAGTGCAGTGGCGTGTAGAAGTTCAGTTACTTCACTGATCCAAAGGTATTTGGCAGAGTTCCAGACAACACTGACTCCGAGGTAAGTAGTGTGTAAACCGAATGTACAGTTCTTTTAGAGTTCAAATGTCTGTTAATTCACTCTTGCTCCTTTCATACCTTTTCCCTTCCAGTGATCCAAGGAGTGAGTTTGCCTCAATGGATGAAGGTAGCGCTTAGGTAAGAGTCAGTTTGTACCAAGAACTGTCTAGCAAGTAATATTGTTCCAAATGTAATTAACCAATAGTTCTCTATCTTCTTTGTAGGTGCGGCGCGTTGCCGAAAATGTCTAACGTAGGATGGTGACCAGCGCTGCCTCAAGCGGTAAAATTCTGAGTAAGTATCTTGCGGTAAGTAAAAGAATGTCTTTGGCGGAACCCCGCTCACCTTTTGTTTGTTCTTGTCTTTTCAGATGCTGATGTTTCGGGCGGCGATTGAACGGGTGCTGCGCCGGGTCGTGGAGATGCCCCGAAGACAGGTAAGTATGGCGTGGCGCTGCAGCTGGCAATGCGACGCAGTATATTTTATTGTCTTTTTCCTTTATCCATAGGTGCGGCTGCTCCAGGAAAAGATGATGACCAAATGGAAATCTCCTTGTTCTAACCTTCTCTTCTTCTTTCCTTTTTTCTTGGATCGGCTCCGGACACAAGACGGGTGTGGCTGTAGACTGGATGCTGGACTGCAAACACAGTGAGCATTACGCTGCTAAGATGCAGAATAACGCGAAGCGTGTGCTGCTCTTCGGGCGTGGTTTAAATAGCATCAAAAACGTAGTTCCCAGGTAAGAAGTTCCAGTACCACACCCAAGCAGCAAAATAGATTCTAAAGGAAAGTAGTCCCTCATGGCCTCATGATGGCCTGTTTGTGAGTTCTTTGCAGGATGACCTGCATAGTTTAAAGTTGGCAATATGAGCCTGGCGCCTACGGCGCCAGGACTGAACCCATAAAGCCCCTAGGCAGGGTTTTGGGAATTCCTTTGTCTTCTTGGGTGCCTGTTCCCTGGACATATGGACCTGTTCTGGATGTCTGGGGGCAGGCATCGTGACATTTGCTTTGTCTAATCCTTGAAACTTTTGTGTTATTAGTTTTTTTGAGTTGTCCGTATCATTTGGACGTATTATAAAAGGTGTTGTATATTTATGATCTATGAAGAGGGGAACCTCAAGAGCATTAAGGAATCACCCTTTAGTTAAACCCGTCCTAACACATTCTTATTCAGTTGTAGAATGTACCAGAGTCCCATTAGTCCTGTTTGTCAAACCTAAACACTGGGCCTCATTATAAGACGCCGGTCTGGAAATGAGGGTGCTGGTAGCAACGTACCTGCACCCTTTCTGGACCAGCAGACTACAACTCTGCCGGCCAGGGCCGATGCGCCTGACAGGTCTGACCTGCCACGTGCATCAGCCCCAGTAGGCAGGGTTGCCATGGAAGCACCAGTACCACTGACGACAGCGCCAGTGCTTCCGTGCACCCTTTCCGGAGGAGTCCTATGGGACTGCATGGGAATGGGGTACAACATTTTTCACCGCCTGATATCCTGGGCCGCTTGGACTTGTAATATCCCCGTGGCACCGGGATCTCATCCGGCGGAAACAATGTTTCAGTCCGGCGGCACCGGCGGGTTACCGCCAGACTTATAATAAGGCCCACTGTCTATTTTGCCCTTAACAAATATACTGTTGGAACCACATTTTGTTTCTATGTTGTGTTCTATTTCATATCATTGCTTCAAGTTCCTAATTATGACTTTTAATGCAGGCATCCTGTTGACGTTGTCTCCAATGGCAACAGGTGCTTGCAGCTTCCAGCAAGATCTGAGGTTTCGCCAGGTTTTCACTCTCTCTCCATGTAACATTGCACTCACCATGACAGAGCACACAGATACCCATGCAGTTTAATGCAGCTTTAGACCCTCATTCTTTGAATGCAGTCCATGCACTGCAGTTGCAGCCCAGTCCCTGAAATCCAGGCATAAGGCCTAGGCAAAGTAGCCAGGGTCTAAGAATCTCCATGGGTGAAAAGGTTAACTCTCTGTGATTGTGTCTTTTCAGATGGAGATGTGGATGTGTCTCAAATTCAAGTCGCTCACTTTCAACCGGATGGCACAGTGACGCTGGAAAAGCCAAGTGAGGTGCAGCCCTTCCATGCTGTCCTGAAAAATCCGACATTTTCTAAAGTTGGCATTGTATGGAAAATCAGGAAGTCTATTCGGAAGCGGTTTCCTGCTCGTGCCTGTGCGCTACTTTATCGGAATCGCGCAGCAGCCAACATAACTCTTCATCTGTATTTGATCCCCAATGAACGCCTCCTGATTAAGGTAGGACAATGTGTGAGCCCCAGCTCTGATGAGATTCGTGATGTGAATAAGCGCAGGGGGTCTGACTCCTGAAGACTACAGATAGAACAAGCGGAGCAGCTTTGCTGAAAATGTTGGGGGCGACATGACATCTGAAGGAAGGAGCCCCTACCAAATGAGGGGGACAAAATGGAGTGCCACAAAAGTTGGGCGGTGACACACACCCTTGGATGTAGAGTGGGATTGTGACTTCTCCTTTCTCTACTTTAGTGCCCAGGTCATTCCTCTTCTCTGCTGATCTTCTCCCTCTGTTGGTGACCAGCCCCTTTTCTCCTTTTTAAGCCTCCCTTTCTTTACTTGGTATTAGGTCAGGGTCTGAACTTCTTCCTTTGCCTTTTCCTTGTGCTTCACTCACATTGTCCCTTTCGCTGTCTCGTTGACCCTTACTCTCCCCACCTTCTTTTGGCAGGTATACCACTGACTTTTCTCCTCCCGTGGCCTCCTTGGTATTAGCAGGGGTTGCTTCCCTTTTCTCCTTCTCCTGGGCCTTGGCCTCCGTTCTCCACCCTCTTTCTCTGGGGTACGCTTCTTTGTCCTTCTCCATTACGCAGTCTTCTTCGGCCGCCCTATCTCTCTTCCATCCGCTCCCATGTGATTCTCTGTCTTTAGCCCCATCTACCCCCCCCTGTGCAATTGGGCAACTTGTCGAGATCCATAGAGCAAAGTCATTATCACTTGGATTATATGGTGCAGCGGTACAGGATATGCACAAGAAACTAAATTGCAATGAGTACAATTATTGATCCTCTATCCTGGGAGTTCCCAAATCCACAGCCTCATGTATAGTCCATTTTGAATTACTGGGTAGTCAATGTTATTTTGGATAATGGTTTGGCAGATTGAAAATACAGTTTTAACCTCTGGGAGCATGTTTGGATTTGCAATATTCCATGGTTGAAATATGTGAAAAAAGAACCATCAACATCGAGATGCACAGGTGGTTACCAACCCCAGAAGAGGTTGTGAAGTGCTCAAAACCTTACATCCAAAAAGGATGTTTGGAAATGAGGAACATTGAACATGGGGCTTTGGCAAGGAATACAAATGTCTGTGAGGCAATAGCTTCCTTATGTCCCAACTATCGGCCCAACAGAATCTTCAAATGTATTACAAAGAAACATCATAAAGAGGTTTTAATACGACTGAGACTGAGCCTACTGCCCATCAGGGCACAGCTCGGGAGGTGGAGAGGTTCATGGAATTCCCTGCATGGAAGAGTGTGAAACTAGCCAACGCTTTAGGATTTTTGTAAGAACATTTTGTAGAGCTCATTGCGCATGGGGGTGCTGGGGGAGCGGTGGACAGTTTGTTGTATCTTGGAGTTTCATCCATTTGTTAGACCTCAGCCTGGTGCCTGGTGGAGGCCTAGGTCTTAACTTACTGCCTTAATAGCTATTCGATAACCTTTAAGGACTTGTACATGTTTCTGAAAATCTTCTAGAAAATGATAAGTGTTCAATCGGGTCTGTGGAAAATGCCATCAACTTGCAAACAGAAATGAAATGACCTTCCCCCGCACCTGGAGTGATGTTACACTGGGGTGTTTTTTAATGTAACTGCGCTCCACTTTGCAGCCTACCGTGATATTGTGAACCCGCAAGATGATGGAAAAACGGCCGTTTAAAAAGAAAAGGCCAAGTTATCAAAACCTGGGAAAGCAAACATTGGCAAACCCAACAGTTTTGGCTTTGCACCTGCTACCATCAGCGTCCAGATAATACCACTATTGCAGCGCCTGGCAAGAGCCTGTCCTATGCCTATACAAAAGCCCAAACTGTTGCTATTGCCAATGCTTGTTAGAGTGTCCACTGTTTTAAACGGAATCATGGTGAAATAGACAGTACAGTGGCTCCATATAAAATTATAACAGCAACTGTACATATATACTGCACATTACAAAGGTATTTCTTTCTTGGCTTATTGCTGACAACTTCTAGTTTTGCAACTTCCCCATATGGCCTTAGGTGCAAATGGATACACATTTGTGTGCGGTCACTCTCTTGATATGCATTCATGGGAACGTTGGAGCCGGTGCACGTATGGACCGCCTCTTACCCCACACATTGTAGCGGTCCGGGCCTCTGTGCCCTGAAATAACAGATCTTTCAGCGCTACAAAAGAGAGAGGGAGTGATGGAGAGGAAATTAGGAGAGAGGGAGACAGAGAGAGAAGAGCGAGGGGGAGAAAGAGAGGAGGGAAAGACTAAAGTAACACATTGGCGAGAGAGAGACAAAAATGTTGGGATCATTTGTGGCTATTGTTTCTATCTCTTGGTTGGATATTAGTACTGTATTTCGGGATGAAGCTGGACCTAGGTTTAGCCAGACAATGTGTTCAGATTTGCCATATAAGGCTGTACCTGTTAAACGGTCTGCTGTTTCGTAGCACCTGCATACTCTATAGGAGAGCATTTTTATGCCGAAGCTGTACAATTTCCATGACAGTGTTTTGTCAGATGATATGTCATCCCAGAGGTCTTTCCGCTCTGGTTTCACAGCTTTGGTGGAATAGGTTGTGACATATCTTGCAAATGCAGTGGAATTGTCTGCAATGTACTGCACATCTATGTTTGCATTCCACAAAAGGGCAATGATTGCATTGTAATCATTGATGTACTTGGATGCTTCGTCCCTTTTAATGTTGTATGTGTTTTTAGGGGATTTTCCTTTTACGCTTTGTTTAACAGATGACTTCAAGCTATGTACTTGTCCTTTTTTTGCAAACTACTGTAGGGAAGCAAAAGCAACATTTAGAGTAGTATTTACCTTTGTTTTTATATCTATGTGGACAGTATTTGCCACACTTATGTTTTTGAAAGTGTAAGATTTGTGTATGTAGATTACTATCGGTGGTTTCTGAAAGGATGTAACAAGTAATGTATTTTTCAATTACTGTAAAACAGTGGCATCACTATCATGGCCAAATTTGGGAGCATCTTTTATCCGCAAAAGCATGTGGATGTGTGTTTCATCCGCTGCCGCCGCGATTGGCGGATTCTTCCGCGTTGGGGTTGGCGGCACAGAGGCGGAGTGTTTTAGTCCCCTTTCTGTGTTCGTGGTCTAACGCAGCTCAGTCTTTCCGGGGCGCTGCCCGCCGGGAGCTTAAAGACCTCCTTCTCCCCGGCAGACACCGCGTTGCAGCCCAATTCGGATGTTTCCGCTTCCGGGTTCTATCGCTCCAGAAGTCTGGCCCTACGTTCCTTCTCTGTCAGCCTCGCTTCTTGGTCTCTGTCTTGGCTGCTCTCGCGAAGCGTTTCTCCTCTTTCTTATTTCTTCCGCTGTCCTTTGGTGGTTTCCTGTTTCTCTTGTTTATCGCGGGTCTCGTTCCCCCGGACCTGACTCCGCTCTCCATACGCTCTTCCTGATTTTCTCTTCCTTCTGCCTTTCTGCTTGGCACCGGATCTTCGGTTCTGCCTTCTCTTCATTTTACTTACCTAGCTGTATTTTCTTGTGTTCCGCTCGGAACCGCGGCTCTACCACACCCACGCCGACGGACTTCCCCGGGCATCTCCACCATCAGCTATGATCTTCATCATCGCTTCCTCCAATAGACAATTTCGTTTATATCGCTATCCTGCACCACCTTTCAATACCGCCCTCCAATTCTGCTGCAATACCTGATCGGCGAGGAGTGAGGAAGAGTTTCACGTGCCACAAAGGGTTTTTTCCCTATTTGGGTTTTTCCCTTACTCCGGCTTGATTCCGGAAAGGGAGCCGCAGTAGTGCTGTTTCCCAAGCAGTCACTGTAGCTTCCTTCCGTGACAAGCCCAGCTACCCAAGAAAAGAGAACTACTTAACCAGGCGGCACCTACAATCTACAGACAACGACTCCAGCAGCTCAGGTGAGGAGAGTACGAAAGGAGGGGGTGAAGAGGGAACCAAGGGATCAAAATTATCACAGTGTGGTGCTCCTCTGGATTGATATTCTTTTCTCCAAATGAAGTGTTGCACTTCCCCGAGCTGAGGGTAGTTTTATTGCAGATGAAGTGCAGCATGGCAATGAAGCGATAGTGAAAGTACCTTGATACGTTTATAGGGTCAAGAGAACAGAGTTCTCCTGGTATTTTTGTTTCTATTCCTTCTTATTTTGGTTTGCAGTATGTAAGAAGACGTTCAAGTCATCCCATGCGTACTCTGCACAACTTAATGTAACAAACCATGTGGGTGGGCCTAGGTTTCTTAGCATGCAACGTACATCAGTGGGATATCGGAACCAGTATTCTTTTGTACCATGCATGTTTGCCAAGCGATTTGTGATACTGGACTGCAAAACTTCATCTTTGTCTTTTATTTATTAAAGCAGTTGTGTAGAGCAGATGTTTAAAAAAATTAGAGCCTGTTTTAAATGGGACACAGAAGACATCGACCTCACGATCAAGGCTCTAAAATTATCAAGAGCCCCTGGACCAGATGGTCTCTTGAACAGTGACCTAAAACTTGCTCCAGCAGAGTGGGCCACATTATTTGCACAGCTCCTTATCCTGAGAGAGAACACACAACAACTTTCAATCAGCTGGAAAACTGCAATAATCATCCCAATTTGTAAACAAGGTGATCGGAAAAAAATGGAAAATTAAAGACCAATCGCACTTTTAGACCCATTAGGAAAATTGTTTGGGTCTTTCCTCCAGAAAAAATTGACTCAATGGGCAACTAACAACGATAGACTGGTGAAACGTCAAACCGGATTTGTCTGTAGCGTAGGAACTAACATGTTAGGCAGAATCCTGTGCAGTTCCCTTAGGGTGCACCACAGAAGATTAGGACTACAGGTGAGAGCAATAAATCCCCTTTGGTATCACTCTGTACCACAAAGATTTAGTTGGTAGCTGTGGCTAAGCAGTCAGACTTTTTTTTTTATTATTGTTTTATTACAAACCTTTAAAAACACATTTTAAAAGATTTAGATCCAAAATATTCACAAAATGATATTCATCTAGATCGACTCTATTACATCACTTAGAGAGGCGGTGACTCGTACCAAAAAGAAAGTTAAAGCTATTGTTAATTTTTGATCTGTTTCATCAAACAGAACTTGCCACCAGTCTTCAATTGAGAGGGTCGATCTTGCTTGAATAAAATGACCGAAATGTTTCATACGTTCATTAGTCAGACCTGGGCATAGCATTACTAAGTGTTTAAGAGTTTCTTCGCTATCGTTGCATAGTCTACAAAGTGCTGTTGGAGTGGTAGTATTTGCCCATAAGTTTAGGCGTTCTCGAGTTTGGAAGAGATTCAAATGAAATTTCATGTAGAATTTCCTTCGTTTTTGATCCTGAAATTTTACCAAGTAATTTTGAGTTATATTAAGGGCTCTTTTCTGTATCGGGATATTTTCCATTAAACAATGTTTCCGTTTTCTTTCGCCAGTCAAAATCCAGTCCTGGTCCCAAAGTTTCCTTTTAACCAAATTGGGTTAGATTGTAAAGTTGATAAATCTGTACCAAGGTCTGTTAGAATTTTTCCAGAAATCCTAACCCATAAAGAGAAAATAGGACACAACTCTATTCTTTTAGCAAGATCTAAAATCTCATATTGCAGAGATGATGAGGCCATTGAAATTTTACGATAGATGGTAAGGGTTTGCCAACACACTTTTGCGTTAAGCGAAGTCAAACTGAGTTCGAATGGAATGCAAGCTGTTGGAGTTCCCTTCGGTAAACAGAGAACACGAGACCAGAACAAATTTTCTAGGCTGTCCCAAGTTTCATGTGAACATCCCAATGCACAATCCATACCGTACAAGAGTGCAGGTGTTACTTTCTGTTCATAATAGTTAAGCGCTGGCAACACTGAAAATTTGCCATATTTTTTGTGTAACCAGGCTGTTTGGATTGCAAGTTTTTTGCATTTCAATTTAAGGTTTTTCACCCACGGAGCATCATTTATGTTGGAATTAAAGAGAGTCCGCAAATATTTAATTTCAGGTGTACATACCAACATTTTCTTTCCCAAAAACCACTTAAATTTTTGTCTATTTAATCTGGTTTGTCCTTGCAGATTTTGGATTACGATGATCTCCGATTTGAAGGTGTTCACAATCAATGCATTTTGCTTCGTATAAGTTTCAAGTTCATTTAGGCTATGCTGTAAACCAACCAGTGTCGAGTCCATCAGAATTAAATCACCAGCATAGATCATATGTCCAATATGAACACCATTCATTCTCGGTGGAAAGGATCTAGCTTTTTTTAAACTTAAGTCGACATCGGATATAAAAAGATTGAAGATAATCGCGGCCAGAGGGCAGCCCTGTTTAACCCCACAAAACGTTTCAATGGCAGACGAAAGTCTTCCTCTCTTGTCTAGTCTAATGCGAATATTGGTGTTGGTATGGAGATCTTTGATTGCCAGAAACAAACTTGTGGGGCAGTTCCATCGCAGCAACTTAGACCATAAAATTTGTCTATCGATACTATCAAATGCATGTGATAGGACAATTGAGGCGATATAGATTTTTTCGCCACGTTGCAAAGCATCCATTTTCAGGAGATTGATTAGAAGAAGATTCAAACTACATCCCACTCCCTTGGTGAAGCCGGTCTGTCTTGGATCTATATGCTTGCTGGATATGATCCACCTCTGTAGATCATGTTGTAAAAGCGTTGCGTAGATTTTCCCCACGACATCCAGTAAAGCAATTGGCCGGTACTGATTCGGATTAGCACAATTACCTTTTTTAAAAATTGGCACGATGATCGCGCTTTTCCACGATGTTGGTGTTGTAGCAGTAGATGCAATCTTCAAAAAATGTTTCAGATGATCAAAAGCTGGTATTTCTGCATCACCTTTTTTTGCCATAGAGCCGGGAAAAGTGGTTTATCCACATGTCTTCAGAGACCATGTTTTCCAGCAGCGCATCCACAGGGGCACTCAAATTATTGATAAGGCTCCAGAAATCTCTGGTGTTCTTATTGGCCAATTTGGCCAACATCAATTCAGAGTCCTATTGTAAAAGATGTACTTGATGGGCCTTTAGCCAATTTCTGTATGATTGTTTGATTTTCTTCTTTGTTTCAAGGTACACAGAAATCGATGATCTAGGAATGCGCCGGAGCTCCAATCTCATTTGGTGTTTTCGTTTCAAAATGTCCAAATCAAACGAATGCGTTTGTGAGAAGTGTTGTCGTTGGAACCCGCTATTGCTTTCTTAATATTGTTTAAATAGATGTTGATATTCGATTTGCTCAATTTCTGCAGCAACAGCATGAGTAAGAGACCTAATCTCGAAGTCTTCAAGTCGCAGGGGTATTCTGTTTGATTGAATAGATATCTTGTGGTTCCAGTGTACATATGGTTTGGTATCTGTTCTAATAGTTAATTTTAGAAAATTGTGATCGCTTTCGACCTTACCAATAACGTTAAGAGATTGGACCCGAGCATGTAGTTTATTGGACACAAAAAAGTAATCGGGGTTAGATTTTTGACTGTCTCGTTTCCAAGTAATCTGTGCAGGAATGTCACCATCTGTGCATCCGTTCAACATAGGCATTCCTCTTGCAGACATTTCAGAGAACCAGGCTTGGGTATCTAATAGATTGGATATTTTACTAAACGGCCTTCCAGATTGCAATTTTATACAATCAATATTTAGATCTCCACACAGTAAAATATTTGGTAGGGATTCCTTTTCATTGATGGTATCATGAATAGAGGACACATCATCAATAAATTCATCTGATCGAAATGCTTTGTGTTGCCAATACAGATTCATAATGTATATTGTATCCATTTTTTGGTTTGCAAACAATTCTAATTTAACTCTGACCAGTTGAATATATGGAGTTATCCTTTTATCTTCAACAATTTTGTAGCCTGAACTTTTCCTGATCAAAGTAAGAAGACCAGCTACAGGTCTGCCAGTATTTTTCACACTTGCAGGATTAATCGAGATGTCGAATTCGTCACATATCGGAGGTTTTGCAAGCCATGTTTCTTGTAGGCACACAAAGTCTAAACCATCAAGCCAAGAATATTGAAACAGATGATTAAATCCACGGGAGTTCCAAGACGCAATCCTCAACAAGGTTTTGGGTTGAGGAGCTGAACATTAGCTTCTATGAGACCTCGTCAAAGATCTAGCAACCCAATCCCACTGGTTAGATTCAGGGATATTCATCATATTATCATTTGAGGGGCTGCTAGACTCTTCACATGAAAAAGTTATTAGAATTTGATCACTCATTGTTTGTTTTTTTGAGGTGAGCGGGTGAAAACTTGAATCCGGTACTTGTTCATTCATTGAATTCGATGTTGTTTTTAAAATTTCTGAGGCAGCAGACTCTGCACAAACGCGACTTGTATGTTGAAAAGTAGATGAAAAATTCACTTCGGGGGTCAAGATTGCACCTGTAACAGACGTGATTTTTCCATTGTGTGTATCATCTTCGCGCAAATCAAAGCCCATCGACAGTAGTATGTGTACAGATTCCAAAAGAATGTTACATACTATTCCAGAGTCGATGCGCAAGCGCACACCATCATTTTGTGGTTCTTTGTAGAATTCGACAGTCCTTATATCAGTTGTTTCAATTGTCCTTAAAGTTGGAACATAATGTAAAAGGCGCAGTACATTTGCCCGATTAAGTGTAAAACCGTCGTTTGCAGATGATATTCGTTCCAAAATGAGCTGATATTTGGAGATAGTTTTCTTGAGTATTGAAGACGACGGCTTACTTTTCGAAAAATGCACATGTTTAGCATTTCATTCTTGATTCAATGGATTGACAATGGAACTTGTTTGATCATCATAATCTTGAGAGCCACACATGGAAGTATTCATAGCTGCTTTCAGTGATTTACTCCTAATTTCAAGGCTTCGATCGGCCAACGATGGAAGGCCATGAAGCTTCATATTTGTCCATCGTTGCCCAATAGCACGTTATTTTGGACTTTCCTTTGTAGGATTTGTTTCCTCGCGGGTGTTTATCTTAGATACAATAACACACTGACGAGTGCTCTGAGGCAAGTCTCTGTGGGGCACAGCAGACGGTAAGCTTAAGTTATGAGGAGCCAAGATCTCCTCTGCTGGATTCAAAGCAGTAGTGTCAGTCCGAGAATGCACTTCATCTACATATCCAGCAGGTAGCAGATCTAGGAGATCATCCAAAGGCTCATGCCGTTCAACCACTGCTTCTTCTGTAGTGATGCTTACAACTTCATCAGGATCCTCGATTATATTATCATTTTTCACGTTACTTAATGTATCCGAATTTATTGCAGTCAGACTTATCTCAAGAGGGAGATGAGCAGTATTCAGGGTTTACACATTAGGCCTACAGTACTATGGGACAAGGAAACACTGACCAAAGCGTTGTATTAAAAAGTAGATATATATTTATTTTATAGACTTCTAGTAAAACACATTTATCACAGTCATCAAGCAAGTTAAATCAAGTCAAGGAAAAATATACACACTCCCTAGTTAAATTGTAGACCAAGTGAACCAGAGTGAAAACTGAGCAAAACAGCACAGTGGAAACCACACACAAGGGATGCTCTAACAATTTCCCACAAGGGAGGGAAAGCACAAGTTATATATAAATAGCTTCATACAACACTTCCCATAAGTTTCTGAACCAGTTTTAAGCAAGACAGTGCATCAGTATAGAATATACTCAAATGAAAACTGAGTAAAATGGCAATTCACAAGGTTTAGAAATGGGAAGAAAAGGGTAGTCATAAGAAGTAGGTGCACCAACACAGTCCAAGTTGAGAATCAATCTAAAGAAGCCAGGTCTAACAAATGTAGCTAGAGTCAGTAGGCCTGTGCCAGAGTCAGTGGTACATGGCAAGGGCCCAGGAGCGAAATGTTCTTGTAGCTGCAGCCAAGTCTTTGGTTAACGATTTTGAAAAGGAGGATGCAGAGAGCGAAAGACAATGTTAAGAGAGAGGGACGGCCAACCCAACAGATAGGTAAAGGATTTGAAACACCTTTCGTGCTACCGCGAAGAAAGGGCGGCCTGGCGGAACAATGTACCTTTAATATGAAGAAGTGGCTCTCCTGCGGTGGCGGTTGTTCCTGGTAGTTCCTGCAGTTTGGGGGATCCAGCAGAGGAAGAGAGGCTCTCATCGTGGCGGAAGGGTCAAGTTACTGCACTACCCAGGGATGAAACCAGCCGTGGTGCTGCCCGACGAATAAAAGGTACGCTCCTTTAAATCGCAGTCCGGGTGGACTGGTGCCTGGTTATCTGGCCTCCGAGGACGAGGTTCGACCAAGGCAGGTCCGGGAAGGCGATTGGCAAACTGGTTGGCCCCACCAGCTCAAGGGAAGAAGGCTCTTGCAGATGAAGATCTTCTCTCGTCGTGTGGAGAAAAGTGGTGAGACGCTGCAGCAGGGATTCACCGGTGTTTCAGTCGTTGTAGATGTCTTTGGCTTCTCTCCTCTTCGGCTTCTTAGTTCCAGTGGTGATGTCTTGCTGTTCCAGTCCTCAGGACCCTGCTTTTATTCAAAACAATCCCCATTCATACAGCCTAGCTATCACTCACACAGTGGATTGGTCATCTTGGCGGGAGACCCTCCAGCCTATCAGGATAGAGTGCGACATGGGTTGCGGAGGCAACCCTGTCCAGGGGTCCTACTCCCCCTCCCACACAACGGACCCACCCCAGACTCAGTGGCGCCGAAAGGAGGGCTTCTTGGCAGAAGCCCGCCAAAAGGACGAACAAAGGATCCCTGACCTGGGTTAGGAGTTTAGAGGAAAACACGACAAAGAATTTATATTAAAGTTCTGGCAAATAAAACCTACCGGAGTAAAGTTAATATTAAAATAAACCAGCTGTATGTCAGAGGCTGTCAGAAAAAGTGGTAGCCTCGTACAATGGGAAAATCCCACAGGAAAATATTTGCGGTCGAATATTTATGGTAGTAACCACTGCCACCAGCCAGGAACTTTAGAGAGAGGGACTGTACAGTACCCCCTCGAAAATGAACATAAGGGAAAAACTATTAACCCTTCCCAGTACCTCCATAGTAAGATGGGTTGTACTGGTTTAGTTTATAAAAATTGACTAGTAAAGTCAATTGGGACTTTACATGCCCTGGGAGACAGTAGTCAGTCCCAGGGTATGGAGTCTTTGTTTGGGGGTCGCTACTACACCCCTGTGTCACTGCACGGAGGGTGCTGTGTAACACATGTGAATGAAGATGGTTCCTTTGGGGATGAGAAAATCCCATAGACATTAAACACAAAAACAACCTAGAACACACATAGCAAAGATGCCTAAGAGTGGGAAAAAGAGTCTCACTCTTAGCAGATACAAAGAAACAAACCCTACAAATCCAGCAAAGCTGCTGGGGGACTCTATAGGTAAGGGAAGTTAGCCATAGAATGAGAACTCTCCCTAACATAACATCAACCTGCTAATCTTAAATTTGATAAAACAAGAAGCACGAACCAAAAAACAACAGGTATTTGCGATGTTCATAGATCTAAAATTAGCCTTCGACTCAGTTAACCGCCAACAACTATGGCAAAAAAGTACAGGGTGGAAATGCCCTGAAGCAATCCTGAACCCAATTAACCAACTGTACGCGAACACCACAATTCAAGTCAGAGTAACGAAGGATGAATTGGTAACCACTCCAATACAAACTTGGAATGGTCTGAAACAAGGATGCCCTCTCGCGGCAATCTTGTATAACCTGTACACTTCAGATTTTGGGGGTAATTCATAGAATTCGGTGCACAAGTGGTGCACGCGGCTGGCGCACAGAGTGCGCGTGCGGCAGTCTGCACCAGCCGTGTGCGCCAAAACCCATTTGGGCGCACAGTGTATTCATGGATTAATACATCCTCCAAAAGCAGCCGTGGCGCAGAGTGGTGCAGAGACCCTGCAGCAGCACCAGTTATGCCCCTAACACTGTCACGTGCGCCAAAAACATCGCACAAATCCAGTACATGGTGCAAAGGCCAGTGGACCAGCAAAAAGCCCCCCAACCACGAAAACGCGTGTAAAACGCCCCACGCACTCCCCAGAATACACGTACCCCGTTCGCGCCAGCGAAAACGCGTGCAAAACTCCCTGTGCACCCCTTGGAATACACGTACCCCGCTCGTGCCAGACCTATAGCGTGTAAAACTTCCCGCGCACCCCTCGGAATACACATACCCCGCTCACGCCAGGTCTATCGCGTGTAAAACTCCCTACGCACCCCTCGGAATACACGTACCCTGCTCGCGCCAGCGATAACGCGTGTAAAACTCCCTTCGCACCCCTCGGAATACACGTACCCCGCTCGCGCCTGGCCTATAGCATGTAAAACTCCCTGCCCACCCCTCGGAATACACGTACCCCGCTTGCGCCAGGCCTATTTCATGTAAAGCTCCCCGCGCACCCCTCGGAATACACGTACCCCACTCGCGCCAGCGAAAACACATGGAACAAGGCCCCCCTGCGGAGTCGGCTGCCTGCGGGGGCATGCCCAGGGTGGATGGGCTGCCTGCGGAACATGGCCAGGGTGGATGTGCTGCCTGTGGAGCATGCCCAAAGTGGTTGTGCTGCCTGCGGGGTATGGACTGGGGTGATGGGCTGCCTGCGGAGTATGGACTGGGTGGATGGGCTGCCTGCGGGGTATGGACTGGGGTGATGGGCTGCCAGCGGGGCATGCCCAGGGTGGATGGGCTGCCTGCAGGGCACGGCCAGGATGGATGGGCTGCCTGCGGGGTATGGACTGGGGTGATGGGCTGCCTGCGGAACATGCCCAGGGTGGATGGGCTGCCTGTGGGGCATGGGGAGGGTGAGTGGGCTGCCTGTGGGGCATGGCCAGGGTGGATGGGGTGCCTGTGTGTATTCCGGGGGTACGCGGTGAGTTTCACACGCGATAGGCCTTGTGCGAGTGAGGTATGTGTATTACTGGGGTACACGGGGAGTTTCACATGCGATAAACCTTGTGCAAGCGGGGTATGTGTATTTTGGGGGTGCGTCCGGAGTTTCACATGCGATAGGCCTTGGGCGAGCGTGGTACGTGTATTACTGGGGTACGCGGGGAGTTTTACACGCGATAGGCCTTGTGCGAGCGGGGTACGTGTATTGCGGGGGTGCGCAGGAGGTTTCACACGCAATAGGCCTTGTGCAAGTGGGTTACGTGTATTACTGGGGTGCACGGGGAGTTTCACACGCGATAGGCCTTGGATGAGCGTGGTACGTGTATTACTGGGGTACACAGGGAGTTTCACACACGCTAGGCCTTGTGCGAGCGGGGTATGTGTATTTCGGGGGTGCACAGGGAGTTTCACATGCGATAGGCCTTGGGCGAGCGTGGTACGTGTATTACTGGGGTACGCGGGGAGTTTCACATGCGATAGGCCTTGTGCGAGCAGGTTACCTGTATTTCGGGGGTGCGCGGGTAGTTTCATACGTGATAGGCCTTGTGCTAGCGGGATACGTGTATTACTGGGGTGTGTGGGGAGTTTCACACGTGATTGTGTATTGTGGCCCCTCCCGGGTGTGGCCTTTCCCACCTCCATATGCCCTGTAGGCAGCCCACACCACAGGGGACTACCCTACAACCCTCACCATGCCCTGCAGGCAACCCACATGGCACCATGCACTTGTGAGCACACTTGTGAGCCCTGACTCAGGTCCCGCCACCCCGCCCACCATTGACGGGCACCTGCCAGCAGGCCCCGACTCATGTCCCCCCACCCACCATTGACGGGCACCTGCCAGCAGGCCCCGACTCATGTCCCCCACCCAACACCATTGACGGGCACCTGCCAGCAGGCCCCGACTCAGGTCCACCAACCACCTGACCACCCACCGACCCACCATTGACGGGAACCTGCCAGCAGGCCCCGACTCATGTCCCCCACCCACCATTAACGGGCACCTGCCAGCAGGCCCCGACTCATGTCCCCCACCCACCATTGACGGGCACCTGCCAGCAGGCCCCGACTCAGGTGCCCCACCCACCCACCATTGACGGGCACCTGCCAGCAGGCCCCGACCCAGGTCCCCCCACCCCATCCCCAGTGACGGGCACCTGCCAGCAGGCCCCGACTCATGTCCCCCACCCACCATTGACGGGCACCTGCCAGCAGGCCCCAACTCATGTCCCCTACCCACCATTGACGGGCACCTGCCAACAGGCCCCGACTCAGGTCCCCCCACCCCATCCCCAGTGACGGGCACCTGCCAGCAGGCCCCGACTCATGTCCCCCACCCACCATTGACGGGCACCTGCCAGCAGGCCCCGACTCATGTCCCCCACCCACCATTGACGGGCACCTACCAGCAGGCCCCGACTCAGGTGCCCCACCCACCCACCTTTGACGGGCACCTGCCAGCAGGCCCCGACCCAGGTCCCCCCACCCCATCCCCAGTGACGGGCACCTGCCAGCAGGCCCCGACCCATGTCCCCCACCCACCATTGACGGGCACCTGCCAGCAGGCCCCGACTCATGTCCCCCACCCACCATTGACGGGCACCTGCCAGCAGGCCTCGACTCATGTCCCCTACCCACCATTGACAGGCACCTGCCAGCAGGCCCCGACTCAGGTGCCCCACCCACCCACCATTGACGGGCACCTGCCAGCAGGCCCCGACTCATGTCCCCCACCCACCATTGACGGGCACCTGCCAGCAGGCCCCGACTCATGTCCCCACCTACCATTGATGGGCACCTGCCAGCAGGCCCCGACTCATGTCCCCCCCACCCAGAGACTTACCCACCATTGACGGGCACCTGCCAGCAGGCCCCGACTCATGTCCCCCCACCCACCATTGATGGGCACCTGCCAGCAGGCCCCGACTCATGTCCCCCACCCAACACCATTGATGGGCACCTGCCAGCAGGCCCCGACTCAGGTCCACCAACCACCTGACCACCCACCGACCCACCATTGACGGGAACCTGCCAGCAGGCCCCGACTCATGTCCCCCACCCACTGTTGACGGGCACTTGCCAGCAGGCCCCGACTCATGTCCCCCACCCACCATTGACGGGCACCTGCCAGCAGGCCCGACTCAGGTGCCCCACCCACCCACCTTTGACGGGCACCTGCCAGCAGGCCCCGACCCTGGTCCCCCCACCCCATCCCCAGTGACGGGCACCTGCCAGCAGGCCCCGACCCATGTCCCCCACCCACCATTGACGGGCACCTGCCAGCAGGCCCCGACTCATGTCCCCCACCCACCATTGACGGGCACCTGCCAGCAGGCCTCGACTCATGTCCCCTACCCACCATTGACAGGCACCTGCCAGCAGGCCCCGACTCAGGTGCCCCACCCACCCACCATTGACGGGCACCTGCCAGCAGGCCCCGACTCATGTCCCCCACCCACCATTGACGGGCACCTGCCAGCAGGCCCCGACTCATGTCCCCACCTACCATTGATGGGCACCTGCCAGCAGGCCCCGACTCATGTCCCCCCCACCCAGAGACTTACCCACCATTGACGGGCACCTGCCAGCAGGCCCCGACTCATGTCCCCCCACCCACCATTGATGGGCACCTGCCAGCAGGCCCCGACTCATGTCCCCCACCCAACACCATTGATGGGCACCTGCCAGCAGGCCCCGACTCAGGTCCACCAACCACCTGACCACCCACCGACCCACCATTGACGGGAACCTGCCAGCAGGCCCCGACTCATGTCCCCCACCCACTGTTGACGGGCACTTGCCAGCAGGCCCCGACTCATGTCCCCCACCCACCATTGACGGGCACCTGCCAGCAGGCCCGACTCAGGTGCCCCACCCACCCACCATTGACGGCACCTGCCAGCAGGCCCCGACCCAGGTCCCCCCACCCCATCCCCAGTGACGGGCACCTGCCAGCAGGCCCTGACTCATGTCCCGCACCCACCATTGACGGGCACCTGCCAGCAGGCCCCGACTCATGTCCCCCACCCACCATTGACGGGCACCTGCCAGCAGGCCCCGACCCAGGTCCCCCATCCCCAGTGACGGGCACCTGCCAGCAGGCCCTGACTCATGTCCCCCACCCACCATTGACGGGCACCTGCCAGCAGGCCCCGACTCATGTCCCCACCTACCATTGACGGGCCCCTGCCAGCAGACCCCGACTCATGTCCCCCCCACCCAGAGACTTACCCACCATTGACGGGCACCTGCCAGCAGGCCCCGACTCATGTCCCCCCACCCACCATTGACGGGCACCTGCCAGCAGGCCCCGACTTATTTCCCCCACCCAACACCATTGACGGGCACCTGCCAGCAGGCCCCGACTCAGGTCCACCAACCACCTGAACACCCACCGACCCACCATTGACGGGAACCTGCCAGCAGGCCCCGACTCATGTCCCCCACCCACCATTGACGGGCACCTGCCAGCAGGCCCCGACTCATGTCCCCCACCCACCATTGACGGGCACCTGCCAGCAGGCCCTGACTCATGTCCCCCACCCACCATTGACGGGCACCTGCCAGCAGGCCCCGACTCATGTCCCCACCTACCATTGACGGGCCCCTGCCAGCAGACCCCGGCTCATGTCCCTCCCCACCCAGAGACTTACCCACCATTGACGGGCACCTGCCAGCAGGCCCCGACTCATGTCCCCCACCCACCATTGACGGGCACCTGCCAGCAGGCCCCGACCCAGGTCCCCCATCCCCAGTGACGGGCACCTGCCAGCAGGCCCTGACTCATGTCCCCCACCCACCATTGACGGGCCCCTGCCAGCAGACCCCGACTCATGTCCCCCCCACCCAGAGACTTACCCACCATTGACGGGCACCTGCCAGCAGGCCCCGACTCATGTCCCCCCACCCACCATTGACGGGCACCTGCCAGCAGGCCCCGACTCATTTCCCCCACCCAACACCATTGACGGGCACCTGCCAGCAGGCCCCGACTCAGGTCCACCAACCACCTGAACACCCACCGACCCACCATTGACGGGAACCTGCCAGCAGGCCCCGACTCATGTCCCCCACCCACCATTGACGGGCACCTGCCAGCAGGCCCCGACTCATGTCCCCCACCCACCATTGACGGGCACCTGCCAGCAGGCCCTGACTCATGTCCCCCACCCACCATTGACGGGCACCTGCCAGCAGGCCCCGACTCATGTCCCCACCTACCATTGACGGGCCCCTGCCAGCAGACCCCGACTCATGTCCCTCCCCACCCAGAGACTTACCCACCATTGACGGGCACCTGCCAGCAGGCCCCGACTCATGTCCCCCCACCCACCATTGACGGGCACCTGCCAGCAGGCCCCGACTCATTTCCCCCACCCAACACCATTGACGGGCACCTGCCAGCAGGCCCCGACTCAGGTCCATCAACCACCTGAACACCCACCGACCCACCATTGACGGGAACCTGCCAGCAGGCCCCGACTCATGTCCCCCACCCACCATTGACGGGCACCTGCCAGCAGGCCCCGACTCATGTCCCCCACCCACCATTGACGGGCACCTGCCAGCAGGCCCCGACTCATGTGCCCCACCCACCATTGACGGGCACCTGCCAGCAGGCCCCTACTCAGGTCCCCCACCCAAACCATTCACGGGTGCCTGCCAGCAGGTCCCGATACGTGGCCCACCAAACACCATGTTCGAACAAAAGAGACCCATGGGCCTAATGCCTACACAAATCCTCCCTGCCCCCCAGTAAAAGCACGCAAGCATCCACTGCCACCCCTCCCAAAGTACCCATGCCATGAGAGCCTCAAAAGAACCACCATGGCCATGCATAAATGTACAACAGAGCCACACAGTGGCAAGACATGACTGAGGCAATGCTCATTGAGACATGCACAAACCCAATGAGAGTACACAACACCAATAATGAAGAAATATGTTTAGTACTAAAATATGTAATTAAAAAACATAAAGAAATATCAAACTTGTAAATAAACAAATGAATGAATCCAAAAAATATAATAATAACAATGTAAACCAAAAATGTGCAAGATGAAAAATGGGAAGTGGTCCATTTCAAATGTCAAAATAAAGTACATGACATTTTTTTAAAAAACCATTGATCCATGGGATGACTGAATAACTAAAGTATGTTCAAGTCTGCCAAAGTCCGAAGGGTCCATGATGCCCAAACTAAATGAAACCTACAAAGAATCCTATAAAAATAACTATGTACATAAATTTGTATTTGTATTTGTATTTGGTTTTTTATATAGCGCCGGTAGCCCGAGGGCATCAGGGCGCTTGTACATAAAACACCGGTACTACAAGACGAACAATACGTATGAGACAGACGATGGGAACAAGTACTATTGCATTGCAAGGTCTCTAAGAAAGTCCTGCGTCCAAGATCTCATCTAAAAAGGTGTGTCTTCAACATCTTCCTAAAAGCAGAGTGATTAACTTCGGACCTAAGGGGTTCGGGGACGCTGTTCCACAGTTTAGGAGCTAGCACAAGAAAGGATCTGCCCAGCCCTGTTTTTAGCTTGAACCTGGGCACATGCAGGAGGCATTTACCACCCGAGCGTAGGTTTCTGCTGGGGTGGTAGGGCACTATGTGTGTTTTCAAGTAAGCAGGCGCTGTGCCATAAAGGCGCTTATGTACCAGGCAGAGAGTTTTGAACTTGATGCGTTCTTCTACTCTAAGCCAGTGCAGAGCACGCCTCTCTTCCGTAACATGGTCTTTTCTTTTTAGATTTTTTACTAATCTGACCGCGTTGTTCTGGATCACTTGACAACTGGATAGATCCCTGGATGCGGCCCCGAGCAACAGGGCGTTACCATAGTCGAGCCGTGAAAGAATGATGGCTCTGGCTATCGTTGCCCTGTTTACTTCATTAAGTAGTGGTATGATTGCTTTCATAAGCCTGAGATAGTAGGCTGACTTTTTTTGGAGGAAGTTAATCTGGGCGTGAGAGTCTACAACTGAATCGACCATCATACCCAGAGTCTTCACCTTGGGAACCACCTGGATAATGGCGTTTTTTATTTGAAAAGAGCTGTACTCTGCCCCTAGTTTTTCCAACTGACGACTGGAGCCAAACAACATCAATTCAGTTTTCGAGTCGTTCAGGCACATCCAGTTTGCCTGCATCCAGTCGTCTATTAACTTGTAAACCCTGGAGAGCACTTCACTGTCCATGGCATGATCCCTACCCCCCAACTCCAGTATGAGTTGGGTGTCATCTGCATAATTAGTAAATGACACTCCGGCTTTCACCAGAAGGCTGCACAAAGTGCGCATATAAATATTGAAAAGCATTGGGGATAAGCTGGCCCCTTGAGGCACTCCGGATATGATGTCACATAGGACGGAGAAACTGCTACCCCAATGTACTCTTGCTTGACGGTTGGAGAGAAAGGATAGGAGCCAGTCGATGGCTCTCTCCGAGCAGCCAACATTCTCCCCTAGCGCCTTGATGAGAAGGTGGTGATCCACCAAGTCAAACGCTGCACTAAGGTCTAAAAGCATAAGCATCCCCAATTTGTTATCGTCCAGCATAGTCAGCATCTGATTCTGCAAGTCTAGCATAGCGGTTTCAGTGCTGTGGGATGCTCTAAAGCCGGATTGTTGCTCATGCAGAAGCCCCTGGTTCTCAACAAAGTGTTGGAGTTGCTGTGTGGCTACCTTGTCCAACAATTTGAGAACAAAATTCGAGTTAGTTATGGGACGAAGGTTAGCGGGATCCTTGGGATCTAGACCCGCTTTTTTAACAAGTGGGGTGATGGTGACTCTCTTCAGGTCTTTAGGCACCGTGCCCTCATGAAATGAGGCGTTCACTATTCTCCGGAGGATGGGAGCAAATATATCCTTGTGTTTAAGAATGATGCCAGGGGGCAGAATATTTTCTGCGCAAGTAGAGGGTTTCATATTGTTCATCACCTCTAGCATATCTGCTTCGGAAATAGGGTCAAATTTAAAGAGTTGTTCTCTGACAGGTGTGTTCCCTTCGGTGGGGCAGATCTCCAGATTAGAGGAAGTTCTGGCCTTGATAATATTTTGTCTCGCCTTTTCCGTTTTGGCTTGGAATGCGTTGAGCACCATATTACAGTCCTCCTCAGATGGCGTAAACGGGGGAGTTAGAGATGTAGGTTTTTCTATACTCTTCAAAATGTTGAAGAGTTTGCTTGTATTGTTATCGGCATGCTCAATTTCCTTGTTGAAGAAATTAGCCTTGGCTGACTTAATTTTCTCTTTATATACCCTATCCTTCCTTTTCCAACTCTCTTTACTATCCGCCGATTTATCTATGATCCATTTTCTTTCCAGATTCCGTTTTTCCTTATTTAATAGAAGAAGCTCTGGTGTGTACCATTTTTGGTTGTTACTAATCCTCCTAGTTAGTTTGGTGGTGAGCGGCGCCACGGTTTCTACTAACTCGTGTAAGTATCTGTTGTATTTGTCAAGCAATTCGGCACATGAATCCTGATCCTGAAAGGAGCACAGAATTTTCTCCAAGCAAGGCTTTAGATGGAGTTCATTTAGATTTTTAAAATTTCTGATTTCTGTCTTAATGTGAGGGTTTTGTTTGTGTGCATAGCAGGGCAACTTTAGGTTGGCCGATATCAGATGATGATCACTCCAAATACAGGGAGTGGTGCTACAGTTTTGTAAACAAATGTTGTGACCACACAGCCAGTCCAACTGGTTTCCCTGGGGGGTAGTGGGATCATAGTTAAGAACTTCGAAATCAAGATTATTTAGAGCTTTTTCCAAAGCTAAGTGGAGCAAAGTCCATTTACTCCAAAACAACGAAAAAACAAAAGAAACCTAACACTAAAGAACTATGTACAAAGGCGGCGGGCAAGTCCAATGGCTCACTTGTTGATGTCCCGGGCCAGGGCATCATCGAACTCCTCTTCAACATGCTGGAGGGGGGCCTCTTCCCTTGCCCTGAGGTCTCGCAGGGATAACGCCATGTCCACCTCCAACTCCCTGCGAATTGCCTCGAGGCACTCAGCCCGCCTCAACGCCCTGCGCATGGAGTTCTCCGCCCTGACCATAGTGAGCTGTGCCTCTTCTGCCCGCCGCCGCTCCGCATCTATTTGCCGGCCCAACCGCTGCCACACGGAAGACACTCCCAATCCAGGGTCCTCCTGCCCTCGGGCCGATGCCTGCCCCTCTGATGTTGATGGCCCTGAGCCATCATCGCTCCCACCTTCAGCCTGCTGCTGCCGTGCATGTGCCCTGCCTGTCGATGCCTACACGTCCTCCTCCTGCTGGGGTCCAGTTGTTGGGGTGGCTATGCCTGCTGGACCTCCGACTTCCGACTGTGGCAGGGATGTGTCCTCCACCAGCCTTGCCGCTGGTTTAGGGGCATCTCCACAGGGTGCCCAGGTGATACTTGGGCAGGAAGATGGCACAGAGGACGACTGGCGCATAGGGAGTTCAGTTGAGGAGGGGGTCGGTAGAAGCTCCAGCATACGGAGGAACCCAGCACTGGTGACCAGTCCTAGTAGGTCGACGCGGTCAAGGCGGCATCCAAAATAACATGCATTGTCCACACGGGAACCCTGCACGTCATCCTGCATGCCCCGTTGACACAACGTCACCCCAGTCAGGACAGGCTCAACACAGTCCCGGATTGCCACGTCCACAGGGAGAGGAAGGCCAGTTGTTGTGCGAGCATCCCCTCCCTGAAAGCGGGTCTGGACGGAGGCATCCCTGCTGGTGCAGGATGATGCAGTCACAGGATCGGAGACAGGATTACACACAGGCACCTCCGCGGTGGCCTATGCTGCCTCCTGTCCCTGCCCCTGGACTGCACCACTAGCACCAGTGGAATCCCCCCCTCCAGGCCCCATGTGTGGGCCTTCCACGGCATCCTCCTCAACCAAACCCTCCACCAACCTGAATGACACCGTGCCATCTTCCTCCAAGTCCCCTGAGAGGGCTCAGCTGCCCCTTCTGCTGCCGAGGAGTCCACCTCTGACCTACGCCTCTTGGACTTACCCTCGGCAGCTGCGGACGCGACACCAGACTCCTCACTCCCCGAAGAGATGACAACATGGGAGGGGAGCTGGGCCTTGCGTCTCCAGCTGGCGGTGGGATCCCTGCCGCTGTGCTCCACAGCACCGTCTCTGCCCTCTTCATCAGTTGACTCTGCAGACAGGGAGAGACAGAACACCGGCATCAGGGCACTGTACAATGGTCTGATACACACATGACAGTTGCACATAGTTGCACATGAGTGGCAGTCTCAAACTTACAGATGGCATCACACTCCGCAGCACACATATCATTTGAACCCACACACATGTGCAAATGAAGAGGAATGATGCAGCAGGCAGCAGCATCCATACACACACACCAGCATGAGCATCCGAAGGTTAGCCTGAAGTCACATGTAACACGGGGAGTGCCAAACACATGCACACACACCACCAGACATACATGCATCTGTACATCTCCACCACCTGTCACAGTGAAATCATCGGCAACTATGTCACATCTGCCAATCAGCCTCCTACATGTCAGTGTCACATGCATCCATGGCGTATCACAGTGGCACACCTGTCAAATACACACACACGCCCCTTTTCCAATGTGCACATACATGAAGGTAGAACCAGCATCCATGTGTCACACCACAACCATGCCACAGCATATACAAATAATTCCAAACATGTGTGTACCGACACATGCTTTTGGGCACCATGCATTTGAACACATACACCATTGATGTGCCTAAAACATGACTGGACTCACATGCGGCAGGCTCATGTCCCTGTACATACATATCCATACATGGGCCTTCCAAGACATATGTCCAACCTGCACACTCCTGCCACATCTCGACATTCACAGCGTCCAATCAGTAGGCATGGTCACTTACCGCTCGACTCCGGACGGGTCTGCCTCTGAAGGATCTGGTGGTGGAGCGCTGGGTTTATGCGTTCCAGGACCCTCATCTGGATGTTGCAAAGGCAGACCCGGCACCTCTTTGCATGCTTTCCCTTCAAGAGGCGCCGGGCCTTGCTGAGGGTCCTGGACCTGAAGTCCTCCCAGCGCTTCCGGATGTGTTGCATGTCGCGGGCTGCCACCCCGTCCTCGTTGATGGCAGCCACAATGTCCTTCCAGATCCCCTTCCGTCCATTGTCGGCACGTGAACTTCCAAAGAAGGCATCATAATGCCCCAGGACTTGCTCCACCAGGATGCCAACTTCATTGGCACTGAAGCTGGCAGCCCTCTGCCTCTCTGCTGGGGGGTTGCCACTGGTGCCAGATGGTGTTGTGTCAGACATGGCACCCCCGAGGTAGGTGTGGGTGGGCAACTGGGTCCTCGGGCTGCGTTGTGGAGCGATGGAATACCAGTCGGGAGTCTTCTGTTCCAGCAGGGGTGGTCATAGCAACTGGACCCCTGCAGATGGCTGACGTGCAGGCATCAAATAGCAGGGCACATGGCCAGCAGGCAGGCAGGCAGCATCAGATGGCAGGTGGGAGCGTGCTCAGGGCTCTGGGGGGCAGGAAAATGGCCTTCAGGCCAGGAGCGTGGTCTTCCGTGTGTTGTTGCGTGGCCAGCTTGATACGGAGTGATTTGCACATGAAAAAACTGCACGTCAGCGTGTAATTTGGGGAAAGGCCCTTAGCACGTAAGCGCGTATGTGACGTGATACGCACAGGCGTTTCCCTCAGCACGGGTGCATCCGCACATGCAAAACATCACGTACGTGTGTTACTGCGTGTAATTCGAGGAAAGGCCCTTAGCACGTATGTGAAGTGACGCGCGTGGGCGTTTCCCTCAGCACAGGTTAAAGGTGAGCGGGGCTAGCAGTTAGCTGTACATGCCTTTCGTGGAGACTGACATGTGTGTTGCTACTTCGTGTTGTTTCGCACACCATCACAACTTCACAGCGGATCAAGGACGTATCTCTTCTTTTGGCGGGGGTATTGGCTACGCGTGTTTTTCATTATCATGCTAGTCTGCCGGTGAGTTCACATGCTATTTTTCCCACTGCGGGTGCCCCTGTGTATCGCGTACCTGTTTTCGAGGTCATAGTAGCCTGCGTGTCCCATGCTTACATGTTTTTCTTGTCCCTGGGTGCCACCGCGTACTGCGGGAGGTTAATTCCACACATGTGGGCTACCGGGGGTTGCATGCACGGTTTTACTGCAGTTTTGGGGTGCCTGAGCTTTGCGTGACCCGTCACCTTATCCCCAGGGTCACATACAGCCTTGCAGGTGCTGTTAACATCTTGTATCCCACCCCCTTCATCCCAATTGCCCAGGACAATTGTCATGTACACCTCCCATTGGCACTACCACATCTGTGCCGGCACTACTACATCTGTGCCATGGCTGGGAGGCCACAAAAGGTGAGGGGCGCCTCAGCTGGGCATACTCCACATGGCGGGCGTGGTCAGGGACGTGGCCTGGGTGACCAGGGAGTAGGGGGACTCCAGGGTGTTCAGGGTGGCTGCAGAGGGGGAAGAGGCAGGGTTACGCCAGTTCAGCATGATGTTGTGCCAAATGTTGGTGCAGTCATACCACCACCCCCTGCGGCTCCGGGACATGCAGTTCTTGCATCTGGCACTGACGCCCATGTGACCCGGCAGTCCGTTTCATCGACTGCCACAGGCCCAAGGGTAGTGGTAGCTGCAAGTGCAGCTGTGGACACCACCACCCAGGCTCAGGGTCTGCCAGCGCAGGCTGCGTTGGCACCTGAAGAGTCCCTGGAAGATTTCAAGGAGGTCAGGAGCACACCGTAGGGGCACGCAGGGCTGCCCTGACCGAGGCACATGTCCCTGGGTCAGTAATGTCATCTGCTGCCTCGACCAGCCGGGTGTTGGCAAGTGCATGGGCAGATGCAGCCGACACCAGCCCGGTTGTGAGTCTACCATCCAGGACAGTCCCGGTTAATGACCCTGGCACAGCGGATGTTGCTGCGCAGAGTCCATTCCAGGGCAGGAACAAAGAAGAGGACCCAAGATTGGAATCCTCCCGTCTCCTGCACACTCTGGGGATATGCAACAAAGGCGTGCAGTTTTTGAAGATTAGCATATCATGAAGTGTATGCAGTACTTTTTAGGAATTATATTCTTTCTAGTTAGACCAAAAACACTTTACTAGTACCAGTGTAAAAAGTAAAAGAAGGGTAAACTCCCATTTATTCATAGGAAATGTTTGAAGCAAAGGCAATATGAAGAGCAGCAAATTATTCACATCATCAAAGATAACTATAACAGAAAATCCACTGGTGTAGGCTGACGCGTTTCGAGGTCAATCCTCTTTTTCAAAAGCCTTTGTGGACCTGATGTTCAGTATAGTGTTTGTCAAGACCTCCTTCCAAGAATTCCGATGATGGCATTTAGAAGAGGCCGGAACCTCAGAGACAGACTTGTTAAGGCAGAAAGACCCAACAAAGACAAGCAAAAACTTCTCCAGACCAAAAAGAGGGGTACCTTCCCCTGTCTTAACTGTACCTGCTGCAACAACGTGATTAAAGGGGATACCATCTCTCACCCACGGACGGGGAAAAAATTCAAGATCAAGTGTTTGGCAACATGCATGACACCAGGCGTGATATATGCTTTAAAATGGCCATGCGGGAAGCTATATATTGGACAGACCACAAGGCCACTGAAAGACCGCATAGCAGAACACAAATCAACCATCCGGTGCAACAACCAAAAATCACCAGTGGTGAGACATTTGTTGGAGGCTAGACACAGCATTGCCCAATTGAGATTTCAAGCAATTGAAGTTGTCAAGAAACCACAACTTGGAGGTAATTATCCAATGATATTATCCCGAAGAGAAAAATACTGGATTTAGGGGGGTGCTGTTGAGCAGCCTACAAAATGGCTGCCTAGTCGAAGAGCTCCGTGCCCAGCAACTTCTCATCAGACTGCATCGGCGGCGTAATATCATATTCTGCATTGAAAACACTCGCCAAGTGCAGTGCTGACCCTGAGCTACTCCCACATATAATTTTGAAAGGAATCAGACCTCAGAAGCCGAGTTGTGGCACCCGGACATCTGGGCCGGGAGAACCATGTGAGGCCTTCCCCGGGCCGCGCTCTGCCCGTGCTCCCAATTCCTGCGGCGCGTGCCGATTGGAAACCCGCCCATCAACCCTCGCTCCTGCGACCTCCATGGGCTGCTGAGCTGCAGCCCCTCCATAGCGGGGAGGTGGCCGCGCGCTCCGCCCCGTGGTGTGCTGCGGGTGACCTCTGCCCAGTGCCGGCTACCCACGCCCCCCTGTGTGGCTGCTGGTTGGGCCCAATATCGCAGGATGCCGACAGTGGGTGGCTGTGGTTGTGCTGTGCCCCGAGCAGCTGAGGTGCCGGGGCCGCTCCATCCGTAGCGCAGCCCATATCACACGCCATCCGGACGGCTGGAACTTGAGGTGAGGAGCTGGGGGACTGCCGGACTACAGCTGTATGCATCATATCACCCGAACGCACAGCCCCCAGCTCCCACGCTTGACTACTGATACTGCATCGGCCTGTCTCCTCTACCGGGCCGCCAAATATGAACTACAGTCCAGTTGACTGACACCACCAGCGACCATACTGTTGGAGGGGGCTTCACCCCAGCACCGCTCCATATAAAGGGTGCGCACCCATCACCACTTCTACAGCATCATCATCAACCAGTGGGGGGCTCTGTCCCAGGCCGCGGCCTCCCCCCCGACACGTAGCATTGCTATACCCGAATGGCGGAGCTGACAGGGTGATCTCCCCGTGCCTCACCTAATGCGCCACTATCTGTTCGAACTACATACCGAGGCCTACTCCGCCCTCTGCTTGAGATCGCCTTGTCCTGGTGCCCCTCTACTGCCACACTTGGGCCCAGTGCTCTCCTGCTGATCCCAAGTGCTGGACGAAATACCCTGCCTCTAACCTAGCGGCTCCCGCCGTGCCCCCTTGCTATGCCACAGTGAAGGAAATTCCGGCGGAAAGTCCACTGGCGCTCATAGTCACCTAGACTGCGTCCACTCCCTGCGTCGCCTGGCTCTACTGCCCCCAGGGCCTACCAGACTTCTCCCTGAACCACCCAAGTAGCACCTTCTTCTGTCTACACTTAATACCACCTCCCCTTGGGATACCCAACAAGTCTCATGGGGCAAACAGGGCAGGGGCCATGGACAAGTTCACCAAGCCAACACCCAAGGTGGACCAGTGTGCCACCCCCTCGAATGACACCGACACAGAGACCCCGCTGGACCCCCCTCAACCTGACATGGCAACAATAATGGAGTTCATGGCAAAGAACTTGACCTCCTTCCATGAGAAGTTAGATGATATAAACGCCAATATCCGCATAGTGGGGGTTCCGGAGTCTGCACTTAAGGGCCGTCTGGAACTGGCGGTCGAATCCCTCCTCAAAGATCTTCTTGGCGAAACTCCGCTTTCACCATTCTTCACAATCGAATGGGCGCATCACTCACTTGCTCCCCGCCCCAAGCCAGGTGACTTCCCCAGGCCAATAATAGCGAAAGTCCTTAGCTATAGAGACAGAGACCATATATTGCACCTTGCACGTGAGAAGGGCGAACTGAGAATGGACTCGCAAATCATTAGAATTTTCCCAGACTTTTCGGTCGGGGTCCAGGCAGAGCGCAGACAATTTAATGGGGTGAAGAAAATGCTTTGTGAAAGGAACATCGAATATGCAATGTTATTCCCGGCACGTCTGAAATTCACTTATCACAATAAGCTCTACTTTTTCACGGTCCCGGATGAAGCAGTCAAACTCATTGAATCACAGATCCCACTGGAAGCACCTATTAACGATCTGATGGACAACGACTGAGGTTGCCTATACCTCCAACATATTGACCACATCCCTCCTTGCTTACTACCATCCTTCACTATTCTTCAACTGTGACACAGTCCATTGAAACACTGTCACCACCCTGGAGGTGCCTTCCGCGCCACACTACTTGCTTAAGGCGACCCCCGCTGCAATTGCAATACTAGTTGTTTTGCTTTGTTCTCAGTTTTGCCCCTGTTGGGCACATGGGTTGGAACGGCCAGATCGGACATGGCACCCTGGCATCTCTGTTATGGGTGGTGCTTCCGGAGCGTTGCCAAGTTGGGGACGGCACGCAGTTGGTCACTTCATGGGTTGGTACTGTCACACTGCCAGTTTGTACCGGGCGGTGAGGGTGGGGGGTGGTGAATGTTGGGAATGTTAAACAAAAAACGGCAGGATGGAGAGGACTGGGTTGGTAGGCGGGCGTGATCACGCCGCCGAAGCACATATGATGGCAATCAGAGATAGATCCTTCAATCGGGATGTTCCATGAACTGTTAACATGGCTATCAAAATGATGACTTGGAACGTTAGGGGTTGACCAATTTCACAAAGTCCCTCAAAATCGCAGCATATGCACAAATACATGGAATCAAGGTACTCCTACTACAAGAGACAAATGCTCTGAAACTCCTATCATCAAACCTAGCACAGTCCTGGGGACCTAACAGATTTTATACCCAATACTCCACTCAATCCAGGGGAGTCCTAACTCTGATCCACAAATCTGTCAAATTCAGACTCCATACATCCCATATTGATACGGAAGGCAGATATGTGATCCTCCATTGCACCCTGGCCAACGAGGAATGCTTGCTCGTAAACTCATACGGCCCCAACACTAACTCCCTGGAATTCATAGACGCAGTGACCACCATCCTTATGAGATATGTGGAAGTCCCCATTATATGGGGGGGTGACATGAATCTTATACTTGACAATGTCCTGGACAGAACAACCACTACCCGCAGAGTCATGTCCCGAGCCGCCAAACAACTTAACACACACATGAGGTCCCTAAACCTACACGACGTATGGAGGGCACACCACCCCCAAGAGAGGGATTATACTTTCTACTCAACAGTACACGATAGCTCTTCAAGAATAGATATGTTCCTGCTGTCAGGGTGTCAAGTGGGGAGGGTGACAGATGTCAGGATTCTTGCACGCACGCTCTCTGATCACTCCCCGGTACTGATGCAGATCCAACTGGGAACTACCCTGGCCACCGCCCTGCCTGGCGCTTTAAATCTGAAGCCCTGGCGGACATTGTCTTTAAAGCCGAGATCCTAGCGGATATAAACACCTTCTTCAAGAATAACAACATACATGATACGCCTGAGGGGTCCCTCTGGGAGGCATTTAAAGTATACATCAGGGGGATGTGCATTTCTAGGGAGGCGGGGGTTCTCAAAGCTATAAGGCAGGCCCTAAACAACTCCGAAACTACTCTTAAAAATCTAGAAGAAGAATACGCCTCCTCTCCTGCACCGGAAACCCTGGCGAAGATTAGAATAGAACTAGAACTATATGAATCACACGCCCTCAGCGAGGTGCGGTACTATGCTCGTCCTGTAGCCGTGAGAAGGTATGGTGAGGGAGACAGACCTGGAAGAACCCTAGCTAAACTGGTGCGGGCCGAGGGCGGGAGGTCCCGAATAGATTGTATCTTGGATGGGCAAGGCTCACGGCACTGGTCGGACCAAGCCATCATCGATACTTTTGCAACCTTTTACACCAACCTTTATGGTCCCCAGAGCGAACACACAACCCACGGCCTGGACGATCTGCTAGAATGTATTCCTATGACCCTCATCTATCACAGCACCAGTTAACAACTTGATGCCCCGTTCACCCTGGATGAGATAGTCCAGGTAATCTCAGACCTCCCAAAGAACAAGGCCCATGGCCCTGATGGGCTCACATCAGAGTTCTATCGGGAACACGTTGCCATCTTAGCTCCCATACTACACGGGGTCTGGACTGAATCACTTCGGTTAGCCACCCTCCCTCCCTCCTTAAGGGAAGCCCTAATAACCGTCCTTCCCAAGCCAGGGAAACCCCCAGACGAATGTGGTTCCTATAGGCCTCTATCCCTCATCAATACTGACATGAAAATCTTCGCCAAAATAATAGCAAATAGGTTCCTCCCATTCATGCCCCATCTGGTCCATGCAGACCAAAGTGGATTTGTCCCTGGCCGCTCTACTGCACTTAATATCCGCCGGCTTTTCAATGTAATGTCCAGAATTGACCCGAAAGCTGATGCAGTGGCGGTCGCATTAGACGCCCAGAAGGCATTCAACATGGTCTCATGGCAATACTTATGGGCTGTGCTGGGAAAAATGGGGATGGGACCAAACATGATCTCCTGCATAAAACTACTATACACAGGACCAAAGGCCAGGGTGCTAGTTAACTCCCTTATGTCTTCTCCCTTTGCGCTACACAGGGGCACCTGGCAGGGATGTCCGTTCTCCCTCATTCTTTTTGCTCTCGCTATTAAACCCATGGCGGACCACGTCAGGGACCGACACACCCACAAGGGCATTCGCCTACAGGACACGCCAGAAATCATCTCATTGTATGCTGATGATGTACTATTATATGTCAGAAACCCTTCCACATACCTGGACCCAATCATCCTCGATATCACCAAAATAGGCACGTACTCCGGCTTCACCATCAACTATTCCAAATCAGAAATATTCCTGCTTAACCCAGCAACTAAGCAACCATCCTGTGAATTCCCTTTACGCTGGTCACCGGGTGGTATCAGGTACCTTGGAGTCAAATGTCACTTACCAAAGCTTCCCTATTGGCGGATAACTACGGGGCAACGGCACAGCTCATAGAATCCAAAATGATCAGATGGCGCAACCTCCCACTGTCACTTGTGGGCAGATTGTCCCTAATAAAAATGATAGAGGTCCCCAAGCTCCTCTATATCTTTGCTAACGTACCAGTGTGGCCCGGGAAACAATATTTCAAGAGGCTCCATGCGGCATGCGCCCAGTTCCTTTGGCACTCTGGGGCGGTCCGCAAAAAGTGGCAACACATGGCCCTACCCTATGAATAAGGGGGTTTCACAGCCCCAGACCTAACACTGTACTGGATTGCGGCACAGGCCCAACATACTACACACTGGTACGCACACTTGAATCCACCCCCACACGTCAAACTCGAGAAACTGGCGGGAGATGGGACCAACATCATGACCTTAATACTACACCGTTTGTTCCAAACTGATGCCCCTGCAGACCCTGAAGCTGCCACGATCAGGGCGTGGAACAGCATGTTGGACCCGCAACATGAACCATACCCATACTACAAATGGCTCCCCATGTGGCACTTTCCTGGACTCTCGTCACACACGACCAGCATATCCTACGACACTGGGAGAACCTGGGCTATCGAGCGCTGACGGATCTATACCCGGACTGTAAATTCATCACCCCTCAGACCTGGCGCCCCGGACACTCTAACTCAGCGATAGAGCTACTGCAATACTTCAGGTTAAGAGCGGCGGTCTGCAAAATGTGGCCCTCCTACCCAGACGAGCCCCTAGACTCACCCGAACTCCAGTACATAGCAAATTCCGCAGGCAGCAGAGGCATAGGGCCTCATTACAACCTTGGTGCTAAGTGCACCAACTTTACTACCATGGTGTAAACTCTGTTTACACCATGGCGGATGGCGGATTTACCGCCCCATTCCAAGGTGAGTGGGGCGGTAAATCCCCATTTCCCATTTTCCCTTCCCCATTCCCATTTTTGCCCCATAGGGCATAATGGGAGTGGGGAAGGCGCTAATTACGCCGCCGTAAATTACGGCGGCGTAATTAGCACCATGGCAGGTTAGCGCCATGGATTTTAACGCCTGCTAAAAGCAGGCGTTAAAATCAGAATCAGGCGTTAAGGGTTAACGGTGGCGTTAACCCTTAACGCCTGAGTTGTAATGAGGCCCATAATATCCTTTCTCTATAAAATGCGGAAGGGAAAATCAGGAGATGCATCCCTCAAACCCCGAGAAGCATGGGCTAGGGAGCTGGAACTGGAAATCACTGAAGGGATGTGGGGAAAAATGTGCGCACACACGCGCAAAGTTTCACTTAATGCTAGATTCCGGTGCATACCATATAAACTCCTCAATAGACTTTATTATACACCGCACAGAGTAGCGAAATTCACACGCACCTCGACACGCACTTGCCCAAAATGTAAATCTGAAGAGGCAGATCACCTACATATGTTCTGGTCCTGTGCGGCGCTGAGTGCGTTCTGGATGAAAGTTACGAAAACGCTTGTAAAGATACCGGTGGGGGGTGCCTGTACTTCTGCTCTCTATATGGTAGAGGAGAGGCACAGAGGACCCCAGCCAAGATTCTCTATAAGGTAGCAATGGACGAGCAATCAATGCCTAGCTTCTCAGGAGGTGATGCAGGCTGGTAATTAAGTACAGTGTAGTCCCCGAACCCCCACAAAGGAATGTCCACACACTGTATTACTGAAAACACAGTCTTTATATAATTAATATTCAAAGGTATGTACACAATCACAATAACGCACCTTGTACTCGGAAATCAACAATGATAAATATATACAATTCTAAAGTAGTACCACCAATGTTATCGAATCTCATTAAAGTGCATCAACTGTACGGTTAAAATGTCACACAGATCAATAACGAGGACACCAGCAATAGAGATAGGAAGGAACGTAAGATGGTTGAAACAATAGGCAGAATGCTGGCCTATACCGATAGACACAGTTCTGTGTGGAGATCCCCCCACCTGGGCAACCTGTAAAATAAAGATATATAGCACAAGCCCAGTCCATATATTGTTCAATAGCCTTATTTCCTCCTATTAAGTTTTTACCCCCCCAATGTACCTGGTGGAGTAGCGTTCTTCGAAGACGCGTCGAAGGATCCTTCTTGAGTGACTCCCTTTAAAGCAGGAGCCATGGATCATCGAGAGGCGTCGAAGATGGTGAACTTGTCGTCGACGGCAGCAATGAGAAGTTCAAGGGTGCCGAGACCCCGATGTCGATCCAGGCGGTGCTCGTCAGCGACGTCCTGCGAAGATGAGGTGTGCGGGGCACCTCGGCGATGGATTGTTCAGGACCGCAAAGAGTTTCAGAAGAACTGTGGCCCAGCAAGGGCGTCGAGTCGTCGAAGTCTTTGTGGCCTTCAGGTGTCGGGAAACCCACCGGCGGATTCTCCTTGGCACGTTGGCCGTCCTCGACTTTCTCCGGCGGGACAAAGCGGTCGACGTTGCGGACAAGGGAGTCCTTGGATTCAAATATTCTTAGGTAAAGGAGCGGGCGGCTCCGGTCGTCGGCGGCACGGCATCAAGTGGTCCCCACGGCTGGGCAACACAACTTCGACGGGCCTCCAGCGGTTACACAAACCTGCGAACCCTGGTCGACGGCAATAGACTTCGACAGCGGCGGAGTCCGGGGTGCTTTGCTTCGTTCTCGTCAGCGGTCCCGTCTCGAGTTGGCAGCCTTTCGAGGGTCTGACTTCCAGGGACCTTCGGCAAAGGTTAGCGGTGCTCGATAGTCCCTCGGAGCACGGGAAGAGGGCGCCTTACCAGGTCCTCTCTTGGATCAGTCCTTGACAGTTCGGCAGCTTTCAGATCAGGTTGAAGCTGTCACGCACGGCGGTCGCTGGCAGCTGTTGAGATGCTGGCGGTGGAGCGGCCATTGATTTAGCCGTCACGCCGCCCTTGCTTTCCTCGGCAGCGGTCTAGTTTTTCCAGCCCTTCCGACCAGCGACGTCCTTTTAACGAGCACCAACCCGGAAGCTAGCGCGTTGCAACCTTTTCGCGTTAGGCTTCCGGGTTGGTACACTTCAGTCCTTTCCTCCGCGGCTGCCGCCACTCCCTTTCCTTTTTCTCCCGTTTGCTTGCTGGCTTTCATTTTGCTCTTGGCACGCCTCGCTCTGTTGGAGCTTTTTCTCCGCTCCACCTTGGCTCTCTCTCTCTTTCCTTTCTCCCCTGTTCTCCTGGTTCCTTCCCCCTCAGCTCAGTCATTAGTCACCCCATCTTTGTACTGTTGTTTCTCCCCTGGAGCAGTCGCCATACACCACTTCCTGTGGATTTCCTTATCAGCTGGATCCTTCAATTTACACCGTCCCACCTTGTATCCTGCTGCCATCTTCAACTAAGAAGGGGTTTTTTGCGCCTATCAGCTTTTTCCCCTTAACTGGTCTGCCCCGGTACGGGGGCCCCCTCGGCCCCGTGTTAGAGGGGAAGGGTGGCTTCCTCTCGAGGCAGACCTCATCCACACTCCAGAGAGGAGGCATTGAGATTAAAGAGATTCGGACTCACATCGGACGAGGAGACCACAGGTGAGCAGGAGGGTGTGTGGGGCACTCAGGGAAGAGGGGTGAAATCGACGGAATCCAGGAGTGAGCCTGACAGTTTGCAACGCCAAAAAGGGAATATGGCCATGCCAGAACAAATACAAGAACTAGTGGCCGCAGTCCAGGCCATGAACGTAGAATTACAGAACGTGAAGGCTGATAACGCAGTCTTGAGGCAGATGGTCTCTACTTGGGAAACTAGCGATTCCGACTTACCTCCTATGGCCCTATCCTCGGGCAAGTTTGACGGAACTCCGAAGCGCCTCAAGGAATTTTTGGAAGCCTGCTCCATTTATTTTACCTTTAGACCTCAGTTGTTTCTCAATGATCATACCAAGGTGGGATTTATGGTATACAACTTGACAGGGAATGCCTTAGCTTGGGCCGCCCCTCTAGTGACCAACAATAATCCTATCATCAGAGACTATGAGGGCTTTTTGGCCCTACTGCGCCAGACTTTTGAACAACCCGAGATAATACATGTTGCTGAGGAAGAACTCTTGGATGTGCATCAAGGTTCCAGTGATTTGCTGACTTATATCTCCACCTTTAAACGTTTGGCTTCAGAGGCTGGATTGCCAGAACGGGCCCAGTACACAATATTCCGCCGGGGTTTGAAAGAGGAGATAAAGGATGAACTGGCAAGGATAGCCCGCCCCACCACCCTGTCTGATTTATTCTCCATTGTTACTCAGATTGACTATTGCCTCAGTGAACGCAAGGCGGAAAGGAAGAAGCAAAAAGCCCCTGGCCCCTTTCTACCAAGTGCCCACTCATTGCCCTCCCTGCCTCACTCCAGTAACAAGGAAGAACCGATGCAAGTGGGGTCCGCTAGATCACCCTTGACACCCGAAGAGAGAAGACGTCGGAGGGATTCTGGCCTCTGCATGTATTGTGGATCAAGCGCCCACCTACTTCGGAACTGTCCAAAAGTCCCGACTAGACGGTTGGGAAACGAACAACCTCGGAACTAAAGGGGACGAGTAACAGAGGTCAGAGCGCTAGTCCCTATGTCACTGTGACGGTAGCTTCACACCCAACCACGTTGGACTCTCGCCTCATGGCTGTTCCTATCTAGTTGGAAACTCCGACAGAAGTAATCACCACCATGGCTTTGCTGGATTGTGGTGCCGCTGAGGTATTTATGGATACGATGTGGGCACACCAACAAGGTCTCCCTCTGCTAAAACGGGAAGAGTTCCAGAAGGTAGAAGGAGTAGATGGTTTCCCGCTTTCGTTGGGGCCTATTACCTATTCCACAGTATCCTTGAAGGTCTGCATTTTCCAGCATTCAGAACAGATACAATTCGACTTGATTCGAGCAGCCCATTTCCCAGTAATCCTTGGGATTCCCTGGCTGAGGAGGCATAATCCGCTCATCTATTGGGCGCAGAACACCATGGCCTTTACCTCCCCATACTGTAAACAGAATTGTTTATTTCATTCTTCAGAAGAATTGGTCCAAGTCCTTACTCCCCAACAAGAAGGAGTAAATGAGATTTGTAAGGTTCCCCCGGAGTTGGCCGAATTCAAAGAAGTCTTCAAAGACAATCTTGTCTTAGATTTACCCCCACATAGGCCGGAAGACTGTGCCATCGAGCTGGTGCCAGATGCCCTGGTTCCGTTTAGCCGCATGTTTTCTTTGTCTCTACTGGAGAAGAGGACTCTTCGCAATTATTTGGACTCCCATATGACCAATGGCCTCATTCGTCCCTCCAAATCTCCGGCTGGAGCCTCTCTATTCTTCATACCTAAGAGGGATTCCTCTGAGTTAAGGCCATGCATTAACTATCGGGGTTTGAACAAGGTCAGGGTTCGTGACCGCTATCCAATGCCTTTGATAACAGACATATTCGAAGCTGTTCAGGGTTCCACCACCTTCTCTAAGTTAGACCTCCGGAGTGCCTACCAGCTTCTCCGAATAAAGGATGGGGACGAATGGAAGACCGCTTTCCGGACTCCGTTTGGCCTTTTCGAGTATCGAGTGATGCCATTTGGCTTGGTTAACGCTCCTGCCATATTCCAGCGTTTTATGGATCGCCTGTTTTCTGATCTGTTATACCTCAGTGTCATAGTATACCTGGATGACATTTCAGTTTTTTCAAAGTCCACCTCTGAACATACATTACATCTTCAGACGGTCCTACATCGTTTACAGTCCCAACATCTATTAGTTAAACCCGAGAAGTGCCTCTTCAATATGTCTTCTGTTCCATATTTGGGATGCATTCTTTCCCAGGAAGGCATCACCATGGGCCCGAGGAAAGTATCTGCCATCCTGGACTGGCCTACACCCACCTCTCTGAAAGACGTTCAACGGTTCCTGGGTCTAGCCAACTTCTACAGGAAGTTTATCAGTCAATTTTCGCAGATTGTGCTGCCCATTACCTCTCTACTTAAAAAAGACGCCAAACCTTTTCTCTGGTCGGAACCAGCTAATCAAGCTTTTATCGATCTCAAAAGAAGATTCTGCTCCGCTCCTATTCTATCTCAACCAGATCAAGACCAGCCTTTTATAGTCGAGGCCGACGCCTCTGCAAGCGCCTTAGGTGCGGTACTCCTTCAACTGAAGGATGGCAAGGAACATCCTGTAGCATATCTTTCCAAGACTCTTTCCACAAGTCAACAGAACTACTCTGTTATTGAAAAAGAACTTTTGGCTCTCAAGGTGGCCTGTGAAGAGTGGAGACACCTGCTGCAAGGCGGAGCACATCCGTTTACATTACGTACTGACCATAAGAATCTGAAGATTCTCCGTAATATGGAATGCGTCAATTCAAGGCAGGCTCGCTGGGCGCATTTTTTCAGCCTGTATGACTTTACCATTACCTACATTCCTGGCACCCAAAACAGCTTGGCGGACGCCCTGTCTAGATGTCGGTCTGCAGACTACCACTCTCCCTCTGTTAGCCACCCTATGTTTCCCCGAAACAGAATCGTGGGGATAGTTTCCTCGTTTCTGCAAGAGATTAAGACAGTAACTAAACCTGATTTAGCAACCACCGTACCCGGTGACTTACGTTCTCAAATCCATTGGTCTGAGGGTCTTTTACTGGTGGGGCAGCGTTTGTACGTCCCCTCTAAGTCCTTACAACTTAAGGTTCTGGAATGGGGTCACAACCATGTAACCGCAGGGCACAGGGGAGTCCGAGGTACCTTAGAGCTAATTTCTCGATCTTTTTTTTGGCCTTCACTCTCCCATGATGTAAGGCAACACTGTAAAACGTGTGTGGTTTGCGCCCAGAATAAGAACTCCACCCACAAACCCTATGGGTTGCCTATGCAGCCGGACTTGCCAAGCCGGCCATGGTCCCAAATTTCCACTGACTTTATAGTAGACCTGCCCAAATCCCAGGGGTCGACTTGTCTCATGGTTACGATTGACACATTCACCAAGCTGGCCCATTTTTCCGCACTGCGGGGAGTGCCGTCTGCCACCGAGATGCCGAAGTTTTCCTCAGGGACATTTTTAGGCTCCACGGACTTCCTGACAAGATTATTTCTGACCGGGGTAGTCAGTATACATCTCGATTTTGGGGTGCCCTGTGTCAACGGTTAGGGATAGAGAGGGCTTTGTCATCAGGCTTCCATCCTCAGACCAACGGTCAGACAGAGCGGCTCAATGCCACTCTCGAGCAATACCTCAGGTGTTATGTCAATAATAATCAGGACAATTGGGTGAACCTTCTGCCCACCGCCGAATTTGCGTATAATAACGCTGTGCACTCGGCAACAGGACTTAGCCCTTTTTTCTGTTCTTATGGCTATCACCCTCGCAGTATTCTCCCAGTTTTTTCCTCACCTACTAATATACCCACCATCGAATCCACCCTGGATCAAATAACTGCAGCCCACACTACAGCTCAACAGAGTTTAGCTTCGGCTAGACGCAGGTATAAGGACCTATCTGATCGAGCTCGTTTACCCTGTCCTGACTGGAAGGAGGGTGATCGGGTCTGGTTATCTACTAGATACTTGCCTAGGTGGGTACATTCGACCAAACTAACCCCCCGATTTATAGGACCCTTCAAGATAATCAAGAGGATTAACCCAGTGGCTTTCAAATTGCAACTTCCCAAGTCCATGTATCGGGTGCACCCGGTCTTTCACTCCTCTCTTCTCTGCCCAGTTGATCCAGACACCCCAGTTAATAAGACTACAGGGCTATTGAGTAATCCCAAGTCTATACCTGAAGAATATGAGGTGTCTGCCATCTTAGATTCCAGATATCGTAAGGGCAGGTTGGAATACCTGGTGTCGTGGAAGAACTATCCTAGTTCAGAGGACTCCTGGGAGCCCAGGTCGTATGTACATGCGCCTAGGCTTGTCAGGCGTTTTCACCGGACACATCCAGGGAAGCCCGGAGGGTTCGGGTCTGGAGGGGGGTATACTGTCACGCACGGCGGTCGCGACAGCTGTGGAGACGCTGGCGGTGGAGCGGCCATTGATTTAGCCGTCACGCCGCCCGCGCTTTCCTCGGCAGCGGTCTAGTTTTTCCAGCCCTCCCGACCAGCGACGTCCTTTTAACGAGCGCCAACCCGGAAGCCAGCGTGTTGCAACCTTTTTGCGTTAGGCTTCCGGGTTGGTACGCTTCAGTCCTTTCCTCCGCGGCTGCCGCCGCTCCCTTTCCTTTTTCTCCCGTTTGCTTGCTGGCTTTCATTTTGCTCTTGGCACGCCTCGCTCTGTTGGAGCTTTTTCTCCGCTCCACCTTGGCTCTCTCTTTCTTTCCTTTCTCCCCTATTCTCCTGGTTCCTTCCCCCTCAGCTCAGTCATTAGTCACCCCATCTTTGTACTGTTGTTTCTCGCCTGGAGCAGTCGCCATACACCACTTCCTGTGGATTTCCTTATCAGCTGGATCCTTCAGGTTACACCGTCCCACCTTGTATCCTGCTGCCATCTTCAACTAAGAAGGGTTTTTTTGCGCCTATCGGCTTTTTCCCCTTAACCGGTCTGCCCCGGTACGGGGGCCCCTCGGCCCCGTGTTAGAGGGGCAGGGTGGCTTCCTCTCGAGGCAGACCTCATCCACACTCCAGAGAGGAGGCATTGAGATTAAAGAGATTCAGACTCACATCGGACGAGGAGACCACAGGTGAGCAGGAGGGTGTGAGGGGCACTCAGGGAAGAGGGGTGAAATTGACGGAATCCAGGAGTGAGCCTGACAGAAGCGAATGCAACAGCAAGTCTTCGTCTTCCAGCTGGGCGTCGAGGATCAGCGGTTCCAGTTACTCTTCAAGTGTCGACACAGCTTCTGAACAATTTCCAGTGGTGAGAGGTCCCCAGATATACTATCCTGTCTCTCATCCACACTGCTGGGTCACTCTCAGCAGCCAATCATACAGAAGGGCATTCATGCAGTCAGTCAGCCAATCAGGCACACAGTGCATTCAGGCCATCCTCCTCCCTCTCAGACACTCACAACAAGGAATGTGGATTGGAACAAGTACCCAGCCATTCAACACTACACATTGCATTCAGGCCAGTTTCGGGTAGGGCTGTCTCAGTCTTTGTCTCTCATACCAGGAACCAGACAGCCAAAAGAAGTGCATATTGGTCACACACTCCATTCACCCAGGTCCCACCCACAGGAGGTACCCACAACATACAGTCACTGGGAAATCTCCAGTCAGTCTGGACTGGACTTCACAACAACACCATATATGGAACTCCCACCCAACAGCCAGTCAGGGGTAAGGGACAGAGTCAGGGCTTCCCAGGACTTTGGGAAAACAAGGTAATAGGTAATAGAAAGCAAGAGGCCATAGGGGCCATCTTGTTTTCCATCAGGAATCAACTGATTCCAATGGCAGGGCCTGGGGATCCCCAAAATGGAGGATACTCAGTGCACCTGTCAAAGTCAGCATGGAGCTGCCACCAGCCTATACCCTGCTCTGCGGGCCACCCACAGGTGCCCAAAAACATACACTAGGGGCACAGGGTTGTACCCCCACCCACGGGTGTCGTAAGGGTATCCCACGGGTCTGTTCACCAAACCAAAAGAGAGAGAGCTGCACCGCCAGGAGTCCCACATGAACTCCTGCGTGGAAAATATGACAGAACACACGATAAAAAGGCAGTAAAGGATACGGAGGCCCTGTCCCTTCGATGCATTTCCAGCATCACAGTCGCCCCCCCCCCCAGATTGAGGTGGAGGGTGCCTAATCTCCCACGGGATAGACACCCTCATCCAGATGGTCAACATACCTTCTGGAAAGGCCATCTGCATTATCGTGACTCTCCCTGGCCTGTGCTCTATGGTGAAGTCTAGCCCTTGCAGGCTAATGGACCACCTGAGCAGTTTCGGATTTTCACCCTTCATCTGCATAAGCCATTTCAGGGGCTTATGATCTGTTTGGACCTTGAAGGTAGACCGCGTAAGGTAGGGACTAAAATGCCTAAGGCTCCAAACTATACTGAAACACTCCTTCTCAACAGTAGCCCACCTAAGTTCTCTACCCTTAAGTTGTCTACTGATGAAGATGATAGGATGTTCCCTCCATTTGTCATCTAACTGGGACAAGACAGCTCCAATTCCGGTGTCGCAGGCTGTTAGGGAGAATTCTCTGTTTAGGCTGAATTTCCTAACCTAGCGAGTCCCCCAGCAGCTTTGCTGGATTTTTTGGGGTTTATTTTTTTCTCCTGCCAAGAGTGAGACTCTTTTACCCTCACTCTTGGACATGATTTGAGTGTGTTTCTTTGAATCTAGATGTGTTTAATGGGCTATGGGGTCTTTTACTCCATAGGGCTTCATGCGTTTTTGTGATGTGTGTTACACAGCACCCTCAGTGCAGTAACACAGGGGTGTCATAGTGACCCCCCCAGTATAGACTCCATACCCTGGGACTGACTACTGTCTCCCAGGGCATGTAAAGTCACCATTGACTTTACTAGTCTTAAATTCTGAACAGAACCAGTACAAACCATCATATTGTGGACGTACTGGCTGGGGAAATTCAATTGCCCCGGGGTCTGTTAGTCGAGGGGGCACGTCTCCGTCCCTCCTGATCGAGTTTTGGCTGGTGGCAGTGGATACTACTTTTTATATTCAACCGCGAATATTGTCCTATGGGATTTCTCATTGTTTTAGGCTACTATCTTTATTTAATTATTTACGGTAGCCTCGAACATACCGCCGGTTTATTTAATTAATATTAATTCTCCGGTTGATATTTTTGCCAAAACTTGATTCTAAAATGGCGTTTGTATTCTCTTCTGTGACTCCAACCCAAGTCGAGCCCCTTGTTCCACTTTTTGGCGGGCTTCTCCTCAGAAGCCCTCCAAAGTGGTGCCACTCTGTCTGGGGTACTTAGGAGAGGTGGAGGGGGATTTAGGCACCCTGGACTGAGTTGCCCAGGCAACTCAAGTCGCACTCCGTCCTGGTTGGCCCAAGTGATGAGCCGGCCGGCTCACCACTTAGCATGTTTGAGTGACAGCTAGGCTGAGTGAATGAGGGTTTTCTGCATAAAAAGCAGGGCTTTGGGGACTGGAACTTCAGAAGTCGCCACAGGACCTAAGAATCTGACGAGGGAGAAGCTGAGCCGACCTGCCACGACGCCACCACCGGTGGAGCCCTGCTGGACCGTCTCACCACTTTTCCCAACGACAGAGGAGATCTCCCGCCGGAGAGTCTTCTTCCTTTGACTGGTGGGGATAACCAGTTTCACCGTCTTTTCGCCTTCCTGACGTACCTCGTGGCCGCCTTGCCTGTGCCAAGCACCCCGGCAACCGGGATACCACGTTTTACCACGACTGCGAAACAAAGGTACCACCTTTAACCAGAAAACTCTGCGGCTGGTTTCTTCCCTGGTAGTGCAACGACCTTCATCTTTCCTCCAAGTCGAAATCTTCTCTTCCCCTGGACGACGACGCAACTTGCACCCACTGCCAGGAACAACTGCCACCGCTGGAGGATCCTTCCCACTTAATGTACTGTGTCCCACCTGGCTTCCCTTGCTACCGACTGTACGGGGTAGATTTAGCCCCCAGCTTTTGAACCTGGGTTAGCCTGGGACACCTGGGCTAAACTTTTCTAAGCCTCTCTAAACTCTTCTTGAACTCTCTGCAAGACTTTTCTAAGCCTAGTGTAACTGTGTGATCTTGGGCGCATTTGTGCTCTGCTCTCTCTAAGAGTGGGCCCAGCCTTTGGACTTTGGCTCACCAGTGACTTTTCGCTCTCTGCCTTGCTAACAGTGTTCCTGAATCATAGAGTGGTGTACCTCTTCATATTCTGTCTTTTTCCCTCCCTTTCTCACAAACATATTAGAGTGCAATCTAGTTAAGCGCTCACCTCTGTATGAAAATAAGTGGTGTTTTACTGTGATTTATCTAATAGGGAAAAAGGGGTGTATATATCATAATAGTAACTGTGTTTAGGATACGTTTATAATAAGAGTGCTGGAGTGTTTCAACTGTGTGTTTTTAAATAAATAATTATATACTTTGATACCAAAGCTCTGGTCAGTGTTTGCTTGTATTATTGTATCTGAGTGCCTATTGAGTATACTTTGCATACTGCCTAACTCTTCTTGAAAGAAGTCTGACTGCTCAGCCGCAGCTACCAGGTAAATCTGGGTGGTACAGACTGCTACCAAGTGGGTTTACTGCCAACACCTGTAGTCTTAAATCTTTTGCAGTGTTCCCTAAGGGAAATGCACAGGTTTCTGTCTAACACAGAGCAAGTCAGAAAAGTCAGAGTCTACTGAGGAGCAAGAAAGTCATATGCCAGGCCCACTCTTGGAGAGAGCAAGGCAGAATGTGTCCAAGATCACACAGTTGAATAGTACTTTAAAAGAGTCTTGCAGATAGTTCAAGAGAGGGTTGGATTAAAGTGGGAAAAGTTATGTAGCAGGTCCCAAGTCACCCAAGGATAGAAAGTCAATGATTTACGGGACACCTTGAACAGTCTGTTGCAAGGGAGACCCGGCGGGACTCAGTACCTGAAATGGTGAGGAAGCTCCAGAGGAGGCAGTTGTTCCTGGCAGCGGGTGCAAGTTGGTGCTTCATCCAGATGAAGAGAGGGTCTCGACGTGGAGGAAAGCTGGAGGTCATTGCACTGCCAGGGAAGAAACCAGCCGCGGAGTTCTTCTGTTAAAAGGTACTACCCTTTTATTCGCGGTAGTGGTGAAGATGTCAGATGCTCCGCAGGGACATGAGTGCCCATTCATGCTCCATGTGCATTCTATGCATGCCCCTATGTGTCCTTGACTGGATCATCATTGTAGGACGTGTCCAGGATGACCTACATTTCATGGCATTTGATCAGCCATCCCAGGCCTCCCCCTGTTTCAGGCCCACTAACTCTGTTCAACTGGTGTAGTGGCTTCTGCACACAATGGGTGCACTACTGAGGGCTCATCATGTGTCCTGCTTACTGTCCCATTCTCATCTGCTGTGTTGTCAGTTGACTCAGATGATGATGCTAGTCAACACTGTCTGCCAATACACAGGTCTCTGGTCACCCTTTTGCTACCATGCAAGGCATCCCTGCATTTTCACTTAGGGGGGTGGGGGGTTGCTTGTAGCCATGCAACCCATTGCATGCACATTGCACCTGATGCCTGAACTTGCCCTGATGTACTTGTTCATGTAGATAGTTGGTAACATACACATGTTCTGCACTGCATCAACCCACTTCTGAGCCGTGTTACACCGTTCTACATGCCTACTCACTGATGAAATGTCAAAGTGACCTTGCATGCATGCCAGGTTCTCATTTGTGTGATGCTGGAAATGCATCTGAGGGACAGGGCCTCTGAATCCTTGTCCTTTTTCTGTTTTTACCGTGTGTTCTGTTATGTTTTCTGCCCCGGAGTCCATGTGGGACTCCTGGCAGTGCAGCTCTCTCTTTTGGTTTGGTGAACAGACCCATGGGATACCCTTATGGCACCCATGGGTAGGGGTGCAACCCTGTGCCCCTAGTGTATGTTTTTGGGCACCTGTGGGTGGCCCCAGAGCAGGGTATGGGCTGGTGGCAGCTCCGTGCTGAATTTGACAGGTGCTCCGGGTGTCCTCCATTTTGGGATACCCAGGCCCTGCCATTGGGATCTGTTGATTCCTGATAGGAAACAAGATGGCCCCTGTGGCCTCTTGCTTTCTATGACCTGTTATCTTGTTTTCCCAAAGTCCTGGGAAGCCCTGTCTCTGTCCCTTCCCCCTGACTGGCTGTTGGGTGGAAGTTCCATGTATGGTATTGTTGTGAAGGCCCAGCTAGACTGGCTGGAGCCTGCCCAGTGACTGTATGTTGTGGGTACCTCCTGTGGGTGGGACCTGGGTGAATGGAGTGTGTGACCAATATACACTTCTTGTTGTGGTTGTCTGGTTTCTGGCATGAGAGACAAAGACTGAGACAGCCCTGCCCGAAACTGGCCTGAATGCAGTGTGTAGTGTTGAATGGCTGGGTACTTGTCCCAATCCACATTTCTTGTTGTGAGTGTCTGGAAGGGAGGAGTGTGGCCTGAATGCACTGTGTGCCTGATTGGCTGACTGACTGCATGAATGCCCTGCAGTATGATTGGCTGCTGAGTGTGTGCCAGCAGCGTGGATGAGAGTGAGGATAGTATATCTGGGGACCTCTCACCACTGGAAAAGTGTTCAGTGTTCAGTGTTCAGAAGGAACCATTGGTTCAGAAGGGACCTTGGTGCTCCTGAAGCAGCCAGGGAGCTGAGTCTCCACTCTACGAGTAACTGGAACTGCTGATCCTCGACGTCCAGCTGGAAGAAGAAGACTTGCTGTGGCATTTGCTTCGACCGATCCGAAGGCTGACAAGATCATCGAGGGCTGACCCGAGAGAGGACCTGGTAAGGCGCCCTCTTCCCGTGCTCCGAGGGACCATCGAGCATCGCTCCATCTTCGCCGAAGCGCCCTGGAAGACAGACCCCTGAAAGGTTGTCGACCCGAGACGGGACCGCTGAGGAGATCGAAGTGAAGCACCCGGACATCGAAGCCGTCGAAGTCCATTGCCGTCAACCAGGGTTCGCAGGTTTGTGAAACCGCTGGAGGCCCGTCGAAGTTGTGTTGCCCAGCCGTGGGAACCACTTGACGTCGTGCCGCCGACGACCGGAGCCGTCCGCTCCTTTGCCTAAGAACATTCTATCGAAGGACTCTCTGGACCGCTTCGTCGACCGCTTATCCTGCCGGAGAAAGTCGAGGACGACCAACGCGCCGAGGAGTAACCTGCCGGTGGGTTTCCCGCCACCCAACGACCTCAAAGACTTGGACGATTTGACGCCCTTGCTGGGTTTCCGTCCCTACAATCTTTGCGGTCCAGAACTATTGTCATCGAGGTGCCCCGCACACCTCCGCCTTGCAGGACGCCGACGTCTCGACGCCGACGAGCACCGCTCGGACGAAGCTGCCGCCTCTTCGACATCGTTCTACCTCGTTCGTCGACGGACGTTCGACGCCCCGTGCCTCCCGCTTGAAAGGGAAGGCATTCAAGAAGGGCCGTCGATTCCCCGTCGCCGAACAGCGAGTCCCTCGACGTTTGTCGACGCCTCTTCGAGGAGCTCGACTCCGCCAGGTACATTGGGTGGGTAAAAACATTATAGGAGAGAATAAGACTTACCGAGCGATATATGGACTGGGCTTGTGCTATATCTTTCTTTACAGGTTGCCCAGGTGGGGGGATCTCCACACAGTGCTGTGCTAGTGGTAGGGGCCAGTATCCTGCCTATTGCTCAACCATCTTATTTTCTCTCCTCTCGCTATTGCTGGTTTCACTCTATTGGTCTGTGTGTCATTGTACTGTATTGTTCATGCACTGTAATGAGATCTAGGGTGGTACCACTTTAGGATTGTAAATATTTGTCATTGTAGATTTTGCCGGAGTACAAAGTGAGTTATCATGATGAATGTACATAACCTTAACTATTGATTATATAAAGACTGTGTTCTAACCAATAAAGAGTGTGGATATTCCTTTGTGGGGGCTTGGGGATACACTGTACTTAGGAACCAGCCTGCATCACCTCCTGAGAAGCTAGGCCTTGATTGCTCGACCATTGCTACCGAATAGAGAATCTTGGCTGGGGTCTCCTGTGCCTCTCCTCCACCATATAGGGAGCGGAAGTACAGACACCCCCCACCGGTCGTTGAGATCCGTTCTCTCACACTGGTGGCAAGCAGTGGGATACTTATGGTTTTAAGAATCAGTGTATAACCGTGCCACTTACAAAGGATATTTGCCCTTTATTGAATTAAGGTTTAGTTGTGTACAAGGTAACTGCATTACAAACAATGGAGTCTATTGCGAATGGCAAATTAACTCGGATGAGCTTGGAGGCTCTCCAGAGTGCTTGTGAAGCTAGGGAGTTAGACTTTGTGGATAAGTCTAGGGCTGAGCTGATAGCTGCCCTGGTGGACTACCAGACTGATAGTGAAACTCTTGATGAAGGGGGGAATGCAACCAATGAGGACTCTGCCCCTGGGGTTTCAGCTGAATCTGTTTCTGGGAATGCCGCCATTCCTGCTGCCTCTGTTCCAAACTCCAGCAATTCCTTAGAACTTGAGTTATTAAGGATGAAATTGGCCTTTGAATACCGCAAGTTGGAAATAGATGCTGAGCTTAAGAAAGATAAATTGGCTCAACAAGTGGAGCTCAAGAATAGGGATCTTGAACTCAAAAATAAGGACCTTGAACTCAAGAGCCAGGACACTGAATGTCAGAGGATCCAGCTAGAGAAAGCTAGAGTGGAGACTTCAGCTAGATCCAGTGAGAGTGTCAGGTCCCCAGCCACCAAGTTTATGAAAGATTTGGTTGGTGTATTTGTGGAGGGTTCGGATATCCTCCAATGGATTGAAGCGTTTGAAATGGCTTGTGAGATTCATGATGTGGATAAAAGAGATTGGGCGAAGTGTTTGTTAAGCAGAGTGCCTCAAACCGGGTATGACTGTATTCTGAAGCTGAGTGTGGAAGAAAGGGGTCAGTACGAGTGTATGAAGTCTGCTTTGATTGCCAAGTTCGGCAAGACACCTACCCAATACCTTAGAAGGTTCAGGGATTTTAAGAAAAAGGAGAATATGTCTTGGGTTGACTGGGTGAGTGCTGCGCACATGAACATGATGGGGTGGATCGATGGATACAAGGTTAAGACTTTTGTTGAATTGTCCCACCTCTTGTTTTTTGAGCATTTCTCTGAAGCCTGTTCACCAGAGCTGCGTCAGTATGTGGCTGACCAGAACATTTTGGACCCCTTTAAGTTGGCTAGGTTGGCTGACAAGTGGGTCTCCCACCGGGTGTCCCCTAAGGACTCCAGTGGGAAGGACAAGGATAAAGAGAAGGGGGCCTCTCAGAAAGCTGAGGAGTCCCCCAAGCAATCACAGTCGGGTAAACCAAAACCTTCCTCTCCTAAGACCCAAAAATCTAGTGGGGATAAGTCATCTGGGGGTGGGAATAAGAGTAGTGGTCCACCTGCTGCAAAGCAGGCTCCCAGTGGTTCCAGTACCGTACCCCGCACTCCTGGCGCTTGTTGGGACTGTGGGGCTCTGGATCACAAAAGGGGTGACCCCAAGTGTAAAGGTAAGGCACTTGGAGTACAGGCTGTCAGCCTGACCTACCCTTACCCCGTGTCTGAGGTGGAGGCCGCCGTCCTCCCCTCCTCTGCCGGTGTCACATTTGGTGCTCCGGTGGAGATTTCCTTAGTGTCCCTTGGGGCCTGGGACCAGTACACGGAAGTACTGGCGACTATCCCACAGAACACCCGTAGGTTTCTGAGAAGTGTCCTCTTGAATGGCCAGCCTTCTACTGGTTTGAGAGACACTGGGGCAAGCATGACAGTGGTGGACAGGACCCTGCTCAGGCCAGAGGACTATGAAGGTGCTCCTCTGCAAACCACCAGGTTAGCTGGTGGGCCTCCCAAATTATCCCCTGTAGCCTTAGTCACACTCATGATTGGCGACAAGACAGCGAAGCTTCCTGTCCTAGTTCAGGACAATGTCCCTGCTAACATTTTGTTAGGGAATGATCTAGTAGAGTTGGGGTTGATCTCGGATGGTCTTCCCATGACTGCTGCTGCCGTCACTAGATCACAGGTGACACCGGGTCTGGCTCTGGGTCAGATACCCGAGCCAAAGGCGAGGCCTAAGGCAAGAAGGCGGAAGACCAAGAAGGCCACCTCTGTGGAGGGAGCACCTTCTCTTCCTGCCGCACCCATTGGGATCCATGCTCCGGACGGGCTGGGTCCAATGGAAAACCCTAACTCAACTCCTTTGGGAGAAGAGGCAGAAGACTCTCCTGTGGGAGAGGTTCTTAACCCGGAGGATCATCCCGTCCTTCAATGCTTGTTAGCTGAAGGGGGACCCTCCCGGGCGGACTTCTATAAGGGACAGAGAGAGTGCCACTCTCTCGAGGGACTGAGGAAACAGGCCCTGGCCCAGGCACAAGGAGAGGTGCCTAGGAATTTCCGGATTTATTGGGAGGGTGAGCTCCTTGTTAGTGAGCCCACTAAGCCTGAACCTGGTGCCCGCAAGAGGTTGGTGGTACCCCAGGTTTACAGGCCCTTCCTACTGCAGTTGGCGCATGAGGTGCCCTTGGCTGGTCATCTTGGGACCAAGAAGACTAAGCAGAGGCTCTCTGCCCATTTCTACTGGCCACGGATGGGAGTAGAGGTGGAGTCCCACTGCAGGACCTGCCCAACTTGTCAGTTGTCTGGCAAGACTGGAGGCAGTGTCATTGCCCCACTGCAGCCGTCACCAGTGGTTGGCACCCCATTTGAGAGGGTGGGCATCGACGTCGTCGGTCCCCTTGACCCTCCCACTTCAGGTGGACATCGGTTCATCCTGGTCTTGGTAGATCATGCCACCAGGTACCCTGAGGCGATACCCCTTCGGACTGTTACTGCCAAGGTGGTTGCCAGGGCTCTCCTGGGCATTTTCACCCGTGTTGGATTCCCCAAGGAGGTTGTCTCTGACAGAGGATCCAACTTCATGTCTAGTTACATGAAAACCATGTGGAAAGAGTGCGGGGTAACCTACAAGTTCTCCACCTCTTACCACCCCCAGACCAATGGTTTGGTTGAGAGATTTAATAAAACTCTCAAGGGCATGCTAGGGGCTTTGGAAGAACCCCTAAGGAGGAAATGGGATCTCCTCCTGCCATGCCTGCTGTTTGCTTACAGGGAGGTACCTCAAGAGGGTGTTGGTTTCAGCCCTTTTGAGTTACTCTTTGGACATCCCGTGAGGGGGCCCCTCGCCTTGATCAGGGAAGGCTTGGAAGCCACCCCGCCGGGTCCCGCCAAGCAAGTGGGGGACTATGTGTTAGGCCTCAGACGGAGGATGACACCGATGATGGGTCAGGCAACAGCAAATCTCAAGGACAGCCAGGAATTGAATAAGTACTGGCATGACCTTAAAGCCTCGCAAGTGGATTGGACTCCGGGACAGGAAATCCTTGTGATGGAGCCTACCAAGCCTAGGGCTTTGGCAGACAAGTGGACTGGACCCTTCAGGATCATCTCCAAGATGGGCGAAGTCAATTATCTGGTTGACATGGGAGCCCCTGGGGTAGCCCCTCAGCTATTCCAAGGCAACAGGCTCAAGCCTTTCCACCGGCGAGCAGAAGTCTCATGTCTCTTGCTAGCTTCTGGGCAAGAAGAGGATGAGAGTGAGCCCCTTCCTGATTTGCTGCATAGCAACCCTCAGGATGGCTCAGTGGAGGGAGTACATCTCTCTCCAGATTTGACAACAGAGCAACAGAGGGCCTGTAGGGCTTTGCTCCGACAGTACGCCTCTCTGTTTTCACTGAAGCCAGGCCTTACACCGTGGTGTAAGCACGAAATTGACACTGGTGACAGTGTGCCTGTCAAAAGCAGGTGCTACTGTATGTCAGATACCGTTAAGAACCACATCCAGGCTGAGGTCGCCAAGATGTTGGATCTGGGTGTTATTGAACCCTCAACCAGTCCCTGGTCCAGTCCAGTGGTCCTTGTCCCCAAGGCAAGTTCCCAGGTGGGCACCAAGGATTGGAGGTTCTGTGTGGACTACCGAGGTGTCAATGCCGTCACCAAGACTGACGCGCACCCATTGCCCAGGGCTGATGAGCTCGTGGACACCATCGGTGCTGCCAAGTTTGTGAGCACCTTTGACCTCACTTCAGGCTATTGGCAAATAGCTCTGACGGACCATGCCAAGGAAAAGACGGCCTTCTCAACACCTGAGGGACTCTACCAGTTTAGAGTCATGCCTTTTGGGTTGAAGAATGCCCCTGCCACCTTCCAGAGATTGGTCAACCATGCGCTCAGTGGGCTGGAAGCCTTTTGTGTGGCTTACTTAGACGACATTGCCGTCTACAGTTCCACCTGGGAAGAGCATTTGACACACCTGGATAAGGTGTTGCAGGCCTTAAAAAGGGCTAACCTCACTATCAAGGCCACCAAGTGCCAGATAGCTCAGGGGAAAGTTACCTATCTTGGTCATGAGGTAGGAGGGGGTCAAATCCAGCCTCTCGCCAGTAAAGTACAGGATGTACAGAACTGGGAGACTCCCACTACTCAAACCCAGGTGAGAGCCTTTTTGGGCCTCACTGGTTACTATCGCAATTTCATGGCAGACTATGGAACCATAGCTGCACCTCTGACAGCTCTAACGTCACCCAAGCAGCCTAGGAAGGTTACTTGGACCGAAGACTGTCAGCGGGCCTTTGATGGCTTGAAAGAAAGTCTGTGTAGGGCACCTGTGTTGAGCGCGCCTGACTACAGCCGACCCTTTATCGTCCAGACGGATGCCTGCGACACCGGAATTGGAGCTGTCTTGTCCCAGTTAGATGACAAAGGGAGAGAACACCCTATCATATTCATCAGTAGACAACTCAAGGGTAGAGAACTTAGGTGGGCTACTGTTGAAAAGGAGTGTTTTAGTATAGTTTGGAGCCTTAGGCGTTTTAGGCCCTACCTTACGGGGTCTACCTTCAAGGTCCAAACAGATCATAAGCCCCTGAAGTGGCTTATGCAGATGAAGGGTGAGAACCCGAAATTGCTCAGGTGGTCCATTAGCCTGCAAGGGCTAGACTTCACCATAGAGCACAGACCAGGGAAGAGTCACGATAATGCAGATGGCCTTTCCAGAAGGTATGTTGACCGTCTGGATGAGGGTGTCTATCCCGTGGGAGATTAGACACCCTCCACCTCAGTCTGGGGGGGGCGACTGTGATGCTGGAAATGCATCTGAGGGACAGGGCCTCTGAATCCTTGTCCTTTTTCTGTTTTTACCGTGTGTTCTGTTATGTTTTCTGCCCCGGAGTCCATGTGGGACTCCTGGCAGTGCAGCTCTCTCTTTTCGTTTGGTGAACAGACCCATGGGATACCCTTATGGCACCCATGGGTAGGGGTGCAACCCTGTGCCCCTAGTGTATGTTTTTGGGCACCTGTGGGTGGCCCCAGAGCAGGGTATGGGCTGGTGGCAGCTCCGTGCTGAATTTGACAGGTGCTCCGGGTGTCCTCCATTTTGGGATACCCAGGCCCTGCCATTGGGATCTGTTGATTCCTGATAGGAAACAAGATGGCCCCTGTGGCCTCTTGCTTTCTATGACCTGTTATCTTGTTTTCCCAAAGTCCTGGGAAGCCCTGTCTCTGTCCCTTCCCCCTGACTGGCTGTTGGGTGGAAGTTCCATGTATGGTATTGTTGTGAAGGCCCAGCTAGACTGGCTGGAGCCTGCCCAGTGACTGTATGTTGTGGGTACCTCCTGTGGGTGGGACCTGGGTGAATGGAGTGTGTGACCAATATACACTTCTTGTTGTGGTTGTCTGGTTTCTGGCATGAGAGACAAAGACTGAGACAGCCCTGCCCGAAACTGGCCTGAATGCAGTGTGTAGTGTTGAATGGCTGGGTACTTGTCCCAATCCACATTTCTTGTTGTGAGTGTCTGGAAGGGAGGAGTGTGGCCTGAATGCACTGTGTGCCTGATTGGCTGACTGACTGCATGAATGCCCTGCAGTATGATTGGCTGCTGAGTGTGTGCCAGCAGCGTGGATGAGAGGGAGGATAGTATATCTGGGGACCTCTCACCACTGGAAAAGTGTTCAGTGTTCAGTGTTCAGAAGGAACCATTGGTTCAGAAGGGACCTTGGTGCTCCTGAAGCAGCCAGGGAGCTGAGTCTCCACTCTACGAGTAACTGGAACTGCTGATCCTCGACGTCCAGCTGGAAGAAGAAGACTTGCTGTGGCATTTGCTTCGACCGATCCGAAGGCTGACAAGATCATCGAGGGCTGACCCGAGAGAGGACCTGGTAAGGCGCCCTCTTCCCGTGCTCCGAGGGACCATCGAGCATCGCTCCATCTTCGCCGAAGCGCCCTGGAAGACAGACTCCTGAAAGGTTGTCGACCCGAGACGGGACCGCTGAGGAGATCGAAGTGAAGCACCCGGACATCGACGCCGTCGAAGTCCATTGCCGTCAACCAGGGTTCGCAGGTTTGTGAAACCGCTGGAGGCCCGTCGAAGTTGTGTTGCCCAGCCGTGGGAACCACTTGACGTCGTGCCGCCGACGACCGGAGCCGTCCGCTCCTTTGCCTAAGAACATTCTATCGAAGGACTCTCTCGACCGCTTCGTCGACCGCTTATCCTGCCGGAGAAAGTCGAGGACGACCAACGCGCCGAGGAGTAACCTGCCGGTGGGTTTCCCGCCACCCAACGACCTCAAAGACTTGGACGATTCGACGCCCTTGCTGGGTTTCCGTCTCTACAATCTTTGCGGTCCAGAACTATTGTCATCGAGGTGCCCCGCACACCTCCGCCTTGCAGGACGCCGACGTCTCGATGCCGACGAGCACCGCTCGGACGAAGCTGCCGCCTCTTCGACATCGTTCTACCTCGTTCGTCGACGGACGTTCGACGCCCCGTGCCTCCCGCTTGAAAGGGAAGGCATTCAAGAAGGGCCGTCGATTCCCCGTCGCCGAACAGCGAGTCCCTCGACGTTTGTCGACGCCTCTTCGAGGAGCTCGACTCCACCAGGTACATTGGGGGGGTAAAAACATTATAGGAGAGAATAAGACTTACCGAGCGATATATGGACTGGGCTTGTGCTATATCTTTCTTTACAGGTTGCCCAGGTGGGGGGATCTCCACACAGAGCTGTGCCAGTGGTAGGGGCCAGTATCCTGCCTATTGCTCAACCATCTTATTTTCTCTCCTCTCGCTATTGCTGGTTTCACTCTATTGATCTGTGTGTCATTGTACTGTATTGTTCATGCACTTCAATGAGATCTAGGGTGGTACCACTTTAGGATTGTAAATATTTGTCATTGTAGATTTTGCCAGAGTACAAAGTGAGTTATCATGATAGATGTACATAACCTTAACTTTTGATTATATAAAGACTGTGTTCTAACCAATACAGAGTGTGGATATTCCTTTGTGGGGGCTTGGGGATACACTGTACTTAAGAACCAGCCTGCATCACCTCCTGAGAAGCTAGGCCTCGATTGCTCGACCATTGCTACCGAATAGAGAATCTTGGCTGGGGTCTCCTGTGCCTCTCCTCCACAATATAGGGAGTGGGAGTACAGACACCCCCCACCGGTCGATGAGATCCGTTCTCTCACAATTTGTGTGTGACATGTCTGCTTCATGTGTTGGCTGTCTGTGTGATGTCTATGTGTGTGTGTGTGTTATATGCTTCTGACATGTGTACTAATGTTATTTTTTCTCCACTTTTCAGATGATTGTTAGGCAGAAAACTGTGCAGTTCCCTTAGGGACCACTGCAAAAGGCTTAAAACTACAGGTGTTGGCAGTAAAGCCAATTGGTAGCAGTCTGCACCACCCAGATTTACATGGTAGCTGTGGCTGAGCAGCCAGACTTCTCTCAAGAAGAGTTAGACAGTATATAGATTATAGAAGATAGGTACCAAAATACAGTAGCACAAGCAAACACTGACCAGAGCTTTGATATCAAAGTATAGAATTATTTATTTAAAGACACAATTAGAAACACTACAGCACTATTACTGTAAGCAAGTTCAAAAACACAGTCACTATTAATATATATACATCCCTTATTCCTTATTAGATAAGTCTTAGTTAACACCACTTATTTTCAGACAGAGGTGAGCGCTTAACTAAAGATGGCACTCCAATAAGTTATCAAAAAAAGGGAGGGAAAAGGCAGAAATTAGACGAGCACACAACACAATACTCTAGAAGCCCTCAGCAAGGCAGGAAAATCAAAGTCTACTTGTGAGCAAAAAGTTCAGGAGCCCGGCTCCCTCTTAGAGAGAGTAAAACACCAATGCGCCCAAGATCACACAGTTTAAAAGGCTTGAAAAGTCTTGCAGAGAGTTTAAAAAGGAATCAGTTCAGCTCAGAAAAGTGCAGTTAGCCAGCCTAGGGCCAACCCAATTGGTAAGTTGAGGATTTAGGAGACACCCCACACAGACCGTTGCAAGGGAGGCCAGGCGGACACAGTAGCCTGAAAGTGGGGAGAATCCTCCAGCGGGGGCAGTTGTTCCTGGCAGTGAGTGCAAGTCATGGCGTCATCCAAAGAAAGAGAAGATCTGGACGTGGAGGAAAGCTGAACGTCGTTGCACTGCCAGGGAAGAAACCAGCCGTGAGTTCTCCGGTTAAAAGGTACTACCCTTTTATTCGCAGTAGTGGTAAAACGTGGTATCCCGGTTGCCGAGGTGCTTGGCACAGGCAAGGCGGCCACGAGATGCTCCAGGAAGGCGAAAAGGCGGGCAAACTGGTTATCCCCACCAGTCAAAGGAAGAAGACTCTTCGGGATGAAGATCTCCTCTGTCGTTGGAAGAAGTGGTGAGTCGGTTCAGCAGGGCTCCACCGGTGGTGTCATCGTTGCAGGTCGGCTCAGCTTCTCCCTCTTCGGATTCTTTGGTCCTGTGGCAACGTCTGAAGTCCCCGTCCCCAAAGCCCTGCTTTTATGCAGAAAAACCCCATTCATCATTCCTAGCTGTCACTCAAACATGCTAAGTGATGAGCCGGGCGGCTCACCACTGGGCCAATCACACAAGAGTGCGACATGAGTTGGCGTGGCAACTCAGTCCAGGGTGCCTAAACCCCCCTCCCAAACATCCCGTATACCCAGACAGAGTGGCACCACTTTTGGAGGCTTCTGTGGAGAAGCCTGCCAAAAAGTGGAAGAAAGGGCTCGACTTGGGTTGGAGTTACAGGGGCGAACACAAACACCATTTTAAAACCGAGTCCTGGCGAAAAGACCCAACCAGGGAATAAATATTAAATAAATAACTCGGCGGTATCTTTAACATTGCACCAAAAAGTGGTGCGTTTGAAATGAATGGGAAAATCCCATAGTAAATATTCTTAAGGAATATTTTGCGTGGTAACCACTGCCACCAGCCAGAAACTCGGCGAGGGGGGACTGCACAGTGCCCCCTCGAAAACAGACCCAGGGGTAATCTAATTAACCCCTTCCAGTACTTCCACAATATAATGGTTTGTACTGGTTCTGTTCACAAATTTGGACTAATAAAGCCAATGGTGACTTTACATGCCCTGGGAGACAGTAGTCAGTCCCAGGGTATGGAGTCTATGTTTGGGGGTCACTATGACACCCCTGTGTTACTGCACTGAGGGTGCTGTGTAACACACTTACCAAAAACCACATGAAACACTATGGAGTAAAAGACCCCATATCCCATAAAACACATTACAAAGTCAAAGGATAACTGAAATCATATCTAATAGTGGGAGAAAAAGAGTCTCACTCTTAGCAGGAGAAAAAATAAACCCCAAAAATCCAGCAAAGCTGCTGGGGGACTCACTAGGTTTGGTAAATTAGCCTTAATAGAGAATTCTCCCTAACACTCGCCCCCGCCCCAGACTAAGGGACAGGAGGATTTAATCCACTCCTGGATGAATCTCATATCTCTAGTCGGTTATAAACACCGTAGAGAGACCATCAGCATTTTGGTGGTGACACCTTGACCTATGTCCTATGGTCAAATCAAAGGTTTTCCTTTGTAAGCTATATGACCTACAAACCCTTTGAGGAACATCAGTTTTTTTTTAAAACTATAGGGGATCTGGTTGACCAGTCCTTCAGAAGTTGGTATAACTTCTGAACCTGTGATAGGCATTTTCAAGGGGTCCTCTTAAAGGATTCCCTTAGATCTAGAGGGGCCTTTAGAGGTCCTCACCACTTCTCTGTTGGGAGAAGGTTGGGTCTTAGGCCTCTTGGTTGGAGGGGATGGAGATAAGCAAGGTACATGCTTCTCCTTTCTCTTAGATCTCACCTTACCTACTTTAGGAGTTTCACTCCCAAGACTAGGATTTGAGTTGGAGTCTTCAGTAGAAGGTCCAACAGTCTGAAGGTTTTTGGCCTTAGACTTTTCCTTTCTGGTTTTCCACCAGCACTGAGAATTACCAGTTCTCTTAGGCCTAGTTAGGGGTCCAGTTGTTCTATCCACCTCTTCTTCAGAAGCAGGAGGAGTTGCAGACTCTAAAACTGGGGGAACAATGATGGAGCTTGGTTCGGGCTCCCATTTCCCTAACATACTAGCCTGAAATTTGCCTGGGTTAGAGGTCAACTTACTAACACCAGGGCTTGGGTTGGGGTTCTCAGTAGAGGTTCCCACAGGCTTAGAGTGGTTCCTTAAGGTTGCCTCTCTAGCCAATTTGGTTTGGTTCTGGTCTCCATACTGGGAGGCCTGGGGGTACTGGATACTACTCCTAGAGTTCTTAGATCATTCCCCAACAGGACTCTCCCAGGCACCTCAGTCTGAACACTGACAGGAATCAACACTGTCATGTCATTACACTGAATGAGGGCTGGTAGAATTGAACCATTTGGACAGGGCCTCCAGACATCTTAGTGGGACCTTTCGGTGCCTTAGCAACCTCCTCAGGCCTGAAAAAGCTTTCATCCACTACTGTTCTGCTGGCCCCAGAGTCTCGCCTGGCAGGAGTATCCTGACCATTGACAAGAACACTGTCCACATAATAAACTATAGAGTTTTCTGGTATGGAGTTGTGCACACTCCTATTCTGATCACTAACCAGACCCATGGACTCTACGGTTACACTTGCTTGAAAACCCAAAGGTTCTTCAGCAAAGACTTCAAAGTGAGCACTAGCCATTTGGACTTCCTCCTCAGGAGTGAAGGCTAAGGAGACTGTGCTGATCCCTGCAGGTTTACCCTTACATCTGTGATCTCCTTTGATGTGGTCAGTTGCCTTACAGACATAGCATACTCCAAATGCTCTCTGAAAGGGTGGCTTGTTCTGACCCCTTCTGGTTGTTGACCAGATGGTACAATAGCCTGTTGTGGTTTACCTTGGGGCTTACCCTGGTTATTTTGTTGTTTGGGGCCCTCTTTGTGTTGGGAGGTATTAGAAATCTCTTGGTTCCCTTTTGGTGGCTGCTTTCCCTCATCCTTTTTCTGAGTGACCCCCGAATCCTTGTGAGTAGCCCTGTTGGGAACCCCACAAGTCAGCAGCCTTAGCTAGCTTCCTGGAATCTAATTCCTTTGAATCAGCCAAGTGCTGTCTGAGCTCAGGAGAGCAGGCATCATAAATTGACTCCAACATAACAAGATTTCTCATTCCCTCATAAGTGTTCACCTTGTAATCCTTAATCCATCCCTCTAGGTTTTTCAAACTTTCACTCACCAAGGTAGCCCAAGGGGTACCATCATGCTTTTTGAGGGTCCTAAACCTCTTAAGGTACTGGGAAGGGGTCTTCCCAAATCTAGCTATTAAAGCTAGCTTCACACATTCATAATCCTTTCTATCCTTCTCCCCCAACTCCATTACCACATCAGTTGCAACAGGGGGGAGCCTAGAGAACAACCAGGGAAGTAACTCATTTCCTGTGATGTTATGGAGCCCATGATTATACTCAAACAGACTCAACCAATCCAACACATCCAACTTAGGCTCATACATACCCACAAGCTCTTTAGGCATCCGGGGTCTTTTGGGACTGGACCTCCTAGAGGATCCGGAGAGAGAAGCATTTTCCACAGAACATTTTTTCATCTCTAACTCATGCTTGATCTCCATTTCCCTGAGTCTTAGTTCTTGATTCAGTTCTTGGTGTCTTTGTTCTGCTTGAGTATTAAGTCTCTTCAACTCCAATTCAAGTTTCATTTTCTCTAGTTCAAGATATTGAGGATTAAGTGTGGGACCTGGCAAAGGTCCAGTAGGTACAGCTGGCAGAGCAGATAGAGGCCCAGGGGAGACAACTACATCATCTTCACCCTCCTCTTCTGCTTCTGACTCAAGGTTATCAATACTAGGTTCAATATCAATATCATTGCTGTTATCTACATTTGCTGGAGTGGTAGGTTCCTCTGAACCACCATCCGGACTTTGGTTTGCAAACAATCTTTCTATTAGCTCAATTTTCTTGCCTTTAGTCAGGAGTTTCTTATGCTTACAGAGAACTCTTAAACAATCAGCAGTTTTTGTAGCAAGGGACTCTTGACTATGACTTTCCATAGTTGACAGGTTAGAAAATAACTTTTTTTAGTGCTAAGCTTTGTGGTTGGTTGCACTAAGGTATCTATAAGCACACTGAAATGTATACTCAATACAAATCCCACCGCTGCCACCAGTGTTAGGCAGAAACCTGTGCAGTTCCCTTAGGGACCACTGCAAAAGGCTTAAGACGACAGGTGTTGGCAATAAACCCAATTGGTAGCAGTCTGTACCACCCAGATTTACATGGTTGCTGTGGCTGAGCAGCCAGACTTCTCTCAAGAAGAGTTAGACAGTATATAGATTATACAAGATAGGTACCAAAATACAGTAGCACAAGCAAACACTGACCAGAGCTTTGGTATCAAAGTATAGAATTATTTATTTAAAGACACACTTAGAAACACTCCAGCACTATTATTGTAAGCAGGTTCAAGAACACAGTCACTATTAATATATATACATCCCTTATTCCTTATTAGACAAGTCTTAGGTAACACCACTTACTTTCAGACAGAGGTGAGCGCTTAACTAAAGATGGCACTCCAATAAGTTATCAAAAAAAGGGAGGGAAAAAGCAGAAATTAGAAAAGCACACAACACAATACTTTAGAAGCACTCAGCAAGGCAGGAAAGTCAAAGTCTACTTGTGAGCAAAAAGTTCAGGAGCACGGCTTCCTCTTAGAGAGAGTAGAACACCAATGCGCCCAAGATCACACAGTTTAAAAGGCTTGAAAAGTCTTGCAGAGAGTTTAAAAAGGAATCAATTCAGCTCAGAAAAGTGCAGTTAGCCAGCCTAGGGCCAACCCAAGTGGTAAATTGAGGATTTAGTAGACACCCCACACAGACCGTTGCGAGGGAGGCCAGGCGGACACAGTACCTTGAAAGTGGGGATAATCCTCCAGTGGGGGTTGTTGTTCCAGGCAGTGAGTGCAAGTCGCAGCGTCGTCCAAAGGAAGAGAAGATCTCGACGTGGAGGAAAGCTGAAGGTCGTTGCACTGCCAGGGAAGAAACCAGCCGCGGAGTTCTCCGGTTAAAAGGTACTACCCTTTTATTCACGGTAAAGGTAAAACGTGGTATCCCGGTTGCCGGGGTGCTTGGCATAGGCAAGGCGGCTATGAGATGATCCGGGGATGCGAAAAGGCGGGCAAACTGGTTATCCCCACCAGTCAAAGGAAGAAGACTCTTCAGGATAAAGATCGCCTCTGTCGTTGGAAGAAGTGGTGAGTCGGTTCAGCAGGGCTCCACCGGTGGTGTCGTCGTTGCAGGTCGGCTCAGCGTCTCCCTCTTCGGATTCTTTGGTCCTGTGGCGACGTCTGAAGTCCCAGTCCCCAAAGCCCTGCTTTTATGCAGAAAACCCCCATTCATCAGTCCTAGCTGTCACTCAAACATGCTAAGTGGTGAGCCGAGCGGCTCACCACTGGGCCAATCACACAAGAGTGCGACTTGAGTTGCCGAGGCAACTCAGTCCATGGTGCCTAAACCCCCCTCCCAAACATCCTGTATACCCAGACAGAGTGGCACCACTTTTGGAGGCTTCTGTGGAGAAGCCAGCCAAAAAGTGGAAGAAAGTGCTCGACTTGGGTTGGAGTTACATAGGCGAACACAAACGCCATTTTAAATCCGAGTCCTGGCGAAAAGACCCAACCGAGGAATAAATATTAAATAAATAACCCGGCGGTATCTTTAACATTGCACCAAAAAGTGGTGCGTTTAAAATGAATGGGAAAATCCCATAGTAAATATTCTTAAGGAATATTTTGCGTGCTAACCATTGCCACCAGCCAGAAACTCGACGAGGGAGGACTGCACAGTGCCCCCTCAAAAACAGACCCAGGGGTAATCTAATTAACCCCTTCCAGTACTTCCACAATATAATGGTTTGTACTGGTTCTGTTCACAAATTTGGACTAATAAAGCCAATGGTGACTTTACATGCCCTAGGAGACAGTAGTCAGTCCCAGGGTATGGAGTCTGTGTTTGGGGGTCACTATGACACCCCTGTGTTACTGCACTGAGGGTGCTGTGTAACACACTTACCAAAAACCACATGAAACCCTATGGAGTAAAAGACCCCATAGCCCATAAAACACATTACAAAGTCAAAGGATAACTCAAATCATGTCTAAGAGTGGGAGAAAAAGAATCTCACTCTTAGCAGGAGAAAAAATAAACCCCAAAAATCCAGCAAAGCTGCTGGGGGACTCACTAGGTTTGGGAAATTAGCCTTAACAGAGAATTCTCCCTAACAATGATGACACAATGGAGCCAGAGGATAGTGTTGTCATGGCAGACACAGGGTTGCTATCACACCAGCAACCCGGCACAAGTGGGGGTCGTGGGGTGGTAGACCACGAGAACCCACATGTGTTGTGTTACAGACCATCTTGTCTATGTCTGGCAATGAGTCGAGCCCGGATGATCACTCTGACGACAATGTCGACTTGGATGTGCATCAGGTCTATTCTTCAGGGGTGAGTGATTCTGATGTGGACACCCTCTGTCAACGACACCTGCACTGAGGGGCCAGACGGTGGTGGGACCTCTGCCTGTGGTGGATCGGGATGCAGGTTCACCCTCCACACCAGTTGCTGATGTGCCTTGGGCATCACATCGACGGAAGAATGTAGTCGTGCAGCCGCGGGCAGTGCCAACCCAACAAGGACGGCGGGTCTTTGGGCCCCGCAGGTGTCAAGCCCAGCAACGTGGTGGCCGCGTGCCACTGGGTTATACTGAGTGGGAGCAAGCCATGGTTGCCAATTCAGAACACCAGGGGGCAGCAATTGATAACATCGCTGAGAGCATGGAACGTGTGGCCCAATCCGTGCTCCCCCCTGCTAGGCAGGTGCAACTCCAGCAGCGGGCGGCACAGTCCATGGCCCGCTTGCTCAGGCTGAGCATGGCGGCCTCAGACAGGGCACGCCGGGCTGAAATTGTGTCTTTGCGTCAAGCAATTGCTGCTCACACAGAGGCACACATGGAGGCCATGAGGGTTGACTATGAATCCCTCAAATCTACTCTGGCTGTGCTCATGATGTCCCAGAGGATGCGGTCAGAGGAGAGTTTGGAGCAGCTAGAGAATACCATCTCGGCTGAGCTACGTGCTTGCCGGGAGGTGTACCGTTGTCCAGCCAGACCACGCATGAAGAACTCGTGTTACACGTGTTACCTTGCAAGAGGAAGCATGCATATCATGGGAGGTTATATATGCTGATGTCATCGCCGCACAGAACCAGACTCACCCGTCCCACAGACTTGCTGCCGACGAGGGGCAAGCTGCGCCTAGGCGTGGTCAGGGTACTGTGCCACATCAAACTTTTCAGCCAGAGGCTGACTCGGATGACGAGTTATCTCCCACACAGGTCGTGCTGTGCAGGCATTGAGCCCAAGGAGGTTTATTTTTGTCTCGGCATCATCGCATGTGGGTGTTGAGGTGCACCCTGTGCCTCGCCCTTCCTGGGTGCCAATCCCCCCGCGCCTGGGTCGTATGTGGCAATTTTTTATTTTTATTTTGAGTTTAGTTAGTTAATATGGTTTTTGATAGTTAGTTTAATTAGGTAATATAGGTTTTTGATAGTTAGTTTAATTAGTTCATATAGTTTATAATTGCTTGTCTATTGTCCATTCATGTGACGGTGTGGTGCTTTGTGGCTTTTGAAAGCATCCATTGTCTGTTCCAGCTGGGCCCTTCAAGCTTGTCCCGTGTATGTGTTTGCAGCTTGGGGTCCTGACTCACATAGGCCACTCCTGCTTCCCTTATCCATGGGCTCGCAAGGATGGTTCGGTGTAACAACCATTTACACAAGGGCTTTGGACTTTAGTCATATCTGTGGCCTGTCTGCTGCTGTACTACTTGTGTTAACACCCCTAGTGGGGATTGAGTGGGTTTTATCCACACCATGTCTGTAATCAATTTGGGTGAGTACATGATTAATATCTCCATTAATTGATGTGGATTGTGATGTATGTTCTTTTTTTGCCTGTATATGTTCTTGATGCATTTCATGCTGTAGACAGTAGTCTGGACCCTTTGCCTGTCAAAGTCACACTGATGGTGAGAGGAGTTCGGATGTAGGTCTCTAACCTGGCCCAGTGACAACCAGCATGAAGACACACACACAGGGAACTTTCCAGCCTTATTAATGTCTTTTATGCCCTTTCTGCAGGAAGATGAGCCTCCAAACTACCTTTGCCAGCAGACACAGGGCCAAGTACTACTGGAACCTGGCCACTTTCGGTGGTGCAGACGTGCGCATGTGTGCGCAAGCAGAAGCACATGGCTTGTGCTCAGACGTCTGACAGAAGCAGACGTGTTTCCAGGAGCTCCAAGCAAGGTGAGCAGCACAAGGGGCCACACTGCAGCCAACCTTCCACCAGGCCACTTGCACGTGCATGCTAGGTAGCACCAGTGCTGGGGAGCTTGGCCAGGCATTGTTGTAGAAGCGCACAGTACAGCTAAGATGCGTTGAGGGCCAAAGGCCAAGTAGCTTTACAAGTTGTCAGGGGTACACGCAGGGGCCGTCGAACATATCCTCTAGTCCCCCCTGCTCCATTGAAGCTGAGTTATTAGCTCAGTAGCGTTCCTAGCCAGAAACTGATACAGCGCACAGGGACACCCAGCGAGGCACAGACTCGTGTGCAGTGCATATCATTTGCATGTGCAAATTGCCACATGCACTACCTATTGAAATCTGCGGCTGCCAGAACACGACTTGTACTGAAGTTGCACCTCGCTATACGGGTCTAGCAGCTCATCCATGGACCATTGTATCATGTGTGATTCTTGACGCATTGGTCTTCCATTTCCTGTGCGCCCACATACGCCTGCCTTACTGCATTGACAGTGTATGAACCATCACGGGGGCAAGCTAACGTATACGTACATAGCAGCAGACAAGAGTGTTTCTTTGTGGAGAAGTCACTTACTTTGGGGCATGAATGGTGTTGTGTGTGTGTTGTAAACACACACAGATTAGTAACTCACGCTCTCTTTGCAGCATTGAGCTGCTCCTGCTACCGGACCTGAGAGTGTGCAGGCAGGAGGCCAGCACTCACCCCAGAGATAAGTCTCTCTTTGGCTTGCATTTGACTCATTTGGTAAAATGTGCATGATGAACATGGTTTCTCTGATTGAGTATGTGTTATTGTTAATAGTTGTATTTTGTATCTTGCCTACTTTCCCTTGCCAATCCAACTCCCCTTTCCTGCACCTCTTTCCGGTTATCCTGAATACCAATGCCTGTCCAAACAACAGATCCCTGACCCTCCTTCCCCGCCGGAGTCTCGGAGTGTGAGTAAGTTTGACCTTGCAGGCGCCCAGACCACGGAGGGGGTGGTTGGTTCGTGCCACTCCTGCGCCTGGACACCGGAGCTGTGACACTACCCATCAGTTGTTGCATCCTCATTGTATATTAAGTACAGAAAATGATACCCATCCTGTTGGACCATTGTTGAACTGTGCTACCTTGGTTGTTCTATCATTCTGCTTGGACATGTGCTTGGACATTTTCTGCTACTTCAAGTCATCTACTGGAGACTCTTCCAGGGTTTTTTGGTGGCTACAGGCTTTTTCGCTGGTTTGTGGGTTTGGCTCCTTGGAGTTCTCTGCGATTTGGTATTTTTACCAGTCAAGGTGGCCTCTGAGGGGGCTGGACCCTATTTACACGCAAGGTGGAACATGGAGACCAAGGGGTAGGGTGATCCTGTAGCCAGGTAGACTTGAAGGAAGAAGGCTACATACCCCAGACACAGTTGTTCAGAAGGTCATGGTGATGTGTAAATGAGGGAGGGCCTTTTGTTGTTGGACAGTTGGCTTGGGCTACAGTGTTTGGGCACTCTGACATTGTAATTGTGGGGTACTATGTACATGATGTGTTCTGCTGGTCAGTGCCTGTTCCTGTGTTGTTTTTACTTTTCAGGTGTCAGGGGATTGGTGTGGTTTGACATGCTGGGGTGTACACATGGGCAATGTTCACATGTGATGTGTACAGGACACTGTGGGTCACTTGATATCACATGCATATATTGAGTGCATGTCCCTACTGACACACACAGTTGCACAATGCTCCACCTCACGTACAACCACACTTCCATGCCCACAGGTGCACACAGATTGCCTTCTCGGGCATGCTGTGTCCCTGCAGCGCATGATCGATTACCATTTGGGGATCCTGTACATGCGTCAATTGGTTATTTATTTTGTTTGTCCTTTTCATGTGATGTTTAAGGTGTATCCCCGACACAATGGCTGCTCACTGTGCTGTGTGCTGAGCAGTGTGTTGCAGGAGACACACACAGCACACGGGTTCGGGAGTAGCGATTTTGCCTTGCCCAATGTGCATGTGAACAGGCATTCAGTGTTGCGTTCATGCTACGACTAGTGGAAAGCATTTGTGTATGACTTGGTATGTGTGGGAGGTTGTTGGTCATTCATTTCATCTGATTCCATGTCAGGCATCATTGTCTCGGGCCACTTTCCATTTATCACATGTCACTTCATATCTTATTGGTCATGTGTTGGGCAGACAAGAGTGATGTGGGTTGGACGGTTTGGGTGGCCTGTTTTGCAGGTCTGTGTGATACACATCTTGCATGTGTGCCTTTTGGTCACACAGGATTGCTTGTGTTTAAGTAGCTAGGGATGCACACAATGTAGCACTTGCACGGCAACATTCTCAGGGTGGTAAGGTTGTCACAGTTGACTGTCTCTTTGTCATCATCGATTGTCATCTGGTATGTGCCAGGCCTCTGTGCACTCCGCAGGGGTGGGAGTTTAGGTGAAAAATGTGGCCACAAGCTGGGTCCGGGCTGCCTCGCCATGTGCCCTTTCCCCTCCCATGGGCAGCGCCTGTGCCTGTGGTTGGGGATGTGGGGTCACCACCATGTCCACCGGTACACCCTGCCATGTTGCAACATTATGCAGGACACATGCTGCCACAATGATCCTGCACACTACTGGGGGTGCATATAGTAGCTGCCCGCCAGAGTGGCCAAGGGAGCGGAAGCGTGACTTGAGCACTCCGAATGTGCGCTCCACTATGCCCCTGGTTGCAATATGGGCAGCGTTGTATCTTTCCTGGGGTGGTATGATGGGGTTCCGGATTGACGTTATCATGTGGTTGCTCAGAGGGTAGGAACTGTCCCCGGTGATAATGGTTGTGATTATTGGGGTTTGTGTATTTGTGTGTGTGTGTGACATGCATGCATGTGCACGGGCATTTGTACTCAGCTAGGAGCCATGTGTCGCCATGCTGCCCAGCTTCCAGGGCCCGGCTCAGGGCGGACATTCTGTATATGAAACTGTCATGGGTCGAGCCAGGTAGCATAGACAGAGGTGATGATTCCCTTGGCATCGCATACGACATGCACGTTGATGGAATGCCAGTGCTTGCGGTTTCGATAGATGTGCTCAGTGGCCCTAGGTGGACGTAGGGCCACATGGGTGCAATCTATGGCACAGAGCACTTTGGGGAAGTGTGCCACCGTGTAAAAGTCCTGGACCACGGCCTGCCTTTCAGCGGGTGTTCTGGGCATGTACATGTGCCTACTGACTGAGGGGCACGCAGTGATGATTGCCAACACCTGGTGTAGGCAGCGTGACTGCCTGGCCTGTGAGAACCCACCCACTATGGCAGTTGTCCGCTGAAATTACCGAGTGGCCAAAAAATGCAGGACATTGAGCACCTTCTCCAAGGGACTCAATGCTTGGGAGCACAGGGTGGGGGATGTAAGGTCATCTTCCCACTCCCTGACCAGGTCTAGGATGATACGAGGTGGAAACCTATACCTGCCATAGACCTGGTCGTAAGGCATCCCAAAAAGGCTAGTTCGGGGAAAAGAAATGTGGGCCCTGGCTATTCTCCTCCTCCTGCGGTGTCCCACGATCAGTGCTGCGACAAAAGGGGCATTCATTGTAGCTGTATACACGTGTTTGTTGTTTGCGTGCACTTTTATACTGCGCACAGGGACGCTTCCGCCTACCTTTGTGTGGCGGACGTGTTGACGCCTGTGCGCATCTTTTAGCATGCGTGGGTTTTCCGTGTTCGATTCCATGAATACGTGTTGTTCGCGTGCGTGTGGGCGTTCTGTGTATTTCCCTGCAGTACTTCCACAGTTACGCCTTCTTTTTCACACGTTGTACCCCATTCCGTGTGTTGCACCCCGTGTCCCGCCCCCTTTTTGGTGTGTGCGCCGATGTTGTGCGCTTTGCCTGTGCGCGTCGTGCATGGCGTTCGGGATGTTGCAATGACGTCTGCGCCCATGTGCGCCACGCACGGATTTTGCGCACATCCCGGGGAAAACATGTGCAGGCCCTTCCATGAATCGCCCGTGCTTGCTTTTTCACGCTTGCGCCAAGATTTTCAGCGCACATTTGTTCCATGAATCGGCCCCTTTGTCGAGCAAATTCATGATATATCCACAAATATTCCCAAATTAAATGATGAATCAGTCCAAACACTCATTTTTCCAGCATGGGGTCTGGCATGGATTCACATGCTCATGAATATTCCCCGTCGTCAGGCCGGGAATCCTCGGTAAAGAAAAAATCAGTATCAGTTTTGTTTCTGATCTGTCTTTCTTAGTAGTAACCAATCACTGATCTCTGGGTCATACTGCCCGAGCCAATGACTGCCCTCTATCTAAGCCCCTCCCCTGGCAGCCATCCTCAGATTTTTACCGCACGTTCAAGTGTTGGGAGTCCTCGTGTTGTAGCTCTCGAGCTTTTACTGCGTTTTCGCGCTTTTTCAGGAGAATTTTCTAATTTTTTCAGTTAATCGAGCCTCAAGCTCCACCGTTTTTACTTCCGATAACGGGGACCCGTTTCGGAATTCTTCTACGCCCCTCAAGGGTGAAGTTTTCGTCGAGTTACGCTTCTTGGAAGATTCCAGAAGATCTGTGGCCTACCTCAACGGACATGGCCCAGGACAAGGGAAGCTCGACGCCCGGATCCAAGCTGTTCAGGAGCTGCCCAGGATGCGGATTGCAAAATGTTTTCAAGGAGGACGAGCATTCGAGATGTCTCTACTGCCTTCATGAGGACAAGACGCACGTGGAGAAGGACTGTGCGTTTTGCAAGGACCTGTCGGAACAGACCAAGTAAGATCGTCGTTCCCGCCTTGCTGCCTGGCTGGAGAAGGGCACAGCAGGTGAGAAGGCGAAGAAAAAGTCTGAGCGGTCTTCTAGGTCCTGTGAGGGTGCCCCGGCGACGGGGGCCCAACTGAAGGCCAAGCACCGCAATTCCGTGGGCACCGGGAGCGCCGAAAGGTCGGGCTCCTCAGCTGCCAGGCAGGGCACGACTTCCCCGGCACGATCAACCACGAGCCAGCGCTCTGGTTCGGGGAAGAGGAAGTCCGAGAACCCGGGTAAGCTTCTGGAGAGGCCCCGGTCGATCTCGAAGGGAGCTGAGGGGGAGCGAGGCGATGACCCTCCCCCCAAAGCGAAGGCCCAGGATGCACCTAAGGTGGTGAGGGCATTGATCCACCCGGCAAAGGCTTCTATCGACTTTGTCGCAGCGGCCCTAGTGAAGCCGGCAGAGGCTGCGCCAGTGGAAGCGGCCTCGGGGCCCAGAGTTTCCCTGCCGCCATGGAGGGAATCCTCTTTCCAGACCATCGTTAAGACCCCTGTGAAGACCCCAGCAGAAAAAGAGGGGGGGGCGGTGGCCATTACAGACTCGGATTCAGCCTCCGAGGAGGATCCGGTGGAAACCGTGAAAGGCCTCAACGAGAGCTTCATAGGCCTCAACGAGAGGTTTGAGAAGTTTCGATCCCAGGGGAAGGTTCCCGCTGATGTGATCGAAGACAGCGACAATGGCGACGACGAGGGCCCAGTGGAGCAGCCATCCCGTCCAGCCATTACCCGAGCCCCAGGATAGCTCGGCGACCATTTTGTTGGCGATCCAATCCTTATGTACTGAGATAAGGATGAGGTTACCACGGACCCCGACGGAGGATCCAGAACCAGGCCCGTCGGGAAGCCCTCCAAAAAAGCAGAGGAGAGTCCACCCCGCTCCGCCCTTCGTGCCCGCGAGTCCTGCGGTCCCCTCATCCCCCTCGCCAGACCCTCGGGAGGATACGGAGACGGATACAGTGACGGGGACGGACGACGACGGCGGTGATGACACAACGGACATCCCGTTATCACCCCCCCTTGGGCCTCTCCGCCTGACGAAATTGGCTCTTTTCACACCATGATAGCCAGGGCATCCAAGCTCTTCCAGCTCTGCCCTGAGGAACAGAAAAAGGAAGGTTTTCTTTACCAACGACGAGAGGCCAAGAGAAAGACGGTCCTCGCGGTGCCGTTGCTCGACGACATCTGGGACGAGGGGCTGGCTATCCTCAAGAACCCTTCCACGACACCTGCCAAGAGGGACAGGTACGAGAAGAAGTACCGGGTCGCCGATGCCGCCCCCCTGTGCCTCAGGGCCCAGCCCACGCCGGACTCTGTTGTCTCAGCACCGGCCAAGAAGAAAGCAGCGGGTGCGGCGGCTTCAACTTCCACTTCCCCGCCAGACAGCGAGGGCAAGAAGTTGGACTCCATGGGACGACGAGTCATTTTGTCGGCGGCGACGACGATTAAGGCGGCCAATGCCTTAGCGATTGTGGCCCGTTACGACAGGGAGCTTTGGTTTAAGATAGCTCCTCTGCTAGACTTCCTGCCGAACGACAAGAGGGCGGAGGCCCTACAGATTCTGCAGGAAGGAGAGGTGGCTTCGGATCACGCCATAACGGTGGCAACGGACATTGCCGATACAAGATTTCGCCAACGGGGCAACGGGGTTTGCCTCAGACGACGAGGAAGGCTCAAGGCGACGGACTTTCGCCAGGACTTCCAGACTAGAGTGTTGGACATGCCGTTCGACGGCAACAACCTGTTTGGTAAGATGGTGGGTGAGTCCCTCCAGGCCATCAAGACAAACACAGAAACAGCCCGAGCCCTAGGAGTCCTTCAGCAACGGCGGCCCTTTCGGAGCTCTGGAGGCAGACAGGGAGCCTCCAAGGGATCCAGCGGCGGCTCTTCTACTTACCGCCAGGTGGCCGGCTCCTCGTCCCAGGAGGCCTACAGAGGCCGCGGCAAGCAAGGAGGGTCTCGCCGCCGTCGGCAAGGAGGCCAAGGCAACAAGGCCTCCTCCAAGCAGGACTGAACTGGCCGTAGCGTCGGGCCCCCACCGAAGCACCCCGGTTGGAGGCCGGCTGACAAAGTTTGTCAGCGTGTGGGAGTCCATCTCCACCGACCGTTGGGTGCTGGACACCCTGGCTCGCGGACACTCGCTGGAATTTCAAAGGAAGTGTCCTCGCATTCCTCCCGTGGCCAGGAAGGAGAATCATGTCCCTCAACTGCTGTTAGAGGTAAGGGCGATGCTCAAGAAGGGTGCCATCGAGCTCGTCCCCAAGAGGCTCCGGGGCTCCGGAGTATACTCAAGATACTTCCTCATCAGAAAGAAGACAGGCGGTTGGCGCCCATCCTGGACCTGCGTCGATTGAACAAGTACATCAAGGCACAGAAATTCAGGATAGTCACACTCCAGCACGTTCTGGGACAGCTGGAGGAGGGCGACTTCCTATCGTCACTGGACCTGGAGGATGCTTACTTCCAAATCCCCATTCTAAAAGGACACAGAAAGTTCCTCAGATTCGTAGTCCAGGGGCATCACTACCAATTCAGAGCCCTGCCATTCGGATTAAAGTCCGCACCTAGGGTATTCACCAAGTGCCTTGCACCTGTGGCGGTGCGGCTGCGGCCTGCAAGGGATCCACGTCTACCCCTACCTGGACGACTGGCTAGTCCGTGCAAGGTCAAGAGAACTCGCCGTCGAACACACAGCGAGGACCGTCTGCCTGCTCACGGAGCTGGGATTTGCCATCAACTACCACAAATCCCATCTGGTCCCGTCGCAGGTGGCACTGTTTCTGGGAGCGAAGCCCGATACAGTGAAGCGACTGGCATCTCCGTCGGAAGAAAGGACGAAGGCCATTTTGGGCAAGGTGCAGCGCCTGTTAGCCACGGATGTGGCCAGAGTGAGGTCCATCAAGTCCCTCCTTGGGATGATGTCCTCATGCATCTACCTTGTGCCGCTTTGCAGACTTCGGATGCGTCCGCTACAAGAGTTCCTCGACGCCCGCTGGATTCAAGCGGCGGGCAGCATCGAATACAGGATCCCGCTCGACCAGGAGTTCCGTCGGGCGATTCTGTGGTGGGGTGCCTGTACGCACCTCGCGGCAGGCATGGACTTTCAGGCCCCGGCGTATCAGGAGACGGTTACGACAGACGCCTCTCTGGAGGGATGGGGGGCCCACACCGAGATCTCCACGCAAGAGGCCTCTGGCTCCAGGAGGAGAGGTCTCTTCACATCAACATCCTGGAGCTACGAGCCGTGTTCTGGGCGCTCAAATCGTTCCTTCCGTCCCTCAAGGACAAAGTGGTGAGGATCTTCACCGACAACACCGCCACAATGTTCTACATCCGGAAGCAGGGGGGCACCAGATCCCCAGCCCTATCCAAGGAGGCCCAGGATCTGTGGCACTGGGCCGTCGCCCAGGGGATGTTTCTGGTTCCCTTCCACCTGGCAGGAATAAAAAACACCATCGTTGACTCACTCAGCAGGGAGCTGCGCTCGTGCCACGAGTGGGAACTACGCCAGGACCAGGTGGATTGGCTCTTTCAACGGTGGGGCAAACCCCAGATCGACCTGTTCGCGACGGCAACGAACTCCAAGTGCCAAAGGTTCGCCAGCAGGTTCGCACAACCGAGGAGCATGGGCGATGCTTTCTCGTTCCCTTGGGACGGACTGTTCCTGTACGCGTTCCCTCCATTGCCGTTGCTGCTCCGTCTCATCAACCAGCTCAAGAGGTCCAGGTGCAGGATGATCCTCGTCGCACCGGCGTGACCGAGACAGATCTGGTTCCAGGACCTTCTGGACTTGTCAGCGTCCCCACCTATCAAGCCGGCGACGGACGCGGATCTTCTCTCTAGAGAAAGATGCGCCATTCTCCATCACGACCCGGAGTCGCTGAACTTGCAGGCTTGGCTCCTGCAGCACTAGAGTTTGGAGGATACGATATCCCGGCTGACTGCAGAGAGGTTCTTGCAAAAGCCAGGGCGTCCTCAACTCTCAAATGCTATGGACATAAGTGGAAGAGGTTCTCTGTCTGGTGCCGTGCACAGAAGATTAACCCTCTGCGGATTACGGCCCCTCAAGTATTGCCGTACCTACTGTCACTGGCCAAAGCTGGACTGGCTCACGCCTCCATCAAGATACATCTGGCGGCCATTTCCCGATACACCAGAACTACAGGACGGGCGTCCTTGTGGTCTCATCGCCTGGTGAAGGAATTTATGAAGGGACTATTCCGATCGTTCCCACCGGTGAAGGCCCCTGCCCCAGCGTGTGAGCTCAAACTGGTGCTGACCAGGCTCATGGGCGTCCCATTCGAGCCTATGCATTCGGCGCCGTTGAAGTTCCTGTCGTGGAAGACAGCATTTCTTGTGGCCATCACCTCTGCACGACGAGTGGGAGAGATCCAGGCCCTATCTTGCAAGCCTCCATACTTGACTTTTCACGACACGAGGGTGGTGCTGAGGATGCACCCCTCCTTTATGCCCAAGGTGCCGTCGGACTTCCACCTCAATGAGCCCTTGGTGTTGCTAGTTTTCTTCCCGTCGCCTTCGTCTCCAGCCGAGAGGACTTTGCACTCGCTGGATGTGGCTAGAGGGCTGAAGTTCTACGTGGACCGCACGAAGAGTTTTCGGAAGACATCACAGCTGTTTGTGAACTTTGGACCTGTGAATCAAGGGAAGGCTCTCTCGAAGGCTTCCATTTCCAGATGGCTCTCCGGCTGCATCATGCACTGTCACCGGTTGGCAAACCGACCGCTGCACCGTCGTCCGAGAGCCCATTCGACCAGAGCGATCGCTGCTACCATGGCATTCCTGTCTGGTGTGCCCCTGCTGGACATCTGCAGGGCTGCTACATGGAGGTCGACGCACACCTTCACAAGATTCTACTGCATCGATCGGGACTCCAGGGAGGAGTCCAGGGTCGGCCAAGCAGTGCTGCGCAACCTGTTCGCTTAAGGTGAGCCTGGTGAGGAGGTAAGAGATGCTTAATGTTGAGTTTTTTGTATTGCTTAATGTTGAGCCTGTTGCCACCTCCCGTGGTTGTGCATGTATGTACTGCTATGTATTCTTATGTTCATGAGCATGTGAATCCATGCCAGACCCCATGCTGGAGAAGGAACAAGTTACTTACCTGTAACTGTTGTTCTCCAGTATGGGTCTGGCATGGATTCACATGCAAACCCTCCCGCCTACCCCTCTGCGGCTCTTCACTTGGTCCTACTGCCACTTTACGTGCTATCAAATCTGAGGATGGCTGCCAGGGGAGGGGCTTAGGTAGAGGGCAGTCATTGGCAGGGGGCAGTATGACCCAGAGACCAGTGATTGGTTACTACTGAGAAAGACAGATCAGAAACGAAACTGATACTGATTTTTTCTATACCGAGGATTCCCAGCCTGACGACGGGGAATATTCATGAGCATGTGAATCCATGTCAGACCCATGCTGGAGAACAACAGTTACAGGTAAGTAACTTGTTCCTTATACAGACGACATTATCATCCTGGACAAAACATCATCTGGTCTCCAAGTAAGCCTCAACAAGCTAGAGAAATATATGATGGTCAATGAACTTCAAATCAACACAACCAAAACAAAACTGATGATATTATCAAATCCTAAAGGACGGCAACAGAAACCCCCACTGGTAATGCTGAGAAGCGAACAGATCAAAATTGTGAAACACATTAAATACCTAGGAGCAGTGATCAATCCATCTCTTAACGAACAGGAATGGAAAGACCATCTAGAAACTAAAGCTCAATCTCTGGCACGCCAAGGCTGTTTCTTCCATACCAAATTCGGTACATTTTCATTTAAACCAGTGGTCACCCTATTCAAACAAAATCCTGACTTACGCTGGAGAAACTTTAGTTAACCAACATCAGGTGAAATGGCCTCTTTATGAAGCAATATGCTCTGCCATCAAACGTTCCCATGCCGAGAATTCCATAGGAGCTCGCTCTACAATCACTTGAATCAATAATTCTGAGGGAGCAAAGGGACATGTACAGGAAAATCATAGGAAATGAAAAAATACCCGCAATAGAGATTCTTCTGAAGAAAAAAAAAGCAATGCGCGTGACCGCACTCACCTATGGACAACGCAGATAGAGAAACTAATGCAACGGGAAGAAATCTCTGAAGAGATGCTGACATTAACCCCACAAAATACGAAAAGAAAACTCCAACGCAATGACTGGATTAAAACTCAAGCATACCAAACGAACTATAAAAGATTTCTCCGGTGCGACACAGAATCTAGAGCCTTAAATAAATTGCTGCCCTATCTAGCCCAATTTCCAGATCAGAAAATCCGAGATCATTATCTGTGTTTTCGACTAAATATGCTGCCAACTCGAGAATATTTAGCACAAACCAAACAAATAGACACAGAGCAAAGAAAATGCAGATTCTGTAAAGAAGAAAGTATAACCGAATCTCTCTTACATCTAATAATGATATGTCCTGCTCTGACAGCGAAACGAAACCTCTTCAGAAAAGTTTTCAATATCTCGTCAAAACAGATAACAACGCAGGAAAGATGGACCCAAATTCTTGGTGGCACCGATAAAGCCCTAATTTTTATTATCATAAAATTCTGGCTACACATAATGGAATAAAATAACAACAGAGACAAAGATAGCCATAAAGTCATAAGATAATGAAAAGTTTGGACAGAAACATATCATTAAAAAAAAGAGCCTGCTTTAAATATGTGTGCAACTCCATATCATAGAGTTGCTAGTTCACTTTTGAGCAGGAGGTGGAAAATGTAGTCTACGTTTGTAAAGAGCGATATTTCTTTGCACTAATTTGTGTGCCATGGAGATTGTGGCGTCTGGGTCTCGGTTCTCGCCATACTTCCTGTCTACCACGCGTGCATCAGTCACGTGATCCATAGCACTTAAGCACCTCCTTTCCATTGCTTTGGTGCTTCTGAATTTGCAGAAGTGTGCTTGGTTCCTGTTTGAGTCTTCGTTTTTGTGGTTTTCATTGTTTTTTGAGCTTCTTGCCTGTTTCTGGATTGTCTTTTAGTCTGGTCCTTGTCTGCTACATTTGCCCTGGAATTCTGTCAACCTGGTTTTTCTTTGACACAGAACTCTTTACTGGATTGCCTCTGTCTCGCCCATTTGTGATTGTCATATCCTGCATTGTTACCGACTCGTTTTTGCCCCTGGACTGCACACCAAGAAAGCTAGGAGGCTTTCCTTGTACGCACAGAGTAGAGACTACCTGTGTGCATTAGTGGGGAACGGACAGGCGTCCGTATTTTGTCAGGCTAGGTACCTTGGACTAGAGACTTCTTGCCAAGTTTAGGCGTCCTCGTGTCGTCGGAGTTGGGTACCTGGGATCTCTTCCTCCTTTCTTGGTGCTTCAGCTGCCTCGCCTTGTCTCCTGGATTACTGCACTAAGAACGTCCCATTTCATGTAGGTAAGCCAAGGCACAATCATAATTCCATACACACAACTGTTGCTTTCTGTGCACACACATTTCTGATAACAGTATACAGATAGGCAATGCGTTTAAACTGGACCACACCTGCAGAAATATATTGCTCGCATTTCAGGCAGCCTGGTGATATTCTCACCCTCATACCGCTCACATTGAAGGTGTGTTTTGTTGTTTCCACAAATTGGACATACCGCCCTAATATGATTCTTCTCTTGTTCGCTAGGCAGCCTGGTAATCGCGTTGGGTCCATTCTTTCAAAGACTAAATCTCTCTGCCTTGCATTTTGCATATCAGTCAATGGGTTATATTGCTAGAAAGAATTTGTCTGCTACACTACATGTGCAAGTAGGAGGTGGATTCTGACAAGAATTCACAGGTTGGCTTTGCTGTTACAGGATTTGCAGAGTGCAGAATTCACAGGCTGGCTTTGCTGTTACAGGACTTGCAGAGTGCAGAAGTCACAGGCTGGACTTGCTGTTACAGGACTTGCAGTGTGCTGTATTCACAGGCTGGCATTGCTATTACAGGCCATGTAGAGTGCAGTATTCACAGGCTGGCTTTGCTGTGACAGGACTTGTAGAGTACAGAATTTGCTGACTGGATTTGCTATTGAAGGACTTGCAGAATGCAGGATTCACTGGCTGGCTTTGCTAAAACAGGACTTGCAGACTGCAGTTGTCACATGCAGCTTGCTGTTACAGGACTTGCAGAGTGCAGAAGTCACAGGCTGCCTTGCTATTAAAGGATTTGCAGCATGTAGAAATCACAGGCTGGCTTGCTGTTACTGGACTAGCAGAGTGCAGTATTCCCAGGCTGGCTTTTCTATTACAGGACTTCCAGAGTACAGTTGTCACAGGCCAGCTTGCTTTTGCAGGACTTGCAGAGTACAGAATTCACAGGCTGGCTTGCTGTCACAGCACTTGCAGAATGCAGAAGTCACAGGCTGGCTTGCTATTAAAGGACTTGCAGGATGCTGAATTCACAGGCTGCCTTTGTTATTACAGGACTTGCAGATTGCATAATTCACATGCTGGCTTGCTGTCACAGGATTTGCAGAGTGCAGATGTCACAGGCTGGCTTGCTATTAAAGGACTTGCAGGGTGCTGAATTCACAGGCTGGCTTTGTTGTTAGACGACTTGCAGAATGCATGATTCACAGGTTGACGTTGCTATTACAGGACTAGCAGAGTTCAGAATTCACATGCTGTCTTTGCTATTATAGGACCTGCAGACTACATCATTCACAGGCTGGCTTTCTGTCACAGGACTTGCAGAGTGCAGACGTCACATGCTGGCTTGCTATTAAAGGACTTGCAGAGTGCAGAATTTACAGGCTGGCTTGCTGTCCAGGACTTTCAGAGTACAGAGGTCACAGGCTGGCTTACTGTTACAGGACTTGCAGGGTACATAATTCACAGGCTGGCTTGGCTAGTACAGGAATTGCAGGGTGTAGATGTAACAGGCTGGCTTGCTTTTACAGGACTTGCAGGGTACAGAATTCACAGACTGGCTTTGCTATCACAGGAATTGCTGAGTGTAGATGTCACAGGCTGCCTTGTGATTAAATGACTTGCAGAGTGCCGCATTCACAGGCTAGCTTTGCTGTTAGAGGACTTGTAGAATGCAGGATTCACTGGCTGGCTTTGCTATTTCAGGACTAGCAGAGTGCAGTTGTCACATGCAGCTTGCTGTTACAAGATTTGCAGAGTGCAGAATTCACAGGCTGGCTTTGCTGTCAAAAGACTTGCAGAGTGCAGTATTCACAGGCTGGCTTCTGATTAAAGGACTTGCAGAGTGCCACATTCAAATGATGTATTTGCTATCACAGGACTTGCAGAGTGCAGAATTCACAATGTGTCTTGCTGTTAAAGGACTTGCAGAGTGCAGAAGTCACAGGCTGGATTTGCTGTTACAGGACTTGCAGAGTTCAGAATTCACATGCTGTCTTTGCTATTATAGGACCTGCAGAGTACATAATTCACATGCTGGCTTGCTGTCACAGGACTTGCAGAGTGCAGACATCATAGGCTGGCTTGCTATTAAAGGACTTGCAGAGTGCAGAATTCACAATCTGTCTTGCTGTTACAGCACTTACAGAGTGCAGAAGTCACAGGCTGCCTTGCTATTAAAGGATTTGCAGCGTGCAGAAGTCACTGGCTTGCTTGCTGTTACTGGACTTGCAAAGTTCAGAATTCACAGGCTGGCTTGGTGTCACAGGACTTGCAGAGTGCAGACGTCACAGGCTGGCTTGCTATTAAAGGACTTGCAGGGTGCCGAATGTGCAGGCTGGCTTGCTGTTACAGGACTTGCAGAGTGCAGAGGTCACAGGCTGGCTTGCTGTTACAGGACTTGCAGGGTACAGAATTCACAGGCTGGCTTTGCTATCATAGGAATTGCTGAGTGTAGATGTCACAGGCTGGCTTGCTTTTACATGACTTGCAGAGTGCTGAATTCACAGGCTGGCTTTGCTGTTAGAGGACTTGCAGAATGCAGCATTCAAAGGCTGGCTTTGCTATTACAGGACTTACAGAGTGCAGTTGTCACATGCAGCTTGCTGTTACAGGATTTGCAGAGTGCAGAATTCACAGGCTGGCTTTGCTGTCACAAGACTTGCAGAGTGCAGTATTCACAGACTGGCTTCTGATTAAAGGACTTGCAGAGTGCCGTATTCAGATGATGTATTTCCTATTACAGGACTTGCAGAATTCACAATCTTTCTTGCTGGTACAGGACTTAGAGTGCAGAAGTCACAGGCTGCTTTGTTATTAAAGGATTTGCAGCGTGCAGAAGTCACAGGTTGGCTTGCTGGCACTGGACTTGCAGGATGCAGATTTCACTGGCCGTCTTTGCATTGCAGGACTTGCAGATTGCATAATTCACAATGTGTCTTGCTATTACAGGACTTGCAGAGTGGAGAAGTCACAGGCTGGATTTGCTGTTACAGGACTTGCAGAGTGTAGAATTCACAGGCCGCCTTTGCTATTATAGGACTTGCAGAGTACATAATTCACAGCCTGGCTTGCTGTCACAGGACTTGCAGAGTGCAGACGTCACAGGCTGGCTTGCTGTTACAGGACTTGCAGAGTGCAGAATACACAGGCTGGGTTTGCTATCACAGCAATTGCAGAGTGTAGATGCCACAGTCTGGCTTGCTATTAAAGGACTTGCAGAGTCCAGAATTCACGGGACTTGCAGAGTGCAGAATTCACAGGCTGGCTTGTGATTAAAGGACTTGCAGAGTGCATAATTCAAAGGCTGTCTTTTCTATTACAGGACTTGCAGAGTGCATAATTCACAATCTGTCTTGCTGTTACAAGACTTGCAGAGTGCAGACGTCACAGGCTGGCTTGCTGTTATTGGATTTGCAGAGTGCATAATTCCCAGGCTGGCTTGCTGTTACAGGATTTGCAGAGTGCAGTATTCCCAGGCTGGTTTTGCTATTACAGGACTTCCAGAGTGCAGTTGTCACAGGCTGGCTTGCTATTAAAGGACTTGCAGAGTACAGAATTCACAGGCTGGCTTGCTGTCACAGGACTTGCAGAGTGCAGAAGTCACAGGCTTGCTTGCTATTAAATGACTTGCAGAGTGCATAATTCACAATCTGGCTTGCTGTTACAGGACTTGCAGAGTGCAGACGTCACAGGCTGGCTTGCTGTTATTGGATTTGCAGAGTGCAGAATTCCCAGGCTGGCTTGCTGTTACAGGATTTCCAGAGTGCAGTATTCCCAGGCTGGTTTTGCTATTACAGGACTTCCAGAGTGCAGTTGTCACAGGCTGGCTTGCTATTAAAGGACTTGCAGAGTACAGAATTCACAGGCTGGCTTGCTGTCACAGGACTTGCAGAGTGCAGAAGTCACAGGCTTGCTTGCTATTAAAGGACTTGCAGAGTGCCACATTCACAGACTGGCTTGCTATTATAGGACTTGCAGAGTGCAGAATTCGCCAGCTGGCTTTACTATTGCAGGACTTGCAGAGTGCAGAATTCACAGGCTGGCTCTGCTGTTACAGGACTTGCAGCGTGCCGTATTCCCAGGCTGGTTTTGCTATTACAGGACTTCCAGAGTGCAGTTGTCACAGGCTGGCTTGCTATTAAAAGACTTGCAGAGTGCTGAATTCACAGGCTGGCTTGCTGTTATAGGACTTACAGGTGCAGAATTCACAGGCTGGCTTGCTGTTACTGGACTTGCAGAGTGCAGAATTCACAGGCTGGCTTTGCAAGTAAAGGACTTGCAGAGTGCTTCCCTGTACCTGCGGAGGAGTGGTAACGACTCTTCAGTTGCCTTCTGCATGAGGTCCTTAGAACAAGGTTCAGAACCAGGACTTTCACAGTGCCGAATTCGCAGGCTGGCTTGCTGTAACAGGACTTGCAGAGTACAGAATTCACAGGCTGGCTTGCTGTCACAGGACTTGCAGAGTGCAGAAGTCACAGGCTTGCTTGCTATTAAAGGACTTGCAGAGTGCCACATTCACAGACTGGCTTGCTATTATAGGACTTGCAGAGTGCAGAATTCGCCAGCTGGCTTTACTATTGCAGGACTTGCAGAGTGCAGAATTCACAGGCTGGCTCTGCTGTTACAGGACTTGCAGCGTGCCGTATTCCCAGGCTGGTTTTGCTATTACAGGACTTCCAGAGTGCAGTTGTCACAGGCTGGCTTGCTATTAAACGACTTGCAGAGTGCTGAATTCACAGGCTGGCTTGCTGTTATAGGACTTACAGGTGCAGAATTCACAGGCTGGCTTGCTGTTACTGGACTTGCAGAGTGCAGAATTCACAGGCTGGCTTTGCAAGTAAAGGACTTGCAGAGTGCTTCCCTGTACCTGCGGAGGAGTGGTAACGACTCTTCAGTTGCCTTCTGCATGAGGTCCTTAGAACAAGGTTCAGAACCAGGACTTTCACAGTGCCGAATTCGCAGGCTGGCTTGCTGTAACAGGACTTGCAGAGTGGGTTTCGGACGAAATGTCTGAATGAAAATTACCGACCCCACCAAAAAGACCTAAAACACAAACCACGAAAAGTTCTAACTACCAAAATGTCAAACTTTTCGTGGTATGTGGTTAGGTGTTTCGGTGGGGTCGGTATGGGGTTGGGGGTGTGCCCGCAACATCCCACTCACTGTACTATACAGTATAGTGAGCGGGGGTCACAGGGGAAACCCCTGCAGCTGCCCAAAAGAAAAGGAAAAAAAAAAGAAAAGGACCCTGCATCGCCGGTTCCCGATCACAGAAGTGAAAGGGAAGCAGCGCTGCAGGGACACAGCGCGAAGGAGGAAAGGTAAGTAGGCCGCTGGGGGTATGTTGGGGGTGTGTTGTGGGTGTGGGTGGGGGTGTATGTATGTATGGATGGTTTTCTATTGGATGTTCGCATGGGAAATGTACGAACTTTTGTAGTGTGTACATTTCCCATGTGAACATTTCCATCACAGATTTTTCCACAACAGAAACATCATGCAGATCCGCAGAGTGAGAATTCACAGGCTGGCTCTGCTGTTACAGGACTTGCAGAGTGCAGAATTCACAGGCTGGCTCTGCTGTTACAGGACTTGCAGAGTGCAGAATTCACAGGCTGGCTCTGCTGTTACAGGACTTGCAGAGTGCAGAATTCACAGGCTAGCTCTGCTGTTACAGGACTTGCAGAGTGCAGAATTCACAGGCTGGCTCTGCTGTTACAGGACTTGCAGAGTGCAGAATTCACAGGCTGGCTCTGCTGTTACAGGACCTGGGGAGTGCAGAATTCACAGGCTGGCTTTGCTGTTACAGGACTTGCAGAGTGCAGAATTCACAGGCTGGCTCTGCTGTTACAGGACTTGCAGAGTGCAGAATTCACAGGCTGGCTCTGCTATTACAGGACCTGGGGAGTGCAGAATTCACAGGCTGGCTCTGCTGTTACAGGACTTGCAGAGTGCAGAATTCACAGGCTGGCTCTGCTGTTACAGGACCTGGGGAGTGCAGAATTCACAGGCTGGCTCTGCTGTTACAGGACTTGCAGAGTGCAGAATTCACAGGCTGGCTTTGCTATTACAGGACCTGGGGAGTGCAGAATTCACAGTCTGGCTCGCTGTTACAGGACCTGCGGAGTGCAGAATTCACAGGCTGGCTTTGCTATTACAGGACTTGCAGAGTGCAGAATTCACAGGCTGGCTCTGCTGTTACAGGACTTGGGGAGTGCAGAATTCACAGGCTGGCTTTGCTGTTACAGGACTTGCAGAGTGCAGAATTCACAGGCTGGCTTTGCTGTTACAGGACTTGCAGAGTGCAGAATTCACAGGCTGGCTTTGCTGTTACAGGACTTGCAGAGTGCAGAATTCACAGGCTGGCTTTGCTATTACAGGACTTGCAGAGTGCAGAATTCACAGGCTGGCTTTGCTGTTACAGGACTTGCAGAGTGCAGAATTCACAGGCTGGCTTTGCTATTACAGGACCTGGGGAGTGCAGAATTCACAGGCTGGCTCTGCTGTTACAGGACTTGCAGAGTGCAGAATTCACAGGCTGGCTTTGCTGTTACAGGACTTGCAGAGTGCAGAATTCACAGGCTGACTTTGCTATTACAGGACTTGCAGAGTACAGAATCCACAGGCTAGCCTGGCTGTTACAGGTCTTGCAGGGTGCGGAAAGTGCAGGCTGGCTTTGCTGTTACAGGACTTGTAGAGTGAAGTATTCACAGGCTGGCTTTGCAAATACAGGACTTGCAGAGTGCTTCCCTGTACCTGGGGAGGAGTGGTAATGACTCTTCAGTTGCCTTTTGCATGAGATCCTTAGAACAAGGTTCAGAACCAGTGTTCCAAACTTTTCCTTATGTGGTATGTCAGTCAACCTTTAAATCATTTGACCTTCTTTGCAGTCACACTCCAAGCCCTGCCACTACTCCCCAAGACATCTGTAATTCCTTAATCATCATTTAAATGACCCCAAAGAGAGTCTACTCCACCCCATTTGGACCACAGCACCTTCTGGCTTTCCAGGTGGACCTCAAGTGCAGTGAGCGTCCCACTCGCATATGCTTGAGGCAGGTGCATAAGGCTGGCGAAACTGTGTTATAGTTTGCTGTAATATGTGAGTAACATATCTGGCTGTCATGTAAATACAATATATATATATGCAATGCGTTTGATATGTGCCAGACATAAACATTGTTTTTTTATTTCAGGAACTAAATAAAGCAACCAGTGGCAAAGTGAAGATTGAGAAGCCGTCCCAAACAATAATGCCTTTGCGCTGTGGCTATCGTTATTCTGCGGAAACTGACCCGGGCTCGGACATTAACCCCCAGGTGAGTCCTGTAAGGAAGGCATGGTATCAAGAATAGACAGACACAAGTGATCACAGTTCAAGGGTGTTTATTAAACTGTATAGGTAAGGTGGAAAAACGCCTAATCTAAACCTAATTCTAAACTGGGAACAAGCTACGACCATTACATCAAATTAAGTCCTAGTGGCTTCTTGTCAAATAAAAGGGCCTATACTAAGAAAAACCTATTGCCAATCCTCACGCTAAATACAAAAGAGTGTGCGATAAGGCTCACAAGAAATAATAAAGAAGTGTTGACAAATAATAAGTCAGGATGTGGTTGTCGTGGTCTCCCTTACCCAACTTTTCAGCACAGGACAAGGTGGGACTCTGGAGCACAGCACTCGCTCGAGCTTTCCCCAGTACGAGACAACAGTTCAGGTTTCAGCTATCAGGATCTTCGATGGCCAAGTCTCTTGTTCTGTATATAGTCTCTTGCTTTCGAGGTCCTGATGCATTCAAAATAACAGAAGTTCCTTTCTGCTTGTATGTTGGGTGATGCTTTTTCACCCTTGGATGCCCCTTTGTGATATTCACAAATCTTAATGTCTTTCTAAACAGTTCAAGGTGGACAACCCTCTGCCGCGTTCACTCTTGTCAACACACTGTTCTTTGGGACTTTAGACTTTAGACTTTGCCCCTTTCCATCGGCATCCCCCCTTAGGGTTCACTCTTATGAATCTCCCAGTTCCTTCTACTTTCTTACGATGTGGGATTCACTTCCCTTATTCACGATCATCTGCTGGTCAAAGACTTTCGACTGTACAGAGGATTTTACTAGATCGCTGTAGGACTACTTTGACCCTCTTCTCGCCTTTCCCAAGTCCTTCTGGTTATAGTAGTTTCAACTATCGGGTAATGGCCCTGAGTTTCTCAAGTGAGCACCCACGTGGTGCCTGACTCATCCACAGCTGACTTTCCCCATTTACATCAACAGTTCTTTGTACATTCTGCAATCACCCGTTTGCTACTTTTGTTCAACACAGTACAGTTTCATTATCGGTTCTCCCCTCAACTCACCGGCTGTGATGAACTGCTTGGCTTTCTTTGTATCGGGAGTCAAGGCTGGTACCACGATAGCAGGCATCTCCCTGTGTCCTGCTTATCAGTGCAGGCACACTCAGTGTACCGTTGACATCTGCTGCAACAAACTTGGGCTATTGTTCGCGGTCTGATTTCTTCTACAGAGGTTTCACAGGCCTTGGCCGGAAAGGTCAAGGTTGCTTCTCTCCTTGTCACCCTCTCGGCTCACATCATCTTTCTCCTCCTCTTGACCTGCCATGCCTGGATAGCTGGATTGGGAAAAGGTATTATAAGAAGAGGGATACCGCGTCTAACCCATTGGTGTCCCACTTCCACTCCCTGAGAACTCCCCATCCAGGTGATCCTCCCTCACTGGTTCACCTCCAGAAACTGGATCCAATAGCGATGGCCATGTCCTGGCCACCTGGGTGACAGACACCCGGGAAGTAGTCAGGAGACACCGTCAGGTTTCTCACATACCCTTCCTCCATGCGATGTAGCCACATCTGTTTCACAGGGGAACCGAGAAAGAAAATCTAAACTTCCCTGGACTTTTCCTTTTCAGTGTTCCACAGTGAAACAATCGGGTTGTAGGTCTAGAAACCATTGCATGACCCGAGGGTTGGAGCCTTTGCGTTGGCTAATACAAACTAGGGGTCAGTGAGATGTGACAAGTTTGAACTTTTCATCCTAATAGGTAGTATCTAAGATGGATTATGGCCCACCTGATGGCCAGGGCCTCTAGTTCCAAGACAGAGTAATTGTTTTCACATGGGAACAGTTTGCGGCTGATCAATAATATGGGGTGTTCCAATCCATCGCAAACCTGGGACAGGACTGCTCCTAACCCAGTAAGGTAGGTATCCGTTTATAAGACAAATTCTTTGAAGAAGTCGACTAGCTTTAGGATCGGGTTCTGGCACAGAGTCTGTTTCAAGGTGTTATAGAATATCTGATCCTCCTCATTCCAATGAGGTTTCTGTGGTTCAGCATTCTTAAGTGTATCGGTTAGCCGGAATGTTTTATCCAAAAGGTTGGGGATAAACCTATGGCAATAATCTATTAACCTGTGAAAAGCTCTAAGGTCTCTTTTGGTCTTGGGTGTTGGTGTATCTAAGACAGATGTTACCTTCTCATGTTGGGGCTGTACATTCCCATTCCCCACGAATAAGCCGAGATATTGTACGACTGACTGGGCCAATCTGCACTGGATTTGCAGTAAGGCCAGCTTTTCTGAGGACTTTCATGATGGTATAAAGATGGAAGAGATGGTCCTGCCAGATTTTACTATAAATGACGATATCATCAATGTAAGCTCCACAGAAATCAGAGTAGGGTTGTAAAATTTGATCCATGAGGCTTTGGAAAGTGGCTGCACGCTCTGTAAGCTAGAGGCATTGATCTGGCCTGTATACAGGGACCTGCCAGTACCCTTTGGTTAAATCTAGGGTAGGTAGAAAGGTGGCTGCTCCGAGTTTGTCAATTAGGTCATCGATGCAAGGTATGGGATATACATCGAAGTCCGAGATGGCATAAACTTGACGGAAATCTATGCAGAATCTCCAGGAACGGTCAGATTTAGTGACCAACATGATAGGAGAGGACCAGAGGCTGGAAGAAGGTTCAATAATATTGGCTTTCAACATTTTGTTGACTTCCTCGATCACTGTCTGTTTACGGGCTTCTGGGAGTCTATATGGCTTTAATTGAACCAATTTACCTTTAGGTGATTTGTAACTTTTTTGTCATAAGCGTTTTTTTGTTGACTCTGGGCCTTTTCCATATGCGTACAAACTAAATCCCGAACCAATTTCATATGTTCTCGCATTTTAGTGGCACTCTGCGAGATGGGAATGGGGGCCTCCTCTCGTTCTTCCCATGTTTCCCGGAGCATGTCCAGGACATCTCTGGGTTCTCTACCATAGAGCAGCTCGAGAGGAGAGAGAAACCTGTGGAAGATTGGGGGGGTTTTCCTCACTGCAAATAGTGCCCAGGGTTTCATTCAGTCCCAGTCTTTCCCATCCTTGTCTACCAATTTTTGTAAAATTAGCTTCAGGGTTTTATTGAATCCACCAAACCATCGGTTTGGGGATGATAGACTGAAGTTTGCAGGGTGGTAATGTGGAGTAGCTCTTTGACTTCGGCCATAAGCTTACTCATAACATTCTAACCTTGGTCTCTCAATATTTCCTTGGGAAAGCTGACCCTGGAAAAGTACGGTAGAAGGTGTTTAAGGATCTGCTGTGTGGTATTATTTCACAATGGGGAATGCTGTCAGGATATCGGGTTGCATAATCTACAATCACAAGGACATATTTATTGCCTAACCTGGGTGTTTCTAAAGGTCCGATTATGTCCATACCGATTCTTGAAAAGGGCACTTCTATGATCGGCAACGGATTCAGAGGTGAAGATAATGGGATGTGCATGCAGGTTTTTGGCGGATTTTGCACATTTGGATGTAGGTTTTTATATCAGTGTGGATACCTGGCCAATACAACTTGAGACTAATATGTGCCTGGGTTCTAGATTGTCCTAAATGCCCCCCAGTGAGATGGGAATGCAAGATGCCCAGTACAACCTTCTGTGACTTTTGGGTATTACCAGCTGTGTGTTTATTACAACTTCCGTAGTTGTTTCCCTTCTTTACAGCAATCCTTGTTTTAAGAAGAAAAAAGGGACTTCCCTTCTCTAAGCCCTCTCCTTCTGGGATTGCTTGTAGAAAAGCCACAGAAGCCGAATGAAGTCGACCCTCCACCCGTGGTTGGCACAGGTACCTGATTATCACCACAGAGTACCACGTGGCAGCCAGTGGGGGGAAGAGGGTTAGGGAGAGGTTGTGGACAGGGAGGGGGTATAGGATCACTGGAAAGAGGGTAAGGAAACACCTAGAGTGGATAGGACCGGGGAAGCAACAGGAAAAAACCCTACTCTCTCTAACATCTTGATAACATAGCATACAGCCAGACTCTAATTCAGCAACCACCTTAACCTCTTAATACAGGTCTCCATGTACTGATTTCTGACCCCACCTTATATAGTAATCCTTGATGCAAACACACACATGGTATGAAAGCAAGCAGGATGAACATATAAATGGGAATAGCTCCCAACATGAATAGACCATCACACATGGCCCATAGGTAGACACGGAGGACAACACAGCCGTGAGACTGTTATGGTTTGTCTCCCCCCCCTGTTGGTTTCATGCACTGGAGATGCGGCGCTTCAAGAGCGTTTCAATGCTTGTATTAAATGAAACCACGCCTAATACGCCAGAAGCACTTGTCCTGGTTTGCTGTCCTAGCGCATAACCTCTGAGGCACAGATTGCCTGAATATACCAGTCAAAGTTCTGCCATATATATTCATATCAAACCAATACAATGGATAGAAAAAACAGCAACTGCAGCGTTATGCCAAATAAGTAAATGCAGCACTTATCTGTCGTCCGGGAAGCTCGCAAGCCTTCCCGGACGTGATCTTTAGTAGCCTGTAAAAGCAGCGCAAGTCCGCCTGTCCCCGCTGCAATGGAACGTATTTGAAGGGATTCACGGAGACCGAGCACCCGGCGTGTACAATTCCAGTTTTAACTTCCCAGCGCCTCAGGATTACGGCTCCGCGCGTGTCAGCGTTCTCCTACTCCTCCGGCATGGCTTCGCCCCCACGAACAAAATAAGCCACACCTGCCATGCGCCTTTGGCCCTTGATAAGCTGAACTAATGAGTGTCAGCTGGCCACACGCGCGCACAGCATGAACTACAGAAGGCCTCAAAGGATGCTGGGTAATGTAGTTCATGTATGGAGACACCGTCTCCTGATGCCTTTTCTCCTCCATCCCTAAGTCCTAACAGTAGAAATCATTCCTCTTTTCCAAGGAGGGATAATAGCTTCCCGACTACTGCAGATATCGAACCCTATTGATTCCTTGATGGTGATGGAAGGATTTGTGTCATGCCCGCGCCGCTGGCACACGCATTGGCAACCATCATGGACTACTTGGTACTCATTTATCCTCCTAATACTCTTTGAACAACTCCTTTTCACGCCTTGGTCTTTTATTTCCATTTGCTCAACTTTGGTTCTTTCTTATTTTATTCAATTAACTACATTTACCATAATGCACCTGGCTGCAGTCCTCAATTCCTGGCTATTCTCATTCATCGTTATTGGGACCACAATCCCCAGAAGCCCTAGCGGCCAGTGCTGCTTCCACCTGCTCAGGACCAGAGAGGGAGGAGGCAGATTGTCATCAGGTGTGCTGCCCCAGGTGCTGTCAATTAGCCTGCCTCAGAACAGGGCAGGGCTGTATATAAGCAGCTGCCTGCAGGAGCACAGTGTCTTGCATCTTGAGATCTCCCCGCTCCTGTTTGCCTTGACCCGCTACTTTGTATGCTGTTCCTGTTGCTACATTATCCTGTTTTTATCCAGTGCCCTTTCCGGGCTTCCTGCCTTGCAGCCTACTACAGTCCTCTGCAGCCCTCTACAGCCAGCGGCCCTGCTCCTCTGGGCTCACTCCTTGCTGCCCTGCTCTTCTTGGCTCCTTGCCTTGCAGCCTGCCTCACTCCAGCTGCCTACAGTCCTTGTCCTCTGGGCTTCCTGCCCTGCAGCCTGCCTCACTCCGGCTGCCTACAGTCCTTGTCCTCTGGGCTCCCTGCCCTACAGCCTACAACCCTCTGCTGTCTCCAAGCCCTTGTCCTCTGGGCTTCCTACCTTGCAGCCTGCACCTCTTCGCTGCCTACAGCCCTTGTCCTCTGGGCTCCTTCCTTGCAGCCTGCTACCTCCGCTGCCTACAGCCCATGTCCTCTGGGCTCCCTGCCTTGCGGCTTGCTACACTCCTCTGCAGTACAGCCTGTTTTACACTTAGCTGCCTACAGCCCGTGTCCTCTGGGCTCCTTCCTTGCAGCCTGCTCCCTCAGCTGCCTACAGCCCATTTCCTCTGGGCTCCCTGCCTTGCAGCCTGCTCCCTCCGCTGCCTACAGCCCGTGTCCTCTGGGCTCTCTGCCTTGGGGCTTGCTACACTCCTCTGCAGTACAGCCTGTTTTACACTTAGCTGCCTACAGCCCTGCTCCTCTGGGCTCCCTACCTCGCGGCCCTATTCTTTTGGGCTCTGTCTGTCGCCTCCTACTAATCTCTCTCTGTCCTGTTCTTCTGGACTCCCTGCCTTGCAGCCTACTACAGTCCTCTGCAGTCCACTACAGTTTGCCTGCACCTAGTCCCACTCTTGACTGCAGACCTGCTTCCTACTTTGCAGCCCTTCTGTTTTCCTGACTGCTGCTCCCTTGTTCTCTTCCTTGAGTCCTCTGTACTCCACCTTTGGTTATCTACTTCAGTCTAACTGTCTTTCCTTCTGCTAGATTGCTCATTGTCTTCCTTTTCGCTGGATATTTCTGTTCTTGTCTTCTCATGTGTCTTATGTAATCCCTTTGTACAGAGCTTGCCTGTTGGTTTCCGGCAGGAAACCTCTGCCCCTTCCCTTCCCTTGTTCCGTTTTCAGTGTTACAGACACCCACTGCTGTTGTTCCCAGCCATGAGCATACAGCTTTGGGCTCTGTTATAGCAATCTGTGCAGAAGGCTGGAGTTTCCTAAGGTTCGTGGAACACTCTTTCCCATTTCAGCATACACCCCAAGAGACAATCCAGTTTGTTTGTGCCTTTGTATCTTTTGCCCCTTTTGGCTCACAGCTACTGTTTCCTACTCTTCTTTCTTGTTTAACTCCCTGCTGTGTGTGCTTATCTGCTACCTTACCTCAGCACAGCCACCCAAACCCTACTTGGGTACCCTGTGCCACTCTTGACAGAGTGCCATTCCTGACAGATTGCAAGACCAAAAAGATTCTTGTTCCATAGGCAGGAAAGGCACACACAGACCAAAGATGCCTTCTTTTCGGTTCAAGAAACCTCTACAAAAATCTAAAGTTTTCCCAAGGACAGCAAACAAACACCCTAGTTTAAAGGACAGACTTGCCCTAGTAAACAAAGGTTTACAAGCACAGTACTACACTCACTGGCTCTCTGACCCTTCCATGTGTAACTACTATGACATTTGCAACTATGATCCACAATCTCTATCTGTAGAAGAACTACAGCAAGATAACGAATTCTTACAGATTTTGTTAGCCCAACCAGTGGATAACACTCATGCGCTTTCTGGCATTACTTTTGACACTGCTTCAACCAAAGATGTTGCACTCATTGTGGCAAACTCTCAACCAGAGTACGTTATTGCCAAAGTGACATCCTCAAGATCAGCTTGGCAAGCTACACAACCTCCCCAGACTACCGATACCACTCATTTAATAGGACAAGACATTCAGTATCCTGAAGTTAGAGCAGCTGGTCCTGGGTATAAAGGACCAATACTGACCCTCGGTTGTCTTAATGCTTCCCCAGTAACTACTAACCATGATAACTCTAAGGTCAGTCTGCCTATTGCAACACCCGAATTTTCTACTACACCAGATTCTGAAGCTGTAGAACAGGCTAATGGAACATACCTGTTAGAAGAACAACTCTTAAGCCTTAAAAGACAAACCGAAGACCTCTATGATGAATTTGTCTATCTGTATTATAAGAATCTAGCTAAGGGACACAATCTACCAGACCATCTGACGCTATGTCCAACACCCGACATTCTGTCTTTAGAGTTTAACAGATTAAGGCCTGTAGTGGTAACACAGAAGAGGATACAGACTTATACAGAGCAGTTGGAAGACCTGAACTTGGCATATACATACCAGTTAAAGCTTGACACCGCTCATTCACTTGCTAGCCACAGTAACACAGGCTGTCGTTTAGATAGTGAAGAATGGACTCCTCCAGTGGGCCAGATCGCTCACACGGCCATTACACCAAAGATCAAGTGTAATCATCTGACTCTGGACATTCCACTGAGTCAAAGGATTGTTCCATTGTTGCCCTTGATGTCAGTCCTTTACTCCCATCACAGCCTCTACTGAAGTGACCAGATCTGAGATGTACTCTGCTTCTATGAACATTGGCACTCCTGACCATGAGTCAGATCCTGAAACATACCCAGTATCTGTCTGGAATCCAACTTTGCAGACTGTCAATACCCCAGATCCATGTATCAACTTGGGCACACAAGACTTTGCAGGCCAGCCTTCGGAAGGCTTACCCTTTCCTGGTCCTACATCCACCATGCTACTTGTTACAAGATCTGCTAGCCCAATCTCTGCTGCTCCCCCTGCTAGTACTCCTGAATCTGCTACTAATGCCTCATCTCAGATCACTCCCACTGCAGTCGAAGCACCCCCTTCCTCTCTGCCTGCAAGGACAGTACCTGTTGCAAAGCCAGTTAAAAGTTCTCCTATTAAGGCAACAGCTCCGGTAGATCCTGCTGGTGCCTCTGCAGCACCTAAACTACCAGTCACAACGCCATCAGTCTCAGTTGCGTCCCTGTCGGCTGGTGCTCCTGTGACACCTATACTTCCAGCTGTTACAGCATCTGAACTTCCTACGGCCATTCCTGACCTTCCTGCAACTCATGGTGTTCCTGCAACTTTTGTTACTCCTGAAGTCTCGGTCGCAAATCTTCATGTTGCCATTGCTGCTTCTGACTATTTGGACGACCGTCCTAGAGCAACCAATTCAGCTGAATCTCTGGTTCCACCTCTCAGCACTGTATGATATGATATGATATGGTATTTGTAACGCGCCTATACACAAGTGTTTCAAGGCGCGACGAGGCAGGGAGGGAGGGAAACAAGGGGAAGACAGACAAACGATCCTACTAGGCCAGGTGTCATTCAGATCGCGCAAGTGCAGAGGTAAGGGGAAAAGGAGAAAGTGCAGGGGGAGGAGGTGGGGGGGAAAGTGCAGTACAAGGTAAGTAGCGTAATAAAATAATAAATAATAAATAAAAGGGCCAGCTGGTGGCAAGTGCGAGGTAAGTGCAGAGCAAGTGCTGGGAAAGGGGCTGTAGGGATACAGTGACAGTCCCACAGTGCAGGGGGAGCCAGGGAGGCAGTGCAAGTGGAGAGTGGCTGGGCCCTGGACCGAGGTCACTGAGAGTGGCCCAGATGCAGGTTTAGTGCAGAATTCAGTGGGGAGTTAAGCAGGTTTAGCAGGGGAGAGGGAGAGAGAAGGCAGAAGCGAAGAGGAAGGTTTTGAGGTGCTTCCGGAACCGGAGATGGTTCTCCTCAAGTTTCAGGGAGGCAGGAAGGCTGTTCCAGAGGGAGGACCCTGCTGCGGAGAGAGATCTACCCCCAGCTCGTTGCTTCGAGAAGCGGCTGACCATGAGGGAGTTGGAGACGGATGAGCGAAGGGCTCGTGAAGGAAGATATTTAGGAAGAGAGAGTTGAAGGTATTTAGGCCCCAGGCCCCAGAAGGCCTTGTGGACAATGCAGAGGGTTTTGAACTTAATCCTCGCAGCCACTGGGAGCCAGTGAAGAGATTTCAGTCCTGGAGAGATACGGTCCCTGGGCTTGAGGCCAAGGACAAGTCTCGCAGTTCTGTTCTGGATAAGTTGCAGAGGGCGGAGAGTGGAGGCAGGCAGATTAAGATAGAGGCTGTTACAGTAGTCCAGCCTTGAGAGAACCAGGGCTCGGGAGACAGTGAGCTTCTGGGGGAAGGAGAGGAAGGGAAGAATACCTCTGAGGAGGTGCAGCTGGTAGTGTGACTTCTTAGAGACGTCAGATATATGAGGAGAGAAGGAGAGTGTGGAGTCGAAGATGACCCCGAGGTTTTTAGCCTTGCAGGTAGGGGCAGGAAGGGGGCCAAGGGAGGCCGGCCAGAGAGCTGCAGGGAAGGAGGGAGTGGGTGTGCCGATGAGTAGAATCTCAGTCTTACTGGCGTTAAGGCAGAGGTCATTGGCGGCACACCATTCCTGGATAGCAGACAGACAGTCGGAGATGAGGGAAGGAGAGGAGGAGGCCAAGGGTAGCCTGAAAATGAGCTGGGTATCGTCCGCATAGCACTGGAAGTGGGGGCAGAGAGCGGCGATGCGGTGGGCAAGGAGTGCCAGATACTGGTTGAAAAGCCAGGGAGAGAGGTTGGATCCCTGGGGGACACCACAGGTGGAGAAAAAGATGTCAGAGAGGAAGGAGCCCATTTGGACCTGGGAGGGTCGACCGGAAAGGAAAGAGGTCAGCCATGCCAGAGCCTGACCAGTGATACCCAGGTTATCACGGAGACGGTTGAGCAGGATGGCATGGTTGACAGTGTCAAAGGCAGAGGAGAGATCGAGCAGAATGAGAACACATGGAGTGTTGGAATCGAGGTTTAGGAGCAGGTCCTCACGGATGTTCAGGAGAGCAGTTTCCGTGCTTCTGGCCGCTCTGAAGCCGGATTGATGGTCATGAAGATTACCGACATATTCAGCATGGAGGTTAAGCTGGGAGATGGCCAGTTTCTCCAGGAGCTTGCCCAGGAAGGGAGTAATGGAGATTGGGCGATAGTTGGCCGGGCAGGAGGGGTCGGAAGAGGGTTTCTTGAGGAGGGGGTGCACAAGGGAGTGCTTGAGGGGGGATGGGAAGACTCCAGAGGCGAATGAGTGGTTGCAAAAGTCAGCCAGGGCAGGAGCCAGGGAGTCGATGTGGTCCTTGATGGTTTTGGAGGAACAGGGGTGAACCTGTTTAGACGAGGCTTTCATGGATCGGACTTGTCTGGAAACCTCATCAGCAGAAAAAGGTGGAAAAGCAGAGAAGGAGGGCGGAGGGGCGGCTGCAAGAGAGCAAGAGGAAGAGCCGGGAAGAGAGGGAGGGAGGAGAGCGAGGACAGGATGTCCTGAGTTTTTGAGATGAAGTGCGAGGCCAGTGCAGTGCAGAGGGCCTGGGAGGGGACAGGAGAGGTAGAGACTGCAGCAGGGTTGGCCAGCTCCTTGCAGATTTTAAAGAGTTCGGCCGAGTTGTTAGATGCCTCAGAGATGCGGGCTTGGATAAGTGCTCTCTTCTTGGTGAACCAAGCCAGTACCATTGCCAGTCCTAAGGAAAACCACTTCTTTCAAAGCAACATATGCCATGGAGTCTGCAGCACATCTCCAGAGTTCCTCAGTTCATGAACGCACTGTTGGATTTTGGGTCCCTAAGAAGTTGTCTTTTCTGAATTCCACCTCAAAGGTTCGAAACATTGGTAATGTCTCCTCCCTTCAAGACTCACAGCTTGCAGCATTAAACAGTTTTTGGTGCTTCGTGATGTGCCTTTTCGGTATAAGACTCTCTCGCGGTGTTACAGGCCTTGGACATGCTCTTCTTGTTTGGTCAGTCTTCAGGGGGCCTGGAGAGGGGCATGGAGAGGGGCATACTGTCATGCCCGAGCCACTGGCACACGCATTGGCAACCATCATGGACTACTTGGTACTCATTTATCCTCCTAATACTCCTTGAACAACTCCTTTTCACGCCTTGGTCTTTTATTTCCATTTTCTCAACTTTGGTTCTTTCTTATTTTATTCAATTAACTACATTTACTATAATGCACCTGGCTACAGTCCTCAATTCCTGGCTATTCTCATTCATCGTTATTGGCACCACAATCCCCAGAAGCCCTAGCGGCCAGTGCTGCTTCCACCTGCTCAGGACCAGAGAGGGAGGAGGCAGATTGTCATCGGGTGTGCTGCCCCAGGTGCTGTCAATTCGCCTGCCTCAGAACAGGGCAGGGCTGTATATAAGCAGCTGCCTGCAGGAGCACAGTGTGTTGCATCTTGAGATCTTCCCGCTCCTGTTTGCCTTGACCCGCTACTTTGTATGCTGTTCCTGTTGCTGCATTATCCTGTTTTGATCCAGTGCCCTTTCCGGGCTTCCTGCCTTGCAGCCTACTACAGTCCTCTGCAGCCCTCTACAGCCAGCGGCCCTGCTCCTCGGGGCTCACTCCTTGCTGCACTGCTCTTCTGGGCTCCTTGCCTTGCAGCCTGCCTCACTCCGGCTGCCTACAGTCCTTGTCCTCTGGGCTTCCTGCCCTGCAGCCTGCCTCACTCCGGCTGCCTACAGTCCTTGTCCTCTGGGCTCCCTGCCCTACAGCCTACAACCCTCTGCTGTCTCCAAGCCCTTGTCCTCTGGGCTCCCTACCTTGCTGCCTGCACCTCTTCACTGCCTACAGCCCTTGTCCTCTGGGCTCCTTCCTTGCAGCCTGCTCCCTCCGCTGCCTACAGCCCGTGTCCTCTGGGCTCCCTGCCTTGCGGCCTGCTACACTCCTCTGCAGTACAGCCTGTTTTACACTTAGCTGCCTACAGCCCTGCTCCTCTGGGCTCCCTACCTCGCGACCCTATTCTTTTGGGCTCTCTGTCTGTTGCCTCCTACTAATTCTTTCTCTGTCCTGTTCTTCTGGACTCCCTGCCTTGCAGCCTACTTCAGTCCTCCGCAGTCCACTAGAGTTTGCCTGCACCTAGTCCCACTCTTGACTGCAGACCTGCTTCCTACTTTGCAGCCCTTCTGTTTTCCTGACTGCTGCCCCCTTGTGCTCTTCCTTGAGTCCTCTGTACTCCACCTTAGGTTATCCATTTCAGTCTAACTGCCGTTCCTTCATTTCCTTCTGCTAGATTGCTCATTGAATTCCTTTTCGCTGGATATTTCTGTTCTTGTCTTCTCATGTGTCTTATGTAATCCCTTTGTACAGAGCTTGCCTGTTGGTTTCCGGCAGGCAACCTCTGCCCCTTCCTTTGTCGCGTTTTCAGTGTTACAGACACCCACTGCTGTTGTTCCCAGCCATGAGCATACAGCGTGGGCCTCTGTTATAGCAATTTGTGCAGAAGGCTGGAGTTTCCTAAGGTTCGTGGAACACTCTTTCCCATTTCAGCATACACCCCAAGAGGGAATCCAGTTTGTTTGTACCTTTGTCTCTTTTGCCCCTTTTGGCTCACAGCTACAGTTTCCTACTCTTCTTTCTTGTTTAACTCCCTGCTGTGTGTGCTTATCTGCTACCTTACTTCGGCACAGCCACCCAAAATCTACCTGGGTACCCTGTGCCACTCTTGACAGAGTGCCATTCCTGACAGTTTGAGGCTCTCTGACTACGTTTTTTAAATTGTGTGGGCCCCCAATTAGTTTCAATTGAGTCAACTCCCACACCTGACACCATATGTAAGGAAGGCATGGTATCAAGAATAGACAGATACAAGTGCTCATGGTTCAAGGGTGTTTAGTAAACTGTATAGGTAAGGTGGAAAAACACCTAATCTAAACCTTAATCTAAAATGGCAGCAAGCTACGACCATCAAATCAAAATAAGGCAGTCCTAGTGGCGTTTTGTCAAATAAAAAGGGCCTATACTAAGAAAAACCTATTGCCAATCCTTACGCTAAATACAAAAGAGTGTGGGATAGGGCTCACAAGAAATAAAGAAGTGTTCACAAATAATAAGTCAGGATGCGGTAGTCGTGGTCTCCCTTCCCCACATTTTGAGCACGGGACAAGGCGGGACTCTGGAGCACAGCGCATGCTCAAGCTTTCCCAGCACAAGATGACAGTTGCAATGCCCTGGTGCTGTGCTGCATGCATGTAGCTGGACTGTCCTGCTCTTTGCTATGCCCTGTTTCTGTGCTGTACTGATCATGTAGCTGGACTGTAGTGCTCTTTGCTATGCCCTGTTCTTGTGCTTCACTTATCATATATTGGGCCTGTTCTGCTCTTTGTCATGCCCTGTTGCTGTAATGCACTGATCATGTATCTGGCCTGTAGTGCTTTGCTCTGACCTGCTCTTGTGCTGGACTAATCATGTACCTGGCCTGCACTGCACTTTGCAATGCCCTCTTGTTGTACTGCACTGATCATGTAGCTGGCTTGTACTGCTCATTGCAATTACCTGTTATACTGCACTGATAATGTAGCTGGCCTGCACTGCTCTTTGCTATGCCCTCTTGTTGTGCTGCACTGATCTTATAGCTGACCTGTACTGCTCTTTGCTATGCCCTGTTGTTGTACTGCACTGATCATGTATCTGGCTGGTACTGCTCTTTGCTTTACCCTATGGTGTACTGCACTAATCACCTCTCTGGCCTGTACTGCTCTTTGCTATTCCCTGTTGTTGTGCTGCACTGATCATGTGTCTGTCCTGTAGTGATCTTTGCTCTGCCCTGTTGTTGTACTGCACTGGTCATTTATGTAGCAGGCCTGGATGGCTCATTGCTATTTTTTTTGTTGTACTGAATTGATCGGTAGCTGGCCTGCACTGCTTTTTGCTATGCCCTGTTGTGCTGCACTGACCATGTAGCTGCCATTAACTGCTCTTTGCTATACACTGTTGTTGTACTGCACTAATCACCTCTCTAGCTTGTACTGCTCTTTGCTGTGCCCTGTTGTTGTACTGAACTGATAATGTAGCTGGCCTGTTCTGCTCTTTGCAGTGTCCTGTTGTTGTGCTGCAGTGATCATGTAGCTGGCATGTTAGGCTCTTTGCTATGCCCTGGTGGTGTGCTGCAATCATGTAGCTGGCCTGTAAGGCTCTTTACTATGCCCTGTTGCTATGCTGCACTGATCTTATAGCTGACCTGTAAGGCTCTTTACTATGCCCTGTTGCTATGCCGCACTGATCTTATAGCTGACCTGTACTGCTCTTTGCTATGACCTGTTGCTGTAATGCACTGATCATGTAGCTTTTATGTACTGTTATTTGCTGTGCCCTGTTGTTGTACTGCACTGTTCATGTATCTGGCATGTCGTGCTCTTTGCTATGACCTGTTCTTGTGCTGCACTGATCATGTACCTGGCCTGTACTGCTCTGTGCTATGCCCTGTTGTTGTACTGCACTGATCATATAGCTGGCTTGTACTGCTCGTTGCTATGACGTGTTGTTGTACTGCACTGATCATGTAGCTGGCTTGTACTGCTCGTTGCTATGAACTGTTGTTGTACTGCACTGATAATGTAGCTGGCCTGCACTGCTCTTTGCTATGCCCTGTTGCTGTACTGCACTACTCGCCTCTGTGGCCTGTACTGCTCTTTGCTATTCCCTGTTGTTGTACTGCACTGATCATGTATCTGGCCAGTACTGCTCTTTGCTGTGCTCCGTTGTACTGCACTGATCATGTATCTGGCCTGTAGTGCTTTGCTCTGACCTGCTCTTGTGCTGGACTAATCATGTACCTGGCCTGCACTGCACTTTGCAATGCCCTCTTGTTGTACTGCACTGATCATGTAGCTGGCTTGTACTGCTCATTGCAATTACCTGTTATACTGCACTGATAATGTAGCTGGCCTGCACTGCTCTTTGCTATGCCCTCTTGTTGTGCTGCACTGATCATGTATCTGGCCTTTACTGCTCTTTGCTATGCCCTGTTGTTGTACTACACCGATCATGTATCTGGTCTGCACTGCTCTTTGCTATGCCCTGTTGTTGTACTACACCGATCATGTATCTGGTCTGCACTGCTCTTTGCTATGCCCTGTTGTTGTACTGCACTGATCATGTATCTGGCTGGTACTGCTCTTTGCTTTACCCTATGGTGTACTGCACTAATCACCTCTCTGGCCTGTACTGCTCTTTGCTATTCCCTGTTGTTGTGCTGCACTGATCATGTGTCTGTCCTGTAGTGATCTTTGCTCTGCCCTGTTGTTGTACTGCACTGGTCATTTATGTAGCAGGCCTGGATGGCTCATTGCTATTTTTTTTGTTGTACTGAATTGATCGGTAGCTGGCCTGCACTGCTTTTTGCTATGCCCTGTTGTGCTGCACTGACCATGTAGCTGCCATTAACTGCTCTTTGCTATACACTGTTGTTGTACTGCACTAATCACCTCTCTAGCTTGTACTGCTCTTTGCTGTGCCCTGTTGTTGTACTGAACTGATAATGTAGCTGGCCTGTTCTGCTCTTTGCAGTGTCCTGTTGTTGTGCTGCAGTGATCATGTAGCTGGCATGTTAGGCTCTTTGCTATGCCCTGGTGGTGTGCTGCAATCATGTAGCTGGCCTGTAAGGCTCTTTACTATGCCCTGTTGCTATGCTGCACTGATCTTATAGCTGACCTGTAAGGCTCTTTACTATGCCCTGTTGCTATGCCGCACTGATCTTATAGCTGACCTGTACTGCTCTTTGCTATGACCTGTTGCTGTAATGCACTGATCATGTAGCTTTTATGTACTGTTATTTGCTGTGCCCTGTTGTTGTACTGCACTGTTCATGTATCTGGCATGTCGTGCTCTTTGCTATGACCTGTTCTTGTGCTGCACTGATCATGTACCTGGCCTGTACTGCTCTGTGCTATGCCCTGTTGTTGTACTGCACTGATCATATAGCTGGCTTGTACTGCTCGTTGCTATGACGTGTTGTTGTACTGCACTGATCATGTAGCTGGCTTGTACTGCTCGTTGCTATGAACTGTTGTTGTACTGCACTGATAATGTAGCTGGCCTGCACTGCTCTTTGCTATGCCCTGTTGCTGTACTGCACTACTCGCCTCTGTGGCCTGTACTGCTCTTTGCTATTCCCTGTTGTTGTACTGCACTGATCATGTATCTGGCCAGTACTGCTCTTTGCTGTGCTCCGTTGTACTGCACTGATCATGTATCTGGCCTGTAGTGCTATTTGCTGTGACCTGTGTCTGAACTGCACTGATCATGTAGCTGGAATTTACTGTTCTTTGCTGTACCCTGTTGTTGTATTGCACTGATCATGTGTCTGTCCTGTAGTGCTCTTTGCTCTGCCCTGTTGTACTGCACTAATCACCTCTCTGACTTGTACTGTTCTTTGCTATGCCCTATTGTTTTGCTACACTGATGATGTCGCTGGCTTGTACTGCTCATTTCTCTGACCTGTTGTTGTACTGCACTGATCATGTATCTGGCTGGTACTGCTCTTTGCTTTACCCTATGGTGTACTGCACTAATCACCTCTCTGGTCTGCACTGCTCTTTGCTATGCCCTGTTGTTGTACTGCACTGATCATGTATCTGGCTGGTACTGCTCTTTGCTTTACCCTATGGTGTACTGCACTAATCACCTCTCTGGCCTGTACTGCTCTTTGCTATTCCCTGTTGTTGTGCTGCACTGATCATGTGCCTGTCCTGTAGTGATCTTTGCTCTGCCCTGTTGTTGTACTGCACTGGTCATTTATGTAGCAGGCCTGGATGGCTCATTGCTATTTTTTGTTGTTGTACTGAATTGATCGGTAGCTGGCCTGCACTGCTTTTTGCTATGCCCTGTTGTGCTGCACTGACCATGTAGCTGCCATTAACTGCTCTTTGCTGTACACTGTTGTTGTACTGCACTAATCACCTCTCTAGCTTGTACTGCTCTTTGCTGTGCCCTGTTGTTGTACTGAACTGATAATGTAGCTGGCCTGTTCTGCTCTTTGCAGTGTCCTGTTGTTGTGCTGCAGTGATCATGTAGCTGGCATGTTAGGCTCTTTGCTATGCCCTGGTGGTGTGCTGCAATCATGTAGCTGGCCTGTAAGGCTCTTTACTATGCCCTGTTGCTATGCCGCACTGATCTTATAGCTGACCTGTACTGCTCTTTGCTATGACCTGTTGCTGTAATGCACTGATCATGTAGCTTTTATGTACTGTTATTTGCTGTGCCCTGTTGTTGTACTGCACTGTTCATGTATCTGGCATGTTGTGCTCTTTGCTATGACCTGTTCTTGTGCTGCACTGATCATGTACCTGGCCTGTACTGCTCTGTGCTAGGCCCTGTTGTTGTACTGCACTGATCATGTAGCTGGCTTGTACTGCTCGTTGCTATAACGTGTCGTTGTACTGCACTGATCATGTAGCTGGCTTGTACTGCTCGTTGCTATGAACTGTTGTTGTACTGCACTGATAATGTAGCTGGCCCGCACTGCTCTTTGCTATGCCCTGTTGCTGTACTGCACTACTCGCCTCTGTGGCCTGTAATGCTCTTTGCTATTCCCTGTTGTTGTACTGCACTGATCATGTATCTGGCCAGTACTGCTCTTTGCTGTGCTCCGTTGTACTGCACTGATCATGTATCTGGTCTGTAGTGCTATTTGCTGTGACCTGTGTCTGAACTGCACTGATCATGTAGCTGGAATTTACTGTTCTTTGCTGTACCCTGTTGTTGTATTGCACTGATCATGTGTCTGTCCTGTAGTGCTCTTTGCTCTGCCCTGTTGTACTGCACTAATCACCTCTCTGACTTGTACTGTTCTTTGCTATTCCCCGTTAGTGTGCTGCACTGATCATGTAGCTGGCCTATACTGCTCCTTGCTATGCCCTGTTGTTGTACTACACCGATCATGTATCTGGTCTGCACTGCTCTTTGCTATGCCCTGTTGTTGTACTGCACTGGTCATGTATCTGGCCGGTAATGCTCTTTGCTGTGCCCTATGTCTTACTGCACTAATCACCTATCTGGCCTGTACTGCTCTTTGCTATTCCCTGTTTTTGTGCTGCAGTGATCATGTAGTTGGCCTGTACTGCTCTTTGCTATGTGTCGTTGTATTACTGCACTAGTCATATATGTAGCTGGCTTGTACGGCCCATTGCTATACTTTGTTATTGTGCTGCACTGATCATGTAGCTGGCCTGTACTGCTCTTTGCTATGCCCTGTTGTTGTACTGCACTGATCATGTATCTGGCCGGTACTGTTCTTTTATGTGCCCTATGTTGTACTGCACTAATCACCTCTCTGGCCTGTACTGCTCTTTGCTATTCCCTGTTGTTGTGCTGCAGTGATCATGTAGTTGGCCTATACTGCTCTTTGCTATTTGTCGTTGTATAACTGCACTAATAACTTCTCTTGCTTCTTCTGTTCTTTGCTGTGCCCTGTTGTTGTACTGCACGATCATGTGTCTGTCCTGTAGTGCTCTTTGCTCTGCCCTGTTGTTGTACTGCACTAATCCCCTCTCTGACTTGTACTGCTCATTGCTATGACCTGTTGCTGTGCTGCACTGATCATGTAGCTGGCTTGTACTGCTCTTTGCTATGCCCTATTGTGCTGCACTGATCATGCATCTGGCCTTTACTGCTTTTTGCTATGCCCTGTTGTTATACTGCACTGGTCATGTAACTGGCATGTAATGTTCTTTGCTATGCCCTGTTGCTGTACTGCACTGATCATGTATCTGGCCTGTACTGCTCTTTGCCATGCACTGTTGTTGTACTGCACTACTCACCTCTGTGGCCTGTACTGCTCTTTGCTATGCCCTGTTGTTGTACTGCACTGATCATGTATCTGGCCGGAACTTCTCTTTGCTGTGCTCTATGCTGTACTGCACTAATCACCTCTCTGGCCTGTACTGCTTTTTGCTTTTCCCCGTTGTTGTGCTGCACTGATCATGTTGCTGGCCTGTACTGCTCTTTGCTATGCCCTGTTGTTGTGCTGCACTGGTCATGTATCTGGCTGGTACTGCTCTTTGCTGCGCCCTATGTTTTACTGCACTAATCACCTATCTGGCCTGTACTGCTCTTTGATATTCCCTGTTGTTGTGCTGCAGTGATCATGTAGTTGGCCTGTACTGCTCTTTGCTATGTCCTGTTGTTGTACTGCACTGAACATGTAGCTGGTATGCACTGTTCTTTGCTATGCTCTGTTGTACCGCACTAATCACCTCTCTTGCTTCTACTGTTATTTGCTGTGCACTGTTGTACTGCACTGATCATGTGTCTGGCCTGTAGTGCTCCTTGCTCTTTCCTGTTTGTGTGCTGCACTGATCATGTATATGGCCTCTACTGCTCTTGGCTATGCCCTGTTGCTGTACTGCACTGATCATGTAGCTGGTATTTACTGTTCTTTGCTATGCCCTGTTGTACTGCACTGATCATGTAGCTGGCTTGTACTGCTTGTTGCTATGACGTGTTGTTGTGCTGCACTGATCATATAGCTGGCTTGTACTGCTTGTTGCTATGACCTGTTGTTGTACTACACTGATCATGTAGCTGGCCTACACTGCTCTTTGCTATGCTGTGTTGTTGTACTGCACTACTCGCCTCTGTGGCCTGTACTGCTCTTTGCTTTTCCCTGTTGTTGTACTGCACTGATCATGTATCTGGCCGGTACTGCTCTTTGCTGTGCCCTAAATTGTACTGCACTAATCACCTCTCTGGTCTGTACTGCTCTGTGCTATTCCCTGTTGTTGTGCTGCACTGATCATGTAGTTGGCCTGTACTGCTCTTTGCTATGTCCTGTTGTTGAACTTCACTAGTCATGTATGTAGCTGGCCTGTATGGGCCATTTCTATACTTTGATATTCTGCTGCACTGAACATGTAGCTGGCCTGTACTGCTCTTTGCCTAACCCTGTTGTTTTACTGCACTGATCATGTATCTGGCCGGTACTGCTCTTTGATGTACCCTATGTTGTACGGCACTCATCTCTCTGGCCTTTAAAGCTCTTTACTATGCCCTGCTGCTGTACTGCACTGACCATGTAGCTGGTATGTACTGTTCTTTGCCATGCCCTGTTGTTATGCTGCACTGTTTTGTGCTAATAACACTATATGCCCCCTTTTCCGAAACAAACGCTTTAACACACCACGAAAGACGACGGACAAACATCAAAGCCGTTTACCTGACATGTCTCAATACAAGGGTTAGGCAAAGTCAGGCAATTGATCAGAATCACGCACACCTGACGGCCCTTTCCCTTCCCCTCAGGGATAAAAGGTGGAGCTCGAGAGCACAATACGAGCACGGCAGATCACACGACGAGACGGCTAACCCAGCACAGCAGTTCAAGAGGAGGAGAAAGATGGCACAAACGGAAAGGATGAGAAGGAGAGAAATGACCTTGCCCTTTTGACCAAAGCCTGTGAAATCTCTGTGGAAGGAATCGTAAGACTGCAAACAGCCAGCGTCAGATGTCAACGGTACACAGGGCCCTCCTCTGCTGATAACCAAGCCGGGGAGAGACGATTGCCGCCGTGGTACCCGTCTTGACTCCAGAGACAAGAAAAGCCAAGTGGTTCATCATAGCCGGTGAGTTGAGGGGAGATCCGATAAGAAACCCAACTGTGTTGAACAAAATTAGCAGACGGCTATTTGAAGAAAGTACAAAGAACTGTTAATACGAGAGGGGAAAACCAGCTCCATAGGAGTCCGGCACCACGTGGGTGCTCACTCGAGAAACTCTGGGCGATTACCCGATTGTTGAAACTACCGTTAACAGTAGGCCTTGGAAACTGTGCGATAAAGGGGTCAAAGTGGTCATGCAGGGGTCTAGCTAAATCCTCTGTACAGTTGAAAGTCTTTAACCGGCAGAAAATTGTCAAGCTAAGGGAAGTGAATCCCGCATCATAAGAAAGTAGGAGAAATTGTGTGGTTGGCAAGAGTGAACCCGACGGAGGGATGCCGATGGAAAGGGGTAGAAGCCTAAAGCCTAAAATTATCACCTAACCACACAGCAACAGTGCACCTCATCTACCGACCACCAGGACCTATTTCCTCTTTCACTGAGGACAGTGTGTCCCTTATATCTACTAATACTAAACCTAATTCACAAAGTATCCTACTTGGTGATTTCAACCTAGGACTTAATGACCCCATGAATATTAACACACTTGAATTAGCTAACACTCTATCAGACCTTGGTCACACCCATATCATTCATGAGCCCACACATATTAAAGGAAGAACATTGGACTGGCTCACCAACCTTAATTGCACAATTGATCTTCTATCTAACGAACCATGTATCTGGTCCGATCACCATAAAATAACCTTCTCCATCAAAGCCACCACAATATGTCCTGCACCAATCATTGCCCCAGCCACCTACACCGGAAACAAGAAAGACATTACGCCTGCTAAACTCCTCCCTATAATACTCCCCCTTCTCAACAATACTTCCACTTCTGACCCCACAGTCCTAGTGGACACTTACAATCAGGCTATACTTAAAGCACTGAATACCGTCACCCCTTTAAAATTGCAGAGACCCAAACCTCAACGTCATCTGAATTCGTGGTTCACGCCACAGCTAAGGGAATTGCGCAAAACCAAGAGAACTGCAGAAGCACACTGGAAAAAGTGTCACTCAGTAACTAATAAGAATGCGCTGACCCTAGCATCATCCAACTACAAAGAGGCCATTATACTTGCTAACAAAAACACCTACAACAAAAGGATCATACAAGCGGAATCAAATACAAAATAACTTTTTAAGATTCTAAAAGAACTGGAATCTCCTATCGCCCCTGTTGACAAATGTATCACAGATGCATTATGGTGTACTAACATCCAGAAGACTCTCTTGGATAAAATAGCTCTGCTACAATCTAAAATTAACGCAAAAAAAATGCATGCTACTCCCTGACCCTGATTACAAACAATATCCTTTTATGACCTCCACCTTGGAGCCCACTTGCAAACCATTTAGCTTCTCACCCCTCTCAATTTGGGAAGTGGAAAATATCATTAGGAAACTCAAACCATCTAATTGCCAAGGTGACGCCTGCCCTGCCCCGATCATCAAAGCAGCTGCACATGACCTTGCGCCATTTATCACCAACCTTATCAATGCATCTTTCAAAACTGGAGTAGTGTCTGATAACTTAAAAGACGCTTGGGTCATTCCTCTAATCAAAAAACTGACTCTTGACCCTGCCAACCCGTCTAACTACAGGCCTACAACAACGGTACCCTTTTTACTCAAAATATTGGATAGAGCAGCCTACCTGCAAATACAGGTTTACTTAGAATCTAACAACCTATTGGGACTGAGGCAATCCGGTTTCTGACCGATAAACGGTACGGAAACTGCCTTGATAGATCTCACCACACAAATTCAAGCACTAAAAGACAATGGTAAACTAGCACGACTCCTACTACTTCATCTGTCAGCAGCTTTTGATTTGGTCAATCACCAAACGCTCTGCTACCACCTGAAATCTGCAGCACATTTCTCTGACTCAGCCACTTCTTGGATCAGCTCCTTCTTGGCCAACAGAACAATGAGGGTCTTCTCTCCCACCGACTCTGCTGAACCTTCCCCGGTAACCTCTTCGGTTCCGCAAGGCTCTTGTGTGTCCCCTACGCTTTACAATGTCTTGACATAGCCCCTGTTTGACATCCTTGACTATCTGGGTGTTACGTATACTAACTATACGGATGAAACCCAGATACTCATTCCTATCTCTGGAGACTATGCAACTGACAGCAAAACCCTCGACGAAATCTACTCAGTGATACAAGCATGGATGGCGCAACAGGGTCTTTGTCTAAACGACGAAAAAACTGAGCTGCTAATCCTTGGTACACACGCTAAACTGAAGAAACTACACACTGCGTTCAAATCATTTACTATAGATGGTAATTCCATCACTGTCTCCAACAACACTAAAACACTTGGCATTTACCTTGATGCCACCTTATCTTTCTCCAAACAAACTAACGCGGTAGCAACATCGTCCGCATATATATGTAAACTAATCACCGCCTGCAGGCCGTTCATTTCCACACCTAATTGCATCACACTTGCTAGAACTCTAGTTCTGTCCAAAATTGACTATTGTAACGCACTCTACTTAGGTACTAGCCACAAAAACATTAACAAGTTACAAGTAATTCAGAATAATGCCATCAGGTCAGCCCTCAACATCCCCAGGAAGTCGCATATCTCTGAGACTAGACATAACCTGCGTTGGCTTAAGGTTGAACACAGAATATCGCTCAAAACTCTTGCTCTAAGACACAAAGCTAGGGCCAACCACGCTCCAGCTTACCTTACTAACCAACTTACTTCACATACGTCCTCAAGACCACTTAGAGCGGCCCAAGTACACACAATGTCCATACCGAGATTCAAACTCCATAACTCGGGAGGTGCTAGCTTCCCCGTACTGGCATCAAAGTTATGGAATACACTCCCTGCTTCTCTCAGATCAGAACCCTCCTTCTATATATTCAAGCGCAACACTAAACGCTGGCTTCAGGACATGGATACAATGACAGTCTAACTTCCTTAGATCATTAAGTTTGTCTTCTGCCTTACTGTATTTATTGTATTGCCTGTATATTTATTTGCTCTCCCATCATTGTCTTGTTTGCTTATCTATTATCTCCCTGTAAATGGGAGAGCTTGAGTCTCTCTCCTGCATTGTTCAACTGTATCATCCTTGATCAACTGTATGTAACTGTAACTTTCTGTAACCTATGTAAGATAATGCGCCCGGTTGCCCATGGGCCTGGCTGCGCTTTATAAATAAAACAAATACAAATACAAATAAAGTCCCGATGAACAGTGCATTGACAAAAGTGAACTCGACAGAGGGATGTGTGAGAAACCTGAAGGTGTCTCCCTAACTAGTCCCCAGGGATCTGCTATCCAGGTGGCCAGGACACGGCCATCGCTATTGGATCCAGTTCCTGGGGGTGGACCAGTGTGGGAGGATCACCTAGATGGGGATCCTCGGGGAGTAGAAGTGGGACACTGACCGGTGAGACGCGGTATCCTCCTTCTTTTTACACCTTTTCCCCATCTTACCAGGTAGGATGTTCAAAAACACTACCCCATCCCTTTTCCAATACAAACACTTTCGCACAATACGATAAACAACGGACTGACACCAGAGCCGTTTACCTGACATGTCCTAACACAAGGGTCAGGCAAAGTCAGTCAATTGACTAGAATCACCCACACCTGACGGCCCTTTTCCTTCCCCACAGCGATAAAAGGTGGAGCACAAGAGCAAGGCAGACCGCACGACGTGAGAGCTAATTCAGCACAGAAGTTGAAGAGGAAGAGAAAGACGGCGCATACCGAGGGGGTGGCACGGAGAGAAGCAACTTGCCACCGATCATGTAGCTGGCATTTACTGCTCTTTGCTATTCGCTGTTGTTCTGCACTGATCATGTAGCTGGGCTGTAAGGCTCTTTGCTATAATAATAATAATAATTAGGCATTTATATACTACAAACCCTCAGGTATCTAAGCGCTGCTTATTATTACCCACAGTGTGTGGTGCTCATTTATCAACCTCGGAAGGATGAAAGGCTGAGTTTGGCCCCGCCAGGATTCGAACCTGCACCTGCGTTAACAGGCTTTGACCGGATGTCAGCAAGCGCTCTACTCGCTGTGCCACTTGACCGGCTATGCCCTGTTGCTGTGCTGCACTGATCATGTAGCTGGCCTGTACTGTTCTTTGGTTTGCCCTTTTGTTGTACTGCACTGATCATGACTGATCGTGTGGCTGGCCTGTACTGCTCATTGCTCATTGATGCTCTTCTGTTGTACTGATGTGAAAATGAAGCTCTTCTACCTTTGGCCTAGCCCCATGTGGGCGACCATTTTGTCGAAATGGAAAACAAATCTATCTTGGGGGTGTATGGACCAATCTGACACCTCCGTATTGCCTGGAAAATATAACCCAGCTAATCTATCTCAGGGCAGTGTGCTGTGTTACTGCCAAATTACTCTGCTACACACACACATACTAAACACTAAGAAATAGACCCAAGAATGAAACACACACAAGCCAGTACATTTATAACAAGGAATACATTTATTTATGCTTCAGCAAGGCGTGGTAAAACGCTTCTAGAGAAACCGAATTTGCAAGTAACCCCTTTCTGCTTGGGTGCACTCTATAATAAATGTGAGACTTTCAGGTTTCTAATGCATAGCAACCTATTTACCCAGTCTTGCTGTATCTACATTCATTAATAGCATTTCTCTTCAATCTCATCACCACATCGCACTCTCTCTCTCTCAATGAGACCCTGCCTATATGAATCTCCCCTTGATTCCCATCTACAGTGTGTGCAAATCTCCCAGTCTAATCAGTTATGCCTCATCTCAGCAATACTTCCCATTTGCATGATGTGATCAATCTGCTCCCAGCACGACTCGAGCCTCTCTCTCTCTGCTCCCTCAGACAGCCAGTCCCTCTGCCCAGCCTTGCACAGGGCCTCTCCTTGGCCTCTCAATGCCTCATCTCAGCAATACTTCCCATTTGCATGATGTGATCAATCTGCTCCCAGCACGACTCGAGCCTCTCTCTCTCTGCTCCCTCAGACAGCCAGTCCCTCTGCCCAGCCTTGCACAGGGCCTCTCCTTGGCCTCTCAATGCCTCATCTCAGCAATACTTCCCATTTGCATGATGTGATCAATCTGCTCCCAGCACGACTCGAGCCTCTCTCTCTCTGCTCCCTCAGACAGCCAGTCCCTCTGCCCAGCCTTGCACAGGGCCTCTCCTTGGCCTCTCAGCGGTCTGAATCTGCTGCTGTCAGTCTGCTCTCGAACTCTGCTCTCCATCTGAATCCGATCTATACTCCTTTTACTGCCAAATCATGCTCACAAATATAGTGTCAAAATCAGGTCACACATCTCCATGGTAACATATCTCTCCTGAGCATTCTCTCTCTTCTGTCCAGCCAGCAATTCTAATTACGGCAAGCGTCGAAATGTCTCCAGTCACTGTGACATGACACAACTAGTTCATACTGCTTTCAAACTGCGTCTCTGTACAAGTGGCCATGGCAACCATGCTTCCATCGTCCCATTCTGTCATTCACTGCAAGCTAAAATCCTTCTCTCTCCACACCAAACACTGTGTCTGTTGAAAGCAAGTCACCTTGCGGTTCTCCCCACCCTCTCTCTCTGCGTGGTTCACTGTCTGCAAACAAGCCTCAAGGATGCATTCTTTCTGCTAGGCCAAAAGCTACTTCTTATCTGTTGACATTCCTCAACACAGCACAGCCTACCATAACAATTCCTCTGCGGAACGAACAGCTTCTGCTCTCTCTCAGAATGGCTTCAGAGCCTGTTTCATTCTCTATAGTGCCTAGCACCATTCCACTCAACCTAAGCGCTACATACAATGGACTCAATGTACATTTCTAAGTGGAAACGTGTGTGTCTAAATTCAAACATCACAACGTGTGTCTAAGCAAGTCCCCTTCATATGACAGGGCCTGTTACTCTTGCAAATGAATACGAAATTGCTTTCAAAATGCAGCATAGCAAAGCAGCATAATGTGTGTATCTTTATCTGAATATCTATGATGACAACATACAACGGCCCATATATATTTCCCGTTCAACACTGCGTTGATCATGTAGCTGCACAGTAACCTCTTTGCTATGCCCTGTTGCTGTACTGCACTGATTATTTACCTGGCCTGTAAGGCTCTTTGCTATGCCCTGTTGCTGTGCTGCACTGATCATTTACCTGGCCTGTAAGGCTCTTTGCTATGCCCTGTTGCTGTGCTGCACTGATCATTTACCTGGCCTGTAAGGCTCTTTGCTATGCCCTGTTGCTGTGCTGCACTGATCATGTAGCTGGCCTGTACAGCTCTTTGCTTTAATCTGTTGTTGTACTGCACTGATCATGTAGCTAGCCTGTATGGCTCTTGGCTATGCCCTGTTTTATGCTGCACTGATCATGTAGCTGGCATGGACTGCGCTTTGCTATGCTCTGTTTTATGCTGCACTGATCACGTATCTGGCCTGTACTGCTCTAGCACTGCACTTATCATGTATCTGGCCAGTACTGCTCTAGCACTGCACTGATCACGTATCTGGCCTGTACTGCTCTAGCACTGCACTGATCATGTATCTGGCCTGTACTGCTCTAGCACTGCACTGATCACGTATCTGGCCTGTACTGCTCTAGCACTGCACTGATCATGTATCTGGCCTGTCCTGCTCTAGCACTGCACTTATCATGTATCTGGCCTGTACTGCTCTAGCACTGCACTGATCACGTATCTGGCCTGTACTGCTCTAGCACTGCACTTATCATGTATCTGGCCTGTACTGCTCTAGCACTGCACTGATCACGTATCTGGCCTGTACTGCTCTAGCACTGCACTTATCACGTATCTGGCCAGTACTGCTCTAGCACTGCACTGATCACGTATCTGGCCTGTACTGCTCTAGCACTGCACTGATCATGTATCTGGCCTGTACTGCTCTAGCACTGCACTGATCACGTATCTGGCCTGTACTGCTCTAGCACTGCACTTATCATGTATCTGGCCTGTACTGCTCTTATCATGCATCTGGCCTGTACTGCTCTAGCACTGCACTGATCATGTATCTGGCCTGTACTGCTCTAGCACTGCACTGATCATGTATCTGGCCTGTACTGCTCTAGCACTGCACTTATCACGTATCTGGCCTGTACTGCTCTAGCACTGCACTTATCACGTATCTGGCCTGTACTGCTCTAGCACTGCACTTATCACGTATCTGGCCTGTACTGCTCTGGCACTGCACTTATCACGTATCTGGCCTGTACTGCTCTGGCACTGCACTTATCACGTATCTGGCCTGTACTGCTCTGGCACTGCACTTATCACGTATCTGGCATGTACTGCTCTGGCACTGCACTTATCATGTATCTGGCCTGTACTGCTCTAGCACTGCACTTATCACGTATCTGGCATGTACTGCTCTGGCACTGCACTTATCACGTATCTGGCCTGTACTGCTCTAGCACTGCACTTATCACGTATCTGGCCTGTACTGCTCTAGCACTGCACTTATCACGTATCTGGCCTGTACTGCTCTAGCACTGCACTTATCACGTATCTGACCTGTACTGCTCTAGCACTGCACTTATCACGTATCTGGCCAGTACTGCTCTAGCACTGCACTTATCACGTATCTGGCATGTACTGCTCTTGCACTGCACTTATCACGTATCTGGCCTGTACTGCTCTGGCACTGCACTGATCACGTATCTGGCCTGTACTGCTCTGGCACTGCACTTATCACGTATCTGGCCTGTACTGCTCTAGCACTGCACTTATCACGTATCTGGCATGTACTGCTCTGGCACTGCACTTATCACGTATCTGGCCTGTACTGCTCTAGCACTGCACTTATCACGTATCTGGCCTGTACTGCTCTAGCACTGCACTTATCACGTATCTGGCCTGTACTGCTCTAGCACTGCACTTATCACGTATCTGGCCAGTATTGCTCTAGCACTGCACTTATCATGTAGCTGGCCTGTACTGCTCTAGCACTGCACTTATCACGTATCTGGCCTGTACTGCTCTAGCACTGCACTTATCACGTATCTGGCCAGTACTGCTCTAGCACTGCACTTATCACGTATCTGGCATGTACTGCTCTGCCACTGCACGTATCAGGTATCTGGCCTGTACTGCTCTAGCGCTGCACTTATCACGTATCTGGCCTGTACTGCTCTAGCACTGCACTTATCACGTATCTGGCCTGTACTGCTCTAGCACTGCACTTATCACGTATCTGACCTGTACTGCTCTAGCACTGCACTTATCACGTATCTGGCCAGTACTGCTCTAGCACTGCACTTATCACGTATCTGGCATGTACTGCTCTGGCACTGCACTTATCACGTATCTGGCCTGTACTGCTCTAGCACTGCACTTATCACGTATCTGGCATGTACTGCTCTGGCACTGCACTTATCACGTATCTGGCCTGTACTGCTCTAGCACTGCACTTATCACGTATCTGGCATGTACTGCTCTGGCACTGCACTTATCACGTATCTGGCCTGTACTGCTCTAGCACTGCACTTATCACGTATCTGGCCAGTACTGCTCTAGCACTGCACTTATCACGTAGCTGGCCTGTACTGCTCTAGCACTGCACTTATCACGTATCTGGCCTGTACTGCTCTAGCACTGCACTTATCACGTATCTGGCCAGTACTGCTCTAGCACTGCGCTTATCATGTATCTGGCATGTACTGCTCTGCCACTGCACGTATCAGGTATCTGGCCTGTACTGCTCTGGCACTGCACTGATCACGTATCTGGCCTGTACTGCTCTGGCACTGCACTGATCACGTATCTGGCCTGTACTGCTCTGGCACTGCACTTATCACGTATCTGGCCAGTACTGCTCTAGCACTGCACTTATCACGTATCTGGCATGTACTGCTCTAGCACTGCACTTATCATGTATCTGGCCAGTACTGCTCTAGCACTGCACTTATCATGTATCTGGCATGTACTGCTCTGCCACGGCACGTATCAGGTATCTGGCCTGTACTGCTCTTTGTGCTACCCTTTTTGCCAGTATTGGAGGTGTGTTTTTGTGCTCTCTTATGTGAGATCATGTAGCACTGTTTTGCTCACAGCTCTTGGGTCTTGCTAGGACCACACACATGCTTTACGTGTAGTTTGCCCCTTCATGTGTTCTCATTAGTGGATCTTTTAATCACTCAACATAGAAACAGGACTGTTCTGGATACACTGCAGACCTGTCCCACTGGAAGATCTCCCTCTTTAGTGTTCTGATTGCTGTGATGTAGGATGACTCATTTACCTTATTTTAACATGTTCCATTACAGGAGCTCGAGTTTGACTACTTGAGTCCAGATCAGGAGCTGCCCTACACAGAGATCTACATGGAGGACATCCGTGCAGAAGGCGTGACCATCGGCTTAAAGCGTGTAGGGGACACCACCCCAGTCTGGGAGGCCAAGGTCAGACCAGGTAGGTTTGAATGCCTTTCTTATTCCTTCCACTGGCTCATTCTTAAACCTAAGAAAAAACTTTGGAAACTCAGTAAGAAGACTCATTAAAAGTTAAAAAATTGTACGAAATGCATTTGCATTTTCCAAGTCCATGCAAATCCTGCAATGATCTACCCACAGGGAGCATTTGACATTTCCTTTTTTTTGTGTGCTCATTTTGCAGAGAATCACAAGAAAATGTTTTGGTCGAGTGAGGAACTTACCTTCCATTTCACCGCAGCAGCCAGAAATGGCTGCAGCAGTGAAATTTAATTCAGTGTCACGTCAGAGGGCATTACACACGCTGACGTGACACTGAAGGAAATCCAACCCCCGGGCTGTGAGGAGGAACCTCATCCTCACATAGCCAGGGGTTGGATTTCCAACTAAAGTGCTAAAAAGGATGAGGTAGCTCGTCCTCCACACTGCAAACGTAGTGCTGAGGACGAGATACCTTAAAAGGAATACAAACTAAATGTTTTTTTCTTCTTTTCTGGTTGCTGGTTACTGTACACATTATAAGCTTCTATGTAGAACTATATTCTAAATGAGAACCTTTCCTAAAAGCACATACATTCACTAAGAAGTTGATTTTGCAAGGAAAAAGCGAACTCATTCAAGTGACCGTCCAGCGTCCAGTGCTTTTTGGTAAGCACTTTATTGCATATAGTTTTAAGCACTTAGCACATAGCACTTTCCTTAGCTCCTATTCACCATATTCTATCATCAGTATCTGGTCAGGCCTAGGCTAGTTTTGTTTTTATTAGGGCGATTGTAGCAGGACATGGTGTCTTCTATGTTGCTCACCTCGATATGGGCGCAGACATCTGTCAAGGCCTTCAGGAGTCTGTTTAGTTACAGACACAAGGAAGAAAACTTTATGGCATGTAATCTGAAGATCAGATTTCAAGGAAGCCCGGAAGGAGGAAAGATAGGGATGGAGCGGATAGAGAGAGGTAGAGAGTTCCAGTGGAGGGGGGCTAGGATCTGAAAGGAGCTGAAAGGAGCAGACACGGGAGGAGGCACATGGGGAAGGGGGAACGGTGAGAAGAAAGAGATCAGCAGATCGACTGGAGCGGGAAGGGTTGTAGAATGAGAAGAGAGATAAAGGGCAGCGAGATCATGGAGAGATTTAAAGACGAGACAGAGGAAATTAAAAGTTCAGAGTGGAAAGGAAGCCAACCGCGGTAAGAAAGCGAAGAGGAAATGGAGTCGTGAGGATCAAGGAGACAGAGGGTACGGATGGCTGAGTGGTAGAGGAATTTGAGGGGGGCGAGATGAGATGCAGGGAGTCCAAAGAGTAAAGAGGAGCAATAGAAGAGGCGAGAGAAGATGAGGGAGGAGATTAAAAGTTTAGTGGCATGGAAGGTGAGAGAGGAGCAGACTTTGCGAATGTTGAAAAGGTGGTAGCGACAGGCACGAGAGGTAAAAGAAATATGGTGGGAAAAGGAGAGGGAGGAGTCAAAGTGAATGCCTAGATTGCGAGCGTGGTCAGAGATGGGAAGATTAGAGGGGGGAAAGTGAAAAAAGGTGGAGCAGAGGGAGGGAGAAGAGTGTTGGAGGGAAAGAATAAGACTTCAGTCTTATCTGTGTTGAGGGAAAGAAAGCGGGATGACATCCAGTTTTTAATGGCAGTAAGACATGAAGAGAGTTTAAGGTGGAGGTCAGGAGAGAAGGAAGAGAAGGAAAGGAAGAGTTGGGTGTCATCAGCATAGAAATGGTGAGAAATACCGAAGGAAGAGATGATGGGAGCAAGGAGAGAGGTGTAGTGAGAGAATAGGAAAGGTCCGAGAACCGAACCTTGGGGAACGCTGTAATCCGAGGGGAGGGTGGATGAGGTACGACCGCCCCAGGAGACAGTAAACGAGCGGGAGAAGAGGTAAGAGGGGAGCCAGTTGAGAACCATAGAGAAGTTCAAAGGGACTGTAATGAACTCCCTCCTGAGGGACTTCTCTATAAGTAAAGAGAAGGCATGGGAGTAGTGGTCCCACTTTCTTTTAAGGGGTTCCTCTAAAGCACCTATCATGCTCTTCATAGTATGATTAAATCTCTCTACCAGTCCATTTGTCTGTGGATGGTAGGCTGTAGAGAACTTGTAAGTGACACCACAGTTTTTCCACATGGCTTGCATGTAGTGGGACATAAAATTGGATCCCTGTCGGATATCATTTCATTAGGAAACCCTACTCTGCTAAAAATACCAAGTAGAGCCTTAGCCACAGCCTGAGCCGTAACAGTCCTCATAGGTATTGCTTCAGGATACCTAGTAGCCTGGTCTACTACAGCCAGGATAAACCTGTTTCCTGAAGATGTGGGAGGGTCAAGGGGACCAACAACGTCGATGCCCACCCTCTCGAAAGGAACTCCCACCACTGGGAGAGGCACCAAGGGTGAAACATTCTTGGCTCCACTCTTGCCAGAGGTTTGGCACGTGTGACAGCTCCTACAACATTTGTCAACTTCTGAACCCATCTTAGGCCAGTAGAAGTATAAATAGAGCCTTTCTTTGGTCTTTTTGAAACTCAAATGACCAGCCAAAGGTATCTCATGGGTCAACTGGAGGAACTGGAGTCTGTTTTCTAGGGGCACTACATGTCTTTTGCAGTCCCCAGGGATTGACTCAGTCGGTTCACTGTAGAAGAGGCCATCTTCCCAGTGCAACCTATGCTTCCCAGTCTCTTGCCCATCGAGCTGAGAAGCTGCCTGTAGACGAAGACCTTCGAGAGTAGGACACTCCCTTTGTCCTCAGCTGAAGTCTGCCCTGTTGGGTCCACCTTCTGCCAGTAAAGACTGCAGCTCAGGATGGTCAACAGGGTCCAGATTTACAACTAAAACAATGGCTTCTTCCAGATCTGACTCTTCCGAAACTGGATCAACCACACAGGGTTGTACCTCACACTCTGCCTCAGCAGGTGGAGGAGTCACAGGTGTGACTTTGGACAATCTTGGGGATGTCCTTGTTGGTAGCACAGGGGTGCTATCTTTCTTTTTCATGGAGGTCTTGGGTTTCCTCTTTGCCTCTTTCTTTCCAGAAATAACAGTGAGCAACTCCTTTGGGGTGGGGGTGATAGTTTCCTCTATCTCTTCCCCTGGAGAGCCTCTCAAGGTCCTCTCCCTTGCAGGCCTACTGAGCTCCTGTCTCCTTTAACTGAGAGGCCTGGGGGTAAGTGTTTTCAGGTCATTACCCAACAGGACTCTCCCAGGCACTTCACTCTGCACACAAACAGATATTTTGACAGTTATATCATTACACTGGATGAGAGCTGGTAACTGGGGAAGCATTTGCACAGGGCCTCCACCTAACTTGGTTCGGCATTTGGGTGCCTTAGCAACATCCTCCACCTTGAAAAATGTTTCATAAACCACAGTTATGCTGGCTCCAGTGTCTCTGATGGCAGGGGTCTCCTGGCCATTCACAAGAACACTATCTTTATAAAACTCTTTCGTATAATCTGGGATGGAATTATAGACATCTAAATTCTGTTGTTCCCACAAGCCCAGGGACACTAAAGAAACACTGGCTGAGACTCTCATGGGTTCATCAGCCAGTAGGTGAAAGGTTCCACTTGCCATAGGTACTTCTTCCTCTGGGGAGAAGGCTAAGGAGACAGTGTGGACCATTGAAGGTTTACCCTTACATCTGGGATCCCCTTTCACATGGTCAGTTGACCCACACACAGCATTTCCCAAATGTTTTGATGAATGGGGGCTTGTTCTGACCTCCATCTGGTTTGGGTCCAGATGGTACACTAGCCTGATTCGGTTTCCCTTGTGGTTTACCCTTATGTTGCTGTTTGGGGCCCTCTTTTGGATTGGAGGTATTGGAATTCTCCTTGTTATCTTTCTTTGGCTGCTTTCCCTCATCCTTCTTCTGAGTTGCCCTAGAATCGTTGTGAGTAGACCTGTTGACAACTCACAAGTCAGCAGCCCTAGCTAACTTCTTTGGATCTATATCCTTAGAATCAGCCAAGCGCTGTCTGAACTCAGGAGAGCAGGCATCATAAATTGACTCCCACATAACAGGATTTCTCATACCTTCATAAGTGTTTACTCTGTAACCCTTAACCCAAACATCTAAGTTTTTCAAACATTCACATACCCAGGTAGCCCATCATGCTTTTTGAGGGTCCTAAACCTCTTAAGGTACTGGGAAGGGGTCTTCCCAAATGTAGCAATTAAAGCTAGATTCACACAATCATAATCCATCCTATCCACCTCCCCCAACTCCATCACAACATCAGATGCAACAGTGGGTAGCCTAGAGAAGAGCCAAGGAAGCAACTGATTCCCTGTAATGTCTTGAATCCCATGGTTATATTCACACATTGCCAACCAATCCAGAATATCAAGCTTAGCCTCATACATATCAACAATTTCTTTGGGCATATAGGTGTCAACCGGTTTCCCTGATGTTATCCCCACTTCCCTCCTCTAACTCCTCACCTGGAGTATCTGAGTCCTCCTCCACGGGGCTGAGAGATCGATGAGCTCGGTAATCCTTTTCTTTTTTCCTTTGCTGCTTGAGTCTCCCGCAAGAGGAAGCCACAGTGAGAGTGGTTAAAAACGCCCTGGCCGTGTCCCCCTCCCCAGAGGGACAGAAAGGGGAAGAAAAGCCAAGTACCGGCAAAAAAAACCCACTGATGATAAGGGTCCGGCAGGTCTCCTGATGGCAGCTGGGTTCGGAAGATGTAAGTAGCGGGAGACCCAGAATGGAAATAGTAGTACCGGTGGATGTCAAGAGATACACTCCAGAAGAAAGCTGAAGGAAGCTGAAGGAACGAACTGCGGGAAGCAGTTCGCAGGAGGTGGCAAACCGGGAGAGCCCCGAAACCAAAGGCAGAGGAAACAAGAGCGGAAGGGAACCAAAAAAGGGGGAGGAAGGAAAGAAAAAGGAAAGAAGCAAGCAAATGCTTAGAGGAGCAAACAACAGCGTATAGCAAAGCCACAGCAGCAAGGGAGCACAGTTGACCGAGAGCGGTTGCAATGCGTAGGACTGAAAGGGAGGTGTGGTTAAGTAGCGCTACATGACTCGAACGGAGAAAAACTAGACCGTCGAGTGCACGTAGCTGCTGAGCGTGACAGGACTCAGGAAGTCCAAAAACATACTCGGGCCACAGACGCCAGCCGGGAATGCGTCACGTGACAGTATGCCCCCCACCAAGGCCCAACCCTCCCGGTTTACCGGGATGCATCCGATGGTACTTCCTAAGAAGGACCAGGGCATGGATGTGCGACAAGGGTTCCCAGGAGTCTTCCTCATGAGAAAATCCTTTCCAATGCACCGGGTATTCCAGGTGCCCTTTACGGTACCTAGAATCCAGCAGTTGGGAAACCTCATACTCCAGGGTATCAGGGGACTGTGAGAGAATCGATAAAGTTTTAGCCCTGCAAGATGGTTCGGCGCTTTTTAGAAGAGAGGCATGAAACACGGGGTGAATCCGCCTTAGAATGTGAGGCAATTTCAATCGAAAAGCCACCGGATTGATTTTAGCGGTGATAGGATAGGACCCAATGAACCTAGGAGACAGCTTAGATGGGTGAGACCATCTCGGAAGGTATTTGGTAGAAAGCCATACCTTCAAACCCACCTTCCAATCAGGGACTATCTGCCGATGTCGGTCGGCCTGACTTTTATAGGCCTTAAGACTATCTATCAGGTTTACCTTTGCCTTTTCTTAGGTGTCCTTTATCCGGGACAGTACTTCTTCTACTGCCGGTAGTGCAGGTTGATAAGAAGTGAGAGGAATGATAGCTCGGGGATGAAACCCATATGAACAAAAAAAAGGAGACATCCCAGTTGCCGAATGGATGGCTTTGTTATAGGCAAATTCCGCCGTAGGCAACAGATCCACCCAGCTATCCTGCTCCAAGTTAGTGTAGCTACGAAGGTACTGTTCCAGGGTGGCATTTAAATGCTCTGTCTGGACATTAGTGTGAGGATGATAGCCAGACGATAATGCCCGCTGGATGTTAAGAGCGGTGCAAAGTGATTTCCAAAATTTGGACACGTACTGGCTTCCCCGGTCAGACACAATCTTGTCCGGAAGGCCGTGGAGCCTAAAAATATCCTTAATGAAAACCAATGCCATGCCATCTGATATCGGAGGCCAGGGAGCGGAGAGAAGTGAGCCAACTTGGTGAAAGTATCCACAATTACCATTATACAGGTGCACCCTTGAGAGGGGAGCAAATCCACAATGAAATCAGTAGAGATACTACTCCACAGGTGATCAGGGATGGTATCCTGTTGCAACAATCCGATGGGTCTTTTTGTGCTGTATTTACTTTGACAACAGACTCCGCAATTCTGAACATACTGTTTGACGTCTTCAGGTAAATCAGGCCAATAGAAGGTTCTTCTCACCAAATCCAGGGTACCGGCTTGCCCTCTATGGCCCGCCGTCTTGTGGTCATGGCACCAAGACAAGAAGTTTTCTTGAAGAGTTTTGGAGGGGACCCATATCTTCTGATTCCTGAAAAACAGGCCGTCCTGTTTAGTCATGCCTGGTGGTATTGATTGAGCTGCAGCAGCTTCTCTGATCTGCTGGAAAAAGGAGGAGATTGTAGCTATAATTCGGTTTCTAGGAAACAGTTTCTCAGGGTGAATAGAGGTTTCATGGGAGGTAAGCATCTTTCTAGACAGAGCATCTTCCAAGGTGTTCTGGCTTCCCGGGATGTAAGTGATGTGGAAATCATACTGAGAGAAAAAGTGTGCCCATCACGCCTGCCTGGAATTGATACGATCCATAGACTGCAGAACTTGTACATTTTTATGATCCGTCCGAATCAAAAAAGGACGGTGGCTCCCCTGCATCAGGTGTCTCCAAACCTCACAGGCCCTCTTTATGGCTAAGAGTTCTTTTATAATCACAGAATAGTTTTGCTGACTTGTTGTGCGGGTCTTTGACAGATAGGCCACAGGGTGTTCTTTATGATCATGTTCTTGCAATAGGACGGCTCCAATAGCTGCTGCTGAGGCGTCTGTTTCTAGGATAAAAGGTTTGTTTTAATCTGGCTGGCGTGGAATGGGAGCACTACAAAAACTGTTCTTTAAGAATCGAAAGCTGTCTGCAGCCTGCATGCTCCAAAGGAATGGTTTAGATGATTTCTTTAATAACCCAGTGATGGGCAAAACGATGTTGGAAAAACCCGGTATAAACCCCCTATATAAATTTGCCAGGCCCAGAAACCTTTGCACTTCTTTCACCGAGGTAGGGGCTGGCCATTGGAGAATGGCATCTACCTTCTTTTGGTCCATTTGAATGCCTTGAGATGAAAGAATGAACCCTAAATAGGGTACCGAAGAAACACCAAATATGCATTTTTCTCATTTGGCTAATTGGTGATGTTCTTTAAGGCGCTTCAGTACTTCTGTGAGATGAAGCTGATGTTCTGACATACTCCGAGAATAGACTAGTATATCGTGAAGATATACGACCACTGACACGAACAACAGATCTGAAAAGATACAGTCGATAAATCTTTGAAAGATGGCAGGAGCGTTGAAAAGGCATCACATGATATTTGTACAGTCCGAAAGGTGTCCTAAACACAGTTTTCCATTCGTCTCCAGAACATATTCTGAGCAAATGATAGGCATTTTGGAGGTCCAGTTTAGAAAACACTGTTGCACCCTGGACGGTTTCCAAAACGTCTGGGATGAGCGGCATAGGATACCTATCCTTGAGAGTAACCTTGTTCAATCCCCGGTAGTCAATGCATGGCCTGAGATCTTTGGAGTCTCGTTTGGGGATAATAAACAAGGGGGCACCCGCAGGAGACTTTGAAGGTCTAATGAGACCATTGCACAAGTTGTCGTCCAAATATTTCCGTAATACCTCTTTTTCCATCTTGGACAGTGCAAACATCCTGCCAAAGGGTACTAGGGCATTGGGAATTAACTCTATGGCACAGTCCTCTGGTCTGTGAGGGGGCAATGAATGCCATAGGAAAACCTCAGAGAATACAGTAGAGTAATCATCCACTATTTTGTCAAGAGAATGGACCCCAATGGCCATGTGGAGAGGGGTAGATGTAATCTTTACCTCCTGGTAATGTGTGTCTCGGAAACAATGGGTTTGGCAGTAATCAGAGTTGAAATGCATAAAATTTGACTTCCAGTCCACAATGGGATTGTGTTGACACAACCAGGTGATCCCTAATATCAAAGGGAAGTGAGCCGCTCGTATTATGTCAAAAGTAATGACTTCTGAATGCTGGAGAATCGTTAGTGGCAGAAGTTCAGTGGTCTCAGTAATCGGTCCGGAACACAGGGGTTTTCCATCCACTTCCTCACCCTTCTGTCCATGTCTGCGGTCAATGTGTTTAACACCAACCTTGTCCACCCAGAGGGTATCAGCAAAGTTTCCTGCGGCCCCGCAATCCAGGAGTGCCAAGGTCTCTACTTGGTTACCCTGAATGGTAACTTTTACTGACAAGACCATGAGACGGGAGTCTTTAGCCGGATCCGATGAATCAATTGACATGGTAACATAGGGACTAGAAGACTGCCCTCGATAGCCCGTCCCTTCTAGGATCGAGGGTTCATGTTTTCCGCCGGCCTTTGGGGCAGTTCAGTACAGTTCCGAACTGTGTGACGTTCCGAAGCACAGTAAGCGCATAGACCTTGTTCTCTTCTCCTTTTTCTTTCCTCAGGAGTCAATGATCGATGAGTGGTGCGATCTGCATAGGCTTGTTGTGCTGTTTGAGCATAGGTGAAGGAGGAGAGGAGGTTCTTGGAAGTGGTGAACGTGTCTTTCGTCTCTCCTGACGCCTTTCTTGCATCCTGAATTCCATCTGAAGAGCTGCAGTCATCAGTTCAGGTATTGATGCAGGATGAGGGAAGTGGGCCAATTCATCTTTTAGGTCCTCCCGGAGACCGCGGCGGAACAATATATATTGTGATTGTACTGACCAACCAGTTTCCATCGCCAATCTTTTAAATGAAGAAATGTAAGACAATACGTCAGCTTGACCCTGACGAATGTCCAACAGGTCTTCGCCTACTGCCATGGATATCTTAGGTATCTCGAAGGTGTTTTTCACTAAATCCACAAAGGCATCAAAATTCTGAAGCACTGGATCGGCTCCTGTGACGAGAGGGGTGGCCCAAGATAGGGCATTCCCTGTCATATTTGATATCGGAAAGCCAACCTTGGCGTGGTCGGATGCATAGGTGCGGGTTCTGAAGGAAAAGTACACCCTACAAGCGTCAAGGAATACCTTGAGAGTCTTGGGAGATCCGTCATACTTCCCTGATGACAAAGACATCAGGGGCAAATCTGTAGTAGGGGGCTCGCGGGCAGCCACCATTTGTTTAAGAAGATTCTTCTCTGTCTTCATGTTTTGCATCTCAATGGAAAGATTCTGTACCGCGGCAATTAACTCCTGCACTTGCTCAGGGGTAGCCATCCTAGAGGTTGGGCGTTGAAATCTCACAACCGGTTTCCCTGATGTTATGTTGGTATCCCCACTTCCCTCCTCTAACTCCTCACCTGGAGTATCTGAGTCCTCCTCCACGGGGCTGAGAGATTGATGAGTTTGGTAATCCTTTTCTTTTTTCCTTTGCTGCTTGAGTCTCCCGCAAGAGGAAGCCACAGTGAGAGCGGTTAAAAACGCCCTGGCCGTGACCCCCTCCCCGGAGGGACAGAAAGGGGAAGAAAAGCCAAGTACTGGCAAAAAAACCCACTGATGACAAGGGTCCGGCAGGTCTCCTGATGGCAGCTAGGTTCGGAGGATGTAAGTAGCGGTAGACCCAGAATGGAAATAGTAGTACCGGTGGATGTCAAGAGATACACACCAGAAGAAAGCTGAAGGAACGAACTGCAGGTAGCAGTTTGCAGGAGGTGGCAAACCGGGAGAGCCCCGAAACCGAAGGCAGAGGAAACAAGAGTGGAAGGAAACCAAAAAAGGAAAAGGAAAAGGAAAGAAGCAAGCGAATGCTCAGAGGAGCAAACACCAGCATATAGCAAAGCCGCGGAAGCAAGGGAGCACAGCTGACCGAGAGCGGTTGCAACGTGTAGGACTGAAAGGGAGGCGTGGCTAAGTAGCGCTACGTGTACTCGAACGGAGAAAGACTAGACCGTCGAGTGCACGTAGCTGCTGAGCATGACAGGACTCAGGAAGTCCAAAAACGTACTCGGGTCCACAGACGCCAGCCGGGAACGCGTTGCGTGACAACAGGGACTCTTCGGACTGGAAGACCTAGAAGACTCTTGGAGAGAAGCATTTTCAATAGACAACTTTTTTCATTTCTAAGGCATGATTCAACTCCATTTCTCTGAGTTTCAGTTCTTGATGCTTTTGTTCAGTTTGAACATTAATACGTTTAAATTCCAATTCAAGCCTCATCTTTTCTAGAGCAATGACTTCAGGACTGAGTGTAGGACCTGGTGTGGTCCCAGTGGACAAAGGTTGAGGTTGCTGAGCAGGTAGAGGAGCAGTAAGGCCTACATTGTGGGACACATCTGCCTCATCTAACTCATCCATAATAACAGACACATTATCATCCTCATCATTTTCCACATTTGCTGAGGGGTCAGGTATTTCAGACCCATCCCCCAGACTTTGTTTCTCTAACAACCTTTCAATTAATTCCGACTTTTTGCCTTTCACCGAGAGATTCCTTTCTCTACACAGATTTTTCAGATAATCCATAGTGTAACTAAGGAGGGTCTCCTGACTTTAGCTTTCCATATCATACATGATTAAAATGTTGCTTTTAGTTATGTTTAGACTTGTGGTTAGTTGATCCAAAGTAATAGCAGCACTCTAAGTGTAATTACTGTACTTTATCCTCACTGCTGTACACCAGTGTTAGGCAGAATTATATGCAGTACCCTTGGGAACACCACACACAATTAAGACTACAAGTGACAGTACAAATTCACCTTTGGTACAAGCCTGTACTACACAGTTAAAGTTGTAGCAGTGGCTGAGCAGCCAGACTTATCTCAAGAATAAGTGAGCCGTATCAGATAGTTACACAAAGGACAGCAATTACTATGATTCAGGCAAACACTGATTTAAGGTTTTCAAGTAAAAGTATATATATTTATTTCACTCTTCAGTTATATAACAGTTCACTCTTCTAAGCAGTTTAAAAATCACACTCTTAATACACCACACCACTTCCCTTAAATTCCAGACAAGTTAAGCTCACTGAATGAAGGGGGAGCAAAATGGCACTCCAGCAATTTAAAAGGGAGGGAAAGACAGAAGTTAACAGAAATTGAATCACACCAACAGGTAAGTACTCAGGGCAATCGAACAAGAGAGACTACAATGATAAAATCAGATAGAAAAGGCTTAGGGCCAAAGTCAATGGTTCAAAAGTCTTTTGCTCAAGATAATACAGTTCAGTGTAGTTTGCGGTAAAGTTCGTGCCACGGATTCCGGACAAGGTTGGGTGGTAGAAAAGTGAGTTTGAAGAGAAGAGAAGGACAAGACTTCAGATTGGAGAAAGATTTCAAACACTTTCACCATGGCTGAACGAAACAAACAACCGGATTTGCACAATACCTTAAAACGGAGAGGAAGCTGTAGCTGAGGCAGAAGTTCCTGGTAGTTCCTGCAGGGTCATGGTTCCTGAAGCGACTGTCGGACTGATCAGAAGTTGGAAGACTGGCGTGTCCTGCACTACCCAGGGAAGAAACCAGCAGCAGAGCGAAGCAGAAAATAAAAGGTGCGCTCCTTAAAACCCAAGCAGGGTCTGACCTTACTTGCTATCCAGCCCACTGTAGCTCTGTACAGCGAATTCGACCAGAGCAGTGGTCCTCGCTTGCAGTTTGGGCGAACTGGTTGGTCTGACCAGCTCAAGGGAAGAAGTTTCCTGGGGGATCTTCTCTGTCTTCGGATTCTGAAGATTCAGACCTGCAGCAGGGCTTCACCGGGCGGTTTAGTCGTGGTAGGGGTCCTCTTACGTCAGTTCCATGTTGGTTCTTGCGTTCCAGTGGCGACTCTGCCTTTCCAGTCCCAGAGACCTGCTTTTTATGCAGTTTCCCCCATTCATACAGCTGGGCTATCAATCACACAGCAGGGTGGCTGTCCTGGCAAGGACAGTCACCCTCAAACAGGAGTGCGACTTGGGTTACCAAGGTAACCCATGGCAGGGGTCCTAAAACCCCTCCCTCACATCGTGCCTACCCAGACTTTCAGGCACCTAAAGGAGGGCTTTGAGGGGATTGGGTCCTCCGACGTATTCCATATCTATGACAGTAATCACCACAGCTTTTCTGCTTTGGAAAATCTTTCGGCGTCTCCGGCCTGCGTCGATGACGTCGATACGCCGCCCTCGAGGACCTCCTCCGATGGCCGACGTCACTGGATGTTATAAATAGGACGCACGATGCCCGTAGCCTCAGTTCCGTTTTTTTCCACGAGCGTGTTCGCTTCGGAGATCTTGGCGCGCCTCGACTCTTTGGAGTTCCTGTTCTTTATCGGTTCTTCCAACCTGTTTGTTTGTGAAGTATATCCTTCGTGATGTCTACCTCGTCTTCCACCCCGCATCCGGGCTTAAGAAGTGCAGGGACTGTGCGTCCAAGATGTCGGTGACGGACTCACACGACGCCTGCCTCTAGTGCCTCGGGGAGGCTCATGACACGGATGATTGTGTCGACTGCCAGTCGCTTACGTCCAAAGCCTTGCGGGAGCGCAAGAAGAAACTGTTGGTAGGTAAGGTGTCCAAGCCGCGGAAGTCGAGGTCTGCTGGGCTTTCGACGGACGATTCAAGGGGTGAGTCTCCGCATCGTCATCAGAAGTCCAGTGGGTCTCGGTCCCGGAGTAGGTCCCGCCACTCCTCTGCCTCTTCGAGGCACTCCTGGAAGCGCCATCATCGGTCGCTTTCCCTGTCCTCATCCGAGGACTCCGCCCGTCGGTGGGTCGCTTATCCCACCAAGCATGCGACGCCGGAGGAATGGGCTTCCTTCAGTAAGAAAATGCTAGCGATTCTCGAATCGCAGGGCATTGGTCCGTCCGCGCCTCCAAGTGGGGTCGGTCGAGATCGGTCAAGAGACACCGCTCGTATGCCTTCGGGCTTGGGTGGTTGGCACGATTTGCGTGAAAGGTCCCACTTGGGCAAGGGGAATCCTACTCGTCATGCCCGTTCCAGGTCCCGGTCCTTGACGCGGTCGAGACCGTGTGCACCTGTGGTGTCTTCGAGGAAGACGTCGACACGCCTGTGGCGCCGAGGTCGTCGACGGACTCTTTCGAGGCTCCGCCTCTGAAGAAGTCGTCGATGCCATTGGCGCCCAGGCTGTCGAGGGATATGCTTGAGGCCTGTATCGACACCATCGATGCTGGCGGCGCCGCGTGCGGCGTTGACGCCGATTCACTCACCGCCCTCGACGCCTTTTGAGGCTGTTTCGACGGGGGTACCCCGGGGCACGGTGGGACCCCCTAGAAAGGCTTGTTCCCCATTCTGTACCCTCTTACCGCCAACTTGAATACATTTCAGTGGTGGATGAGGGCTCTGATGATGGCATGGTTCCTGATACGGTGCCAGATGAGATTCTCTCGGGCCATAGCCAAATTGGGGACCTTCGTCAGTCCCTGCACGACGCTAGTGGTCTGGACACCTCTCCGGAGGTGGAGTTTTGTAGGCCTGGCACTCATGCCGACTCGTCGTACCGGCGCCTTATGTCTAGGGTCACCGAGTACTTGGGGTGGTCTGCTCCCCCAGGGGATTTTCTTCAGGATGACCTTACGGATATCCTTGACCAAGGTCCACCAACTGACCACGTACTGCCGTTCCTTACGGCTCTACAGAGGAGGGTGGCGGTGGCTTGGACTGCTCCGGAGAGTCTCCCGGCAATGGGCAAGTCTTTGCTGCGAAAATACCGCCCAGCCATTAGCGACCCCTGCTACTTGACCAAGCACCCCACGCCGGAGAGTTTGGTGGTGCAGGCGGCTACGGCGCCAGCAAAGCAGGCATCGTATCCTACCATCCCTCCTGATAGGGATGACAAGCGTTTTGATGGTTGGGCGAAGAAAGTGTTTTCTTCAGGGGGTATGGCACATCAGGCGGCCAACTCCGTGTGTGCCTTGTCTTGTTTCACGCACACTCTGTGGAACTGTGTTTCCTTAGTGGCTGAACATATTCCCAAAGGGGACGAACGGGATTGTTTCCTTGCTATGGTCTGTTAGGCAGAAGCCTGTGCAGTTCCCTTAGGGACCACTGCAAAAGACTTATGACTACAGGTGGTTGGCAGTAAACCCAATTGGTAGCAGTCTGTACCACCCAGATTTACCTTGTAGCTGTGGCTGAGCAGTCAGACTCCTCTCAAGATGAGTTGGGCAGTATATAGAGTATACACAATAGGTACAGAGATACAGTAGCACAAGCAAACACTGACCAGAGCTTTGGTGTAAAAGTATAGAATTATTTATTTAAAGACACACTTGTAAATTACACTAGCACAAAGAGAGGTAAGTAAATTCAACACACAGTCACTATTATATATATATATACAACCCTGATTACTTATTAGACAAGTCTTAATGAAAAACACCACTTATTTTCAGACAGAGGTGAGCGCTTAACATAAGATGGCACTCTAATAAGTTATTAAAAAGGGAGGGAAAAGGCAGAGTTATGAAAGCACACACATTTCTATACTTTTGAAAGAACCACAGTGAGGCAGGTCAGGCAAAGTCTACTGGAGAGCAAGGAAGTTCAAATACCAGGCCCACTCTTAGAGAGAGCAAGCGAAATGTGTCCAGGATCACACAGTGGGGTTATGCGCAAAGAGTCTTGGTAGATAGTTCACAAAAGATTGAGATCAAGTCAGGAAAAGTTAGTTAACAGGTCCCAGGCTAACCCTGGTTAGAAAGTCGAGGATTTACTGTCACCCCGAACGATCTGTCGCAAGGGAAGCCAGGCGGAACACAGTACCTGAAAATGGGAAGAACGCTCCAGCGGGGGCAGTTGTTCCTGGCAGCAGGTGCAAGTCAGTGTTTCGTCCAGAGGAAGAGGAGGCCTCGACGTGGAGGAAAGCTGGAGGTCGTTGCTCTGCCAGGGTAGAACCCAGCCGCAGAGTTTCCCGGTTACAAGGTACCACCCTTTTCTTTGCGGTAGTGGTAAACCATGGTATTCCGGTTGCCGGGGTGCTTGGCACGGGCAAGGTGGCCACGGGATGGTCCAGGAAGGCGAAAAGAGGGGCAAACTGGTTATCCCCACCAGTCAAAGGAAGAAGACTCTCCGGGCTGGAGATCTCCTCTGTCGTCAGGAAAAGTGCTGAGACGGTTCAGCAGGGCTCCACCGGTGGTGTCGTTGTTGCAGGTCGGCTCAGCTTCTCCCTCCTCAGATTCTTTAGGTTCTGTGGCGACTTCTGAAGTTCCAGTCCCCAAAGCCCTGCTTTTATGCAGAAAACCCCCATTCATTCAGCCTAGCTGTCACTCAAACATGCTAAGTGGTGAGCCGGTCGGCTCACCACTTGGGCCAATCACACAAGGCAACTCAGTCCAGGCTGCCTAAACCCCCTCCCACACCCCCTGTGGTACCCAGAAAGAGTGGCACCACTTTTGGAGGCCGTGGAGAAGCCCGCCAAAAAGTGGAACAAAGGGCTCGACTTGGGTTGGAGTCACAGAAGCGAACATAAATGCCATTTTGGAACCAAGTTTCAGCAAAAAATACCAACCGGTGAATTTATATTAATTTAATAAACCGGCGGTATGTTCGGGGCTATTTTAAAAGGTGGTAGCCTCGAACAATGGGAAAATCCCATAGGAATATATTTGCGGTCGAATATAAAAAGTAGTATCCCCTGCCACCAGCCAAAACTCGGTCAGGGGGGACTGGACAGTGTCCCCTTAAACAACAGACCCCGGGGCAATCGAATTGCCCCTACCAGTACATCCACAATATGATGATTTGTACTGGTTCTGTTCACAATTTGAGACTAGTAAAGCCAATGGTGACTTTACATGCCCTGGGAGACAGTACTCAGTCCCAGGAAATGAAGTCTATGTTTGGGGGGTCGCTACAACACCCCTGGGCTACTACACAGAGGGTGCTGTGTAACCCACATATCAAAAACACATGAAACCCTATGGGGAAAAGGACCCCATAGCCCATTGAACACATACAAAGTCAAAAGAACACCTCAAATCATGTCTAAGAGTGGGAGGAAAGAGTCTCACTCTTAGCAGGAGAAAAAAATAAACCCCAAAAATCCAGCAAAGCAGCTGGGGGACTCACTAGGTTTGGGAAATTAGCCTTTACAGAGAATTCTCCCTAACACTCACCGCCCCCAGACTAAGGGACAGTAGGATTTAATCCACTCCTGGATGAATCTCATCCCTCTAGTCGATGACATACATCTTAGAGAGACCATCAGCATTTTGGTGGTGACACCCTGACCTTTGCTCAATGGTGAAATCAAACCCTTGCAGGCAGATTGGCCATCTCAATAATTTTGGATTTTCCCCTTTCATTTGCATCAACCATCTCAAGGGTTGGTGGTCAGTCTGAATGACAAAAGTAGAACCATACAAGTATGGTCTAAACTTCTTCAGGGCCCACACAATAGCAAAACATTCTCTTTCGATAGTTGCCCACCTTGTCTCAGGATCCTTCAGCTTTCTGCTGATGAATCAAATGGGGTGCTCCCTACCCTTCTCATCCAGTTGGCTAAGGACTGTACCTATACCTACATTAGAAGCATCTGTCTGCACAATGAAAGTTTGGTGGTAGTCAGGAGCTCTCAATACTGGTGCTTGGCAAAGAGCTTTCTTCAGGTTTTCAAAGGCTTGATTGCATTCCTCATTCCATTTGACATTCTTAGGGAATTTTGGAGAGGAGATTACATTCAGCTGAGAAGCTATGGTCCCATAGTTCTTTATGAAATGCCTGTAATACCCAGTGAGGCCTAGGAAGGCTCTCACCTGGGTTTGAGTAGTAGGTGTTGTCCAATTTTGCACAGCTTCAGTCTTATTGAGCAAAGGCCTTATTTTTCCACCTCATGCTCAAGGTAGACCCCCTTACTCTGGCCAATTTGGCATTTACTTGCCTTTATGGTCAGATTGGCCTATCCAAGAGCCTGCAAAGCAGGTCCTAGGTGGTTAACATGCTCTTCCCAGGATTGGCTGAATACTGCAAGTAATCCAAGAATGCCATGCAGAAATCCTCATTCCCAGCCAGAACCTGATTTACCATCGTTTGGAATGTTGCAGTTGCATTTTTCAATCCAAAAGGCATAACCTTAAATTGGTATAAGCCAACTGGGGTAGAAATTGCAGTCTTCTCTTTGGCATGGTCTGTCAGGGCTATTTGCCAATAGCCTGACGTAAGGTCAAATGTGCTGAGGAACTTGGCTGAACCAAGTCTATCCACCAACTCATCTGTCCTTGGCAAAGGGTGAGCATCAGTCTTTGTGACTGCATTAAGAGCTCTATATTCCACACAGAATCTCAATTCTTTGGATCCTGCCTTTGGTACTAACACAACTGGGCTAGACCATGGACCCGTAGAGGGCTCTATTACCCCGAGATCAAGCAACTTCTTGACCTCCCCTTTGATGTGGGTCCTTACATTTTCTGACATTTTCTGACATTCTATATCCTCTGCTTTTGACTGCCAGACAGTCACCAGTGAGTATATCATGCTCTCCGCAAGTGGTCAAGCCTGGTGAAAGTGAGAACAGAGAGGCAAATTGATTTAACATGGCTTTGCACACTTCTTGTTGTTCAGGTGTCAGATTTGCAGAGAGATTTACTCCTTCAATCTTTTCATCCAAGGGTAAGCCTCTGAGGAGATCAGGAATAGCTTCACTCTCTTCTTCCTCTTCTGTTGAAGCTAGAAGCAAGGCTCCTACTTCAGGCCTGGAGACATACGCCTTTAGTCGGTTGGTGTGAAAGACTCTGGGAGCCTCCTCGGGATTGCCCAAGTCCACCAGATAGTTCACCTCTCCAAGTTTACCCACAACCTTGAAGGGTCCCATCCATTTATCTTGCAAGGCCCTCTGCCTTGTTGGGATCATAACTAGAACTAGCTGGTCTTGAGTGAACTCAACCATGTTAGCCTTTTGGTCCTGCCAATGTTTGACCAAAGCTTGTCCAGCTTTCAGGTTATCACTTGCTTCTGGCATCATTTGTGACATTTTCCTCCAGAGACCTATCACATAGTTAGTCACTCTGACTGGCTTGGGGGAAGGAGCGCCCTCCAACCCCTCCTTAATCAGGGCCAATGGACCTCTGACTGGATGTCCATAAAGAAGTTCAAAGGGAGAATAACCTACTCCCTCCTGAGGGACTTCTCTATAAGCAAAGAGAAGGCATGGCAATAGCAGGTCCCACTTTATTTTAAGGGGGTCCTCTAAAGCACCTATCATGCTCTTCATGGTTCTGTTGAACCTTTCTACCAACCCATTTGTCTGAGGGTGGTAGGCGGTAGAGAACTTGTAAGTAACTCCACAGGATTTCCACATGGCTTTCATGTAGTGGGACATAGAATTTGACTCCCTGTCAGAGATTACTTACTTAGGAAACCCAACCCTGGTAAAAATACCAAGGAGGGCCTTAGCCACAGCCTGAGCTGTAACAGTCCTCATAGGAATTGCCTCAGGGTACCTAATAGCATGGTCTACTACAACAAAGATAAACCTGATGCCTGAGGAGGGTGGGGGATCAAGGGGACCAACAATGTCAATCCCTACCCTCTCAAATGGGACTCCCACAACTGGGAGGGGCACTAAAGGTGCCACATTCTTGGACCCAACCTTACCAGAAGTCTGGCAGGTATGGCAGCTCTTGCAAAACTTATCTACCTCAGCCCCCATCTTTGGCCAATATAACTAGAGTGAGAGCCTTTCCTTGGTCTTCTTGAAGCTCAAGTGACCAGCCAAAGGAATCTCATGGGCTAGTTGCAAGAACTGTTGTCTGTTTTCTTGAGGTACTACAAGCCGCTTGTAGTCTCCAGGTGCAGACTCAGTTGGTTCACTGTAGAAGAGGCCAACTTCCCAGTGCAACCTATACTTCCCAGGCTCTTGCCCATCAGCCTGAGAAGCTGCCTGTTGACGAAGACCTTCCAGAGTTGGACATTCTCTCTGTCCTTTACTGAAGTCTGCCCTGTTGGGTCCACCTTCTGCCAGTAAAGATTGCAGCTCAGGATGGTCAACAGGATCCAGATCTCCAATGAGTTCTTGGCCTTCCACTAGCTCTAATTCAGAGTCTAGCTCCACCATACAAGGTTGTACCTCCCTCTCAGCCTCAGCTGGAGCCTCCCTCTCAGCCTCAGCTGGAGGTGGAGTTACAGGTGTAACATTGAACAACCCAGGGGAAGTCCTTGTTGGAAGCACTGGAGTGCTTGCTGTTGGCTGTTTCTTGGAAGTCTTGGGTTTCCCCTTTGCTTCTTTTTGTTCAGTGATAGCAAGTTGTAACTCCAGTGGAGTAGGCGTGATATCTTTCTTCATCATCTCCTTGGGAGTACCTCTCATGGTTCTCTCCCTTGCAGGTCTGGTGAGCTCCTGTAACCTTTTACTAGGAGGTCTGGGGGTGTGTGACACTACTCCAAGAGTTTTCAGGTCATTACCCAACAGAACCCTTCCTGGTACCTCACTTTGTATGCTGACAGGTATCTTCACAGTCATGTCATTACACTGGATGAGAACTGGTAATTGGGGAAGCATCTGCACAATCCCTCCAGCTAACTTGGTGAGGCGTTTGGGTGCCTTAGCAACATCCTCAGCCTGAAAAAAAGATTTATCCACCACAGTTATGCTGGCCCCAGTGTCCCTAATGGCAGGAGTCTCCTGACCATTCACCTGGACACTGTCCTTATAATACTCTTTAGTATTATCCGGGATAGAGTTATAGACATCTAAAATCTGTTGTTCCCACAGACCCAGAGACACTAAAGAAACACTGGCTGAGACTCCAATGGGTTCATCAGCCAGTAGTAGAAAGTTTCCACTTGCCATTTGTACTTCCTCCTCTGGAGCGAAGGCTAAGGAGACAAGCTGGACCCCTGAAGGTTTACCCTTACATCTGGGATCTCCTTTCACATGGTCAGGCGAGCCACAAATATAGCATTTACCAAAGGCTTTCTGGAATAGTGTTTTGCTCTGACCTCCTTCTAGTTTACCACCAGAGGGTACACTACTCTGATTTGGTTTCCCTTGTGGCTTACCCTTATTGTTTTGTTTGGGGCACTCTTTGGGATTGGAATTATTAGAATTCTCTTTGGAGTCCTTTTTTGGCTGCTTCCCCTCATCCTTTTTCTGAGTTACCCCAGAGTCCTTGTGAGTAGCCCTGTTGGCAACCCACAAGTCAGCAGCGTTAGCTAGTTTCCTGGAATCTAATTCCTTTGAATCAGCCAAGTGGTGTCTGAGGTCAGGAGAGCAGGCATCATAAATTGACTCCAACATCACAAGATTCTTCATTCCCTCATAAGTGTTCACTTTGTAACCCTTAATCCATCCCTCTAAGTTCTTCAAACTTTCACTCACCCAGGTAGCCCAAGGGGTACCATCATGCTTTTTGAGGGTTCTAAACCTCTTAGGGTAGTGGGAAGGGGTCTTCCCGAATCTAACTATCAAAGCTAGCTTCACACATTCATAATCCTTCTTATCCTCCTCCCCCAACTCCATTACCACATCAGTTGCAACAGGGGGGAGCCTAGAGAACAACCAGGAAAGTAACTCATTTTCTGTAATGTTCTGGAGCCCATGATTACATTCAAACAAACTCAACCAGTCCAACACATCCAACTTAGGCTCATACATACCCACCAACTACTTAGGCATCCGGGGTCTTTTGGGACTGGAACTCCTAGAGGATTCGGAGAGAGAAGCACTTTCCACAGACAATTTTTTCATTTCTAGCTCATGGTTGAGCTCAATTTCTCTGAGCCTTAGTTCTTGATGCCATTGTTCTGTTTGAACACTAATTCTTTTGAATTCTAATTCAAGCTTCATCTTTCTAGTTCCAAATATTGGGGATTAAGTGTGGGACCTGGTAAAGGTTCAGTAGGTACAGCTAGCAGGGCAGGTAGAGGTCCAGGGGAGACAACTCTAACATCTTCCCCCTCCTCTTCTGCTTCTGACTCAAAGTTATCAATACTAACATTCATATCAATATCATTGCTGTTATCTACAGTTGCTGGAGTGGTAGGTTCCTCTGAACCACCATCCAGACTTTGGTTAGCTAACAACCTTTCTATTAGCTCCATTTTCTTGCCCTTAGTCAGGAGGTTCTAATGCTTACAGGGAACTCTTAAACAATCAGCGGTTTTCGTAGCAAGGGACTCTTGACTATAACTTTCCATAGTTGACAGGTTTTAGAAAATAATGTCTTTAGTGCTAAGCTTTGTGGTTAGTTGCACTAAGGTATCTATAAGCACACTAAAATGTATACTCAATACAAATCCCACCGCTGTACACCAGTGTTAGGCAGAAACCTGTGCAGTTCCCTTAGGGACCACTGCAAAAGATTTAGGACTACAAGTGGTTGGCAGTAAACCCAATTGGTAGCAGTCTGTAACACCCAGATTTACCTGGTAGCTGTGGCTGAGCAGTCAGACTCCTCTCAAGATGTGTTAGGCAGTATATAGAGTATACACAATAGGTACAGAGATACAGTAGCACAAGCAAACACTGACCAGAGCTTTGGTGTAAAAGTATAGAATTATTTATTTAAAGACACACTTGTAAATTACACTAGCACAAAGAGAGGTAAGTAAATTCAACACAGTCACTATTATATATATACAACCCTGATTACTTATTAGACAAGTCTTAATGAGAAACACCACTTATTTTCAGACAGAGTTGAGCGCTTAACATAAGATGGCACTCTAATAGGTTATTAAAAAAGGAGGGAAAAGGCAGAGTTATGAAAGCACACACATTTCTATACTTTTGAAAGAACCACAGTGAGGCAGGTCAGGCAAAGTCTACTGGAGAGCAAGGAAGTTCAAATGCCAGACCGACTCTTAGAGAGAGCAAGCGAAATGTGTCCAGGATCACACAGTGGGGTTATGCCCAAAGAGTCTTGGTAGATAGTTCACAAAAGACTGATATCAAGTCAGGAAAAGTTAATTAACAGGTCCCAGGCTAACCGAGGTTAGAAAGTCGAGGATTTACTGTCACCCCGAAAGATCTGTCGGAAGGGAAGCCAGGCGGGACACAGTACCTGAAAATGGGAAGAACGCTTCAGCGGGGGCAGTTGTTCCTGGCAGCGGGTGCAAGTCTGTGTTTCGTCCAGAAGAAGTGGAGTCCTCGACATGGAGGAAAGCTGGAGGTCCTTGCTCTGCCAGGGAAGAAACCAGCCGCGGAGTTTCCTGGTTACAAGGTACCACACTTTTCTTTGCGGTAGAGGTAAACCGTGGTATTCTGGTTGCCGGGGTGCTTGGCACGGGCAAGGCGGCCACGGGATGGTCCAGGAAGGCGAAAAGACGGCAAACTGGTTATCCCCACCAGTCAAAGGAAGAAGACTCTCCGGGCTGGAGATCTCCTCTGTCGTCAGGAAAAGTGGTGAGACGGTTCAGCAGGGCTCCTCCGATGGTGTCGTCGTTGCAGGTCGCTCGGCTTCTCCCTCCTCGGATTCTTTAGGTCCTGTGGCGACTTCTGAAGTTCCAGTCCCCAAAGCCCTGCTTTTATGCAGAAAACCCCCATTCATTCAGCCTAGCTGTCACTCAAACATGCTAGGTGGTGAGCCGGGCGGCTCACCACTTGGGCCAATCACACAAGAGTGCGACTTGAGTTGCCGAGGCAACTCAGTCCAGGGTGTCTAAACCCCCTCCCACACCCCCTCTGGTACCCAGACAGAGTGGCACCACTTTTGGAGGCTTCTGTGGAGAAGCCCACCAAAAAGTGGAACAAAGGGCTCGACTTGGGTTGGAGTCACAGAAGCGAACACAAACGCCATTTTGGAACCAGGTTTCGGCAAAAAATACCAACCAGTGAATTTATATTAATTTAATAACCGGCGGTATGTTCGAGGCTATTTTAAAAAATGGTAGCCTCGAACAATGGGAAAATCCCATAGGAATATATTTGCGGTCGAATATAAAAAGTAGTATCCCCTGCCACCAGCCAAAACTCGGTCGCCGGGGACTGGACAGTGCCACCTCGAACAACAGACCCCGGGGCAATCGAATTGCCCCGACCAGTACGTCCACAATATGATGGTTTGTACTGGTTCTGTTCACAATTATTTTTTTTATCAACTTTTCTTTATTGGCATGAAGTAGCAGCTGGTACAGTACAAGTTACAACAACGACACACATTTCATATTTGAAGCGTGAATGATAAAGCACAAGTTCTACAGAAGGTCACATGAAATCCTAACAGAGGTTGAGTACAATAGAGGCGTTCATCGTGCAGTATGATCTGTCCCCTGATCAGGAGAAGGGGGGGATGACAGAAGCTCCAGGTCCACTTTGGGGTTCAAGTAGCTACAAAACTCTGTCCATATGTTTTTAGGACGAGCATTACTGGGCAACATGTTAATGTAGTCTTCTTCACAAGATTGTGTCCAGGTGAGGGCCTTCAGCCACATTTCTAGGTAAGGGGGGGATCTGCGCTTCCAGCATTGCAGAATGCATTTCTTGGCCACAATCGCCGCCACATTCAGAAACTTAGCCTCCCGTTTCACCTCAGCCCCCTCCCAGAGCCCAAACAGAAGAGACAGAGGTTCAGTTTCTACACAGAACCTTACTATTTCGGAGAGGGTCTCAAGCACTGCATTCCAGAATGGGGCCAATGCCCCACAAGACCAGAACATGTGTGTGTGGTCCGCTTCGTTAGATCTACATCTTTGACAGGGAACGGGATTGATCAGGGGCAAATTTCCCAATCGCGTGTGGAGTGTAGTACAGGCGATTGAGTAGCTTCTATTGAACACATCTAACTCTGGAATTAAGAGAAACCTTGCGAGTGTGCATGCACATTTTGGTCCACATATCATCCGTGATGTCTAATCCGTGATCCCGGCTCCAGGCATCCCGAACCGTGTGGGGGGGTTCAACAGCACGCGCCATCAACATTTTATACAAGGAGGATACAATGCCCCTACCACCAGTGGAATTGGCAATGTAGCAGACCTCGGGGTTCGTCCGGATACGAAGGCCACATGTCTTGGACTGCCGCCCTAAATCGGAAGTATTGCAGCAGCTCCAGTGAGGACTTGGAGTGCCCTGGCTTCCACGTATCTGGGGTGATGAATTTCCCATCGGGGAACAGGTCAGAGAATGATCTGTATCCCAGGTCCGACCAGTGACGCATGAGAAGCCTATCCTGTGTGGGGGAGAGGCCAGGGAAAGACCAGAGGGGAAGCCATTTGTAGAACGGGGGGAGCCGGAACCAGACATCAGAATCTGCCGCCACGCCCTTATAGTGGAGGCCACTGGGTCAGCAGGGGCCTGCGATCGATATGAGTGAAAAAGGATCAAGGACATGACATGCACCTCCTCGGTCACCAGGATTTCAAGCTTAACATGCGGGGGGGGTTCCTGGTGATGGTACCAGTATGTAGCATGCTGGGCCTGAGCGGCTATCCAATACTGGGTGAGATCAGGTGCACTGAAGCCACCCCTTTCGTAAGGTAGAGTCATATGCTGCCACTTTCTGCGCACGGCCCCCGAATGCCAAAGAAAACGGGCGCACCCCGCGTGCAAGTCCGCAAAGTACTGTTTCCCGGGCCAAAGTGGAACGTTAGCAAATATGTACAGAAGTTTTGGAACGATTATCATTTTTATGAGGGACAGTCTCCCTGATAGTGAAAGGGGGAGGTTTCGCCATCGTTCCATCCTGGTATTAGCATATTGCGCGGCAGCCCCATAGTTATCAGGCAATAATGAGGATTTTGAGATGGACACCTGGACCCCCAGGTATTTAATGCCCTCTGGTGCCCATTTGAGAGGGAATTCGCATGCAGGTTGGGAGGTTGCAGGAGTAAGGGGAAAGATTTCTGACTTAGAGTAATTTATTGTTGAAGCCCGAGAATGTGCCAATTTTGATAATTTCACGCATGATCGGGTCGAGGTGGACTGAGGGCTCTCTAATATATAGAAGCACATCATCAGCGTACAGTGATATAATTTCGGGAGTATCCCGCAGACGAATCCCTTTGCGCACGTGGCCATGGGCTCGATGGCCATCGCGAATAACAAGGGAGAAAATGGGCATCCCTGTCGTGTCCCCCTGTGGAGGGAGAAGGGAGCCGACAGGTGAGAGTTAACCAGGACTCTGGCCACGGGGTTAGTGTATAGCAGTTTAATGCAGGACATCATTTATGGGCCTATCCCCATCCTCTCCAGCACCGCCCACAGATATTGCCACGAGACCATGTCGAACGCTTTTTGGGCGTCCAGCGTCACGGCCACAGTGTTGGCTTGGGGGTCAATTCTAGAGATGACGTTAAATAGTCGCCCAATGTTTAAGGCAGTGGAACGGGCAGGGACAAAACCGCTCTGGTCTGGGTGAATCAGATATTTCATGATGGGGAGGAATCTATTTGCTATGATTTTGGCGAAGATTTTGGTATCCGTGTTGATGAGGGCTAGAGGTCTATAAGAGCCACACTCATCCAGAGGCTTACCCGGTTTGGGGAGCACGGTAATGACGGCCTCACGCAGGGACCGGGGGAGGGTAGTAAGATGCATAGACTCCTCCCAAACCTCGTGAAGGCGTGGAACAAGGAGGGCAACATGTTCCTGATAGAACTCGGCAGTCAGGCCGTCTGGACCGGGGGCTTTACCCTTAGGGAGGGCCGAAATGACAGCGGTGATCTCGTCAAGGGTGAAGGGAGCGTCTAATTGTTCTTTGGTGGCTAAAGATATAAGGGACATTGGGATGCGGTCTAGGAGGTCGTCAAGATCCTGCAGGCTGTGCTCTGGTTGCTGGGCATAAAGGTTAGCATAGAAATCTGCGAAGGTCTCAAGAATGGGCCGGTCAGACCAATGTCGCACTCCGTCATTGTCAATAATACTATCAATCCGAGCTCTACCACCTTCGGCCCGGCCGAGGTGGGGGAGGGTACGGCCTGGCCTCTCTCCTTCACCATACTTTCGGGCCGCAATGGGCCGGGCAAGGTATTTTATCTCGCTGTGGGTGAAGGACTCGAACGTGTCCAGTTCAGTTCTAATCTGTGCCAGTTTGGGCGGAGAGGGGGTGGTCGCATACTCGCGCTCTAACTCCCCAAGTCTGGACTCAGAGCGGCACAGGGAGTTTCTAATATCTTTCAGGACTCCAGCCTCCCTGGAGATACACATGCCCCTGATGAAAACCTTAAAGGCCTCCCATCTCACCCCATCAGTTGTGTCGTGCCGTTTGTTATTATCAAAAAACGAGGTGATATCTGCGAGGATGTCAGCCTTGAAGACAATATCATGCAGTGCATCTGACTTAAACCACCAGTTAGAGTGCTGGGGGAGGGCCGGATGCAAGGCAATGTCCAATGTGATCGGGGCGTGATCAGATAGCGTGCGATGCATAATCTGTGTGGTAAGTGTTTTGCCCATGAGCCCTGCGGAGAGAAGGAAAAGATCTATCCTGGAGTGGCTGTCGTGGACAGAGGAGTAAAATGTAAACTCTTTCGACATTGGGTGGAGTGCTCTCCAGGCGTCTACTAGACCGGCAGTGAGCATATGTGCCTGGAGACGGCAAGCAGCCCTGGACAGTGTTCTTGGTGCAACACCAGATCTGTCCAAGTCGGAGTCCAGGATGAGATTCATGTCCCCCCCCAAATAATGGGAACCCCCACATAACCTAGGAGGATGTCAAGGATATGGTCGAAAAAATTGGGTACATCAATGCATGGGGCATATGTGTTGACCAGGAGGCATTCTGTATTAGCAAGGAAACAGTGGAGGATCACATATCTACCCTGGACATCTATATGGCTGGTGCGAAGGGAGAACTCCAAGGACTTGTGAATCAATGTGAGGACACCTCTGGATTGTGAGGAGAACACAGTCTAGTATTTGTTGGGGCCCCATGCCGGGGCAAGAGAGGACGAGAGATGTGCAAGGGCATGAGTTTCTTGTAAGAGAAGTATTTTGACCCCGTGCCTCTGGACGTAAGCCATGACCCTGCGTGCCTTTGTGAAGTTGCTGAGCCCTCTGATATTCCAAGACATTAGCCTAATGGCCATTCAGTAGCAATTTAGGGGGGATCCGAGTAATGTGTGTCATAGTTCGTCGCACAAGTGCCGGCCACTAGTGCAGTGACCAGATGTGTCATATCAAAGTCTACCACTGTCTCACCATTTTTGTTAAAACATTCCCCAACAACACCTCCCCCCTCCCTCACTGCCTCCCCCAACACAGCAGTGCCCAAAAACCCACCCAAAGTCTCATGGCTTTTGTGCCAAGCCCAACGGGGCTGGACCAGCCCCCACACCAAACAGGGGAGCAACCAATGAACAAAACAAGCCAAACTCGGCATTGCATATGCAGCGGGGGTAGCTGCTGCCGTGAGCCTGATTAAATAATTGAACGGTGGAATACACCAAATAACGTACAGTGGTGACTAAGTTAAGTTTTAGAGGAGACAACATAGTAGGGTACGGTAAGCAGGGGGTATAGGAATAGAGGATCCCAGTATAGGTGCAATATACCGTAAACCATACAGCTGTGACCCATATTGCGCTTCATGAAACTTCTCAATGAGTTACAACAATGAGTGAATACACAAGGGAAAGAATACATGAGATTACAAGGAGAATGCAAATGACAGGTGCGGTAATAGTACCACGATGATTCGAGTAACGGGTGCATGGCAGGCCGGCTCAACCCTCATCCACAGGGTCACCCTCAAGGCCTGGGACAGGAATATGGGACTCAATAAATTTCACCGCCTCCTCTGGGACTGTGAAGAAGTACAGTTTATTACAGTGGGTGAGCTTCAGCCTTGCAGGGAACAACATGGCATATTACACCTTCCTCTCTCTAAGCATTTTTTTCACACCATCGAATTGTCTGCGCTCCATTTGAACATTAACAGAGAAGTCGGGAAAATGCGGATAACCTGGGACTCAAGTTTCAGTTCCCCTCTTTCACGGGCAAGCCGTAGAATGTGGTCTCTATCTCTGAAGCTGAGGACCTTGGCAAAAATTGGTCTGGGGAAGTCACCCGGCTTGGGGCGTGGAACCAGTGAACGATGGGCACGCTCAATAGTAAAGAAAGGGGAAAGTTGAGGATCACCCAGGAGGTCTCTCAGAAGAGTCTCGACTGCAAGTTCCATTTTGCCTTTGAGGGCTGCCTCAGGAACCCCCACAATGCGGATATTATTCCTGCGGGATCTGGACTCTAAGTCGTCGCACTTCGCCTTGACCCGTTTCATATCTCGCACCAAGTCAGAGACCGTATTCTGGAGCACGTGTACCTCATCCTCAGTAGCCCCAATTCTGGTCTCGGCCTCCACCAGCCTAGTGCCTTGCTGATCCAGTTTGGTGCGTAGTGAGGCTACATTGGCATTTATGTCATCTAATTTTTCATGAAATGACGCAAAGTTTTTGGCCATAGATTCCATGAGTGTCGTAAGGTCTGGCTGAGGAGAACATGAGGATGTATCCGGGTCGTCTTGAAGGAGGGCAGCCCCAGCCTGGTCTTGCTTAGCAAGCGATTTGGCAAACTTGTCCATTGCTCCAGCCTTGTTGGCCCCACGTGCTTTGCCGGACATCTTTGGGGGCACTCTGAGAGCAGCAGAGAAAGTATTGTAGAAAGACAGCAATGGCTCCCAGGGGGTTTATAGAGGGACTAGGCCCACAATCAGCGATGGGTCGGCGACTGCCTAGGAGGCAGGAGCAAGGAGCACTCCCAACAGGTGTGTTCTAGGGTGGTGGGCCCAGTCTGAGGGGCAAGCGAGGTGTCCAGCGGCAGTATGGGCTGGGAGGGACAGTATCATGCGGCGCCCGCCTCTGAGCCAGGAGGGCCTAGGCAGAGGGAGCCAGTAATGGAGGGCAGCACAGTCAGGGGCGCCTGGTGCACCCAGGGCGTAGCGAGTAGGTGTGCAGACTGGGGAGAGGAGAATGGTGGACCGCCCAGGGTGATATGATATGATATGGCATTTGTAACGCGCCTATACACAAGTGTTTCAAGGCGCGACGAGGCAGGGAGGGGGGAACAAGGGGAAGACAGACAACGATCCTACTAGGCCAGGTGTCATTCAGATCGCGCAAGTGCAGGGGTAGGGGGAAGGGAGAAAGTGCAAGGGGAGGGGGAGGGGGAAAGTGCAGTACAAGGTAAGTAGAATAAAATAAAATAAATAAGTAAGAGGGCCAGCTGGTGGCAAGTGCAAGGTAAGTGCAGACAAGTGCTGGGAAGGGGGGGCTGTAGGGATACAGAGACAGTCCCGCAGTGCAGGGGTTGCCAGGGAGGCAGTGCAAGTGGAGAGTGGCTGGGCCCAGGACCGGGGTCGGTGAGAGTGGCCCAGTTGCAGATTCAGTGCAGTTTCAGCGAAGAATTAGCAGGGGAGAGGGAGAGAGAAAGCAGAAGCAAAGAGGAAGGTTTTGAGGTGCTTCCGGACCAGGAGATGGTTGTCCTCAAGTTTCAGGGAGGCAGGAAAGCTTCTGGGGGAAGGAGAGGAAGGGAAGAATACCTCTGAGGAGGTGCAGCTGGTAGTGTGACTTCTTAGAGACGTCAGATATATGAGGAGAGAAGGAGAGTGTGGAGTCGAAGATAACCCCGGGGTTTTTTGCCTTGCAGGTAGGAGTGGGAAGAGGGCCAAGAGAGGCCGTCCAGAGAGCTGCAGGGAAGCAGGGGGTGGGTGTGCCGATGAGTAGAATCTCAGTCTTACTGGCATTAAGGCAGAGGTCATTGGCGGCACCTCTGGCATCAGCGCAAGGTGAATGGTCACGGGGAGCCTGGTGTGCGTGGGGGCCACTGTCCCCCGTGGAGTGGGACAGGCGCAGCCCAAGGATGAGGCAGTCACAGATGGGCACAGTGCGCAGCGACCCGCACCCCCCGACCTCCTCACCTCGGGATACTGCGGGACGAAGCGTGGATGATGATCCGGGTGGGAGCAGGCTTCCAACCTGTAGCTGAAGATGCGGGCGGGAGCAGGGCCCCAATCAATAGCAGGAGGCTGCGGCACAGCCGCCAGTCCCGGCCGTCCCACGGGACCAGCAAAGTCGGCGGCGGAGCCGCAAGGCAGGAATGACAGGGTGTTGTCAGTGCGGGGGGACGCTCCAGCAGCCCCCGCTATATTCTGGAGTGAGTCCGCCCGTCAGGGGGCCGGTGCCGTCACTGCCGCCCACGAGCAGGAGCGGGCCAGCGAGAGAAGCCACGCCGACAGGCCGCAAGCCCAGGCGCACTCCCACGGGGAGAGCGGGGGCGCGGAGAGCAGCGCCACTCAGCAGCGCACAATGGTGAAGTCCAGGGTGGGAGGGAGGAGAGGAGGGGATCTCAGTACCTCAGGCGGCCGCGCACCACGCTGGCAGATGCAGAAGCCAGGCAGCCGGCCGCCGCCGTAAAGTGATCCTTCGGAGGGCACAGGGGGGGATGGGCTACAGAGGAATCACGTGGCCCAGGAGGCCTCAGCCGGCGGCAAAGCAGCCCCAAAGCTCCAATTTCGCCACAAAACAGGGCAGGATGATGTAGAGGCGGTGGGCAGCGGAATGCTCAGGGTCTCGGCTCCAGTATGTTCGTAGAACCGCTGATTGAGGCGGATTTGCAGCTAACGGGCCACGGAGCGTTAGAGCTAAGCAGCCATCTTGCTGGCTGCTCAACAGCGCCCCCGGTTCTGTTCACAATTTGAGACTAGTAAAGCCAATGGTGACTTTACATGCCCTGGGAGACAGTAGTCAGTCCCAGGGTATGGAGTCTATGTTTGGGGGGTCGCTACGACACCCCTGGGCTACTGCACAGAGGGTGCTGTGTAACCCTCATATCAAAAACACATGAAACCCTATGGGGAAAAGGACCCCATAGCCCATAGAACACATACAAAGTCAAAGGAACACCTCAAATCATGTCTAAGAGTGGGAGGAAAGAGTCTCACTCTTAGCAGGAGAAAAAAATAAACCCCAAAAATCCAGCAAAGCTGCTGGGGGACTCACTAGGTTTGGGAAATTAGCCATTACAGAGAATTCTCCCTAACATGGTCCAGGATGGCAAGGATGCCATGTGTGAGGCCGTTCAGTCGGGTTTGGACATGGCAGATTGCGTCAGCCGGTCCATGGCGGCGAGCACCGTAATACGCAGGTTTGCGTGGTTGCGGAAGTCGGGGTTTGCTCCTGATGTGCAGGCCTGGCTCCTCAACATGCCCTTTGATGGGGAACATCTTTTTGGCAGCAAGGCTGACGAGAACCTTGAGAGGTTGCAGACCTCCAAAGCTGCAGCGAAGTTGTTGTGCGCTGCAGTTTGACCACCTCCGCCTTTTCGTCCTAGGGGACAGCAATGGAGGGGAGGTTCCTTTCGTTATTACTCATCCTTTGGTAAAGCGAGAGGAGCTGCCAGTCAAAGGGGCCACCGTAGGAGTGCCAGAGGTGGAAAACAAGGTACTCGAGGTGCCAAGGCCGCTTGGGCAGTTGCTTCTTTACCCTCAGGCAATGCCGCAGCTGCTTCAGCTCAGTCATGAGGCCATGTCCCATGGTTCGCCAGTTGGGGGAAGGCTGGCGCAGCATCTTCTAGAGTGGCATGCCATTACTTCTTTTTTTTTTTTTTTTTTTTATTGATATGGTTGAAACAAATCAACCTTTCAAGATGTTACAAAAGAAGGAGGAGAAACACAACAATAAATATTATACAAAGTAGAATAGTAAACAGAAATTTACAATAAAGATAAAACTGTTATGACAAAGACATGGTATAAAAACAACAAGATACGACATCTAGTGGTATTTACAAAAGATAAGTTAACAATTTACCACGCACATAAACCAAGTTAAACCATAGTTAAAAGAAAATACAGTCATTGGTTCATAGCATAAATAGGAAAACACGATAGCAAAAGGATAGACGGTAGATCATCAAAGAGTTTAACCATTTGAATTTGTCAAGGACAAGCTTGCAATAAATTTAACAACTGCAGTTTGAATAGGCAGGTACGTAGAGTTCAGAATTGTAAGCCATGAGGATTCATAGTCTAGGAAACCTAAATGCCGACAATGTCGGCCTAGGAACTTGAGTCTATGAAGGGTGAGAGCAGGACACTCAATGATAAGATGCTCCAAAGTCTCAGGTTGACTATTGTTCTTACAAAAACGACAGAAGTTTTCACGATCTGTTATTTGCTTGCGTCTATGAAGAATGGCTTTGGTTGGCCAAATGTTAAAACGTAGACGCATAATTGCAGAGCGGATATTGACTGCTGGGGCTTTGACTAGATAAGGATGGGGTGTTCTCATCTTTTTTGGAGGAAAACGGGAAACATTACCATCACAATAGGATAAACACAGTTCATTTGTCTTAATCCAGTGAAATTAATATAGCTGACGTTTAGCTTTATCAGGATTGTTAATTAATGTATCAAGGGAGATATCAGCACTGCTCAATGCAGAGTAGGCAATAGTCACCCAAGAGGCAAAAAATGTTTGTGTAGTATGAAACATATGCAGAGCAAGTTCTGAAAGGAGAGTGTGATCCCTGGATGCAAGTAGGCATTTTCTGAAAAGCGCACACAGACGCCAAATATATTGGGTTTCAAGTGAGATTAGGTCTAGTTCATATCTAATCCACGAAATGGGGATACAAGCTGGTAATTGTAGTATCTTTTTCCAAAACTGGCTTTCCCATTTGTGGAAGACAAATTTAGACTGACATGTAAAAGTTTCAAGCCCGTACAATATTGACGGCACTGCTTTCTGATTCCAGTAAGCAAGGGCCGGAATGATGGAAAATTTGCCATATCTAGACATAATTAGACTAGCTTGTGATGTGGCCGTTGTCACCTTTTTCAGAATCCCGTCCACTTGAGCATTGAAGGACCCACGCAATTCAAGTATCACACCTAGGTAGGTGTATTGCGGCACAATCAACGATTAATGTACCAGTGAAATGATTTATTTCTTTTGGTTGGTTGATACAGCATTATCTGAGATTTATTGGAGTTAATTTTTAATTCGTTACGAATCATATAAGATTCAAAAGCAGTCAGCAATTTCTGCAAGCCAATTTGAGTTTTTGATAACAGTACCATGTCGTCAGCATACATTAGGGTTTGTACCTGACGATTATTAATTTTTGGAGAATCTGAATCAAGATTTGAAATATGAAAGCTATGTCATGGATGAAATAATTAAAAACAGATGATGCCAAGAGGCAGCCCTGTTTAAGACCACGAGCCGTGGGTATGGAGGTGGACAAAGCTCCATCAAGGGTTAATCGTACATAAACACACGTCTCAGAGTGGACATCCAAGATAATGTCAAATAGTGTTTGTGGACAATGATCACGTTTTAATTTGGCAAAGAGCAGGGGGCGAGAAATGGAATCAAAAGCGGAGTGTAGGTCAATAAACGCAAGAAATAAAGGTTGCTTCGATTCTTGGCACTGAGCTTTAATAGAGTTCAGTGCAAAGAGATTGACCTGGGTGCCCATGCCCGCAATGAAACCAGTCTGAAACGGATCTCTAAATGAGTTCTGTAGCGTCCACTTATTAAATTCACTCAGAACAAGTTTGGTGAAAATTTTACTCGGGGAGTCTAATAGTGCAATTGGCCGATAGTTCTGGGGTAGATACCTTTCACCTTTTTTGAAAATCGGGATAATGATGGAAGATTTCCAAGATAAAGGGATGGTGCATGTGTGCAATATGTCCTGAAAAATGCCATACAATATACGAGCCCATGTGTCAGGGTTTAGTTTCAACATGGCGTTGGAAATGCCATCTGGGCCGACGGCTCGGGAGGGGCTAGCTTTTTTGATGACTGATACAATGTCGTCAATTGTAAAAGCCAGCTTCCAAGTTAAAGTTCTAGTAGGGCGAAAGCTGTCCGGAACAAAGTTCGCATCAGCATATAAGTTTGTGAAATATGATATCCATTGTGCTTCATTGACTGCATTTAATTGTGCATCGGCATCTCTAGTGTATGCATGATTGTGTAACAGATGCCACGTTTGGGCCGAGTTTTTTTTGGCAAGTGATTTTAACATTATTTCACTGTCATGTTGGAACATTAATGATTTATGGCCCTTTAACCAGTTTTTGTGTTGTGTTTTCAACTTGGTAAGCATTTGCCAACGATTACACGAATTGGAGGATAGAATCTGGCGCTTTAGGCGCCTAAACTCGGTCTTACGGTCTTTAACCAGCTGATCAAAGGAGTGGGTGTGTTTGGATTGAAGTTGTCTGGGGGTCGAGATGGTATACGCAAACGGTGCAAGTATGTCAGTGTATTGTACACCCACTGTATACAAATTCTTTTGAATTGATTTTTCGAATTCATGAAGTCGGTAGTCTGTCCATTTCAGTCTAGATCTGGCCGAGTTGATAACAAAGTCACGGCTGACTGAAGAAGATTTTAACGCAAAAGTTTGCCACGAAAGGGTCAGAAGAAGTAACTTATGATCACTGCCAGAATATGCAGTGATTGAAAGATCCTGACAGAGTTTAAACAGTGGCGAATCCACAAAAATGTAATCAAGTGTACTTGCACTGTTGTTGCGATACCAAGTCGATTGGGATGGAGAGTCACCTTTGAGAGCCCCATTGATCATGATAAAGTTCCGTTCATTCATAAGTTGCATCCACCGAGAACTAACTGTTCAATATGGATTATTAACAATGCAATTCATGTTAAGATCCCCTAATATGATGGTGAAGTTGGTATTATTTGCCATATTTATAGTATCCAACAAGGAGATAAGGCCACCATAAAAGTGTGCATCAGAACAGGCCACAGGATTTCTATACACATTCAACAATGCGAGTGAGGCAGTACCCAGATCAATTTTAACTAGTTGCAAATGAACTCCAAAGGAAGCCCATGCATTTACATGGAGACCAGCCCTTTGTAGTACGGCAACCAACAAGCCCGATGTGGGTCTACCTTTAGTTCGAGTAGCCGGCAGCAGAGTAATTTCATACCCGTCCCACACGGCAAGGATGTGAAAAGCCACAGGCATAGATTTAATAGAAGCCTGTAGATGATTATGCCCCCTGGTATTCCAACATGCAAGATACAAAGGATTGCCATTGTGACACAGTGATGGTTAATTCTGGATGCGGGTTCGAGTATCATACACCTTATTAGTATCACATCTATCAATTTGTTGTCTTTCATAGATACGTGGCTGTGGGATGGTGACCCTAGATTGAATTGTGTTATCATGTGGTTCATGAGCCAATAAGAAACCCATGTCAAACAGGGCCATTCTCGCTCGCCAGATCGTGTTGGCAACAATGGTCGATGGTATCCATAGTCTAATGATAGAATTGGAAGAGGCAGAGATGAATTCAATTTGTGCTATATCGAGAGTAGAAATATCCCTTAATTCATCAATGTCACTAAAGATGTTTAAGACACCCCTCCTATTCAAATTGTAAACAGGATAAGGACCATCTCGACATTTTAAGATAAATGTGCAAGCCGAGAGGGTGGAAGAGATTTGAGCAGGTTGAGATGGAGGACACCTTATTTCAGAATTATGAGGATTAGGCAATCTAGATTGATACGCTTGTTGGGGGGGCAAGTCTTTAAACTCAGTCACTTGAGATTCGAGATTGTACTGCTCAAGGCTAGAAAAGTTGGACGCGTCAGAAGGTTTAGAAATGAGTTGGACGGGGGCTGTCATAGTAGACATGGGTTGGGGTATGGGCGCTGCAGATAACCTTTCCTCTAGAAACTTGTCAACAGCCTGTCTCAGGTCATTCAACGGGCCCTGATTCGGTACAGATGTTAAGAGGGAGGGCCGTCTGGTACCTGAGGCAAAAGAGACAGTTTTTATGGGTGGTATGTCGATCGCAACTCGTTCGTTGCGCTGCTCCAGCGTCTCAAGGGACTCAACCAGAGCATCCAGAGGAGGGTGGGGTGGTATCTGTGCCAGGGTATCGATAGGCGCGGGAAGTACTGCTTCCTTTGTTTGATCAAACGGCTGACGACTCACTGGCAGCAGCGCCGTTACTTCAGATGTGTGGGTTCTGGCGATCATAGCCCACGGCTATTGTCTTCCTTTCCGGCAGAGGCCTCACGACAATCCACCAGGGAATCTCTCTTTGAAGAGTCCTGATCCACTCCTTGCGCAGGAAATTCAAAACCTGCTGGAGAAAGGCGCCATAGAACTGGTGCCTGTAGCGGAGAGGAACAAGGGATGGTATTCCCCTTATTTTTTGATTTCCAAGAAAGACGGGGGATTGAGACCCATCATGGACTTGCGCGGGTTGAACAAACTCCTCAGGAAGGACAAGTTCAAGATAGTTACTCTCTCTCAAGTCCTCCAGGCCCTTCAACTTCAGGACTGGTTGGTGTCCCTCGACCTCAAGGACACTTATTGTCATGTGCCGATCCCTCCAAAGCACAAGAAGTACCTGAGGTTCGCGGTTGGCGACTCGCACTTTCAGTTTTGGTGTATTGACCTCCGCCCCGTGGGTCTTCACCAAGGTCATGGTAGTTGTGGCAGCGCATCTCAGGAAAGGGGGGATTCACGTCTACCCCTACCTGGACGATTGGTTGATCAGGGCGCGCTCTCCGGAGCAAGTCCTGGATCATCTGTCAGTCACCTGCCACTCCCTCCATAAGCTGGGCTTCTCCCTCAACTTAAAGAAGTCCCATTTGACACCAACTCAGAGGCTCCAGTATATCGGAGCAGTGCTCGACACGTCACTGGGGCAGTGTTTTCCTCCCTAGGTGAGCGCTCATCACATTCAGCAGATGGTGCACAAGTTTCATCTTGCCCAGAGTCTCCCAGCATTCGAGTTCTTGAGATTGCTCGGCCTCATGGCATCCTGCATTCTTCTGGTGCCAGAGGCCAGGTTGCGGATGAGATCTTTGCAATGGGCACTCAAGCTCCAGTGGTCTCAGTCCTCCGGCAGGATGTCGGACCCTGTTCAGGTGCCGTCCTCGGTCGCCCAGGACCTTCTGTGGTGGGCCGTCGAAGGCAATCTGATGAAGGGAGCTCCTTTTTAGCTACCCTGGCCGGAGGTGACGATCGTGACGGACTCATCCCTCACGGGATGGGGAGCTCATGCCAACGAGTTGACTGTCAGTGGTCGTTGGTCTCCGTCGGAGTCCAGACTCCATATCAATCTGTTTGAGCTGAGGGCCGTCAGGCTTGCCCTGAAGGCTTTTCTGCCGACTGTGTGAGGAAAGAATGTCCTGATCCTGACGGACAACACAGTGGCCATGCACTACCTCAACAAATAGGGGGGGGCAGGGTCACTTCCTCTGTGCAGGGAGGCGATGCAGCTCTGGTTCTGGGCAATCCAGCAGGAAGTTTCGATCTAGGCAGTTCATCTGGCCAGAGACGAAAACGAGACGGCGGACGCTCTGAGCAGGCAGAGCACGATCTCTCACGAGTGGGAGTTGGCTCAGGAGATTCTCCTGGAGATCTTCGCCCTTTGGGGGACCCCTCAAGTGGATCTCTTCGCCTCCAGTGTCAACCGGAAGTGCGAAAGGTTCTGCTCGTGGGAATTTCCTCCAAAAGGAGCCTTAGGAGAGGCGTTCGTGGTGTAGTGGTTTTACCCACTGCTGTACACGTTTCCTCCAGTCCCCGTCATCCCACAAATGCTGCAGAGGTTACGAATGTTCGGTTCCCGGATGATCCTCATTGCTGCAGCGTGGGCCCGGAGGACGTGGTATCCGGACCTTCTCGACTTGTCTATCTGCCCTCCATGTCGTCTTGCCTACCGAGACGATCTGCTCTCACGGGAGGGGGGTCAGGTTCTCCATCCAGAGGTCAGATCCCTCAATCTTCAAGCTTGGTTTCTGAAAGGTTGAGGTATAAGGATTGGGACCTCCCTGAAGACGTGATGGAGGTGTTGCTTTCGGCCAGAAGGCCCATAACTAAGTCCCTGTACCGTTGCTGTTGGCGAAAGTTCTGCGACTGGTGCAGAGTTAAGAATGTGGATCCTTTTACATGTGACATTCCTGTGGTTCTGTCTTTTTTGCTTTCTTTAGCCCACAGGGGCTTGCAAGTGGGTACAGTTAAAGGTTACCTGGTGGCGTTGTCCATATTTAAGCTCTCGTCTGAAGAGTGTTCTTATTTTAAAATCCCTTTAATTTCTCAGTTTCTAAAAGGGCTCACTAATGTGTTCCCTCCGTCACCTTTCCAGGTGCCCGGTTGGGATTTGAACTTTGTCCTCAAGTTTCTAATGGGTGCTCCGTTTGAGCCTTTGCATTCTTGCCCTTTGAGACTGTTAACTCTTAAAACTGTATTTTTGGTTGCGGTCACTTCCGCTCGCAGAGTGAGTGAGTTACAGGCACTTTCAGTTAAGCCACCCTTCACTGTATTTCTTAAGGACAGGGTTGTCCTTAGAGTTCGTCCTTCCTTTTTCCGAAGGTGGTGTCGGAATTTCATTTAGGCCAGAAGGTTGTTCTTCTGGCATTTCATCCTCCTCCACATCCTGGTAAGGAAGAGGAGAGGCTCCATAGGCTCGATCCTAGGAGAGCTTTAAGCTTTTATATTTCACGCATGTCCCGTGTCAGAGTGGACGATCAAGTCTTCATTGGTTACGCTGGTAAGCGCTTGGGACAAGCTGTGACTAAGCAGACGTTGTCTCGCTGGATTATTCTGGCTATTTCGGAGTGTTACCGTTTGGCGGCTAGGGACCCACCGGTCGGCTTGCGGGCCCATTCTACCAGGGGTATGGCTGCCTCTACTGCCCTACAGAAGGGTGTTCCTATTCGTAACATCTGTGGCGCAGCCACCTGGGCTTCGGTCCATACTTTTGTACGTCACTACTCCCTCGATTCCATCCGGGGGCAGGATCTGGCCTTTGGCAAGGCGGTCCTTTGCTCCGCAATTTGATTGGGCATTCTAAATTTCTTTTGCTAAATTCTTTTCCCACCTCCTTGCATTGGTACTGCTTTGGGAGTCTGTCATAGATATGGAATACGTCGGAGGACCCAATCCCCTCGAAGAACAAGTTACTCTCTTACCTGGTAACGTTCTTTCGATGGGATGGTCCGACGACGTATTCCATATCGCTCCCTCCCTTCCTTCCCCGCTACAGAATTTCTTATGCTATGCAGCTTACGTTTCCTCAAGGCCTTGTGTGGTCAGACTGGCAGAAGACTGGTGCCACACGTTCTGGCGAGAAAACTACAATTGAGGTTACGGGCGTCGTGCGTCCTACTTATAACATCCAGTGACATCGGCCGTCGGAGGAGGTCCTCGAGGGTGGCGTATCGACGTCATCGACGCAGGACGCAGACGCCAAAAGATTTTCCGAAGCAGCACAGCTGTGGTGATTACTATCATAGATATGGAATACGTCGTCGGACCATCCCATCAAAAGAACGTTACCAGGTAAGAGAGTAACTTGTTCTTCTGTGATGAAGCACTCGAAAAGTCGATGAACAAAGGGACCAAACCTGGTATGGCGCGCAGAGTAAAACACGAGAAAGAAATTTACAAAAAGAAATGGCGAATAAACCCAGCTGGAACCGTAATAAAACATATATGGTCAAGCGGGTTTTTGTTTGAGGGTAATATAATAGCCTAAAACAATATCATGGTTATTTAGGATAACCGCAGTATAAAAAATAGGGTAGATACCACTGCCACCAGCCAAGTCTTAGTGTAAAGGGAGCGAAACCATGCTCCAAGAGGCACAGACAGAAAGGGATAGGAATTAACCCTTCGAAATACTCCATGTAAGATGGGGTGTTCTGGGTCTGTGGTTTAAAAGTGACTAAGTAAAGTTAATGGCAACTTTACCTTTTCTGGGGGACGGTTTATAGTGACTTTTTCAAATGCCATATTTTCGAAATGCCATTTTCTCGACGCAATTTAGCCGAAAAAAAAATGTTTGAATGTTTTTTTTTAATTTTATTTTTGAAATGGGGAGGGGGTGGGGGATTCCCGCCCCAACCCCCTGTTTGGGGTGGGGGATTCCCGCCCCAACCCCCTGTTTTTTTTTATTGATACTATTTTTTTAGTAACCGAACTAAAATAAAATATAAAATAAAACATTCTAAAAAAAAAAAATTGGCATTTTATTTTAGAGAAAATGGCATTTCGAAAATATGTTTTCGAAATATTGACTGGGCACCCTGGGGGGACAGTAGTCAGCCCCAGAAAATTGAGTCGGTGGGAAGTCTCAAAGACAACCCTGTGTCATTGCACTGAAGGTGCTGTGTAACACACATGAAGAAAATGGTGGCATGGAGTAGGTGAGGCTCCAGTGCCCAAGATCACACAAAAAGTAGAAACACACTCAGCAAAACACATGTAAGAGTGGGAAAAAGGCTCACACTCTTACCAGGTGAAAAAAAATAAACCCTAGAAATCCAGCAAAGCTGCCGAGGGACTCATTAGGTAAGGGAAATCAGCCATTTCTGAGAATTCTCCCTAACACTCGCCCCCGCTCCAGACTAAGGTGCAGGAGGATTTAATCCACTCCTGGATGAATCTGTACCTCCAGTCAGTTAAAAACATCCTAGAGAGACCATCAGCATTTTGGGGTTGACATCCTGACCTGTGCTCAATGGTGAAATCAAACCCTTGCAGGCAGATTGACCATCTTAGAAGTTTTGGGTTTTCCCCTTTCATTTGCATTAACCATCTCAAGGGTTTGTGGTCAGTTTGAATAACAAAAGTAGATCCATACAAGTATGCTTCTTCAAACTCCACACAATGGCAAAACATTCACGCTCTATGGTTGCCAACCTTGTCTCTGGTTCCTTCATTTTCCTACTGATGAGGAAAATGGGGTGCTCCCTACCTTTCTCATCCAGTTGACTAAGGACTGCATCTATACCTACATTTGAAGCATCTGTCTGCACAATGAAGAGTTGGTGATAGGAGCTCTTAGGACTGGAGCTTAACAAAGGGCTTTCTCCAGGGTTTCAAAGGCTTGAGTGCACTCCTCAGTCCATCTAACCTTTTTAGGGAATTTTGGAGAGGGGACTACATTTAAGGGAGAAGCTATGGTCCCATAGTTCTCTATGAAATTCCTGTAGTACCCAGTGAGACCTAGGAAAGCTCTCACCTGGGTTTGAGTAGTAGGGGTGGCCCAGTTCTGTACAGCTTGTACTTTGCTGGGCAATGGCCTTATTTCACCTCCTCCTACCTCATGACTTTACTTTGACCAATTTGACACTTACTTGCCTTTATAGTCAGCTGGGCCTGCTCAAGAGCCTGCAAAACAAATCCAAGGTGATCAATATGTTCTTTCCATCTAGGGCTGAATACTGCAATGTCATCCAAGTGTGCCATGCAGAAGTCCTCCATCACATTCAGAACTTGATTAACCATCCCTTGAAATGTAGCAGGTGCATTCTTTAGTCCAAAAGGCATAACCTTAAACTGGTAGAGGCCTGCTGGGGTTGAGAATGCAGTTTTCTCCTTGGCATGGTCTGTCAGTGCGGTTTGCCAATAGCCTGAGGTTAGGTCAAATGTACTGAGGTACTTGGCTGAACCAAGTCTATCCACCAGTTCATCTATCCTGGACGAAGAATGGGCATCAGTCTTAGTGACTGCATTTAGAGCTCTATAGTCCACACAGAATCTTAACTCTTTAGATCCTGCCTTTGGTACTAGAACAATTGGACTAGACCATGGACTTGTAGATGGCCGTATAACCCCAAGATCAAGCATCTTGTTGACCTCTCCTTTGAGGTGGGATCTCACATGTTCTGACATTCTGTACCCCCTGCTTTTCATAGGTAAACAGTCACCAGTGAGAATATCATGCTGGCCCCAAGCTGTCAAGCCTGGTGATAGTGAGAACAGGGAGGCAAACTGATTCAACAGAACTTTGCACTCCTCCTGTTGTTCAGAAGTCATCTGAGAAGAGAGATTAACTCCTATGTTTTCATCTAAAGGTTGGCCTCTGAGGAGGTCAGGTAGAGGTTCACTCTCCTCTTCTTTTTGAGCTGAAGCTAGAAGCAAAGCTCCTACTTCTGGTCTCGAGACATAAGCCTTTAAACAGTTGGTGTGAAAGACTGTGGGTGCCTCCTTAGGTCTGCCTAAGTCCACCAGATAGTTAACCTCTCCAGGTTTGCCCACAACCTTGAAGGGTCCTGTCCATTTGTCCTGTAAGGCCCTCCGCCCTGTTGGCACCATAACTAATACAAGCTGGTCTTGAGCGAACTCAACCATGCTGGCCTTGTGGTCATGCCAATGTTTGACCAAAGCCTACCTTAAGTTACTGCTTGCTTCTGCCATCATGTGTGACATTCTCCTCCGGAGACCTATCACATAGTCAGTCACTCTGACTGGCTTGGGTGAAGGAGCACTCTCCAACCCCTCCTTGATCAGGGCCAATGGACCTCTAGCTGGATGGCCATAGAGAAGCTCAAAGGGACTGTAACCAACTCCTCCTGAGGGACTTCTCTATATGCAAAGAGAAGGCATGGCAGTAGAAAGTCCCACTTTTTCTTAAGGGGTTCCTCCAAAGCACCTATCATGCACTTCATAGTATGATTAAACCTCTCTACCAGTCCATTTGTCTGTGGATGGTAGGCTGTAGAGAACTTGTAAGTGACACCACAGTTTTTCCACATGGCTTGCATGTAGGGGGACATAAAATTGGATCTCCTGTCGGATATCAATTCCTTAGGAAACCCTACTCTGGTAAAAATACCAAGTAGAGCCTTAGCCACAGCCTGAGCTGTAACAGTTCTCATGGCAAAGCTGCTGGGGGACTCATTAGGTAAGGGAAATCAGCCATTTATGAGAATTCTCCCTAACAATGTTCAGTGTGTCGTGCCATGTAGCAGGGCAGCGTGGAGTACTGCAGCACCATGGAGTCATGTGTAGAGCCTGGAAATCTTGCACAGCAATGTGTGATGAGTTGGGGGGCATCACACACCATCTGTACTTTGAGGGAATGGTACAGCATCCTGTTGTGGTACACTACCTTCACAGCATGCCTGACCATCAGCTCCACATGCATGCAGTCGACTGCACCAATTGCATTAGGCATGCCTGCAAGTGCATAGAATGCTATTTTTGTGGCATTCACCTCCTCCGCAGTCCATGGTAAGCGGATGTATTCACGTACGTGGGGCAGATGGAAGAGCACACGGGAGAAACAGGGTTGGCAGATTCCATGCAGCTAACCCACTGTGTGCTGATAAGTGCTTGTGGCAAGGAAGTGTAGCACAGACACTACCTTCAGCAAGGGGTGGATGGCTGTCCTGATGTTAATGATCCTGACCAAGTCCTCATGTATGTGGTCTACTGTAGTGGTGATGGTATCCCTGTCTAGCTGGTACAGGGTGTGGATCTGGGCGGGGGTGTGATTGAATGGGGTGGCCCTTGGGCAAGGGATTGTTGGCTGCCATGCGGGGTACAACCTGCTTCACATTGTGGATTTGCTGGGCCATAATAGCCCTCCTCCTCATGCGCCTCCTCCTCACTACCTCTTCAATCAGTAGCTCTGCAGGCATGTGCTCCAGCTCCAGTACTGCCAGTGCTAATTGTAGCATTGTGGTTTTGGAAGGGGCGTGGGAGGGGTCCTTTTGTGCTGTGGCACAGCCCATTGGGTCCGCCTGTGCTGATTTTCTGCCGATGTGGCATGTTTCTACACACCAGAATCCACTTAATGGCTGGTCCGCAATGTCAGTGTTTCCGGCATCATTTTCACATTGTTAGCGGCATGTCCATGTCGGTGGTTGTGTGTCTGTGCACCTCTGAATGTAAACTTACTTATGCCATGCCAATATCACTGGCACGGGTGCCACGTGTCTCTGCATATACCGGCAACGTTGTGGCCGGGTGCAGCAGTCCGTGGTGATGCCGGTGTTACCGGCGTGACTACTCGGACTACACCGTTCCAGAAAAAGGTGCCGGTACGGATATTCCGGCAACGCTATTTCCAGACTGGCATGCTTGTGATGAGGCCAAATGTGATATTAACGATTTTCTAAGTGTGCAACGCAGGCTAATAATTCACAGTACTATCTCAGAGTGGTGCTTTCTAGGTGTGCAATATTAACACTTCTCAAGTGTGTGACTCAGGCTAATATTCGCAGTAATGTTTTGAACTGGCTCTGTAATAGTCATTAATCACACCGGTTGTGAGGCCAACTAGTATTAGAAGCCTAGCCTGATATAGTCAGAGGGTAGGTAGAGTGGCTGGGCTTCCAGAGTACAGTGTTTGCTCTACTCCACACTCAGGCCACACCTACCTTGGTAGTCATTGCTGGTTGACGGCTGGCCACTGGCTTGCCCTACTGACACCTGCAGATACTGTCAGGAGGTGCCTCTGTTGGAGCCGCCCTTTGCCTCGGGGCCCTTAGCCGCGAGGGCTGCACGGGCAGAGGGGTGCCCTGGGAGGGTGAATTAAGAGACGAGATCGGACCAATGAGGGTCAGGAGGCAGGATGGGAGGCGGGAGGAGGGAGTTGGAAGGGGAAGTGTGACGCGGAGATCAGGAGACTGGGGGCTCCAGTAAAAAGCAAACAATTGCGGGTGAAAATAAGGCCCAGGAGGGTCTAGGAACTTACACGCTCACCTGTTATGCGCCAGATGGAAGTGGCGAGCAGGCTGCAGTGCCGGGACTAGCGCCGGCAACAACACGGTCTTCAGGACCAATCAGGGCCAGGGGGGCAGGATGGGAAGAGGGAGTTGGAAGGGGAGGTGGGACACGAATCTCAGGGGGCTAGGGGCCTCGAGTGAAAAGCACACAATTGGGGGTGAAAATAAGGTCCAGGAGAGTCTAGGAGCTTACACACTTACATGCTATGCGCCAGGTGGAAGTGGTGAGCTGGCTGCAGTGCCGAGACTAGGGCTGGCAACAACACAGTCTAAAGGACCGATCAGAGACGGGAATGGAGGCGGGAGGATCGAGTTGGAAGGGGAAGTGGGACGCAGAGATCAGGGGGCTGAGGGCTCAAGTGAAAAGCAAACAATTGGGGGTTTACAATTGGGGGTTTAAATAAGGCCCAGGAGGGTTTAGGAGCTTATATGCTCACCTGCTATGCACCAGATGGAAGTCTGTAAGAATGTAAGACGAGAGGGCGCAGTGTAGGAAGGATAAGTACATACCTGCTCTGATATGTAAGATTAGAGGGAGGCGGATATGTAAGATGAGACAGATGCAGTGGAGACAGGATGAACACACGCCTGTTCTAATGTGTAAAATGAGAGGAAGGCAGTGGAGGCAGGATTAAAACACACCGGCTCTGATGTGTAAAATGAGACGGATGCAGTGGAGGCAGGATGAGCACATGCTTGCTCTGATGTGTAAGATGAGAGGGAGGCAGTGGAGGCAGACTAAGTACAGGTCTGCTCTGAGTGTAATATGAGAGGGAGGCAGGATTACAGTGTGCCTGCTCTGATGGGTAATATGAGAGGGAAGCAGTGGAGGTAAGATGAGTACATCTGTGCTCTGATATGTAAAATGAGAGGGAGGCAGTCAAGGCAGGATAAGTACATGCCTGCTCTGATGTGTGAGATGAGAGGCAGGCAGCTGAGGCAGGATGAGCACACGCCTGCTCTGATGAGTGAGATGCGAGGGAGGCAGTGGAGGCAGGATACCTACATGCCTGCTCTGATGTGTAAAATGAGAGGAAGACAGTGGAGGCAGGATGAGCAGACGCCTGCTCTGATGTGTAAGATGAGAGGGAGCAATGGAGGCATGATGAACACACACCTACTCTGATGTCTAATTTGAGAGGGAGGCAGTGAGGGCAGGATATGTACATGCCTGCTTTGATGTGTAAGTTGAGAGGGAGGCAGTTGGTGTGTTTAAAACTGTGATCAAAGTATTGCTCAGAGCATACCAAAATGTTATTGCCCTGGGAGGTATTACCCGTAGGTCAATACTAAATCCCAGGAACTCAAGTAGTTCTTAATATAGTCGAGACAAGAGTTCGGTAGCGGGCCTCTAACACAGCTTACAAACTCCTTCCCAATTACCGAGAGGCACCTCCCTAAACGAATGTACACACTTATTTCTTAGGCCATTGGCATCCTCAAAGGGACTCTTGCCAAACGGGGGACATTCTTCAAATAGATCATCAGGACCCTAATATCACCACCCCCAAAGCACCTCTGCTGTTGCTCCTCACCCATAGGTCCACCAAGAGGCGGTAAATTTGACCCTGAAAATGGGTTCCAGCCCCCGCTTGTCGCTACAGTAGTAGGACCAGCCAGACCTGCAGCCCACACTCTTTCCAGTCAGGCAGAAGCCAGGACCACAAGTGTCAGCACCTATGTCACATTGACTCTTGCAGGACACCATTTATCCAGCCAGATGTGCAGCAGTCACTCTTCCGAGGCAGGCAGAAACCTTGACCACATGTGGCAACATCTGTGTCACGTTGACTCTTGCAGGACACACTTTATCCAGCCAGATCTGCATCCCTCACTCTTCACAGGCAGCCAGAAGCCAAGACCACAAGTGTCAACATCTGTGTCATGTTGACTCTTGCAAGACACCATTTATCCAGCCAGAACTGCATCCCTCACTCTGCCCAGGCAGGCAGAAGCCAGGACCACCAGTGGCAACATCTGTGTCACGCTGACTCTCCAGGACACCATTTATCCAGCCAGATCTCCATCCCTCGCTCTTTCCAGGCAGGCAGAAGCCAGGATCACCAGTGGCAACATCTGTGTCACGCTGACTCTTGCAGGATACCATTTATCCAGCTAGATCTGCAGCACTCACTCTTCCCAGGCAGGCAGAAGCCAGTAACGCAAGTGGCAACATCTGTGTCACATTGACTCTTGCAGGACACCATTTATCCAGCCAGATCTCCCGCCCTCACTCTTCCCAGGAGGGCAGAAGCTAGGACCACAAGTGGCAACATCTGTGTCACGTTGACTCTCCAGGACACCATTTTTCCAGCCAGATCTGCAGCCCTCACTCTTTCCATGCAGGCAGAAGGCAGGACCACAAGTGGCAACATCTATGTCACTGGTACGCTCACCTGGCTCCCACAGGGGCATCGATCGGACCCGGACAGCTGCGGTCTCCTCCAACGTGATGCGTAGTGCAGAGATGACAGACTGGACTGGCCCGCCTAATCTCGTCTGCTTGACCCGTAGAAGTATTCTCCTGCAAGTGGAGAAAGGGATTTAGCCACCCGTGGATTCTAGTAATGGCACCCCACTGTTCTCACCACTAGTTACCTCCGATATTCCCTTTCAGTAATCTCACCTTATGTTTTTGAAGGATGAGCTCTCCATCCTGCGTGGAATGCAGGGGCGCGCAGATACCAGTTACTTCACTGGTTCGAAGGCGTTGGAAGATTTCCGGATGAATATTGACTCTGAGGTTCCTGGCGAGAACCTGTAAGTATAAAGGTCAAACAGTTCAATATGTCCAATGTTCACTCTTGTCCCATTCCCTTCTTGTGTTGCAGCTGGGTCCAAGAGAAGATTGTCTTGTGGCAGCTGATGGCGTTCAGGTAAGAGTCTGTATTACCCAACACTGTCCGGTAAAAGATGCGTGTATTTAACTTGTTGTTTTCTCTCTCCTTACAAGTGCGGCGTAAGAAGTTGCGGGATGTTAAAGAATAATGCCTCCGGTGGTAAATCAGCTAAGTCTATGGTGGTAAAAAGAGATTGTATTTGTTTGCTCTCTCGGCTCACCTTATATTCCTTTGTCCCCTAGATGCTGGAGTTCGGCGAGGAAAATGATGGAGGCAGCGCCGAATCGAAAAATGCTGTGAGGACTGGTGAGGATGGCACGGCGCTGCAGCTGGCGATGCGACGCGTGTGGAAATAATCTCTTTTCCAAGATCGAAGACGTGATGGATCCGGAATCAGGTAAGGAATTAAAATAAAGTGTGTGTTCTATCCTTTCCTTCTTCTTTCTTCTTTTTCTAGGAGCTCAGGATTCGAGGCGGGCGTGGCAGATGACTGGATGCTGACTGCAGGCACGGTGAGCGTTACGCTGCTGGATGCAGAATAACGCGAAGCATGTGCTGCTGTTCGGGCGTGGTTTAAATAGCCTTCAAAGTAGTCCCAGGTAAGAAGTTCCCCCAGAACCAACCCGAGTAAAAAATAGTCCCTGAAGTAAAGTAGTCCCATTCAGGCCTCACGTTGGCTTGACCTCATTGCAGCATGGTCTGCATGAGGTAAGTAATGTACATGAGCCCGACGCCTATGGCGCCAGGACTGATTTCCTCTATGAGCCTGGTGCCAATGGCGCCAGGACTGTACCGAGACAGCCCCTAGCTGGGGCTGCTGGGTTTTAGTAAGCACCTGGATGCCTGCTCCCGGGGCTGATGGGCTTGGTCCGGATGCCCGTGGGTAGGCATCATGACAGTCATGTTGACTCTCCAGGACACCATTTATCCAGGCAGGCAGAAGCCAGGGCCACAAGTGGCAACATCTGTGTCATGTTGACTCTTGCAGGACACCATTTTAGGCTGATGGGCTCCACACCAGATTTTACCCAGGTGCTCCTGGCATGCATGTCTGTCATGTCCACCAGGCTGTACCCCATAGACTATCCCATGATGGCCTGGCACCTGCCATTGGAGCCCACAAACCCAACGTGACGGAAGCTCGCACACATGGCAGGATACCTTTGGCTCACTTGAACCCTGAGGCACCAATTGTCTCTCAGGGCACATAGAGTATTTGCATCCTTGACCTCAGAACATCCTCTTAAATGTTGAAAGGTGTGCTCTCTCTGTCATGTTTGAATCCATTCATGTAGAGCGAGCAGTGGCAGCACATGGCACTGATGGTGAATCCCAGCCTCCGATCCATGTGCAGAAGCCCTGAAGCCACACAAGGTGGGATCCTGAAGGTGGAAGCCTGAGCCGGCAACAGGGGACTTCAGTTACCTGTAAGCAGTCTCTCTGTCCATATTGCTACAAGCGTTCCAAGCCTTCATTTCATTATCACTTTTATATGCGCTGCGTAAATAAGCTATTGCCATGGCTCCCCTTTCAAACTTGCCCCAGGGTACTCGGTACTGGTCTGTGCTGTTCGCAGGGTACTCAGTACTTGTCTGTGCTGTTCCCTGTGCACTCAGTACTGTGCTGTTCCTAGGTTACTCAGTACTGTTCTGTTCCCAGGGCACTCAGTACTGGTCTGTGCTGGTTCCTGCCATTGGACGTTGTCCTGGAGACCTCCAATGGCTATTCGTCACTCTCTCTTCACTTTTCTGGCCATTCTAAACCTGCCTCGGTTTCTTCTTTTCCTCCCATATTTTGACTGCCGCCTTCTCCCTGTAGTGGTATTGAAAGAAACTCTGCACTGTTGTGTAGTGAAGGGTTTTATTCTCACCGGAGACACAGATACAATTATGGCATTGCAATACTTCATTATATGGGTATAGGGAAGTCCAGCAGTGGCATACTGCTGGGGGCTCTGCTTCTCAGGATGGTAGTAGTGAAACTCAGAACGCACAAAATTGAGAGACTAGAGGTTTTTAACTATTATTTTTGTCTTGGACCTTTATGAAACAGCCCTCTTCGAAAAACTGGCCACAATATAGTACTAGATGTGCATAAGGTCCCTTGCTTTCCACTGTTTGATCCAGCTACTGACCCTAGATGTATGTCATTACCCAATTATATTTAGACATACTACAGAGAGCCTTATATAAAAAAAATGACCAATTTATTTTCATATATAAAATATATGATTTCCTCATTTCCTTTATACAAACCACACATTTCATTATCTGTGAGAACATTCAGTTTTTTTCTTTTTTCAATTTCTTTTTATAAAATAATTACATATACCAACATTTTACCCTCCCATCCTGACAAACATATTCTTATGATGCATATCCCAAAGGCACTTTTAGATCTAGTGTGTTCTAGCTTTTCAATAACACCATGGGATACTTAATTACGGTTCTGGTTATTATGAAATACCGTCTTTTAGTATCTCCATTGTTTTGTACCGATGGCTCCTCTTTCGTCCATTCTTTCATTCCTCAAACAAACATACCCGACATGTTTCATTCCTCATTACCAACTTTCACACTAATTTACAGGAAATTCTTCAGGGGAAGAAATAAACACTAAATACACTAAATACATAAAAAAACAATCTTTGTTTTCAAAATTGTTCCTTATACTGGGATTTCGACAGCCTTCTAGGTCTCCTTTTTCATCCCTTTTGGTTGGAGCTAAAGGTCAGTTTCTGGATGATCTTCTGCGGAAAATACAAGGAATACAGAGGGTTGTAATTATTCACCGATCTTTAAATGTAGTGTAATTCATACATTATTGGAAGTTTTCAATTACATTTACCGATGGGTACACTCGTCCCTATTGTCTTTCTCTTATTCTCCATTGCAACCCTTTAAGCTTGTAAGTAATTCGCTGTCACATTAAGTATTTGACAATATTGACTCTACCCCCTACGGGGTCCCTTTTCAATACCTTAATGGTTTACTTCTATCCCTAGACTTTAAACATTAGGGTTAGGCACATTTTCTCCAATACCTGTGGGAGGAGTGTTATTCCTAATGACGGAGAGTTGGCAAATGTACTCCTACAGTTTTTTATTCTCTTCTCTATTTGGTTGTTCAAGGATTGTTTTTTTTTTATAGAAAAAAACAGGACCACCCCGATGTGGTAAAAAGATAAGAATAGTATTGTGTTATCAGTCCAGTCTCAACATGATGTTTTCATTGGGTTTTTTCACATATGACCTCTTTTTCAATTTTCACAATCTTAAATCAGGGCGAGGATTGTCTATGCTAGTAGTGAGACTCAGTCATAATTGGGCTCGACAGGAGAGCTGAGGTTTCTGCTCTCTTCAGCGGTCCCCGCTCAAGTGTCGTGCTACGCGCCTTTGCGCACGCATCATTCACTCAAAGTCTTGCATGATCGCGTGGCGGTGAGAACTTGTGAGGCTACGGCTCCACACCTCCCCCCAAAATAACATTGTCCTATTCCATTTCTTTGATCCATCGTCTTGGCTAGCGAATGGTGTGTTGTGGTCTGTCTCCCGCTCAGGGTTGTGCTCCTTCTTTGGCCTGGGCTTCTCCCCAAGGGCTATGCTCCTCTACATCCGATTCATCCTCCTCTCCTGAATACCCTCTGGGGTACTCTGTTGCATGTCATTCTGAAGTATTAGTTGTTCCTTGTTACTTTCCAACCAGCTCTCTTGGTCGTTACCATGGATCCTTTCATGCTGGTGATAGTCAGGGGCAGGCGGTCAAACAGCAGCGTGTCTCCGTGCGACGGAGCCCGTCGTACTCGGACGTGATCACCTATCCTTAGGTCGGCTTCTCTGGCCCATCTCCTGTGGTCTGCATATTCCTTCATTCTATCTTTGGCTTTGTTGACTCTTCTTCTTACCTCCTGTTCTCTCTGGTTCTCTTCCGTATGCTGGATCTCATGGGGTATGCTTGAGGCACGCGGCTCTGCTGGGCACACTCCTGTGGAGTCATGAGGTGTTCTCCGATAGTCTCGTAGGTGCTGGTCCAGTGACTGCTCAACGGGCATGTGGTTGATGTTGGCTATCCTGATAGCCCTCTTGACGTTCATCATGAAGCGTTCAATGCCCCCGTTCTCCTGGGGCCACAGTGGCGGGACCTTCCTGTGGTGGAATCCCATGTAGTTGACAAAGATGTGGAAGTCTATACTGGCGAATGGGGGATCGCTGTCAGACTTGACCACTTTGGGGACCCCATATGTGGAGAATATCTGGTCTAACGCTAGAATCACTGCTGTGGTGGCTTTGGATGGCACTATCTCCACTTCGGGATAGCTTGAGTGCTCATCTAATGCGACTAGCACATTTTCCCCCAATCTCAGTGGGCCATAAAAGACAATCACAACCTCCTCTCATATTCCCTCCGGGAGGGGTGCCATGTACTGCGGCTCGGTAAATGCAGGGGTTTGCAGGCTGAGGCACAAGTGGCATGATTTCAGTGTTGTCTCGATAATTTTGTCCATGCCTGGACCAATACATTCCTCCGGAGCATGCGCTTTATGGTTTTCATGTGCAATGTCAACTGCGCGCTGGTGAAGAGACGCTGGCAGCAGGATCCAGTCCCCTTTGAGTATCAGGGAAGACAGAGAGAGTTCATCCTCAGACCTTGCAAGGTACTTCAACAGGGGTCTGTCAAGTCTCTGGTTGTTCTGTATTGATGACTCGGCTGAGTTCCATCGTCCATACAGGATGCATGAGGTTGCGAGGGCTAGAGTTGCGTCTTCAGTGGTGCACCTGTCAGTTCTGCCAATGCGATTGCTTGTGGCACCGCGTGGTGAATGATGTCGAACCCATAGACCTAGGGCCCTTTAAGACGAGGTAGCAATACTTAGAGATGGATGGGGATGCAGAACTTACTCATACATCAATAATCAAACTGCCTCAGGAACTTGGCGAAACGTAGTGCTGTTTTATTTGCAATTATCTAAAACAGTTACAACGGACATCAACGGATGTTGCAAAGCATGATCTTGGTGAATTTCATAATAAACACAACTTTTATAATCAAAACTCATCATCATTTACATCACACTACGTGGCAAACTACAGAAACCTACTTAGGGATGTGGTAGGTTTACAGGGAATATCAAGGTATACATTCCATACTGATGGGGGTTGTGATTGGGTCTCTAACATCAGGTGGACAACTTAGCCCATCCTGTAGTGCAAGTCATCTTCATCGTCATGAAATATACGACAATTCATTGGTTACACAAACTATAGGGCTCTCTGTTACGTGGCCCTCTACAATTGGTTGGCACACTTGTACCGTTCTGAAATATTCCACACGCTAGCAGCATGCAGGCTGGTATGCCAGGTGTCTGTGGGCTGGTCTTGACCATAGCCTTGCACATAATTAGCCTGACATCTATCATCACTCTTGCTGTCTGCCAATCAATTAAGGCTTTGAACGTGGCCTTGCAGAAGCTCTCTGTGCCTGAGAATAAAAGGGAGTGTGGCATGGTTTTATCTTCTGGTTTTGGTGTAGCTTGACCCAATAGTCTTATTTTCATCTGACCATATGACTGGAGACCGTGTTTTCAAGCTCTTTGCTGCATATTATACTATTAAATGATGAACTCTGGACGCTTCAGTGATTTTCCATTCCATCTCAAACACAAGTTTGTTTCTGTCTCACGTTCATGTAGCTACTTGACAGACAACCAGGCTCACAGTGGCCTCAACTCTTGGTGCTGTGCGAGCCAAGCCTTTCTTGGATTCTCCTTCGCCATCAGCTATTTTCCAACTGCGCCACACTCAAGGCCTTTCCATTCACAGGGTTCAGGCTTTGCTAAAGTGCATTGTGAAACATCCAGGTTCTATATATTCCTATGTGTATACATTGGCGCATCGCCACAATCTATTCACTACATAGCCAGCCTCAAGATTACTTTGTCTACTTGCGTTACTGCATCTGTACAATTGCAAAATGGCTTTGCATTTTCTTCAGCGTTTCTTTGCATGAGCATTCTTATTTTGAGCCCAAAACATTGCTCATCTTTGACAACTCCTCTTCAGATCTTATAGAATGTCTATGTTCTTTTGTCTTGTGCATCTTTTCAGGGTGCGTCAATTATGCTCTTCATGACGTCACCAGTCTTCTTTCTCGCTCATTTTCATGCTTCTTCTGGGACTCTATCCAGAAGACCATCAATTCTTTGTGAATGCATATAGGGTTTTCTCAATGGATACCTTGTTTCCAGGATTATCTGCGGTACAGTCATCCTCACTGATACTGCACATGTCGCAATTTTCGGTTCCCAACATATAGGCAACATGGGGACGGAGCTTCTGGTAGGGGCTTTTGACTCTTCCTCTACACTCCCCCCTCTGGGTGATTCATCGACCAGTCTCTCATCAATCTTTACATCAAGACATCCTTATCTGAAGAAATGCTTTTTTGGAACCCATATCTTTATGACTCCTTTCAGGCATCCTGCTGATTTCAAATGGTCATCAACACTCCAGGTCATACAACTGCATTGCCCATTGCGACTGCATTAAATCCATCTTCCCACATAGGTCTTGTGGTTCATTAGGTACAGGAACTTAGTTCAATCAGGTGCGTGTATACTGACTTTCATGTAGTCTCTGATTTCTTCATCTGTTAGCTCTTTAGTTTCGAATCCTGATTCACCATCAATCGCAATCGTCATTCCTACGGCTTTCATCGCAGTCTTCTTGGATTGTGCGATTATTATCCTGATCACACAGAACCAAACATGATCATCACCAACAGGGCTCCAAGGAACATCCATTTTGGAACCCATGTGAAGATTGAGCCAAACCAGCTGTCATCAGCAATGTCTTCCACTTCGTCTTCCATATTGACATGTAGGTTTGTCAGCATCGTTATGGCCTCCATCAAGGTCCCATTCTCATCATCATGAGAAGGTATAAATATGCAACATGATTCTCCGATTTTGGCACAAACACCTTCATCCGTAGCTGTAATCCTGTCCAGAACATATCTGTTCTGTAGAGTCATCAGTCGTATGGCTCTTAGCTCCTCCTTGATAGCATTGAATTCCTTTATGGTGGTATTGATCGTCTGCATAAACTCCCATATGGTTATCTGTAACCATTTGGCATTCATCTTCACCTGGATCCTGGGCATAAAGATTGTCGTGAATATTGCTGAAGTCTGACTGCACAATCTATGGTCATATCGAATGGCATCAAAAGCTTCTATCGATTTAGCTGAGAAATAGTTCTCTCTCCTCATTCGATTCAAGAGCTCAGCGGATCTCTTTTCCCTAGGTGGGCATCTGCTTTTGGAAACTCACCAATGTTCAAGTCACCCTTAGGAATCACCAATACTGGAAAATGAACCATCATGATGGAACATAGTCATCCCCAGTCTCTGGGCAGCTTCATGTAAGCTCTAGATCCACAGGCCCAGTAGTTATCCATTATCATTACTGTCCCGTCCTTCATTTCTGGTACATCAAAAGTTTGTCTGCACTGTTGATTCTCTCCAACTTTTCTTGTGCCATTGTTTCTGAAACACAGCTCTGCACTGGCCAAAAGAACTTTCTGTAATGGACCTCCTTTGTCTTTGACCCACATCAGAAGCTTTGCAAGTCTCGAACAGAGAGGTTTGCATCCATTTTCCACTCGTTCAATAACTGGCTTGTGATGACCAGTTACTGCCACAGCTCTGCATATGACTAAGCCTTCTTCCCAGCCATCTGGAGAAAGTGCTGTTCCCCAGATTCGCTTCTGGCCTCTTTTTTATTTTATTTTATTCGGATTTGTGGAGCCCACGTCAGCCCGGGGGCATTGTGGCGCTTGTTACAGACATATCTTAGTTGCATGTACACGAGTAATACATAAATGTACAGGAGCAAGTATGACATTTGTACAAATTTACAGTGCAGTATATTTACATGGGTTCGCGAGTGTTACATATTATTGGGCAAGGAAAGAGGTCTTCAGTTTCCTATGAAAAATCGGTTCCAGGACTTGGCAACAATGTAGGGGAAGCTTAGGCCACCAGCTTTGGCTCTTTTGATGCGTGGGATATGGAGTAAATTGGTGTATTGCGTCCTGGTGGGACGTGAGGAGGAGGGTTTGGAGATGGTCTCTGATAGGTAGGAAGGGGCGGAAAGAGAGAAGCATTTGTGTGTGAGGGTGAGGATTTTGAGTGTAATCTGCTCTTTGGCCGGGAGCCATTGGGCTGAGTGTCTGGCCTGGGAGATATGCTCTTTTCTTGGGATGCTAAGAGCTGCGCTGAGAGCATTGTTCTGTGTGACTTGTAGTCTGTTTAGGTTTTTTGCCCATGTACCTGCTAGTAGGGAATTGCAATAGTCCAGTTTGGCTCCAATGGTTTCTCTGGCTATTGAAAGGCAGTTAGGTTTTGAGAGGTATGGTTTGATGGCGTTTATTAGTTTGGTGGTATGCGTAGATGAGGAAGTGATTGCGCTGACTTGTCTGGTCATTGATAGTGAGGAGTCTAGGTATACTCCCAGTGTCTTTACAGCTGTGGATACGGGGATGATTGAGTTGTCAATGGAGAAGTTGGCGTACAGTTTATCCAGTTTGTTTAGGGTGCTCTGTTGACCTAGTATCATGATTTCAGTCTTGTCTCTATTAAGGCAGAGGCCATTAACTGCCATCCAAGCCTGGATGATGGAGTAGATCGTGTGGAGTGCCTTGGCATCTTCGTGGTAGGATCCTGAAAGAGGTAAAGTACTTGTGTGCCGTCTGCATAGTTTGTGTGCGTGATACCATGTGAGTCGAGCTTGTCAAAGAGAGGCTTAGTGAACAAGTTGTAAAGTGTGGGTGCAGTGCAGGATCCTTGAGGGACCCCGCAGTGTATTGTAGTGTGTGTGGTGTTAGCAGTGTCCGAGAAGACTTTCCCTCGAGGAAGGAGGTGACCCAGAGAGCTGATTCTTTAGAGAAATTAGGTGAGTGTGTGAGGTGTGAGGTGAGGGTCTTGTGATCAACCAGATCGAATGCGGCTGAAAGATCCAGGAGGAGCAATAGGGCTGGCTTGCCCTTATCCATGATTTGGGTGACCTGACTCTTTAGAGCCAACAGGACTGTTTCGGTGCTGTGTCCTTTCCGGAAGCCCGATTGCCTGGTCCCTAGGATGGAGTGGGTTTCCAGAAAGTGTTGGATTTGGCAGTGTGCGGGTTTGTCCAGTAGTTTCAAGAGGAATGGCACTGTAGTTATCGGTCTGTAGTTGTTGGGTTGTAGGGGGTCGAGGGTAGTTTTTTTTAGCAGGGGGTGGACCCAGGCCTCTTTGAGGCTAGCCGGGATAATGCCTGATTTAAAGGACGCATTGATGAAGGCCGTGAAGAGCGGCGCAAAACAGTCTGCGCACTCTTTGATGAGCTTGGGTGGGCATATATCACCTTTGCAAGGGGAGGGTTTGAGATTTTTTAGTAAGTTGATAACTTCTGGTTCAGTGACGTCCCTGAAGGAGAAGTCAGTTATGGTGGGCTTGTATGAGGCGGGTGTGGATTTGGTAGGTTTGGTTCCTGTCTGTTGAGGTAAGGCTTAGCAGTGGTCCTTGATTTTCTTTTGGAGAAGGTCCATTTTCTGTAGCATGGCAGCTTGGATACTAGCACACCAAGCTTCATCTTTGATTATTTCATCCGGTGTATTGGGGGAGAGATGAGTTTGTTAAAAATGGCAAAGATCTCTTTAGAGTGCGATTAGGCATTGGAGATACGTGTGTTGAAGGCGTTGGCTTTGGCAGCGGTGATGGCTGTTTTTGTATTGGTGGGGGATTAAGTTGAATTTGTTTTTGGCACGGCTGCAGGGGTTGGTTTGGCAGTTCTTTAGTGCTTCTCTTTTGCGGGAGTGCATTGAGTGCAGTTCTTCAGTGAACCAAGAGTTGGTGTGTAGTGATTTATTTTCTTTTTTCCATTCGAATGGCGCTATTTCATTTATGGCTTTAGTGATGACATCTTTGTAGATATCTGCTAGAATATTGGGGTCATTAGCGAATGGGGGTGCTAGTTCGGGGGTGTTGAGATAGAGGCGCAGGTTATCCTCTTTAAGCTTTTTAGAGCTTCTGACTTGTGCTGCGATTGCAGGGGTCAGAGTTTTGTGGTTTTTGGTGATGGGAACAGAGAATTCGATACAGTTGTGGTCGGTCCAGGGCAGTGAGGCGTTAGAGGTGATAGTAGAGAGGCAATTATGGTCCACGATCCAATCTAGAATGTGGCCTTTGGAGTGAGTTGGACTTTCTACTTTCTGGGTGAAGCCTATGTCACTAAGCTCCTTGGTGAGTGTGACCGCAGGTTTGTCTTTAGCATCATTGAATCCCAGATTGAGGTCTCCTAGTAAGAGGGTCTTAGTGGAGCTTTTGATATTATTGCTGAGGATGTGAATGATGTTTTCCTGAGAGTCAGGGGTGAGGCCTGGGAGGCGGTATAGTAAGTGAATATTGATGGTGCTGTTGGGTGCCAGTGTGAGTTTGGCCGATAAGAGGTCAGAGTTGTTGGACGTGGAGTGACTGATAGGTCGGAGCTGGAGGTTCTCCTTGTGGATGAGGGCTACTCCGCCTCCTATTAGTTCAGGAGAGTTATTGGTCGAGGGGTGACTGACAAGTCGGAGCTGGAGGTTCTCCCTGTAGATGAGAGCTACTCCGCCTCCTATTCGTTCAGGTCCTGTCTGAGTATGGTGAAGCCAGGTGGTAGTGCAAGTGCAATGGCGGGGCCTGATGCTTCATGTAGCCATGTTTCTGTGATGGCCAATAGGTCAATGCTGTTATTGTTGGTTATGAGGTCGTGAATATCTGATGCATGAGCTGGGATTGAGCGGACATTGAGGAGGGCACATTTTATGTGAGGTGTGTGTACTTTGTTAGTGGAGGCATGGGTGTTGGATGTGTCTGATATGTTATGTGTGGTGACATTGTGGGGTATGGTTTGGATGGTGGGTAGTTGTTTGCAGGTGTGTGGATGTTCAGTGCGAGGAATGGGTTTGGAAGTGGTGCGGGAGTTCAATCCATAGTTTCTGTGTTCTATGAGAGGGGGTTGTGTGCTGATTTCTGCAGTCAGTGTGCGAGCTCTAAGTCTTTCTAGTCTATACATTATTGTGATGCAGGGTGCAGGGGCTGCGTCTGTAAGAGGTGAGTGTGTTTGTGAGGTATCCAGGGCAGTGGGTTGAGTGGGATTGGTGAAGGGGCTTTGTGGAGTAGGTGTGAGGCGGCAGAGTGCGGTGTAAGGTTGGAGAGCAATGAGTGTTGCAAGGAGGGTGAGCAGCGTGGTGGTGGCAGCGGAGAGCTTGCAGGAAGCTATGGGCATGATTGTATGCTGGGAGGGCAGGGGGCAGTGGAGGGCACAGTCAAATTGGGCCGGGTGGCCTCGGCCAGTGGTAGGCAGGAACAGAATGGCTCAGAGTGGGCTGGAAAGCATCCTGAGGCACAATCAAAATGGCGGTGTGGCCTAGGAAAAACAAAAGGCACAATAAAAGTGGCAGTGTGGCCTAGGAACAACCAAAAGGCACAATCAAAATGGCAGTGTGGCCTAGGAACAACAAAAGGCACAATCAAAATGGCAGTGTGGCCTAGGAACAACAAAAGGCACAATCAAAATGGCAATGTGTCCTAAGAACAACCATAAGGCACACTCAAAATGGCAGTGTGGCCTAGGAACAACAAAAGGCACAATCAAAATGGCAGTGTGGCCTAGGAACAACAAAAGGCACAATCAAAGTGGCAGTGTGGCCTAGGAACAACAAAAGGCATAATCAAAATGGCAGTGTGGCCTAGGAACAACAAAAGGCATAATCAAAATGGCAGTGTGGCCTCGGAACAACAAAAGGCACAATCAAAATGGCAGTGTGGCCTCGGAACAACAAAAGGCACAATCAAAGTGGCAGTGTGGCTTAGGAACAAAAAAAGGCACAATCAAAATGGCAGTGTGGCCTAGGAACAACAAAAGGCACAATCAAAATGGCAATGTGGCCTAGGAACAACAAAAGGCACAATCAAAATGGCAGTGTGGCCTAGGAACAACAAAAGGCACAATCAAAATGGCAGTGTGGCCTAGGAACAACAAAAGGCACAATCAAAATGTCAATGTGGCCTAGGAACAACAAAAGGCACAATCAAAATGGCAGTGTGGCCTAGGAACAACAAAAGGCACAATCAAAATGGCAGTGTGGCCTAGGAACAACAAAAGGCACAATCAAAATGGCAGTGTGGCCTAGGAACAACAAAAGGCACAATCAAAATGGCAGCGTGGCCTAGGAACAACAAAAGGCACAATCAAAATGGCAATGTGGCCTAGGAACAATCATAAGGCACAATCAAAATGGCAGTGTGGCCTAGGAACAACAAAAGGCACAATCAAAATGGCAATGTGGCCTCGAAACAACAAAAGGCACAATCAAAGTGGCAGTGTGGCCTAGGAACAAAAAAAGGCATAATCAAAATGGCAGTGTGGCCTAGGAACAACAAAAGGCACAATCAAAGTGGCAGTGTGGCCTAGGAACAACAAAAGGCACAATCAAAATGGCAGTGTGGCCTAGGAACAACAAAAGGCACAATCAAAATGGCAGTGTGGCCTAGGAACAACAAAAGGCACAATCAAAATGGCAGTGTGGCCTCGGAACAACAAAAGGCACAATCAAAGTGGCAGTGTGGCCTAGGAACAACAAAAGGCACAATCAAAATGGCAGAGTGGCCTAGGAACAACAAAAGGCACAATCAAAGTGGCAGTGTGGCCTCGGAACAACAAAAGGCACAATCTAAATGGCAGTGTGACCTAAGAAAAACCAAAAGGCACAATCAAAATGGCAACGTGTCCTAAGAAAAACCAAAAGGCACAATCAAAATGTCAATGTGGCCTAAGAACAGCAAAAGGCACAATCAAAATGTCAATGTGGCCTAGGAACAACAACAGGCACAATCAAAATGGCAGTGTGACCTAAGAAAAACCAAAAGGCACAATCAAAATGTCAATGTGGCCTAAGAACAGCAAAAGGCACAATCAAAATGGCAGAGTGGCCTAGGAACAACAAAAGGCACAATCAAAGTGGCAGTGTGGCCTAGGAACAACAAAAGGCATAATCAAAATGGCAGTGTGGCCTAGGAACAACAAAAGTCACAATCAAAATGGCAGCGTGGCCTAGGAACAACAAAAGGCACAATCAAAGTGGCAGTGTGGCCTAGGAACAACAAAAGGCACAATCAAAATGGCAATGTGTCCTAAGAACAACCATAAGGCACAATCAAAATGGCAGTGTGGCCTAGGGAAAAAAAAGGCACAATCAAAATGGCAGTGTGGCCTAGGAACAACAAAAGGCACAATCAAAATGGCAGTGTGGCCTAGGAACAACAAAAGGCACAATCAAAATGGCAATGTGGCCTAGGAACAACAAAAGGCACAATCAAAATGGCAGTGTGGCCTAGGAACAACAAAAGGCACAATCAAAATGGCAGTGTGGCCTCGGAACAACAAAAGGCACAATCAAAATGGCAGTGTGGCCTCGGAACAACAAAAGGCACAATCAAAATGGCAGTGTGGCCTAGGAACAACAAAAGGCACAATCAAAATGGCAGTGTGGCCTCGGAACAACAAAAGGCACAATCAAAATGGCAGTGTGGCCTCGGAACCACAAAAGGCACAATCTACTCATGAAGTGGCAGTGTGGCCTAGGAACAACAAAAGGCACAATCTAAATGGCAGTGTGGCCTCGGAACAACAAAAGGCACAATCAAAATGGCAGTGTGGCCTCGGAACCACAAAAGGCACAATCTACTCATGAAGTGGCAGTGTGGCCTAGGAACAACAAAAGGCACAATCAAAATGGCAGTGTGGCCTCGGAACAACAAAAGGCACAATCTAAATGGCAGTGTGACCTAGGAACAACAAAAGGCACAATCAAAATGGCAGTGTGGCCTCGGAACAACAAAAGGCACAATCAAAATGGCAGTGTGGCCTCGGAACCACAAAAGGCACAATCAAAATGGCAGTGTGGCCTAGGAACAACAAAAGGCACAATCAAAATGGCAGTGTGGCCTAGGAACAACAAAAGGCACAATCAAAATAGCAATGTGGCCTAGGAACAACAAAAGGCACAATCAAAATGGCAGTGTGGCCTAGGAACAACAAAAGGCACAATCAAAATGGCAGTGTGACCTAGGAACAACAAAAGGCACAATCAAAATGGCAGTGTGGCCTCGGAACAACAAAAGGCATAATCAAAATGGCAGTGTGGCCTAGGAACAACAAAAGGCACAATCAAAATGGCAGTGTGGCCTAGGAACAACAAAAGGCACAATCAAAATGGCAGTGTGGCCTAGGAACAACAAAAGGCACAATCTAAATGGCAGTGTGACCTAGGAACAACAAAAGGCACAATCAAAATGGCAGTGTGGCCTCGGAACCACAAAAGGCACAATCTACTCATGAAGTGGCAGTGTGGCCTAGGAACAACAAAAGGCACAATCAAAATGGCAGTGTGGCCTCGGAACAACAAAAGGCACAATCTAAATGGCAGTGTGACCTAGGAACAACAAAAGGCACAATCAAAATGGCAGTGTGGCCTCGGAACAACAAAAGGCACAATCAAAATGGCAGTGTGGCCTCGGAACCACAAAAGGCACAATCAAAATGGCAGTGTGGCCTAGGAACAACAAAAGGCACAATCAAAATGGCAGTGTGGCCTAGGAACAACAAAAGGCACAATCAAAATAGCAATGTGGCCTAGGAACAACAAAAGGCACAATCAAAATGGCAGTGTGGCCTAGGAACAACAAAAGGCACAATCAAAATGGCAGTGTGACCTAGGAACAACAAAAGGCACAATCAAAATGGCAGTGTGGCCTAGGAACAACAAAAGGCACAATCAAAATGGCAGTGTGGCCTAGGAACAACAAAAGGCACAATCAAAATGGCAATGTGGCCTAGGAACAACAAAAGGCACAATCAAAATGGCAGTGTGGCCTAGGAACAACAAAAGGCACAATCAAAATGGCAGTGTGGCCTCGGAACAACAAAAGGCACAATCAAAATGGCAGTGTGGCCTCGGAACAACAAAAGGCACAATCAAAATGGCAGTGTGGCCTAGGAACAACAAAAGGCACAATCAAAATGGCAGTGTGGCCTCGGAACAACAAAAGGCACAATCAAAATGGCAGTGTGGCCTCGGAACCACAAAAGGCACAATCTACTCATGAAGTGGCAGTGTGGCCTAGGAACAACAAAAGGCACAATCTAAATGGCAGTGTGGCCTCGGAACAACAAAAGGCACAATCAAAATGGCAGTGTGGCCTCGGAACCACAAAAGGCACAATCTACTCATGAAGTGGCAGTGTGGCCTAGGAACAACAAAAGGCACAATCAAAATGGCAGTGTGGCCTCGGAACAACAAAAGGCACAATCTAAATGGCAGTGTGACCTAGGAACAACAAAAGGCACAATCAAAATGGCAGTGTGGCCTCGGAACAACAAAAGGCACAATCAAAATGGCAGTGTGGCCTCGGAACCACAAAAGGCACAATCAAAATGGCAGTGTGGCCTAGGAACAACAAAAGGCACAATCAAAATGGCAGTGTGGCCTAGGAACAACAAAAGGCACAATCAAAATAGCAATGTGGCCTAGGAACAACAAAAGGCACAATCAAAATGGCAGTGTGGCCTAGGAACAACAAAAGGCACAATCAAAATGGCAGTGTGACCTAGGAACAACAAAAGGCACAATCAAAATGGCAGTGTGGCCTCGGAACAACAAAAGGCATAATCAAAATGGCAGTGTGGCCTAGGAACAACAAAAGGCACAATCAAAATGGCAGTGTGGCCTAGGAACAACAAAAGGCACAATCAAAATGGCAGTGTGGCCTAGGAACAACAAAAGGCACAATCTAAATGGCAGTGTGACCTAGGAACAACAAAAGGCACAATCAAAATGGCAGTGTGGCCTCGGAACCACAAAAGGCACAATCTACTCATGAAGTGGCAGTCAGGCTCTGGAATTAATGATACATAGTAAAAATGCAGAGTGCAGGAACGGCTCAGAGGCAGAAGTGCACAGTAAAGATGCTCAGTGTAAATGGGGCTCAGAGGCGAAATACACAGTAAAAATCCTAAATGCTAAAAGAAAATGGGGCTCAGAGGCAGGAGCACACAGTAAAAATGCAAAATGCAAATGGGGCTCAGAGGCATGAGCACACAGTACAAATGCTAAATGCAAATGGGCTCAGAGGCAGGAGCACACAGTAAAAATGCAAAATGCAAATGGGGCTCAGAGGCAGGAGCACACAGTACAAATGCTAAATGCAAATGGGGCTCAGAGGCAGGATTACACAGTAAAAATGCATAATGCAAATGGGGCTCGGAGGCAGGAGCACACAGTAAAAATGCTAAATGCAAATGGGGCTCAGAGGCAGGAGCACACAGTACAAATGCTAAATGCAAATGGGGCTCAGAGGCAAGAGCACACAGTACAAATGCTAAATGCAAATGGGGCTCAGAGGCAGGATCACACAGTAAAAATGCAAAATGCAAATGGGGCTCGGAGGCAGGATCACACAGTAAAAATTCATAATGCAAATGGGGCTCAGAGGCAGGATCACACAGTAAAAATGCATAATGCAAATGGTGCTCAGAGGCAGAGGTACACAGTAAAAATGCATCATACAAATGGGGCTCAGAGGCAGAGGTACACAGTAAAAATCCTAAATGCTAAATGCAAATGGGGCACAGGATCAGGAGCACACAGTCAAGGACTAAAATGCAAACTAAGCTCTACAGGCGTGACTACCTAGACAAAAAGCTGAATGTGAGTAGGGTATTGATGGTAAAGTATAATAACCTTATGCCTATGTTACCAGCTAAGGCTAGGGTATTGGAGGTTGGAGATTGCGGCATTGAGAGCTGGGTCATGAGCACTGTTTCAAAGTCAGTGAAGTGCTCTGCATGCCGTGTGCAGAATGAGTCAAGTGAATTGTTAGTGGCAGTTTCTTTCCTTGCAGCTTTGAACTTCTTCCTCAGTCTTTCCATGGCAGTTGAGCTTCCTGTTTATTTAACATCTGGTCCCATCTCCATTCATGCCTGTCTGTTCGTATCTTATCATATGATTTCTGGTGTATGCTCTTTCTCTTGTCTTCAAGTCTCGAGCATAATCATCTTCATCTGGGGATTTCCATTCTATCAACCATACCAAGGATGCTGTTTGACCCTGACATTGACCTCTTGTAAGACAGAGTGCAAGGTGAGTCAGGCAATGAGCTGTTTGAACATCTATTTCAATACCTGTGAATATCTTAGACTTTCCCATAGCATAAGGCAGGAGTGCACATACATAGCAATCCTCCTCAGAAGGAACTTTTTCCCACCTCTTTCATGTGCTGATACCACATATTGTTCCCCAAATGTGCAGTACTGTCTAAATAATCATTTAGTTCGTAATCATCCTCTCTTGCACTTCTCTTAGGTTTCTTTCTTGCCAAATGATCCTGCTATAATGACCATAAAGTACATCAAAAACAGTCCTCCCTCCAAAGGGAAGGCTAAGGCCACTTGTCACAGACATAGCTACCTCTACGTGAGCTACTGGAGTAGGGACAATCACCTACGGCCTCGACCTTCTTCCAGTGGCTAGTTCTGCCCAGGTGACTGGAGTGGGAAGGATTCATGGAACACATTCCCTTCTGGAACCATTAAAGTAAACAGTGTGAATCAATAGAACCAGGAAAACGATAATGGATGCTGAACAGACATAGATTATGCGCCAATACATTAGGCTCCACCATCGATGTCTCTTCAGACGTCGTTGACTCTGCTCACTTTCTGGAACTGCAATATGCTCTATAGACCACATGATTGCCTGTAATTACAAGGAAGGAAGGAAAAACTCGTTTTATTCAGGGAATCACGTTAGATGCTCCGGTAGTTGTCGAATTTGCTCTATGATCCCCCCAAGTAATCGGCTGATTGCTGGACGGTCTATAGGATCTCACATGAACACATAAGTGTTAGTGTATCACCAAATAAGATAAGGGCGTACTTAAAGCAAATAGTAAAACATCATGACAAGTAGTGTGTGGGCATTGTTGGTGGATAGGACCATCTGTTTGTCTATAATTGCTGCCAATAAATGTCTAATCGTCGGCCCATTTTTAGGATCTTGGACAAAAGTATGCATGTCAGTGCTATGCCCAACAAGAGCAGGGTAAGTTCTGAGTATAAATATGAAGACAGCAAAAAGTAGTCTGTGTATGTCAACATCTGATAACACCATGGGTACCTCCAAAGAGAAACTTAGTGAGAAACGAGTCAGGGAACTGCTCACTTTTCCAGTCGTCGAACAAAAAGTCCAAATTGGGCATTTTTCGTTTACTCCAGCACTCCACAGTTCAATGTCAGCAAACGCCTGTGGCTCAAGAACAGTAACTTCCTCACTCCTTGCTAGCAGCTACAAAGAGTGTCTCAGGGGAGCCCCAATACAAATGCACACTTTCATCTGTCTACTGGGCAATCTTTGGGTCCTTCTTCCTCGTCATTGATCGATTCTGCACATGCTGAACTCCTTCTCCTTGACTTGCTACTGAATGGGTTGGGGGTGCGTCAGCCACTCTAGCATAGATTTTCACATCTCCTAAGTGTTGTCTTGTGATGTTCCCTGCCCTCACCCCACCCCTGTTGCCCTGTGTTGTTCCCTGACCTCCCCACACCCCCTGTGTTGCCCTGTGTTGTTCCTTGCCCTCCCCACACCCCCTCTGTTGCCCTTGATGTTCCTGACCCTCCCCATGCCCCCTCCGTTGCCCCGTGTTGTTCCCTGCCCTCCCCACACCCCCTCTGTTGCCCGGTGATGTGCCCTGCCCTCTCCACACCCCCTCTGTTGCCCTGTGATGTTCCCTGCCATCCCCACACCACCTCCATTGCCCCGTGATGTTGGTATCCCCCCCACCACAACCATGGTCCCCCGTGATGTTCATATCACCCCACCACCATGGTCCCCCCATGCTGTTTATATGCCCCCCCACCCTTGTGCCCCCGTGATGTTTTATATCCCATCTCACCACCCTGAACCCCAGTGTTACGCTCACCTGGTTGTTGGGTCACGGTTGCAGCCCTCCCTGTGATGCGATCACTCTTGTCTTGCTCTCCCCCTGCGATTATGCTCTGGACTGCAGCAATTAGTAGCACTTCTCCTGCGTGGATATATAAGGGGAACGTGAGTATGCCAGTCTACGACCCTGGCCCCTTTCTTCCAGACCCATCCTCCCTAAGCGTGGTTTTCATGAGAATACGCTGTTCCTGAAAGGCTCACCTGATGATTGCTAATGATGAGCTCTCTGTCCTGCTGCTTCTAGCAGGGGTGCTTGTATGACTGGGGCCAAGTTCCTTCACTGGCCCCTCGCATGTGTAGTCCAGTCCATCTGCGACTAGTCCACTTCTCTGCAGGCAAGTGTTGTTCTGTTTTCTCTTTATCTCCTCTTGTCTGTTTGCGTTCAAATGGCAGTAACAGTCTGGTATCGTTCGTTCCAGTATTGCTGTCCGTTCTGTAAGTAATGTCTCTCTTTTGCTCTCTCCACACATAGGTGATGCTGCAGACCCGGAAGTTGCTGCGGAGCACAAGACGGAAGCCGCAGAGATGGAGAATGGCTCCACAAAGGTCAGACAACTGGTAAATTGTCTTTTAGGGATGCGCGCTAGGATTAACTGCGGCACGACCTTCAGTTAAATTGTTGATGAATGTTCTAATCTTGTTTTTTCGTTTCCTTCACAGGGACCAGCTTCAGAGGTGAAGAGCGCGGTGTGAGGCAGACTCAAAAACAGGATCGCTGGTCCCAGAGGACGCACACGAAGATGGAAGGATGAACGTCGGTTTCCAAGGTGTGAATATGCAGGTAAGGCACTGGAATCCAAGAGGTAAGTCTGCTGACCCAGGCGGCGGTAAGCGTTACTTTGAACGCGAGTGCAAATTAACGCGAAGCACAGGCCTTGGAGCTGGAGGAGCTTATATAGCTGAGCTCCTGTGCCACGCCCACTAGTCCTGGTCCGCCTGCCACACCTTGCCCCTCCTAATATCTGCACGTGCGGCTCAATCCAAGGGAATGGGAAAACGCCTAACTGTATTCACGTGGGCCTGCAGCAAGGCACGTGAAAGAAAATAAAGAGCTCTGATCCCACAATAAAGTGTTCCTGTTTATATTTGTACATGAGCCTGGCGCCAACGGAGTCCAGTCGGACCCCCTGTGTTTGTATGTCCCAAAGGGACGAGAATGGGTTAAGTGTCCCTGGTGGTGTGGGGCCTGTGTCCTGGAGCCAGTGACCATGACACCCAATGATGTGTATATCGCCCGACTACCACTGTTCCCCTGTGATGTTTGTATCCCACACAACCCTGGTCCCCTGTGATGTTTATATCCCCCCCACAATCCCTGTACCCCTGTGATGTTCGTAACCCCCACCGCCCTGGTCCCCTGTGATGTTTATATCCCCCCACCACCCCTGTTCCCTTTTGATGTTTGTTCCCCCCACCAAACACTTTCTCCCATCAAAGTTGCAGATGTTGTCATGTTTCACCTTCGGTTCACTGTCACCCAACTTGTTGAAAAGTTTGGATTTTTCTCTTGACACTTGTCTTGGTGTCTCACCTTCCGACTCGTACGTTTGGCATGCTGTCTTCATTAATTTCTGGACACTTGACTTTTTCCACTTCGCCTTCTAAACTAAGTACGCTTGGTCGGACCAGGTTCATGTTTGTTTTTCATTTGGGCCATCCTGATTCCTTGCTCTCTGTAACACTGTGATTTACTGTCCTCTGCAACTATTTCTCTCTCCCTCTGCTCTCCCCTTCATTGCTTACTCTCTGTTCCCCCTTCCCCTCTTTTTTCTTGGCACTTATGCTATCAGTATTGTCCCTTGGACCTGTTATGATAGCACTAACTGTCTGTCTCCTCTCCCATTCCCTACTTGTTCCATTCTCCCTCAAGCACTATCTTAAATGTCATCAGCCTAGTACGATAGTTGCTTGTTTCGGTCTTTTCCTCCTTGTCTTCCCCCTAACCCCTTTTTGTATTCTCTGACTCTACCAGAAATGTTGTCAGGCCTAGTACGGTAGTTGCCTGTCTGTCTCCTTTACGCCTCCCTCTCCCTTCCTTCCTATTTGTTTTAGCATTTACACTATCTGAAATGTTGACAAACCGAGTACGATAGTTATTTCTCATTCTTATTGTTCATGGCCACTCAAGAATGTTTCTGTATTTTCACTTGTTCCATCCCTTGCTGTGAAGCACTTTGAAACACATTGTGTCTAGGAACTATATAAATAACCTATCATGTCATATCATATATCATATCATATCATATCCAAGCTCGTCTCCCTAGGACCTTGACTGCTGACAGAGTAATGTCCCCCACAACGAAAGGTCAGCTAAATCTAGACTCGTGCTACTTTCTTGTGAAATTCCTTATGAGAACCTTATATTCAGCAAACAATTTAGTTATACATAGTCTCTCAGGTCCGTTTGCTGTATGGCCTTCGTCTGTGTTCTAAGACCGACACCACGTCCGCTTGACTTGATCTGAAATGACAGAGATACTAGTGGTCATACATGTTAAGTACGCACGTAGCTCATCTCTTAACAATTCTGCAGTTGTCTGGGCATCACTCCTAGTTCTCGATGGAGGAGTTAGAGGCGTTCTCATTTGCCTCCCTGTGACTAGTTTGTGTGTTGTGAGGTGGTGGTCAGAGCCAGGCTGATTTCTCAATGCATATAATGCAAAGGGCAGGCAATGGAGCCACCCCTTTTTCAGTGTCAGTTTTGATTTAGCTATTCTCTCCTTGAGCAGGCGGTTAAGACTCAAATATTCCGTTCACTTGCGGGTGATAAGCAGAAGAAAACTTGTGTTTAATGCTAAGCAATAAGCTAATCTGTTCAAATTCCTCATTCACAAAATGGGGGCCATTATCAGATCTCAACACCTCACATACTTCCCATCTAGGAAATACTTCTCGAACTAAGAACTTCACAGCACAAGTGCCATCAGGATGTGTGCATGGATCAGCCTCAATCCGTCTCTAGAACGGGCACACTCCCAATATCATATACTTATAGCCATTACAAATCTGCAGCATATCAACATAATCAATATGTAAATGCTGAAAAGAACCATTTGGTCAAGGAATTACTCCTCTGACTGTTCGCAGTGTGTGCCCAGCCATAAACGTTTGACCTACGATGCAATTTTCTACATAAAAAGCAACGTGTACTAACAGGTTCGTTACGAACCATTCCTCTGCAGTGGTTGCTGCGAGGTTCTCCCTAGTGACATGCGCAGGGTATTGTAGCTGTTCTAACACCACCCTTAATAAGGCTACAGGCATCACCGGTTGTTAGGCAGAATCACCTGCAGTACCCTTTGGGAACACTACAGGTAATTAGGACTACAAGTGTAAGCACAATTTCACCTTTGGTACAAGCCCGTACTACACAGTAAAGTGGTAGCGATGGCTGAGCAGCCAGACTTATCTCAAAGGTTTAAGTGAGCAGTAGAACTAGTTACACAAAGGACCCATCAATACAGTGATTCAAGTAAACACTTACTCAAGGTTTCTCAGTAAAAGAATATACATTTATTTACTCAATCGTTTATAAAACATTACACTAGCACAAGCAGCTGAATATTACACACTAATATACCACAAAAATCCAACCGGTAAGTAATTGAACAAGTTTAGCTCAAAGATAAAGTGTGAGCAAAACAACACTTCAGATACTTAAGAAGGGGGAAAAGACAAGGTTATAAGAATAAACAGCCCAAATACATTCATAGGCAGGGCAAAGTGTTTCAGTTAAATACAACCAGCAATTCTTCTCAATAGGCCTGGGCCAAAGTCAATGGTTCAGAGTCTTTTGTATAAGATAGTACAGTTCTGGAATGTAAGTCTTTGCCACAGATTTTTAAAGGATTTGCCTAGGTGAAAAGTTTGACGAATATTTAGGGAAGGACAAGCCTTCGTAGTTGAGGAAAGTTTCACGCACTTTCTCGATGGCCAAAAAGATTTCCAGACTGCGTTTGCACAGTACCTTTTAAATGAAGAAAGCTGTAGCTGAGGCAATTGTTCCTGGCAGTTCGAGCAGATCTCGCTGTTCCTGTGCTTCAGTCGTGGGGAAAAGAAGGAGGACATCGGGAGGTTCCTACACTGCCCTGGGAAGAGGCCAAAAGCTGTAGCAAGACGTCGGTTTAAGGTGTGAGTGCCTTAAAGTTCCCCTGGTTTCCTTCCCTCTGGCTATCTGGTTTTCAACAGCACTCTGATGAAAATTCGACCAGAATAGGAAGGTATAGAGGTGGCTTGCGAGTTGGTTGTTCCCAGCAAACTCAAGGGGAGAAGTTAACCTTGAAGGGCTTCTCTGTCGTCGGAGTTTCAGGTAATTCGGACCTGTAGCAGGGCTTCACCGGTCCTCCAGGAGTTGCAGCAGTCCTCTGCCTTCCTCTCCTCTTCGGTTCTTTCGTTCCAGTGGTCGACTCTGCTTTTCAAGTCCCAGAGACCTGCTTTTAAACAGTTTCCCCCATTCATCCCAGCATGGCTGTCACTCACACACCAGAGTGCATTCAGGTCTCCAAGGAGACTAAGCACAGGGAGCTTCGGCCACCTCCCTCACATCCTGTCCACCCAGACACTCAGGCACCAGAGGAGGGCTTCAGTACAGAAGCCCACTAAAGGGCACGAACAAAGGGACCAAACCTGGTTTGGCGCGCAGAGACAAACACAAGAACTTTTCCTAAAAGAAATGGTGAAAAAAGATGACCGGAGTCTGTTTTTACAGATAGGTCTGAGGCGCCATATTAAAAACATGACTACCCCTGATTTTGAGTTACCGTTGTTAGCGGCCGTGAAAAATCACGGTAGTTGATCTAAACCACTGCCACCAGCCATTTAAAATAGGAAAAGGTAACATTTGACTGTTACACGAGTGTTTTGACTCAGGGGAAGCTAGGCAACCCCTCCAGCACTCTATAGTAAGATAGGGTGTGCTGAGTCAGTAAATTTGAAGAGACCAGTAAAATCAATTTAATTTTACATGTCCTGGGAGACAGTAGTCAGACCCAGAGAAGGTATTTAAACCTTGGGGAGTCTGAGAGACACTCCTGTGCCACTGCACTGAAGGTGCTGTGTGACACACAGAAAAAGATGATGCCACTGGAGTTGTTTTTAAAACTCCATAACCAAAGAACACAAAAGAAAACACACATCAAAATATATGAAAGAGTGGGGAAAAAAGGCTCACACTCTTTCAGGGTAAAAAATTAAATCCCAGAAATCCAGCAAAGTTGCTGGGGGTCTCCAAAGGTAACGGAAATTAGCACATTTGGAGAATTCTCCCTCACACCGGTTTACCAGTGCTGTCTCATCACCACAGTGCTTCGGAAGGGGATAAAGAACACCCCCTGCGCGTCCACAGGTCTTTCTCTTCCTGTGGAGCTCCACCTTGAAACTCCATTAACTGCGTTCATGACAAATGATTAAAGCTTTGATCGAATTGATCGATTTGTGCATTTTCATTGCAATGCGCACAAGCAAGCGGCAAGGTTTGCATCTCCAAAGATGGCCACCGCTGTTTGAATTCGGCATCCCTAGAGTAGTAAATGCTCTCTGCCATCTGATTGGACAGGCGCATCCTCTTAACCAATTGTGGGGCACCGGCAGGCTTCAGCCGGCCCCCAACAAAGGCACCTAACTAAGTCTCCTGTCCTGAGCCTGTCGAGAGACGTCAACGTCAGGAATCCATGCCCAATGTGGTCGCACCTTCTCCTGCCACATCACTACTACTGCCTACTCTGCCACTAAAGACAACACCCATACCGGCTATCAAATCCGCGGTGCGCTACCGTAGCTGACTCCCGCTCCTCACCGGTAAGCCTTGCCATGCAAAACCAGAACTGTGAAATCCTCCCAAGTGACTATTCATTGCTATTCATACTTAGCAGGTTACTAGGGTGCCCGACTAAGTAGTACGCCTCCTACTGAACGTTATTAGCTCTTGCTTAGTGACTTGTTTGCTTAAAATGCCATTGTCCACTTTGAATTACTATCTGTACCTACTGAATGTTTTTCCCAATAAGATTGTGATGTAATACTTATTTTGAAAAACTTTTTGCATTTAGCCATTGACTCGCTTATTAAAATTGCTTTGAAATTGTATCATAAAATACTCGGCTTACCTGCATAGTAGAATACCAAAAATGCAATCCTTACTACACCAATAACTGCAACACGGATTTGCCGCTGCCTGGCATTTCATCTTCTCACGTTTGCCCACTTAGCCACTACTGCCACATACACAGCATTATGACCACTGAGACGATTGCATTAGCCATCCCTCACTCTTACGTGACAGTTAACACTGCTGTCATCACACTGTTACCTTTTATCGTCATAGCTATCGCCTGCAGCTCACAGCAACTGTTTACCATATTCAGCAAACCACCCAGCCTATCCTTGACTGCAATGCTAGCCTCCTTCGTCCTAACGTACTCACTCCACCTCTTAGTCCTGCACACCAGCACTTTTGCCAAACCCATGCAGCCCCGTCAGTCAGCTATGCCCACCCAACAAGATAGTAGCACCACAGACATCTGACCCTGCTCTCAGGGGGCCTTCATTCATCTAGGCACAGGCCTGGCACGCATCTAATGCCCCAGGCGTCACCCACTTCCCTTTCCCACTCCATTTCTGCCCAACACAGCAGCCTTCTCACCCACCTCAAATAATTACCCCATCTAGGCGCCATGTGACGGGCAATTCTTTGTTCAAGAACCCAAAATGCCTTGAACACACCCACAAGACCCTCACTGGGTTCAACAAGGAGAGCTTGACTCTCCTCCCGCACCTACCAATGCCCCAGAGCAACTTGATCGCTGACCATCCCTCCCTCCAACCACATCAGTACCACCAACAGCAATCCATCTAGACAAACTTCACCCTGCACGCATAAGACAACTACCCCCACTACATCACCACAACGCTACCCCCACACTTTATACCATAATATACAGCACGACAATACAGTCCACTCACCATCTCCCCTATCCCATACAGTTCTCACCACCTCGCTTGAATAGCTCCTCAAAGGTGCCTCCCTGAACGTGCATGACCTTATCCTAGAATTCCATCTAGACTTCCGAGTTATGACCGAAACTTGGCTCCTCCCAGCATCAGGCCAGCTACTCTCACTAGCTATCCCCATCCCGAATACACCATCCTCAGATCTGACTGCCGTGATGCCACTAGAGGAGGTGTTGCCATCATTTTTAAAACCACCTTACAGTTCAGAGAATGTAAAATTGAGACCTTAGCAGGCTATGAACTCCTAGCCCTCAAATTAACCACTGACCCTAAAACCGCCATCAATTTTCTAATAGAGTACAAAGCACCTAGCTCCTCCAACAGCCCAGACATAGATTTCCCTTTACTAATGACCCCTCGTCTCAAACCCAAAATGAAACTTATACTCCTAGGAGACATTAATCTGGGTTTCAACGATGTAAGTTATCACAAAGCCACTGCTTTCCACAAGCACTTTCTTGAAAAGCAATTTACACAAATTGTCAACGCCCCAACCCATGTAAAAGGTAGAATTTTAGATTGGATCCTAACATTGAATACTACACTCACCCTAGAAGACATCATAGAGATGCCTAGGAAAGATCACTTCTTAATTCGATTTACTATTTCCACAACCAACGTCAAAGTCTCGCCACCAACACCCCCTATCCCCATAGTGGTGAGAAACACACGCAAACTCACTGCAGAAAAACTGACCCCCATCCTGAACAAATTATTTAATGCACAGTTCCCAGTTGTTTCTAATCCATACAGAATCTAAACTGTCTGGATAAGGTCTAAACTGCCAAGATCCCAACAAAGCAACCCTTTGTTCAAAGACGAACTTGTCGAATTTAGAAGAAATAAAAGAGCTCTAGAGCACTTAACCAGAAAAAAAACCTCCAGCGAATCTAAAAAAGAACTTCAGTCAATCTCCAAAACCTATAAACTCACAGTGATCACCCACAAAGCCAACTCCCTGAACCCACGCATTACCAATTGTTAGGCGGAATCCTGTGCAGTTCCCTTGGGGAACACTGCAAAAAGATTAAGACTACAGGAGTAATAATAATAATAATAATTTGGCATCTATATAGCGCTACGAACCCTCAGGTATCTGAGCGCAGCTTATTATTACCCATGGTGTGTGGTGCTCATTTATTGACCTCGGAAGGATGAAAGGCTGAGTTTGGCCCAGCCGGGATTCGAACCTGCTTTAGCAGGCTCTGCACGGATGTCAAAGCTATAGCCTGCTAAGGTCTCCATTTTACATTCTCTGTGCCACTTGACCGGCTAAGTAGTAAACCAAATTGGTAGCAGTCTGCACCACCCAGATTTACCTGGTAGCTGTGGCTGAGCAGTCAGACTTCTCTCAAGAAGAGTTAGGCAGTATGCAAAGTATACACAATAGGTACTCAGACACAATAGCCCAAGCAAACACTGACCAGAGCTTGGTATCAAAAGTATATAATTATTTATTTAAAACACTCTTTAGGAAATACACTAGCACTATAGAGCAAAGCAAGTTCAAACACAATCAGCAAAAGTATACACACCTCCCTTCATATTTATTTAGACAAGTCTAAGTCAAAACGCCACTATTTGTAAAAACAGATGCGAGCGCTTAACTTAGATGGCACTCCAATAATTAAGTTAGAGGGAGAGAAAAAGACAGGTCATGAAAATAAAACAGTTCCCAACAATTTTCTAAGGCCACAGCAAGGTAGTGAAGGCAGAGTCTACTGTAGAGCGAAAGTTCTTAGGCCAGGGCCACTTTAAATGGAGCAAAGCGAAATGTGCCCAAGATCACACAGTTTAAAAATGCACTCAAGTCTTTGTAAAAAATGTTCATAAGAGGTTGGTTTGATGCAAAAGATAAAGTTAGAAGTTCTGGGGGCCAACCCAGTTGGAAAGCCAAGGATTTAAGGGTCACCTTTAGCGATCTGAAGAAAGGGAGGCCAGGCAGAACACAGTACCTTTAAAAGTGAGGAAACTCCAGCGGTGGCAGTTGTTCCTTGCAGCGGGTGCAGTTCATGGTTTCGACCAGGGGAAGAGAAGATCTCGGCGAGGAGGAAACTTGGAGTCGTTGCACTGCCCAGGGATGAAACCAGCCGCGGAGATCATTCAGTTAAAAGGTGTGCTCCTTTTATTCGCGGTCCCAGTGGACTGAAGCTTGGCTATCTGGCCGCCGGGGTGCTTGGCACTGGCGATTCGACCAAGGGGTGTCCTGGAAGGCGAATGTCGAACTAGTTGTCCCCACCAGCTCGGAGGGAGAAGACTCTTGCAGCAGAAGATCTTCTATTGTCGTCGGGGAAGTGGTGAGGTCATTGCAGCAGGGCTCCACTGGTGGTGTCGTCATTGTATATGACTCAGCTTCTCCCCTCTTCGTATTTCTTAGGTCCTGTGGCGACTTCTGAAGTTCCAATCCCAAAAGCCCTGCTTTTATGCAGAAAAAACCCCATTCAACAGCCTCGCTGTCAATCATACATGATAAGTGGTGAGCCGGGCGGCTCACCACTGGGCCAATCAAGACAGAGTCTGACTTGGGTTGCTAAGGCAACGCAGTCCAGGGTGCCAATTCCCCCACCCAGACATCCTGTGAATCCCAGACAGAGTGGCACCAGTTGGAGAGCTTCTGTGGAGAAGCCCGCCAAAAAGTGAAACAAAGGGCCCAACCTTGGTTGGAGTTACAGAGACAAACAGGTATGCCATTTTGCGAAAGAGTTCTGGCAAAAAGACCCAACCGGTGATTTTATATTAATTAAATAAACCAGCGGTATCTTTAAAATGCACCAAAAAGGTGGTGCGTTTAAAATATATGGGAAAATCCCATAGGAAATATTCCGGTGGAATATTTTGCGTGGTAACCACTGCCACCAGGCAGAAACTCGACAAAGGGGGACTGGACAGTGCCCCCTTGGAAACAGACCAAAGGGTAATCTAATTAATCCCTTCTAGTACTTCCACAATATGGTGGTTTGTACTGGTCCCTGTTAATAATTTGGGACTAGTAAAGCCAATGGTGACTTTACATGCCCTGGGAGACAGTAGTCAGTCCCAGGGTATGGAGTCTATGGTGGGGTGTCACTATGACACCCCTGTGTTACTGCACTGAGGGTGCTGTGTAACACATCTACCAAAACAGATGATACACAATGGAGTAAAAGACCCCATCGCCCATAAGCACCTACTAAATCAAAGACATACCTCAAATCAGGCCTAAGAGTGGGAGAAAAAAAGTCTCACTCTTAGCAGGAGAAAAAAACAAACCCCAAAAATCCAGCAAAGCTGCTGGGGGACTCACTGGGTTTGGGAAATTAGCCTTATAAGAGAATTCTCCCTAACACTCGCCCCCCCAGACTAAGGGACAGGAGGACTGAATCCACGCCTGGATGAATCTCATACCTCTAGACGGTTACAAACATCCTAGAGAGACCATCAGCATTTTGGTGGTGACACCCTGACCTGTGCTCAATGGTAAAATCAAAGGTTTTCCTTTGTAAGCTATATGACCTACAAACCCTTTGAGGAACATCTTTCTTTTTAATTCTATAGGGGATCTGGTTGACCAGTCCCTCAGAAGTTGGTACAACTCCTGAACCTGTGATAGGCTTTTTCAAGGGGTCCTTATAAAGGATTCCCTTAGATCTAGAGGGGCCTCCAGGGTTCCTCACCACCTCTCTGTTGGGAGCAGGTTGGGTCTCAGGCCTCTTGGGTGGAGGGGTTGGGGTTAGGCAATGTACCTTCTTCCCATTCCTCTTAGATCTAACCTTACCTACTTTAGGAGTTTCCCTCCCAATACTAGGATTTGAGTTGGAGTCTTCAGTAGAAGGTCCAACAGTCTGAAGGTTTTTGGCCTTAGACTTCTCTTTTCTGGTTTTCCACCAGAACTGAGAATTACCAGTTTTCTTAGGCCTAGAGAGGGGTCCAGTTGGTCTATCCACCTCTTCCTCAGAAGCAGGGGGAGTCAGAGACTCTAAAACTGGGGGAACAATGATGGAGCTTGGTTCGGGCTCCCATTTCCCTAACATACTAGCCTGAAATTTGCCTGGGTTAGAGGTCAACTTACTAACACCAGGGCTTGGGTTGGGGTTCTCAGTAGAGGTTCCCACAGGCTTAGAGGGGTCCCTTAAGGTTGCCTCTCTAGCCAATTTGGTTTTGTTCTGGGTCTCCTTACTGGGAGGCCTGGGGGTACTGGATACTACTCCTAGAGCTTTTAAATCATTCCCCAACAGGACTCTCCCAGGCACCTCAGTCTGAACACTGACAGGAATCCTCACTATCATGTTATTACACTGAATGAGGGCTGGTAGAATAGGAACCAATTGGACAGGACCTTCAGAAAATGTAGTGGGACCTTTGGGTGCCTTAGCAACATCCTCAGGCTTGAAAAAGCTTTCATCCACTACTGTTCTGCTGGCCCCAGAGCCTCGCCTGGCAGGAGTATCCTGACCATTGACAAGAACACTGTCCACATAATAAACTATAGAGTTTTCTGGTAGGGAGTCATACACACCCCTATTCTTTTTGCTAACCAGAACCATGGACTCTAAGGATATAGTTGGTTAAAGACCCAAGGGTTCTTCAGCGAAGAATTCAAAGTGAGCACTAGCCACTTGTACTTCCTCCTCAGGAGTGAAGGCTAAGGAGACTGTGCTGATCCCTGCAGGTTTACACTTACATCTGGGATCTCCTTTGATATGGTCAGTTGCCCCACAGAGATAGCATGTTCCAAATGCTCTCTGGAAGGGTGGCTTGGCCTGACCTCCTTCTGGTTTGTGACCAGAAGGTACACTAGCCTGTTGTGGTTTACCCTGGGGCTTACCCTGGTTATTTTATTGGTTTTGGTCCTCTTTGGGTTGGGAGGTATTAGAAGTCTCTTGGTTCCCTTTAGGTGGCTGCTTTCCCTCATCCTTTTTTGAGTGACCCCAGAATCCTTGTGAGTAGCCCTGTAGGCAACCCACCAGTCAGCAGCCTTAGCTAGCTTCTTGGGATCTATTTCCTTTGAATCAGGCAAGTGCTGTCTGAGCTCAGGAGAGCAGGCATCATAAATTGACTCCAACATAAGAAGATTTCTCATTCCCTCATAAGTGTTCACTCTGTAACCCTTCATCCATCCCTCTAAGTTCTTCAATCACTCATTTACTCAGGTAGCCCAAGGGGTACCATCCTGCTTTTTGAGGGTTCTAAACCTCTTAAGGTACTGGGAAGGGGTCTTCCCAAATCTAGCTATTAAAGCTAGCTTCACACATTCATAGTCCATCCTATCCACCTCCCCCAACTCCATTATCACATCAGATGCAACAGGGGGGAGCCTAGAGAACAACCCAGGAAGCAACTGATTCCCTGTGATGTCCTGGAGCCCATGATTATACTCAAACATAGCCAGCCAATCTAACACATCCAACTTAGTTACATACATACCCACAATCTCGTTAGGCATCCAGGGTCTTTTGGGACTGGAACTCCTAGAGGATCCGGGGAGAGAAGGATTTTCCACAGACAATTTCTTCCTCTCTAGCTCATGCTTGAGCTCCATTTCTCTGAGTCTTAGTTCTTGGTGCTTTTGTTCAGATTGGGCACTAATTCTTTTGAACTCTAATTCAAGCCTCATTTTCTCTAGTTCTATAAATTCAGGACTTAGTGTAGGACCTGATAAGGGTCTAGTAGGCAAAGCTTGAGGTGGTAGAGCAGGCAGAGGGCCAGTGGGGACAGTTACATTAGTCTCACCTTCCTCTTCTAAATCTACAACAATACTATCAACACTTTGATTCATATTAACCTCATTACTGTTGCCTACATTTGCTGGGGAGCTAGGCTCCTCTGAACCACTACCCTGACTTTGGTTTTCTAACAATCTTTCAATCAATTCTATTTTCTTGCCTTTTACAGAAAGACTCTTATGTCTACAAAGGGCTCTTAAACAATCACCTGTATTTGCAGAAAGGGACTCCTGGCTGTAACTTTGCATAGTTGACTTGTTAGAAAATTAACGTTTTAGACTTAGCTTTGTGGTTAGTTGCACCAAAGTATCAGAAGCACTCTACAATATATACTCAATACAAATCCCACCGCTGTACACCAGTGTTAGGCAGAATCCTGTGCTGTTCCCTTGGGGAGCACTGCAAAAAGATTAAGACTACAGGAGTAAGCAGTAAACCCAATTGGTAGCAGTCTGTACCACCCAGATTTACCTGGTAGCTGTGGCTGAGCAGTCAGACTTCTCCCAAGATGAGTTAGGCAGTATACAGAGCATACACAATAGGGCCAAAGACACAGTGGAGCAAACAAACACTGACCAGAGCTTGGTATCAAAAGTATATCATTATTTATTTAAAACACACTTTAGGAAATACACTAGCACTATAGAGCAAAGCAAGTTCAAACACAATCAGCAAAAGTATACACACCTCCCTTAATAATTATTAGACAAGTCTAGGTCAAAACACCACTATTTGTAAAAACAGATGCGAGCACTTAACTTAGATGGCACTCCAATAATTAAGTTAGAGGGAGAGAAAAAGACAGGTCATGAAAATAAAACAGTTCCCAACACTTTTCTAAGGCCAGAGCAAGCTAGTGAAGGTAGAGTCTACTGTAGAGCGAAAGTTCATAGGCCAGGGCCACTTTAAATGAAGCAAGGTGAAATGTGCCCAAGATCACACAGTTTAAAAATGCACTCAAGTCTTTGCAAAAAATTTTCAGAAGTGGTTGGTTTGATGCAAAAGATAAGATTAGAAGGTCTGGGGGCCAACCCAGTTAGAAAGCCAAGGATTTAAGGGTCACCTTAAGCGATCTGAAGAAAGGGAGGCCAGGCGGAACACAGTACCTTTAAAAGTGAGGAAGCTCCAGCGGTGGCAGTTGTTCCTGGCAGCGGGTGCAGTTCATGGTTTCGACCAGGGGACGAGAAGATCTCGGCGAGGAGGAAACTTGGAGTCGTTGCACTGCCCAGGGATGAAACCAGCTGCGGAGTTCGTTCGGTTAAAAGGTGCGCTCCTTTTATTTGCGTTCCCAGTGGCCTGAAGCTTGACTATCCGGCCGCAGGGTGCTTGGCACTGGCAATTCGACCAAGGGGCATCCTGGAAGGTGAATGTCTAACTGGTTGGTCCCACCAGCTCAGAGGGAGAAGACTCTTGCAGCAGAAGATCTTCTCTTGTGGTTGGGGAAGTGGTGAGGTCGTTGCAGTAGGGCTCCACCGGTGGTGTCGTCGTTGCAGATGGCTCAGCTTCTCCCCTCTTCGGTTTTCCTAGGTCCTGTGGCGACTTCTGAAGTTCCAGTCCCAAAAGCCCTGCTTTTATGCAGAAAAAAACCATTCAACAGCCTAGCTGTCACCATACATGCTAAGTGGTGAGCCGGGCGGCTCACCACTGGGCCAATCAAGACAGAGTGAGACTTGGGAAGATAGGGCAATGCAGTCCAGGGTGCCAATTCCCCCACCCACACATCCTGTGAATCCCAGACAGAGTGGAACCAGTTGGAGGGCTTCTGTGGAGAAGCCTGCCAAAAAGTGGAACAAAGGGCCCGAACTTGGTTGGAGTTACAGAGACGGACACGTAGGCCATTTTGCGAAAGAGTTCTGGCAAAAAGACACAACCAGTGATTTTATATTAATGAAATAAACCGGCGGTATCTTTACAATGCACCAAAAAAGTGGTGCGTTTAAAATGAATGGGAAAATCCCATAGGAAATATTCCGGTGGAATATTTTGCGTGGTAACCACTACTACCAGCCAGAAACTCGACAAGGGGGGACTGGACAGTGTCCCCTTGGAAACAGACCCTGGGTAATCTAATTAACCCCTTCCAGTACTTCCACAATATGATGGTTTGTACTGGTTCTGTTCACAAATTTGGACTAATAAAGCCAATGGTGACTTTACATGCCCTGGGAGACAGTAGTCAGTCCCAGGGTATGGAGTCTATGTTTGGGGGTCACTATGACACCCCTGTGTTACTGCACTGAGGGTGCTGTGTAAGACATCTACCAAAACAGATGATACCCTATGGAGTAAAAGACCCCATAGCCCATAACCACATACTAAGTCAAAGACATACCTCAAATCAGGCCTAAGAGTGGGAGAAAAAGAGTCTCACTCTTAGCAGGAGAAAAAAACAAACCCCAAAAATCCAGCAAAGCTGCTGGGGGACTCACTAGGTTTGGGAAATTAGCCTTATAAGAGAATTCTCCATAACACCAATGCTGCCTCCAATAGCAAAGAATTATTCTCAATCATCAGAGAACTGGAAACGCCCATCCCCCCTCCTACTCCAGCTTTTGTGACCAAGGTATGGTGTACCACCATTCAGAACGCCCTAGCCTCCAAAGTCAGCTCACTGCAAGACAAAATACTCTTGCAGAGAAAGCTTCTGGTGCACACCGCTGACGCCACCCCTTCCGTAATAGCGGATAGTACAAGAACAGTACCTCAATTCCATTACACTTCAGTCACCCCAATCCAAGTTCTCACAACTACATTCATAAATGCATTGTTCAGCTCCAACACCATCCCCGCCAAAATCAAAGAAGCCTGGGTCACGCCCTTTCTCAAAAAACCCACTCTGGATCCCGCTTTTCCCACCAACTATAAACCCATTACCACATACCCCTTCCTCCTTAAAGTCATATACAAAGTTGCCTATAGCCAAGTACAAACCCACCTAGAGAATAATCATCTGTTAGGAGACAGAAAATGTGGCTTCCATCCCAGACACAGCACAGAGACGGCCTTACTGGACTTAAAAAAACAGATGGATGCCATCAGAGATTGAGGGAACCTATGCATCCTACTGCTACTCGACCTGTCTGCTGCATTTGACCTTGTGGACCATGAAAAATTATGCTATACACCATCCAAAAATGTCACTTTTCCAAAGAAGTAACCACTTGGATCAAATCCTTCTTGTCAGATCGCACCTCCCGAGTAGCTATTGTAGAAGAAGTAGTTGATCCCATAACAGTACCCTTAGACGTCCCGCAAGGTTCCTGCCTCTCCCCCATGCTCTAAAATGCCTATACTAAACTCCTTTTTGCTGCCCTAGATACCATGGGAGTAATATACACCAACTTTGTGGATGATTCTCAGATACTCATCCCAATCACAGATTCTTCCAAACAAAATCTACTCCCTTATCCAGAATTGGATGGCAACAAACATCCTCTGCCTCAACGGAGAAAAAAACGAGATCCTCATTGTAGGCGCTCCCGCCCGTTTGAGTAGGTTACACCAAGATTACACCTCCATCGTCATAGCCGGCACCCCTATCACCATCTTAAACAAGGTCATAACCCTAGGTGTTTACCTAGATTCCAGTCTCACTGTGTGCAAACACATCAACTCTCTGGCCTCTTCCACTGCTTATGCATCAAATCTTATTGCCCTCAGTCGACCATTTCTTACTCCCCAAAATTGCATCACGCTAGCAAGAGCCCTCATTTTGTCCAAGTTAGGCTACTGCAACATACTCCTACTAGGTACCACTAAGAAAAACCTCACCGAAATGTAACTATTACAGAACAAAGCCCTAAGAGCAGCGCTTGGAATTAACAAAAGGGGCCACATATCACAGTACAGGAGAGAGGCACATTGGCTCCCCATACAAACTAGAATCCTCCACAAAACACTCACCATCACACATAAATGTGTTACACTCAATGCCCCCCATCTACCTCAATCATTGTCTTATGCGCAAAATGGTAATAAGATCTCTCAGATCCAATTCCAAAACCCACTTACTCATCCCCCACTTCAAGAACTCCAGAACAGTTAACTCCAGTTTCTCTGTAGCAGCGCCCAGAATCTGGAATTCGCTCCCACCCAACATAATCACTGAACCTTCCCAAATGCACTTCAAGAAATTATTAAAGACCTGGCTCTTTAACAATTTCGAACTCCTAGAAATGTTTCAGGGAACCAGTGCCTGTACCATTGTGCATTATCAAATGTTTATATTGCTAATTTTCTAACAATGTTCCTGCATTGTAACCTGTATGGTAACCAGTAAGTTTGTAAGTATTCTTGTGACCTGTGCTGTGACACCACAGGGTTTGGGCGTATAATCAAATGCAATGAATAAAATAAATAAATAAATTCACAGCCATTATTAAAACCATTTTCTCTTTCATATCAGGAGTATCAAAACTAAAAATATCAGAAGAATATGCAACTCTTTTGGTCTCTTCATCTGCGGCTTGGTTTCCATGTGAAATAAAGTCACATCTCTTAGTGTTTGCAGCACACTTAACTATGGTGATGGCTACTGGAAGTTGTAGTGCTTTAATATTTATTTATTTATTAACATTTCTATAGCGCACAGCAGCCCTGAGGCATCATGGCGCTGGTAAAAGTGAACACATCTGGTTACAGAGCCATTACTGTTTCTAGAAAGAACAGCAAACATGCTTAATTACATGACAGTGTGTAACGCTATACATACTTAGTTACAAGCAATACATGGGTGATGCGGAAAATTCAACAGGCACGAGTGGGGTGTTAGTTGAATAGTGTGGTTTTGAGGCCTTTGTGGAAAACAGTGAGGCATGTCTTGGCTCAGAAAGCGTTGGGCAGGGTGTTCCAGAGTTTGGTTGCTAAATGGGGAAAGCCAATCCCACCTGCTTTTGCCCTTTTGATGGGTGGGATGCACAGTTGGTTGGCGTGGTGCGTTTTCCCGGGACGCGAGGAAGTATCTCTGCTGATGTTTTCAGATAGGTGGGGGAGAGAGTAGCTAAGGCATTTATGTGTTAAGATAAGAGTCTTAAATGTGATTCTTTCCTTGACCGGGAGCCAGTGGGCATCTCGTCTGGCCTGTGTGATGTGGTCCCTTTAGGGATCTTGAGTGCTGCTCTAAGCATGTTATTCTGCACTGTTTGGAGCCAATTTAAGTTTTTGGCTGAGGTACCTGCAAGAAGGGCGTTGCAGTAATCTAATTTGGCACCAATGGTGACTTGGGCGATGGAGTGGCAGTTTTGGTAGGAAAGGAAAGGTTTTATTGCATGTATTAATTTGGTGGTGTGAGCAGAGGCGGATGCAATGGCACTGACCTATCTGTTCATGGATAAGATTGCATCAAGATAAATCCCAAGGGTCTTCAGTGAGGGGGTAGACAAGGATGGTAGTATTGTCAATGATGAAGTTCCCATATTTTTGGTTGAGTTTGGACAGACTGGCGTGTTAGATGAGAAGGAGTCAGTGGGGGCAGGATGGCTACATGTCTAGATTGGTGTGTTAGGTGAGAAAGGCAGCGGAGGCAATACTGGTACATGTCTAGATTGGTGTGTTAGATGAGAGGGATGCAGTGGGGCGGGATGGCTGCATGTCTAGATTGGCGTGTTAGATGAGAGGGAGTCAGTGGAGGCAGGATGGCTACATGTCTAGATTGGTGTGTTAGATGAGAGGGATGCAGTGGAGGCAGGATGGGTCCATGTCTAGACTGGTGTGTTAGATGAGAAGGAGTCAGTGGAAGCAGGATGGCTACATGTCTAGATTGGTGTGTTAGATGAGAGGGATGCAGTGGGGGCAGGATGGCTACATGTCTAGATTGGTGTGTTAGGTGAGGGAAAGGCAGAGGGAGCAATACAGGTACATGTCTAGATTGGCATGTTAGATGAGGGGGAGTCAGTGGGGGCAGGGTGGCTACATGTCTAGATTGGTGTGTTAGATGAGAAGGAGTCAGTGGGGGCAGGATGGGTACATGTTTAGATTGGCGTGTTAGATGAGAGGAATGAAGTAGATGCAGGATGGGTACACGTCTAGATTGGCGTGTTAGTTGAAAGGGATGCAGTGGGGGCAACACGGGTAGATTTCTTGATTGGCGTGTTAGATGTGAGGGTGGCAGTGGAGGCAGGATGGGTACATGTCTAGATTGGTGTGTAAGGTGAGAGAAAGACAGTGGTGGCAAGATTGGTACATGTCTATGTTGGCGTGTTAGATGAGCGAGACGCAGGATGAGTACATGTCTAGATTGGTGTATTAGATGAGAGAGAGGCAGTGGAGGCAGGATGCGTACATGTCTAGATTGGCATGTTAGATGAGGAGTCAGTGGGGGCAGGATGGCTACATGTCTAGATTGGTGTGTTAGGTGAGAAGAAATCAGTTGGGGCAATACGGTTACAAGTCTAGATTGGCGTGTTAGATGAGAGGGAGTCAGTCGGGGCAGGATGGGTACATGTCTATATTGGTGTGTTTGGTGAGAAGAAATCAGTTTGGGCAATACGGTTACATGTCTAGATTGGCGTGTTAGATGAGAGGGAGTCAGTGGGGGCAGGATTGGTACATATCTAGATTGGTGTGTTAGGTCAGAGGGATGCAGTAGAGGCAGGATGGGTACATGTCTAGATTGGCGTGTTAGATGAGAGGGATGCAGTGGAGGCAGGATGGGTACATGTCTAGATTGGCATGTTAGGTTAGAGGGATGCAGTGGAGGCAGGATGGCTACATGTCTAGATTAATGTGTTAGGTGAGAGGTATGCAGTGGACACAGGATGGCTACATGTCTAGATTGGTGTGTTAGATGAGAGGAAGTCAGTGGGGGCAGGATGGGTACATGTCTAGATTGGCATGTTAGATGAGAGGGAAGCAGTAGAGGCAGTATGGCTACATGTCTAGATTGGTGTGTTAGGTGAGAGAAAGGCAGTGGGGGCAATATGGGTACATGTCTAGATTGTTGTTTTAGGTGAGAGAGAGGCAGTGGGGGCAGGATGGTACATGTCTAGATTCACGTGTTAGATGAGAGGGATGCAGTGGAGGCAGGATGGCTACATGTCTTGATTGTTGTGTTAGATGAGAGGGGGGCAGTGGGGGCAGGATGGTACAGTTCTAGATTGATGTGTTAGATGAGAGGGATGCAGTAGAGGCTGGATGGCTACATGTCTTGATTGGCAGGAGGCAGTGAGGGCAACACGGGTACATTTCTTGATTGGCATGTTAGATGTGAGGGAGGCAGCAGAGGCAGGATGGGTACATGTCTACATTGGTGTGTAAGGTGAGAGAGAGGCTGTGGTGGCAGGATTGGTACATGTCTAGATTGGCGTGTTAGATGAGAGAGAGGCAGGATGGCTACATGTCTAGATTGGTGTGTTAGGTGAGAAGAAATCAATGGGGGCAATACAGGTACATTTCTAGATTGACATTCTAGGTGAGAGGAAGTCAGCGGGGGCAGGATGGGTACATGTCTAGATTGGTGTGTTAGGTGAGTGGCATGCAGTGGAGGCAGCATGGGTCCATGTCTAGATTGGCATGTTAGGTGAGAGGGAGTCGGTGGGGTCAGGATGGCTACATGTCTAGATTGGTGTGTTAGGTGAGAGAGAGGCAGTGGGGGCAATACGGGTACATGTCTAGATTGGCATGTTATGTGCGAGGGATGCAGTGGAGGCAGGATGGCTACATGTCTAGATTGGTGTGTTAGGTGAGAGGTATGCAGTGGAGGCAGGATGGCTACATGTCTAGATTGGTGTGTTAGATGAGAGGGAGTCAGTGGGGGCAGGATGGGTACATGTCTAGATTGGCGTGTTAGATGAGAGGGATGCAGTAAAGGCTGGATGGGTACATGTCTACATTGGTGTTTAAGGTGTGAGAGAGGCAGTGCTGGTAGGATTGGTACATGTCTAGATTGGCGTGTTAGATGAGAGAGAGGCAGGATGCATACATGTCTAGATTGGCGTGTTAGATGAGAAGGAGTCAGTGGGGGCAGGATGGATACATGTCTAGATTGGTGTGTTAGGTGAGAGGTATGCAGTGGAGGCAGGATTGGTGTATGTCTAGATTGGTGTGTTAGATGAGAGGGATGCAGTGGAGGCTGGATGGCTACATGTCTAGATTGGCGTGTTAGATGAGAGGGATGCAATGGGGGCAGGATGGCTACATGTCTAGATTAGTGTGTTAGAAGAGAGGCATGCAGTGGAGGCAGGATGGCTACATGTCTAGATTGGTGTGTTAGGTGAGAGAGAGGCAGTGGGGGCAATACGGGTACATGTCTAGATTGGCATGTTATGTGCGAGGGATGCAGTGGAGGCAGGATGGCTACATGTCTAGATTGGTGTGTTAGGTGAGAGGTATGCAGTGGAGGCAGGATGGCTACATGTCTAGATTGGTGTGTTAGATGAGAGGGAGTCAGTGGGGGCAGGATGGGTACATGTCTAGATTGGCGTGTTAGATGAGAGGGATGCAGTAAAGGCTGGATGGGTACATGTCTACATTGGTGTTTAAGGTGTGAGAGAGGCAGTGCTGGTAGGATTGGTACATGTCTAGATTGGCGTGTTAGATGAGAGAGAGGCAGGATGCATACATGTCTAGATTGGCGTGTTAGATGAGAAGGAGTCAGTGGGGGCAGGATGGATACATGTCTAGATTGGTGTGTTAGGTGAGAGGTATGCAGTGGAGGCAGGATTGGTGTATGTCTAGATTGGTGTGTTAGATGAGAGGGATGCAGTGGAGGCTGGATGGCTACATGTCTAGATTGGCGTGTTAGATGAGAGGGATGCAATGGGGGCAGGATGGCTACATGTCTAGATTAGTGTGTTAGAAGAGAGGCATGCAGTGAAGGCAGGATGGGTACATGTCTAGATTGGCATGTTAGGTGAGAGACAGACAGTGGGGGCAATACAGGTACATGTCTAGATTGGCATGTCAGGTGAGAGGGATGCAGTGGAGGCAGGATGGCTACATGTCTAGATTCGTGTGTTAGGTGAGAGGTATGCAGTGAAGGCAGGATGGCTACATGTCTAGATTGCTGTGTTAGATGAGAGGGAGTCGGTGGGGGAAGGATGGATACATGTCTAGACTGGCGCTTTAGATGAGAGGGATGCATTAGAGGCAGGATGGGTACATGTCTAGATTGGCGTGTTAGATGAGAGGGATGCAGTGGAGGCAGGATGGCTACATGTCTAGATTGGTGTTAGGTGAGAGGGAGTCAGTGGGGGCAGAATGACTACATGTCTAGATTGGTGTGTTAGGTGAGAGAAAGTCAGAGGGGGCAAACGGGTACATGTCTAGATTGGCGTGTTAGATGAGGGGGAGTCAGTGGGGGCAGAATGGCTACATGTCTAGATTATCGCATTAGATGAAAGGGAGGCAGTGGGTGCGACACGGGTAGATTTCTTGATTGGCGTGTTAGATGTGAGGGTGGCAGTGGAGGCAGGATGGGTACATGTCTAGATTGGTGTGTAAGGTGAGAGAAAGACAGTGGTGGCAGGGTTGGTACATGTCTAGATTGGTGTGTTAGATGAGAGAGACGCAGGATGAGTACATGTCTAGATTGGTGTATTAGATGAGAGAGAGGCAGTGGAGGCAGGATGCATACATGTCTAGATTGGCGTGTTAGATGAGAAAGAGTCAGTGGGGGCAGGATGGCTACATGTCTAGATTGGTGTGTTTGGTGAGAAGAAATCAGTTTGGGCAAATCGGTTACATGTCTAGATTGGCATGTTAGATGAGAGGGAGTCAGTGGGGGCAGGATTGGTACATGTCTAGATTGGTGTGTTAGGTTAGAGGGATGCAGTAGAGGCAGGATGGGTACATGTCTTGATTGGCATGTTAGATGTGAGGGAGGCGGTGGAGGCAGGATGTGTACATGTCTACTTGGTGTGTAAGGTGAGAGAGAGGCTGTGGTGGCAGGATTGGTACATGTCTAGATTTGCGTGTTAGATGAGAAGGAGTCAGTGGGGGCAGGATGGCTACATGTCTAGATTGGTGTGTTAGGTGAGAGGAAATCAGTTGGGGCAATACGATTACAAGTCTAGATTGGCGTGTTAGATGAGAGGGAGTCAGTCGGGGCAGGATGGGTACATGTCTAGATTGGTGTGTTTGGTGAGAAGAAATCAGTTTGGGCAATACGGTTACATTGGCGTGTTAGATGAGAGGGAGTCAGTGGGGGCAGGATTGGTACATGTCTAGATTGGTGTGTTAGGTCAGAGTGATGCAGTAGAGGCAGGATGGGTACATGTCTAGATTGGCGTGTTAGATAAGAGGGATGCAGTGGAGGCAGGATGGGTGCAGGTCTAGATTGGCATGTTAGGTTAGAGGGATGCAGTGGAGGCAGGATGGCTACATGTCTAGATTGTTGTGTTAGATGAGAGGGAGGCAGTGGGGGCAGGATGGATACATGTCTAGATTGGCATGTTAGATGAGAGGGATGCAGTGGAGGCAGGATGGCTACATGTCTTGATTGGCAGGAGGCAGTGAGGGCAACCCGGGTACATTTCTTGATTGGCATGTTAGATGTGAGGGAGGCAGCGGAGGCAGGATGGGTACATGTCTACATTGGTGTGTAAGGTGAGAGAGAGGCTGTGGTGGCAGGATTGGTACATGTCTAGATTGTCGTGTTAGATGAGAGAGAGGCAGGATGGCTACATGTCTAGATTGGTGTATTAGATGAGAAGGAGTCATTGTGGGCAGGATGGCTACATGTCTAGATTGGTGTGTTAGGTGAGAGGTATGCAGTGGAGGCAGGATTGGTGTATGTCTAGATTGGTGTGTTAGATGAGAGGGATGCAGTGGAGGCCGGATGGCTACATGTCTAGATTGGCGTGTTAGATGAGAGGGATGCAATGGGGGCAGGATGGCTACATGTCTAGATTAGTGTGTTAGAAGAGAGGGATGCAGTGAAGGCAGGATGGGTACATGTCTAGATTGGCATGTTAGGTGAGAGACAGACAGTGGGGGCAATACAGGTACATGTCGGCATGTTATGTGCGAGGGATGCAGTGGAGGCAGGATGGCTACATGTCTAGATTGGTGTGTTAGGTGAGAGGTATGCAGTGGAGGCAGGATGGCTACATGTCTAGATTGGTGTGTTAGATGAGAGGGAGTCAGTGGGGGCAGGATGGGTACATGTCTAGATTGGCGTGTTAGATGAGAGGGATGCAGTAAAGGCTGGATGGGTACATGTCTAGATTGGTGTTTAAGGTGTGAGAGAGGCAGTGGTGGCAGGATTGGTACATGTCTAGATTGGCGTGTTAGATGAGAGAGAGGCAGGATGCATACATGTCTAGATTGGCGTGTTAGATGAGAAGGAGTCAGTGGGGGCAGGATGGATACATGTCTAGATTGGTGTGTTAGGTGAGAGGTATGCAGTGGAGGCAGGATTGGTGTATGTCTAGATTGGTGTGTTAGATGAGAGGGATGCAGTGGAGGCCGGATGGCTACATGTCTAGATTGGCGTGTTAGATTAGAGGGATGCAATGGGGGCATGATGGCTACATGTCTAGATTAGTGTGTTAGAAGAGAGGGATGCAGTGAAGGCAGGATGGGTACATGTCTAGATTGGCATGTTAGGTGAGAGACAGACAGTGGGGGCAATACAGGTACATGTCTAGATTGGCATTTCAGGTGAGAGGGATGCAGTGGAGGCAGGATGGCTACATGTCTAGATTTGTGTGTTAGGTGAGAGGTATGCAGTGGAGGTAGGATGGCTACATGTCTAGATTGCTGTGTTAGATGAGAGGGAGTCGGTGGGGGCAGGATGGATACATGTCTAGACTGGCGCTTTAGATGAGAGGGATGCATTAGAGACAGGATGGGTACATGTCTAGATTGGCGTGTTAGATGAGAGGGATGCAGTGGAGGCAGGATGGCTACATGTCTAGATTGGTGTTGGGTGAGAGGGAGTCAGTGGGGGCAGGATGACTACATGTCTAGATTGGTGTGTTAGGTGAGAGAAAGTCAGAGGGGGCAATACGGGTACATGTCTAGAATGGCGTGTTAGATGAGGGGGAGTCAGTGGGGGCAGAATGGCTACATGTCTAGATTGTCGTGTTAGATGAAAGGGAGGCAGTGGGTGCGACACGGGTAGATTTCTTGATTGGCGTGTTAGATGTGAGGGTGGCAGTGGAGGCAGGATGGGTACATGTCTAGATTGGTGTGTAAGGTGAGAGAAAGACAGTGGTGGCAGGGTTGGTACATGTCTAGATTGGTGTGTTAGATGAGAGAGACGCAGGATGAGTACATGTCTAGATTGGCCTGTTAGATGAGAGAGAGGCAGGATGCTTACATGTCTAGATTGGTGTATTAGATGAGAGAGAGGCAGTGGAGGCAGGATCCATACATGTCTAGATTGGCGTGTTAGATGAGAAGGAGTCAGTGGGGGCAGGATGGCTACATGTCTAGATTGCTGTGTTTGGTGAGAAGAAATCAGTTTGGGCAAATCGGTTACATGTCTAGATTGGCATGTTAGATGAGAGGGAGTCAGTGGGGGCAGGATTGGTACATGTCTAGATTGGTGTGTTAGGTTAGAGGGATGCAGTAGAGGCAGGATGGGTACATGTCTAGATAGGCGTGTTAGATGAGAGGGATGCAGTGGAGGCAGGATGGGTACATGTCTAGATTGGCATGTTAGGTTAGAGGGATGCAGTGGAGGCAGGATGGCTACATGGCTAGATTGGTGTGTTAGGTGAGAGGTATGCAGTGGACACAGGATGGCTACATGTCTAGATTGGAGTGTTAGGTGAGAGAAAGGCAGTGGGGGCAATATGGGTGCATGTCTAGATTGGTGTGTTAGATGAGAGGGATGCAGTGGGGGCGGGATGGCTACATGTCTAGATTGGTGTGTTAGGTGAGAGTGATGCAGTGGAGGCAGGATGGCTACATGTCTAGATTGTTGTGTTAGATGAGAGGGAGGCAGTGGGGGCAGGATGGTACATGTCTAGATTGACTTATTAGATGAGAGGGATACAGTGGAGGCAGGATGGCTACATGTCTTGATTGGCATGTTAGATGTGAGGGAGGCAGTGGGGGCAGGATGTGTACATGTATACTTGGTGTGTAAGGTGAGAGAGAGGCTGTGGTGGCAGGATTGGTACATGTCTAGATTGGCGTGTTAGATGAGAAGGAGTCAGTGGGGGCAGGATGGCTACATGTCTAGATTGGTGTGTTGGGTGAGAAGAAATCAGTTGGGGCAATACAGTTACAAGTCTAGATTGGCGTGTTAGATGAGAGGGAGTCAGTCGGGGCAAGATGGGTACATGTCTAGATTGGTGTGTTTGGTGAGAAGAAATCAGTTTGGGCAATACGGTTACATTGGCGTGTTAGATGAGAGGGAGTCAGTGGGGGCGGGATTGGTACATGTCTAGATTTGTGTGTTAGGTCAGAGTGATGCAGTAGAGGCAGGATGGGTACATGTCTAGATTGGCGTGTTAGATGAGAGGGATGCAGTGGAGGCAGGATGGGTACATGTCTACATTGGCATGTTAGGTTAGAGGGATGCAGTGGAGGCAGGATGGCTATATGTCTAGATTGGTTTGTTAGGTGAGAGGTATGCAGTGGACACAGGATGGCTACATGTCTAGATCGGTGTGTGAGGTGAGAGAAAGGCAGTGGGGCAATATGGGTACATGTCCAGATTGGTGTGTTAGATGAGAGAGGCAGTGGGGACAGGATGGCTACATGTCTTGATTGGCTTGTTAGATGAGACAGATGCAATGGAGGCAGGATGGCTACATGTCTATATTGTTGTGTTAGATGAGAGGAAGGCAGTGGGGGCAGGATGGTACATGTCTTGATTGGCTTGTTAGATGAGAGGGATGCAATGGAGCCAGGATGGCTACATGTCTTGATTGGCACATTAGATGAAAGGGAGGCAGTGGGGGCAACACGGGTAGATTTTTTGATTGACGTGTTAGATGTGAGGGTGGCAGTGGAGGCAGGATGGGTACATGTCTAGATTGGTGTGTAAGGTGAGAGACAGGCAGTGGTGGCAGGATTGGTACATGTCTAGATTGGTGTATTAGATTAGAGAGAGTCAGTGCAGGCAGGATGCATACATGTCTAGATTGGCGTGTTAGATGAGAAGGAGTCAGTGGGGGCAGGATGGATACATGTCTAGATTGGTGTGTTAGATGAGAGGGAGTCAGTGGGGGCAGGATGTGTACATGTCTAGATTGGTGTGTTAGATGAGAGGGATGCAGTGGAGGCAGGATGGCTACATGTCTAGATTGGTGTGTTTGGTGAGAGAGAGGCTGTGGGGGCAATATGGGTACATGTCTAGATAGGCATGTTAGATGAGAGGGATGCAGTGGAGGCAGGATGGGTACATGTCTAGATTGGCATGTTAGGTTAGAGGGATGCAGTGGAGGCAGGATGGCTACATGGCTAGATTGGTGTGTTAGGTGAGAGGTATGCAGTGGACACAGGATGGCTACATGTCTAGATTGGTGTGTTAGATGAGAGGAAGTCAGTGGAGGAGGATGGGTACATGTCTAGATTGGCATGTTAGATGAGAGGGAAGCAATAGAGGCAGTATGGCTACATGTCTAGATTGGAGTGTTAGGTGAGAGAAAGGCAGTGGGGGCAATATGGGTGCATGTCTAGATTGGTGTGTTAGATGAGAGGGATGCAGTGGGGGCGGGATGGCTACATGTCTAGATTGGTGTGTTAGGTGAGAGTGATGCAGTGGAGGCAGGATGGCTACATGTCTAGATTGTTGTGTTAGATGAGAGGGAGGCAGTGGGGGCAGGATGGTACATGTCTAGATTGACTTATTAGATGAGAGGGATACAGTTGAGGCAGGATGGCTACATGTCTTGATTGGCATGTTAGATGTGAGGGAGGCAGTGGAGGCAGGATGTGTACATGTCTACTTGGTGTGTAAGGTGAGAGAGAGGCGTGGTGGCAGGATTGGTACATGTCTAGATTGGCGTGTTAGATGAGAAGGAGTCAGTGGGGGCAGGATGGCTACATGTCTAGATTGGTGTGTTAGGTGAGAAGAAATCAGTTGGGGCAATACGGTTACAAGTCTAGATTGGCGTGTTAGATGAGAGGGAGTCAGTCGGGGCAAGATGGGTACATGTCTAGATTGGTGTGTTTGGTGAGAAGAAATCAGTTTGGGCAATACGGTTACATTGGCGTGTTAGATGAGAGGGAGTCATTGGGGGCGGGATTGGTACATGTCTAGATTGGTGTGTTAGGTCAGAGTGATGCAGTAGTGGCAGGATGGGTACATGTCTAGATTGGCGTGTTAGATGACAGGGATGCAGTGGAGGCAGGATGGGTACATGTCTAGATTGGCATGTTAGGTTAGAGGGATGCAGTGGAGGCAGGATAGCTACATGTCTAGATTGGTTTGTTAGGTGAGAGGTAGGCAGTGGACACAGGATGGCTACATGTCTAGATCGGTGTGTGAGGTGAGAGAAAGGCAGTGGGGCAATATGGGTACATGTCTAGATTGGTGTGTTAGATGAGAGAGGCAGTGGGGACAGGATGGCTACATGTCTTGATTGGCTTGTTAGATGAGACAGATGCAATGGAGGCAGGATGGCTACATGTCTATATTGTTGTGTTAGATGAGAGGAAGGCAGTTGGGGCAGGATGGGTACATGTCTAGATTGGCACATTAGATGAAAGGGAGGCAGTGGGGGCAACACGGGTAGATTTTTTGATTGGCGTGTTAGATGTGAGGGTGGCAGTGGAGGCAGGATGGGTACATGTCTAGATTGCTGTGTAAGGTGAGAGACAGGCAGTGGTGGCAGGATTGGTACATGTCTAGATTGGCGTGTTAGATGAGAAGGAGTCAGTGGGGGCAGGATGGATACATGTCTAGATTGGTGTGTTAGGTGAGAAGAAATCAGTTGGTGCAATACGGTCACATGTCTATATTGCCGTGTTAGATGAGAGGGAGTCAGTGGGAGCAGGACTGGTACATGTCTAGATTGGCATGTTAGGTGATAGGGATGCAGTGGAGGCAGGATGGCTACATGTCTAGATTGGTGTGTTAGGTGAGAGGTATGCAGTGGACGCAGGATGGCTCCATGTCTATATTGGTGTGTTAGATGAGAGGAAGTCAGTGGGGGCAGGATGTGTACATGTCTAGATTGGTGTGTTAGATGAGAGCGATGCAGTGGAGGCAGGATGGCTACATGTCTAGATTGGTGTGTTTGGTGAGAGAGAGGCAGTGGGGGCAATATGGGTACATGTCTAGATTGGTGTGTTAGAAGAGAGGGATGCAGTGAAGGGAGGAAGGGTACATGTCTAGATTGGCATGTTAGGTGAGAGAGAGGCAGTGGGGGCAATACCGGTACATATCTAGATTGGCATGTTAGGTGAGAGGGATGCAGTGGAGGCAGGATGGCTACATGTCTTGATTGGTGTGTTAGGTGAGAGGGATGCAGTGGAGGCAGGATGGGTACATGTCTAGATTGGCTTGTTAGATGAGAGGGATGCAGTGAAGGCATGATGGCTACATGTCTTGATTGGCGCATTAGATGAAAGGGAGGCAGTGGGGTCAACACGGGTGCATTTCTTGATTGGCATGTTAGATGTGAGGGAGGCAGTGGAGGACGGATGGGTACATGTCTACATTGGTGTGTAAGGTGAGAGCGAGGCTGTGGTGGCAGGATTGGTACATGTCTAGATTGGCGTGTTAGATGAGAGAGAGGCAGGATGCGTACATGTCTAGATTGGTGTATTAGATGAGAGAGAGGCAGTGGAGGCAGGATGCGTACATGTCTAGATTGGTGTGTTAAATGAGAAGGAGTCAGTGGGGGCAGGATGGCTTCATGTCTAGATTGGTGTGTTAGGTGAGAAGAAATCAGTGGGGGCAATACAGGTACATTTATAGATTGACAGGCTAGGTGAGAGGAAGTCAGTGGGGGCAGGATGGGTACATGTCTAGATTGGTGTGTTAGGTGAGAGAGAGGCAGTGGGGGCAAGATGGCTACATGTCTAGATTGGTGTGTTAGGTGAGAGGTATGCAGTGGAGGCAGGATGGCTACATGTCTAGATTGGTGTGTTAGGTGAGAGGTATGCAGTGGAGGCAGGATGGCTACATGTCTAGATTGATGTGTTAGGTGAGAGGTATGCAGTGGAGGCAGGATGGCTACATGTCTAGATTGATGTGTTAAATTAGAGGGAGTCAGTGGAGGAAGGATGGGTACATGTCTGAATTGGTGTGTAAGGTGAGAGAGAGGCTGTGGTGGCAAGATTGGCACATGTCTAGATTGGCCTGTTAGATGAGAGAGAGGCAGGATGCTTACATGTCTAGATTGGCGTGTTAGATGAGAAGGAGTCAGTGGGGGCAGGATGGCTCCATGTCTAGATTGGTGTGTTAGGTCAGAAGAAATCAGTGGGGGCAATACAGGTACATTTCTAGATTGACATGTTAGGAGAGAGGGAGTCAGTGGAGGCAGGATGGGTACATGTCTAGATTGGCATGTTAGATGTGAGGTTATGCAGTAGAGGCCGGATGGGTACATGTCTACATTGGTGTGTAAGGTGAGAGAGAGGCAGTGGTGGCCGGATTGGTACATGTCTAGATTGGCGTGTTAGATGAGAGAGAGGCAGGATGCTTACATGTCTAGATTGGTGTATTAGATGAGAGAGAGGCAGTGGAGGCACGATGCATACATGTCTAGATTGGCGTGTTAGATGAGAAGGAGTCAGTGGGGGCAGGATGGCTCCATGTTTAGATTGGTGTGTTAGGTCAGAAGAAATCAGTGGGGGCAATACAGGTACATTTCTAGATTGACATGTTAGGTGAGAGGGAGTCAGTGGTGGCAGGATGGGTACATGTCTCGATTGGTATGTTAGGTTAGAGGGATGCAGTGGAGGCAGGATGGGTCCATGTCTAGATTGGCATGTTAGGTGAGAGGGAGTCAGTGGCGGCAGGATGGGTAAATGTCTCGATTGGCATGGTAGGTGAGAGGGAGTCAGTGGGGGCAGGATGGCTACATGTCTAGATTGGTGTGTTAGGTGAGAGAGAGGCAGTGGTGGCAATACGGGTACATGTCTAGATTGGCGTGTTAGATGAGAGGGATGCAGTGGGGGCAGGATGGATACATGTCTAGATTGGTGTGTTAGGTGAGAGGGATGCAGTGGAGTCAGGATAGGTACATGTCTATTTTGACGTGTTAGGTGAGAGAGAGGCAGTGGGGGCAATACGGTTACATATCTAGATTGGCGTGTTAGATGAGAGGAAGGCAGTGGATGCAAGGTAAGCACATATCTTCTCTGTTGTTATTATTGTTAGGTTATTTATTCAGTCCTTTCCTAGGCAACAAGTCATATGCGAAATTCCACAGTGAGGGAAGCAGATCGCAAGGAATTTACATAAGGGAATGGAGAGCTAACAACCAAGGATCAATGCAAAGGAGCAGGGAGCTAGCAATGGACGAGAGGCAGGGCGGGCAATTAGGCAGCAAGGAACCTACAAGCAACCAGGGGAGATAACAAGGGGGAATAGATTGCCCAGTCTCACGTTAGTTGGGGAGTGGAGGGTGCGTGGACGTAGGTCGTGGACGTAGGTGTTAAGGAGGAACCATTCCTTGATGTGGGGGGATGTTGAGCTCATTCCTGAAATGTAAAAGCGACAAGGTGAGTCTGATGATGATGGAGCAGAGGTTCCAGATTCTTTGGAGCGTAGACAGAGAAGGCCTGTCTTCTGGTTCTTTCCTTACTGCACTTGCCATATTCAAGTCTGCACATGTCCTTTTGGTGGATCGTAGACTTCCAGAAATACTGAGTTTCTCAGTGAAGTATCTTGTGGACTCCCGGGTGACAGCCTTGTAGATGATGCAGCAGGATTCGAAGATGATACAGGCTTGCAGCAGGAACCAGTGCAGTTTAATGAGGGTTGGGTTGCTATGGTTGAAATTGTGGCATCATTAGAGTCGTGCTGTGGCAAATAGGTCACATCTCAGGGTTGCTAGGGTGATTACTGGAATGTCTTCCAGGAGATAATTGCCATCATCCAGTTGGGAGAGGACCAAGGCTTGGACAGCAGATCTGAAGTTGTTTGCTGTGAGGTAGGGCTTTATTTTCCCATGCTGTTTTTGTGTTCCTTGCTATGTGCTCCTTGAATGAGAGGTGTCCGTCGATGTAGAACCCAAGGGAATTGGTGCAGGTGGTCAGCTGGGCTGTGAAGCCCTTGAGATGTGAGATGAGCGGGATGCAGTGCAGGATACGCACATGTCTACTCTGATGTGTAAAATGAGAGGGAGGCAGTGGTGCGGAGACAGGTACATGCCTGCTCTGATAAATTAGTTGAAAGGATATTACAAAATGAATACGCGCTGCGGGAGTACAGGGATTAATACTGGTTTCTACTCCACTATTACTACCACTAAACCAGCATTGATCTCAGTCATAAAGGTCAAACAGGCACAACATGAAGGGTATACCTCTTATGCCTCGTTAAGATAGCATGGGCTGAGGGTAGGCGAGAAGCTTCAAGAGGGGTGAGGCACAACATGAATGGTTTACCTCTTATGCCTCGTTAAGGTAGCATGGGCCGAGGGTAGGCTATACTCTTCAAGAAGGTTGAGGCACAACATGAATGGTACCTCTTACCCCTCATTAAGGTAGCATGGGCCAAGGGTAGGCAAGATGCTTCAAGAGGGGTGAGGCAAAACATGAATGGTATACCTCTTACGCCTCGTTAAGGTAGAATTGGCCCGAGGGTAGGCGAGAAGCTTCAAGAGGGGTGATGCACAACATGAATGGTATACCTCTTATGCCTCGTTAAGGTGGCGTGGGCCGAGGGTAGACGAGATGTTTCAAGAGGGGTGGGGCACAACATGAATGGTATATCTCTTATGCCTCTTATGGTAATATGCGCTTCAAGAGGGGTGAGTGCTATCAAGGAAGCATCTAAAACTGCAATGGTAGTGTGAGTCCAATGTGAAAGAAATGTCCAGTCAAGGATTGTAAAAGACTTTAATCAAACTAAACGAACAGACAAACTAATAGAAACACCAGCACAGTGTTTCTATTAGTACCATGAATTACACTTGCACAATTATGTTCTATATTGGGGTATGCTCTAAGTCTAAGGTGAATCATTGTGAAGATCCTTGCAATGATTGGACTAAAGCAGTATCTCACTGTTTTGTTTTTAGCTAAGAAGGTTTACGGTACTTCTATTGATTTTTAAGGAACAGACTCCTTCTTTACTTCGCAGCCCCTGAGGAATGTCCTGCATTGGTTTGCATCAGGATAGAAACATGTTGGGCTATGTTTAAACACAGATTGATGTATTAATAGTTAACTGTCTTTGTTGCCCCAAGAAGATTTGTATGTAATTGCTCCCATGGGTCAGGTATGATTGTTGTTTTCGATGAAAGTGCCTGTGATGATGTGATGTATAGATCTTTTATCTTGCACTACATTTTTTTTAATGTATTTGACACCTTTAAAGTAATTGTTTATATTGTGTAATTTGAATAGATGTTGTACATGTCTTTTTTTTCAGGGCTGTGTTTTATTATTAATTAGTACTCGGCAAGGGACAATGAGCTTGTTACAATGAAGCTCATTGGCCATCACTAGGGCGTTACCCGACCAGGAAAATTCTCCTCACAACGTTCTTTCCTCCTGTCCCCACGGGGAGGTGGCAGCCACTCAGCCAATGGGGAGGCTTGGAACAGTGTAATCCCCGCTACGAGCCACCACACAGTTGGAAGCTGCCATCCTCCCACACCAGGGATCGAGGTGTTTCCCACCCTCCCCAATCCAAAGAATTCCCTTCCTGCCCTCCCAACCGCCCTTATCTTCTTTTCTTTCCATTACAGACGCGGACGTGCTGGGAACACTTCTGTCCCCAGCACATGGCTCCCGGTCCGCAACAGGCCATCATGGAAAGAAAGAAGGGACTACACATAGTCCCTTCTTCCTTTCCATGGTGGCCATTGTTTTTGTTTACATTTTTCCCTATTTTTTGAATGGCCACTAACAAAAGCGTGAAGGGACTATGTGTAGTCCTTCTCCCTTTCCATGGCAGCCAATTTGTTAGTTTGCTATTTGACATTGATTTTCAATGGCTGCCTTGGAAAGGGCAAACAGACTTCATTTTCCCTTCCCTGGTGGTCGTGCCTGTAACAATGGGCCCCGGGCATTACCTGTAGTGGTAATGCCCCCCCTGCTCGGGGCCTATTGCTTAATAACAGAGTGAGGCTGCAGTTCTAGAGACTTGCGACACAACTTTCCTTTAATATATTCTCATGGACACCATTTATCCGGCCAGATCTGCAGCCCTCACACTTCCCAGGCAGGCCTAAGCGAGGGCCACAAGTGGCAACATCTGTGTCACGTTGACTCTTGTAGGACACAATTTATCCAGCCAGATCTGCAGCCCTCGCTCTTCCCAGGTAGGCAGAAGCCAAGACCGCATGTGGCAACATCTGTGTCACGTTGACTCTCCAGGACACCATTTTAGGCTGATGGGCTCCACGCCAGATTTTACACAGGTGTTCCTGACAGGCATGTCTGTCAGGTCCACCAGGCTGTACCCCATAGACTATCCCATGATGGCCTGGCACCTACCATTGGAGCCCACAAACCCAAGGTGAGAAGAGGCTCGCACACAGGGCAGGATACTTTTGACTCACTTGAACCCTGAGGCACCATTTGTCTCTCAGGGAACATAGAGAATTTGCATCCTTGACCACAGAACATCCTTTTAAATGCTGAAAGGTGTGCTCTCTCTGTCATGTTTGAATCCCTTCATGTAGAGCGAGCAGTGGCAGCACATGGCACTGATGGTGAATCCCAGCCTCCGATCCTCGTGCAGAAGCCCTGAAGCCACACCAGGTGGGATCCTGAAGGTGGAAGCCTGAGCCGGCAATAGGGGACTGCAATTGCCTGTAAGCAGTCTCTCTGTCCATATTGCTTCAAGCGTTCCAAGGCTTCACTTTATTATTACTTTTATATGCGCTGCGTAAATAAGCTATTGCCATGGCTCCCCTTTGGGACTTCCCCCAGGGTAATCCGTACTGGTCTATACTGTTCCCAGGTTACTCAGTACTGGTCTGTGTTGTTCCCAGGGCACTCAGTACTGGTATGTGCTGTTCCCAGGGCACTCAGTACTGGCATGTGCTGTTCCCAGGGCACTCAATACTGGTTGGTGCTGTTCCCAGGGCACTCAGTACTGGTATGTGCTGTTCCCAGGGCACTCAGTACTGGTATGTGCTGTTCTCTGGGTACTCAGTACTGGTCTTTGCTGTTCCCAGGGCACTTAGTACTGGTATGTGCTGTTCCCAGGGCACTCAGTACTGGTATGTGCTGTTCCCAGGGCACTCAGTACTGGTATGTGCTGTTCCCAGGGCACTCAGTACTGGTCTGTGCTGTTCCTAGGGCACTCAGTACTGGTCTGTGCTGTTCCTGCCATTGGACGTCATCCTGGAGACTTCTGATGGCCACTCGTCACTCTCTCTTCACTTTCGTGGCCCTTCTAAACCTGCCTCAGTTTCTTCTTTTCCTCCCCTGTTTTGGCTGCCACCTTCCACCTCTAGACTCTCCTTCTACTTCTCAGTGCTCGTCTCCTGGCTCTGAAGGGTGTGCTGCCCAGGAGTGCACTATCCTCCACAGGTTGGGCATATTTCAAACAGTGGAAAATACAGCATTATTTCTACCAGTGAAACGTCTTTGGGGTTTGGTGAGGGCGCCTTGTACACAGTGAAATCATCTCCATAAGTAAATGTGCAGTTGCACGGGGTGTAGAGTGGGCGTGAGTGGTCACGTGTACATGCACATTTCAGCGCATGCAAGCAACATTTTGGACTCAGGCTTTTCGTTTCTCCTTTCAGGTGACATTGCTGAGGACATCAAGCCTGATCGAGTGGAGCCCAGTGAGTATAATTAGAGTTAATAAACCTTTTTATTACCTAGTTTGTCATCAAACTCCAATAAATGAAAGTTGTATCTGGTACCTGCTCAGCATGTCTTCCTGCTCTCCCGCATCTTTACTGCACCGGGAATTCTGGTCCCGGTGCAGTAAAGATGCACCACTAGCGGGTGTGTTATTCTGCACCAGGTGTGTGTTGGGTCAGAATGTCTCTGTCTGGTTGGTCATGAAAGGTCTGCAGTGATCTAAACATCCAAAGAAATAAAACATCCTGCAAAACTCAGAATGCGAGTGGGGATTATGAAAATTCATCTGACCTATCAGCAGCGCACAGACTGTGCCCAGAGTGAAGATGTGAGGCCACACCAAGGCTTGATGCTGTCACATCTACTCGGATACAACAAGCACATCAATGCCAGGATGAGAACAGTCAGTGGGCTTCTGAACAGTACTCAGCAGAGGCAGGATGAGAAGTCTGCTGTGACGCGTAAAATGAGAGGGAGGCAGTGGAGGCAGGATGAGATGTCTGCTGTGACGCGTAAAATGAGAGGGAGGCAGTGGAGGCAGGATGAGATGTCTGCTGTAATGCTTAAGATGAGTGGGAGGGAGTGGAGGCAGGATGAGTTGTCTACTGTAACGCTTAAGATGAGAGGGAGGCAGTGTAGGCAGGATGAGATGTCTGCTGTAATGCTTAAGATGAGTGGGAGTGAGTGAAGGCAGGATGAGTTGTCTACTGTAACGCTTAAGATGAGAGGGAGGCAGTGTAGGCAGGATGAGATGTCTGCTGTAATGCTTAAGATGAGTGGGAGTGAGTGGAGGCAGGATGAGTTGTCTACTGTAACGCTTAAGATGAGAGGGAGGCAGTGTAGGCAGGATGAGATGTCTGCTGTAACGCTTAAGATGAGAGGGAGGCAGTGTAGGCAGGATGATATGTCTGCTGTAATGCTTAAGATGAGAGGGAGGCAGTGTAGGCAGGATGAGTTGTCTACTGTAACGCTTAAGATGAGAGGGAGGCATTGTAGGCAGGATGAGATGTCTGCTGTAACGCTTAAGATGAGAGGGAGGCAGTGTAGGCAGGATGATATGTCTGCTGTAATGCTTAAGATGAGTGGGAGTGAGTGAAGGCAGGATGAGTTGTCTACTGTAACGCTTAAGATGAGAGGGAGGCAGTGGAGGCAGGATGATATGTCTGTTGTGTAAGGGAGGCATGGACACTGACACAAGAACTGCAAGTTTCGAAAACCTTTACTTAATTTTCAAAGGGTTTTGAAAACTCCTATCTAGCTCTATATCTAAGATGGGAGTGATCTTGACCATCAAATCAAAGAAAACACAGTCCCAGACAGTCGTTGTCAAATTAAAGTGGCCTATACTAAAGAAACCTAACGCCTGCCCTTACTCTAATACAATGAATGTGTGAAGGGAAATGTATGTGCACAAAAGAAAAATCAGTATGTAAAGTATATCTCAATTTGGCTAAGCAACGTCTCTTCCCAACGTTTTGCAGCACGAGGGTGGGTGCCACACTCTGGCACTGGACACAAGGATGCAGTTCAAGATCGTAGACCAGGGCCACTTGCTCTTCCACGATAATGTTACTCCTTCACAGTTCAAAAGCACAGATCAAAATCACGGGTTCACTTCTTCTTCGTGCCACAGTTCAACATAGGTCTCCCTCGGTCAGGCCCTGAGCTTTCTATTTCAGTTCCTGGGATCCTCTTCCCCAATCTTAAGTCATATTCACCAGCACCCCTCCTCGTTCTGGCTCAAGCTTCTCTTTACTTTCTATCACTGTCAAAGACTTTCAACTGTGCAAGGGTTTTTCAAAGACCTCAGCATGAGCACTTCGACCTTTACTTCTGTACACTTTTTCCCATCTACACCAAAGTCTCTTGATACTTGGAGTTTCATAAACACATCAAAGAATGTTCAAAGAAACCCTTCTCTTCTAGGTCTCCCTCTGCCGGGATCGAACCTGTTGACCTCTCGTATTGCAAAACCTTCACATTTAGGTTTCCCCACCGTCAGGATTAATCTTAACAGTTTCGCCTTTCAAAGTTCAACAAATCTATTTCTTTTATTCACGTTCCCGCTTTGGAAAAAGACTTCAAACATTTTGTGGAGACTTTCGAATGGGCAATCTTGTTTGCTGGACCACTCCGTTACTCTGTCTTGCTCAATTTACTTTTATCGTTCAGTTTAAAGTTCAGTATTATTGTACTTTCTTTCATGTCTCATCAACACACGCGCAACCTTCACTCACTGGATACACTGTTGCCGCTATAATCTTTGCTTCACACAAACCAGCCTTTCATGTCATTCACTGACTAACCAGTTCTGTGAATTCCTTTTACTTATTCATGGGTTTGATCTTGAAGTCAAGACTGATACCGCAACTGCTGCTGCACCTCCCCAACTCTGCCGTTCACCCGGGAGGGTAGCTGGTATCTTTCAAACACAATGCAGTTTTTCTCCTTCCCCTTGATTGGCCTTTTGTTTGTAACCTTCACGGTTATGAGGAGGTAACAATCTCTCGCCAGGATGCTCAAGGTTTTCCCATTCCTTGTCTTTGCCTCTGTCTGTCGTCTTGCTCCTCCCGGTTTGCCGTTGGCCTGTAAAAAGCACTCTTTCTCGTTTCTCGCCTTGCTCAGAGTGTGTCTCAGTGCTCCACCTTTTATCCATATGGGTAGAGATAATAGGTATCAGGTGTATGTGATTAGGCTTAAATGCCTGACCCTGCCTGACCGTATTGGCGGGATCATGTCCTGTGTATAGTATAGATGATAATCTTTTCAACCTCAGGACTCCTCTTCTTCGGCTCAGTGTTTCTGTAGAAATGGGAGGGGAGTTGGGAAGTCAGAATATCCTATGAAATAGGATGCGGTAGGGGTAATGAAAAGGGGGGATACTGCGTCTCGCCATTGGATGTCTCACCCCACTCCCTGAGGACCCCTTACTCAGGTGATCCTTCTGCCCTGGTCCACCTCCAGGGTCTGGATACAAAAGCAATGGCCTTGCCCTTGTCACCTGCGCAAGAGATCCCCAGGCACTCAACGGTGAGACATCCTTTGGTTTCTCACAGTTGTGATCCATAAGGTAAGAGGAAGGCAGTGAAAGCAGGATGAGATGTCTGCTGTGATGTAGGAGATGAGAGGGAGGCATTTGAGGCACGATGAAGACATGTTATGTTATGTTACTTGGCATTTATATAGCGCCTTATGCATCATTGGTATGACCTCAAAGCGCTGGTAGGTCGAACGCCCTCGGGAACCGTAGTTCAGGTAGTAGAGAGAGAGAGTTTTGTAAGATGCGTGGGCGCATTGGATATGTGTGCAGCTGGTGTGGTTGTTGCATGATAGCTGCTTCTTAGCGGTAGGTGTGGTGCTGAGGAAGTCAGTTGGATGTGATCAGTCTGGAGGGTGGACACCCAGACTGAGTTCTGGCTGTGTTAGGCCTGAGGAGACGCTTAAACTAGCCGGTATGTGCTCAGCTAGCTGTGTTTTATAAGGATGTTGAGGTGTTCGTGGGGTTCATGTTAGTATGAGAACAGCTAGGCCGAATGTGTCATAGCATAGCTGTGTTCTAGTTGAATGATGGTGTATAGGAGAGAGTAAGTGTAGTAGTGTGATATGGTGGTCATCAGTAAAGCGTCTGAGACCAAGCACGAGAGCAGGACAGGGGGCGTACATTGCGGCATACGTATATAAAGCGACAGGATGGATAGGGTAAACCTGTTATACAGATAACATGGGGCTACAGGTACATAGCATAAATAGGAGATACATAGATATGTAGAGATATATCAACTCTGTCCTTTCCATCCACTCCGTTCACTCAATCCTCTCGTTCCACTCCATCCACTTTTTCCATCCTTTCGATCCAGTCCATCCTTTCCATCCACTCCATCCACTCCATCCACTCCCTCCGTTCCATCCACTCCATCCATTCCATCTACTCCATCCTTTTCCATCCATTCCATCCTTTCCATCCACTGCATCTTTTCCATCAGCTCCATCTTTTCCATCAGCTCCATTCTTTCCATCCAATCGATTCTTTTCATCCACTCCATCCGTTCGTTCGATCCATTCCATCCACTCCATCCGTTCGATCCCCTTCATCCGTTCCATCCACTTCATCTGTTCCATCCACTCTATCCGTTCCATCCACTCTATCCGTTTCATCCACTCCATCCGTTTGATCCATTCCATCCATTCCATCCACTCCATCCGTTCGATCCCCTTCATCCGTTCCATCCACTTCATCCGTTCCATCCACTCTATCCGTTCCATCCACTCTGTCCGTTTCATCCACTCTAACCGTTCCATCCACTGTAAACGTTCCATCCACTCTGTCCATTCCATCCACTCTATCCGTTCCATCCCCTCTATCCGTTCCATCCCCTCTATGAGTTCCATCTACTCAATCGGTTCTCTCGATTTCATCCATTATATCCACTTCATCTACTCCATCCAATCAGTCCACTCCATCCACTCCGTCCACTCTATCTACTCAATCCTATCCATCTACTTCATCCGTTCTTCCACTTCATCCGTTCCATCATCTTCCTCTGTTCCATCCACATCGTAGTTCCATCTACATTATCCATTCCATCCACATCACCCGTTCCATTCTCTTAATTCGTTCCATTCTCTTCATCCGTTCCATCCACTCTATCCGCTCCATTCACTCTGTCCGTCCCATCTACTCTAACCGTTCCATCCACTCTATCTGTTCCATACACCTATCCGTTCAATCCACTCTATCCGTTTCATCCCCTCTATGAGTTCCATCTACTCTATTGGTTCTATCGATTTCATCTGTTCCATCCATTTAATCCATTTCATTCACATCATCCGTTCCATCCACATAATCCATTCCATTCTCTTCATCCATTCCATTCTCTTCATTCGTTCCATTCTCTTTGTCTATTCCATCCACTCTGTCCGTTCCATCTACTCTATCCGTTCCATCCACTCTGTCCGTTCCATCCACTCTGTCCCTTCCATCAACTCTGTCCGTTCCATCCACTCTATCCTTTCCATCTACTTCATCCGTTCCATTCACTTCATCCGTTCCATCCACTTCATTCGTTCCATCCACTTCATCCGATCCATTCACTTCATCAGTTCTATCCCCTCATCCGTTCCATCCTTCATCCGTTCCATCCATTCCATCTGTTTCATCCTTCATTCGTTCCATCCACTCCATCCGTTTAATCAACTCCATCCGTTTCATCCACTCCATCCGTTTCATCCATTCCATCCGTTTCATCCACTTCATCCATTCCATCCACTTCATCCGTTCCATCCACTTCATCTGTTCCATCCTCTTCATCCGTTGCATCCACTTCATCCACTTTAACCACTTCATCCACTCTATCCGCTCCATTCCCTCTATTCGCTCCATCCACTCTATCTGCTTAATCCACTATATCCACTCTATCTATTCTATCTTTTCCATCCACTCCGTCCATTCGATCTACTCTATCGGTTCCATCTACTCTATCGGTTCCATCTATTCTATTCATTTCACTTACTCTATTATCCGTTTCACCCAGTCTATCCGTTTTAGTTACAATATCCGTTTTAGTCTTTCTATCCGTTCGATCGGCTCCCATTGCTCATTTAATTTCTTTGTTCAAGCAACCTTGGATTTCTGATTGTTGGGGCTATTTATTCCATATGTTTTAAGCATCGATTCTTTAAGGGAAGAGCCATGTTTTCAGTAATTTGCGGAATGCCAGGTGGTCTTCGGTGTGTCGAATGTGGGCTGGAAGTGAGTTCCATAGAGTGGGGGCCAAGACTGAGAATGATGATCCTCCTAATCTGACTGAGTTGGTGTTTGGTATCACTAGAAGGAGGGCGGAGCTTGATCTTACAGTGCGCGGAGGGTGGGAGGGTTTTAGTTTGTCCTGTAGGTATAGGGGGCCAGTTTTATTTATTTGTCGCGCCTTGAAACACTTGTGTATAGGCGCGTTACAAATGCCTTATCATATCATCATATCATATCACTGCTCGGTGGGAGATGCATAAGGTTTTGAAAGTCACCCTTCGTCCAACCGGGAGCCAGTGGAGAGTTCTGAGAGCTGGAGAGGTGTGGTCTCTTGGGCCAAGTGCTAAAAGCAATTTGGCTGCAGCGTTTTGTGCTCTTTGTAATTTAATGAGGTGGTATGCTTGGACCCCGAGGTAGAGGGAGTTGGCATAGTCCAGTCTCAACATTAAATAGATTGGACAGCAGTGAGTCTTTTGGGAAAGGAGAGGAACGAAAATATGCGTCTAAAAATGTTGAGGTGGTAATGGCAGGACTTAGAGACGTTGTTGATTTGGTGAGAGTGGGTTTGCCAGAGTTGAGCGTGCATCCAAGGTTTTTTACTGTGGTCGAGGTGGTGGGTGGATTGCCCATAGAAGATGGCCATGGTAGAGGATGGGGGAGAAGCTTGGTGTTGCCACACACCATGATTTCGATTTTAGTGGGGTTTAAGAGGAGGTGGTTGTGGTCATCCAGCGATCAATATAAAGCAGGCAGGTTGCGAGGTCGGGTGGACAGTTGGGGTTGAGTTTTGGAGTTTTAGGATTCATTGGGTGTCATTGGCGTAGTTATAGCACATGATATTGTGCAGGCAGATTATTCCTGGGAGGGTGGACATGTAGAGGTTAAACAGGAGAGCTGATAGGCATGCTCCTTGTGGAACTCCGGTATTGACTGGTCGGGTGGCGGAAGCAAAGGTGGATAGGAGGTTATTTGTTTCCTATTGTTGAGGAAGAATGCTATCCACTTGAGAGCATTTCCACGGATTCCTAGGGAGTGGAGGCGGTCGAGGAGGATTGAGTGGTTGATTATGTCAAAGGCGGCAGAGAGGTCTAGAAGGATTAGTGCAGCGCATCCCGCAGAGTCTGCAGTGATGTTAAGGTCGTCCCAGATTGAGGTCAGAGTAGTTTTGGTTCCATGTCGAGGTCTGAAGCCTGTGCAGGGTATAGGAGATCGTTTGATTCGACAAAGGCATTTAGTTGCGAGTATGCGGTTCGATCGATGAGTTTAGCAAGGAACCTGGTGTTTGAGATGGTGCAGTAGTTTTTGGGGTCGAGAGGGTCGAGGGAAGGTTTTTTTAGAAGAGGCTTGACATGTGCGGTTTTGTTAGGGGTCGGGAAAGATTCCCGAGGAGAGGGAGTGATTTATGATGGTTCTTGCGTACTCTCCTGCGCAGGTGGATGAGAATCTTTCTCAGTGCCCCTCTGCCCCCTATGGAATCTTGTAGTGCCTAGAAGCAGTCAAAAGAAGTCTAATTCTAAAGTGTTTGGGGGCACAGGAAGGTGCTGGCTCCTTCCCAACAACGTCACAGCAGACATCTCACCTGGCCTCAAAATGCCTCTCTCTCATCGTACACGTCACAGCAGACAACTTATCCTGCCTCACCTGCCTCCCTCTCATATTACACATCACAGCAGCCATCTCACCCTGCCTCAACTGCCTCCCTCCATCCCTACCTCTCATCTAACACATCAGAGTAGACATGCCTGCATCCTGCCTCAACTGCCTCCCTCTCCTTTTACATGTCACAGCAGAAAACTCATCCTGACTCCACAGCTTCCCTCTCATCGTACACGTCACAGCAGACAACACATCCGGCCTCAACTGCCTCCCTCTCATTTTACACATCACAGCAGACATCTCATCCTGACTCCACTGCCACCCTCTCATCTTTTGTGTCACAACAGACATAACATCCTGCCTCAACTGCATTCCTCTAATCTTAAGCATCACAGCAGACATCTCATCCTGCCTCACCTGCCTCCCTCTCATTTTACACGTCACATCACACCTCTCATTCTGCCTCCACTGCCTGCCTCCCTCCTCCCTCTCATCAAACACATCAGAGTAGACATGTCTGCATTCTGCCTCAACTGCCTCTCTCTCATCTTACATGTCACAGCAGACATCTCATCCTGCCTCCACTGCCTCACTCTCATCTGACAGATCACAGCAGACATCTCATCCTGCTTCTGCTGCCCCCCTCTCATCTGACACGTCACAGCAGACATCTCTTCCTGCCGCCACTGCCTCCTTCCCTCCCATCTAACACATCAGAGTAGACAGTAGACCAGTGGCCGAATCCCCATCGCCCTCTGACCCCCCTACCCTCTCACACACACCAACTGCATCAAAAACCCTGGAAAAAGGAAACGGGCCTAGTCTCCTTCAATCTCCCACTACTCCTCGCCCCTCCTGTCCCGACCCACCACCTCAATCTCCACCACCACCTCCCTCCTCCCCTTCCGCACCCTGCTTCAAACCCCTCTCCCTTGAATTTTCACCAACCACACATAGAACTCCTAAACCCTTACACTTCACCCTCGAACCACCAGCCTCAAATCCATCTTCACAAACGGCCTCCCTCACCCACCCATCCAACCCCATCCTCCCCACCCTCCCCTTACCCACCTCCTCCTCTGCCCACCTACTCTTCCCAACCCGCCTCTCCCACCTCCCAGATTCCACTCACTCCACACCACCCCTACCCCCACAACCCCTCGCAGCCACTCACCCACTCCTTCCCACCACCTCCCCTTCAACCTCCACAACACCCCCCATGCCGAAGTAAGATGCATCCTCTTTAATGCCCGATCTGTAGCAAAAAACAGACACAGCATCTTTGACCTCCTCGCCTCAAACAAACCAGACCTAGTCTTTATCACAGAAACCTGGCTCTCCGATGACTTTGCCCCCATCACCCATGAAGCCTTCCCCCCGGACTACTCCCTCATCCCACTCAACCGACCCTCTAGAGGACTAGCAATCGTTTTCAAGTCACACTTCTCCGCCTCAATCATCGACTGCCAGACAATCATCCCTTCCTGCGAAGCACTTCTCGTCAAACTATCCCTCCCCCCTTCGTTCTCCCACAGCTTCCTAATCATCTACAGACCCCCTGGCTATGACAGACAATTCTGAAGCAACCTCTGTGACTGGATAGCCACCATCCAATTAAACCATCCCACCCTCACTCTCCTAGGAGACTTCAATATCTGGCTCGACAATCCCACCAACCCCATGACCCACTCACCGGTTGTCTCCCTAGATTTGCTTAACCTCCCCTTTCACATGAACGCCCAACTCACTCTAAAGGACACACCCTTGATGCCATATTTAGCTCCCACGACCAGATACATCTAAGCCCCCCTACACCTATCATCTGGTCTGATCACTTCATAGTGCCTTTCACCATTCGCCTGCCCGCCCCCTCCCCATACTTGAACCAGAACCCCCAAATCAACGCAAGTGCTGGAAGAAACTAAAAATCTTCCCTGACCTAGCCGATGCGCTACTTCAAACTCCTCCCTCAACCACTCCTCGTAATGAGCCCTTAACCACTGACACATTTGACTTGTGGCTCAATACCTCATTAATCCCGTTCACCCCGACTTGCCAATCCTCCGCTCGCCGTGGCCCTTATCCCAGATGGTTTACACCAGAACTGAAGACTACAAAACAACTATATAAATCACTCGAACGCAAATGGTGAAAAGATAAAACCTACCTAAGTAGATCCAACCTGACCCGGCACCATTGCCAATACAAAGCTGAAATCCAAAAAGCAAAAAAGGCCCACTACAATTCTCGAAATCTCAACTGTGAAAACCCCAGCAAGGAACTCCACAAAATCATTTCTGAATTCACCAAACAAACCTGCACCACCACCCTATCGACCCCATCTCAGTCACTCTGTGACTCACTCTCTCCACTTCTACACCACTGCTCTCAACAGAACAAAATCTCTCAACAACAAACTAGCCCTCATGTCCCCACCAGGTAATCCTCCCCCCCACCAGTCACCCCCACGCCTGCCTCACCAACTACATCCCAACCCACCTTCTACTCGTTCACGCCACTATCCGAAGACCAATTTCTCAAACTTCTCTCTGCCCGGAAACCTTCTGGCTCCCCCATACACCCCTGCCCCGCCTCAATTCTCATCCACCTGCGCAGGAGAGTACGCAAGAACCCTTTTTTTCATGCAAATATAATCGCACACACACAGACACGGCGGGCACTAACAGAAGGCAGTGATTATTTAAATATAAGGTGCAAATAACTATTAGCAGAATACATTTCTAAATGTTAAATCCGATTTAATTCTAAAATCTCAGAGCATGATAGAAGCAAGCTCTCTGCCGGGAAGAATGCAGCCTGTGCTAAAAATAGATTGCAGGGCTCATGCAGTGTTGCGTCACTAAGGCTGGCAGAGATGTACAAAGTAACTCAGGAGCTGTCTGTCAAAACCCCATGCTTGCTAATAGGGGATTTTAACTTGCTCAATGCACAACAGGCAGAATTATGAAAGAATAGGTTTAAAAGAAATTACAAGCCCAGATAAAAATATGAGTAGAATGAGTGGAGTATGAATGAAAATTAGGTATAGAAATGTGTAGTTTTTCCTGGGGCTAGGCCTCAAGGTTTGTAAAAATCTGCAGATCTCCCATGTAACACACCAATCTAGATTGGCGGGGGCCGGATGGGTGCATGTCTAGATTGGCGAGTTAGATGAGAGGGATGCAGTAGAGGCAGGATGGGTACATGTCTAGATTGGCGTGTTAGATGAGAGGGAGTCAGTGGGGACAGGATGGGTACATGTCTAGATTGGTGTGTTAGATGAGAGGACGGCAGTGGATGCAGGATGGGTACATGTCTAGATTGGTGTGTTAGATGAGAGGGAGTCAGTGGGGGCAGGATGGATACATGTCTATAGTGGTGTGTTAGATATGAGGACGGCAGTGGATGCAGGATGGGTACATGTCTAGATTGGTGTGTTAGGTGAGAGGGATGCAGTGGAGGGAGGATAGGTACATGTCTAGATTGGCGTATTAGATGAGCAGGATGCAGTGGGGCAGGATGGCTACATGTCTAGATTGGCGTGTTAGATGAGAGGGAGTCATTGGGGACAGGATGGGTACATGTCTAGATTGGTGTGTTAGATGAGAGGACGGCAGTGGGTGCAGGATGGGTACATGTCTAGATTGGTGTGTTAGGTGAGAGGGATGCAGTGGAGGCAGAATGGCTACATGTCTAGATTGGTGTGTTAGATGAGTGGGAGTCAGTGGGGGCAGGATGGATACATGTCTATAGGTCTATAGTGGTGTGTTAGGCGAGACGGAGGCAGTGGAGGGAGGATGGGTACATGTCTAGATTGGCGTATTAGATGAGCGGGATGCACTGGGGGCAGGATGGCTACATGTCTAGATTGGTGTGTTAGGTGAGAGAGAGAAAGTGGGGGCAATACGGGTACATGTCTAGATTGTTGTGCTCGGTGAGAGGGATGCAGTGGAGGCAGGATGGCTCCATGTCTAGATTGGCGTCTGAGGTTAGAGGGAGTCAGTGTGGACAGGATAGGTACATGTCTAGATTGGCGTGTTAGATGAGATGAAAGCAGTGGGGGCAGGATGGGTACATGTCTAGATTGGTGTGTTAGGTGAGAGGGAGTCAGTGGGGACAGGATAGGTTAGGTACATGTCTAGATTGGTGTGTTAGATCAGAGGGAAGCAGTGGAGGCAGGATGGCTACATGTCTAGATTGGCATGTTAGATGAGAGGCATGCAGTGGGGGCAGGATGGCTACATGTCTAGATTGGCGTGTTAGATCAGAGGGAGGCAGTAGAGGCAGGATAGGTACATGTCTAGATTGGCATGTTAGGTGAGAGGGATGCCGTAGAGGCAGGATGGGTATATGTCTAGATTGGACTTGTTAGATGAGAGGAAGGCAGTGGAGGCAATACGGGTAGATGTCTAGATTGGTGTGTTAGATCAGAGGGAGGCAGTAGAGGCAGGATGGGTACATGTCTAGATTGGCGTGTTAGGTGAGAGGGAGGCAGTAGAGGCAGGATGGTTACATGTCTAGATTGGCGTGTTAGATCCGAGGTAGTCAGTGGGGGCAGGATGGGTACGTGTCTAGATTGGCGTGTTAGGTGAGAAGGATGCAGTGGGGGCAGGATGGCTGCATGTCTAGATTGCTGTGTTAGGTGAGAGGGAGTCAGTGGGGGCAGGATGGGTACATGTGAAGATTGGTGTGTTAGGTGAGAGGGATGCAGTAGAGGCAGGATGGCTACATGTCTAGATTGGCGTGTTAGGTGAGAGGGAGTCAGTGGGGGCAGGATGGCTACATGTCTAGATTGGCGTTTTAGGTGAGAGGGAGTCAGTGGGGGCAGGATGGGTTAGGTACATGTCTAGATTGGTGTGTTAGGTGAGAGGGAGTCAGTGGGGACAGGATAGGTTAGGTACATGTCTAGATTGGTGTGTTAGATCGGAGGGAAGCAGTGGAGGCAGGATGGCTACATGTCTAGATTGGCATGTTAGATGAGAGGCATGCAGTGGGGGCAGGATGGCTACATGTCTAGATTGGCATGTTAGATCAGAGGGAGGCAGTAGAGGCAGGATAGGTACATGTCTAGATTGGCATGTTAGGTGAGAGGGATGCCGTAGAGGCAGGATGGGTACATGTCTAGATTGGCATGTTAGATGAGAGGAAGGCAGTGGAGGCAATACGGGTAGATGTCTAGATTGGTGTGTTAGATCAGAGGGAGGCAGTAGAGGCAGGATGGGTACATGTCTAGATTGGCGTGTTAGGTGAGAGGGAGGCAGTAGAGGCAGGATGGTTACATGTCTAGATTGGCGTGTTAGATGAGAGGAAGGCAGTGGAGGCAACATGGGTAGATGTCTAGATTGGCGTGTTAGGTGAGAGGGAGGCAGTGAAGGCAGGATGGGTACATGTCTAGATTGGCATGTTAGGTGAGAGAGAGGCAGTGGGGGCAATACGGGTACATGTCTAGATTGTCGTGTTAGATCCAAGGGAGTCAGTGGGGGCAGGATGGGTACATGTCTAGATTGGCGTTTTAGGTGAGAAGGATGCAGTGGGGGCAGGATGGCTGCATGTCTAGATTGGTGTGTTAGGTGAGAGGGAGTCAGTGGGGGCAGGATGGGTACATGTGAAGATTGGTGTGTTAGGTGAGAGGGGTGCAGTAGAGGCAGGATGGCTACATGTCTAGATTGGCGTGTTAGGTGAGAGGGAGTCAGCGGGGGCAGGATGGCTACATGTCTAGATTGGTGTTTAGGTGAGAGAGAGGCAGTGGTGGCCAGATGGGTACGTGTCTAGATTGGCATGTTAGGTGAGAGAGAGGCAGTGGGGGCAATGCAGGTTCATGTCTAGATTGGCATGTTAGGTGAGAGAGAGGCAGTGGGGGCAATGCAGGTTCATGTCTAGATTGAAGTGTAAGATGAGAGGGATGCAGTGGAGGCAGGATGGGTACATGTCTAGATTGGCGTGTTAGATGGGAGGGATGCAGTGGGGGCAGGATGGCTTCATGTCTAGATTGGTGTTTAGGTGAGAGGGATGCAGTGGAGGCAGGATGGCTACATGTCTAGATTGGCATGTTAGATGAAGGCAGTGGGGGCAGGATGGGTACATGTCTAGATCGGTGTGTTAGGTGAGAGGAAGGCAGTGGAGGCAACACAGGTAGATGTCTAGATTGGCATGTTAGGTGAGAGGGATGCAGTAGAGGCAGGATGGCTACATGTCTAGATTAGTGTTAGATGAGAGGGATGCAGTGGGGGCAGGATGGCTACATGTCTAGATTGGCATGTTAGATCAGAGGGAGGCAGTAGAGGCAGGATGGGTACATGTCTAGATTGGCGTGTTAGATGAGAGGAATGCAGTGGAGGCAACACGGGTAGATGTTTAGATTGGTGTGTTAGATCAGAGGGAGGCAGTAGAGGCAGGATGGGTACATGTCTAGATTGGCGTGTTAGATTAAGGCAGTGGCGGCAGGATGGGTACATGTCTAGATTGGTGTGTTAGGTGAGCGGAAGGCAGTGGAGGCAACACAGGTTCATGTCTAGATTGGCATGTTAGGTGAGAGGGATGCAGTGGGGGCAGGATGGCTACATGTCTAGATTGGCGTGTTAGATGAGAGGAAGGCAGTAGAGGCAGGATGGGTACATGTCTAGATTGGCGTGTTAGGTGAGAGGGAGTCAGTGGGGGCAGGATGGCTACATGTCTAGATTGGCGTGCTAGGTGAGAGGGACCCAGTGGGGGCAGGGTGGCTACATGTCTAGATTGGCGTGTTAGGTGAGACGTACCCAGTGGGGGCAGGATGGCTACATGTCTAGATTGGCGTGCTAGGTGAGAGAGAGGCAGTGGGGGCAATATGGGTACATGTCTAGATTGTCGTGTTAGGTGAGAGGGAGGAAGTGAAGGCAGGATGGGTACATGTCTAGATTGTCGTGTTAGATCAGAGGGAGTCAGTGGGGGCAGGATGGGTACATGTCTAGATTGGTGTTAGGTAAGAGGTATGCAGTGGAAGCAGGATGGCTACATGTCTAGATTGGTGTGTTAGGTGAGAGGGAGTCAGTGGGGGCAGGATGGGTACATGTGAAGATTGGTGTGTTAGGTGAGAGGGGTGCAGTAGAGGCAGGATGGGTACATGTCTAGATTGGCTTGTTAGGTGAGAGGGAGTCAGTGGGGGCAGGATTGCTACATGTCTAGATTGGCGTGTTAGGTGAGAGAGAGGCAGTGGGGGCAATACGGTTACATGTCTAAATTGGCATGTTAGGTGAGAGAAAAATGGCAAATGGAGAGATGTGTGGGCACCACGAAATTCAAAAATTACTCTAAATATTAAAGTCAATGCAAAAAAGGAGAAGAGTTAAATGTTCAGAATAGTAGTTCTGAAGGAGCTGGCTATGATAAGTCTGGAGACACCCTGACTCAAAAAATCCAACAAAAGCTTAAGACCACGTAGCAATACTAGGTCACACAGCCGCTCTCTTTTGGGCCCAATCTGGGTACGTAGTTATTCAAAGTTCAAAGCAATATAAACAGGTGTCAAAAATGTATAATGCTTAATCAAAAAAATAGATGAGTCTGTTTCATGGTTGAGTATCCAAAACGATTATTTATCCAAAAGAAATTCAAAACAAAAATTGTCACTAATAAATTCTTAGTGAAGGAGCAATTGCCATAATCCATACATAATCCAGACTGAACTATGCCAAAGCATTTCGGAAATCATTTCCTTCTTCAGGGCAAGTCTAGTCATCAGAGCGGACACGTACCAGCACATTAACATCAGAATAAGCACATTTGTAACATACCGATCAGCAGTGTTTTCAATAGTTGGTGGATAGAAAAGACAAAATAAGAATACCCTATAAATGAAATGTAAATCAACAGAAATATAAGGCAATGAAGTTTAGTTTTACCTTATTGGTGTGGCAAATGCTGTAGAACAAAGCGTACGTGCCCACAGAGAGTTGGGCCAACAGCAATGTCGTGGATAGCACTGTGTGTGGCTTTACTGCAGTAACTCGGACTGCCGTGTAAAGCCGTTGCCAAGACAACGGTACTTTTGTAGCACAGATGCTAGCCTGCGGAAATTTGTTCCTTTTCATTTACTATTACTGAGGCACTTGGAACATTTCCCAGAAAGTCGCAAATACAGTCAGTGACTTGGTTTACGGGATGTAACCGCAGAAACCAGAACAAAGATGATGGTCTGACATCGAGCTAGGAAATCCAGACCAAGATTATTCTCTGAATTTAATTGTGAATCCTACTCTTTGCCTGAATGTATCAAATGCATTACATTAGGTGCCCATGTAAATGACTACATGGCTGGGAATTACGCCCAGACAGTTGTAAGGGTGCAGAAATAATACTCAGACAAAATGGTGGCATTATTGATTAATACGGATTATTAAAGAAATGAGGGCTGGGAAAATGCCTACCTACTCCTAATACTAAGCGGGGTTTCCCCGCCTCAAAGGAATCTAAGGAGCCCATCAAAATGTAAACTAAAAGCATGTCCACTATTGTGTCCAAAAACCTACTTCTAACCCTCATACTAATAATTAAGGATACCGTGAAAAGGGGATTGTCTGTAGTTTCTGAGATTCGGTAGAAAATCAAAGTTCCAAACTTAAGGCGCCCAAAAGAAGATCCAAAACCAAAGAACAGGGATATCTCCCTCTTCCTGACAGTTCTCAAAGTCTCATAGAAATTACCACACACCAGGGGGAATGACTACCTTCCCCTGGTTCACTCTCAGGCTTCTTGTACAGTTCAACCACTGCTGGGGGATGTCTCCTTTCTCTAGCCTTCTTCAGGCTTCTTCTCTGTCCCTGGGGTCCCCAACCCTGGTTGGCCGACCTTGTTTCCTTCTACCAGCACTACAATGAAGACGATTGGCCTGGATACTTCTCCAAGCTGTTTTGGGTTCTGGCCCGGGTTGGCGGTCCTGGTTTCCTTTTACCAGGCACTGCGACAAAGAAGATTGGCCTGAATTTGAGGGGTTCCTTTTTCTTCCAGGTCTCTTACTCCAAAACACAGACCTGGCTTACTTGCCTGTCAAGTACTGTCTCCATATGTATTGCACTCACAATTCTCTCTGCAGTCTCTTGATTTCACAACAACAAACAACTCCTTGGCTCAACCAGAAAGGTGAAGCAGTGTGACGCATGCCTCGAGTTTACCAACCGCGTCCATTAAAGATATGGGCCTTTAATTGGCTGGGTTGTCTCTTCCCCCTTTCTTATATAGTGGGACAATAATTGCCTCAGTACAAGAACCAGGGACTCTTCCCTGTTAAGCCATTGCGTTAAAAGTAATAAGAAAGACCGGGGTCTGCTTCCTTCTTGAAAAGATCTACAGGCAACATATTGGGTCCCGGAACCTTCCCCCATTTATGAAGCTCAATTGCATCCTTAACATCAGTGGAGAACATGTACTTCAGATAGTGCGCCATCATCCACAAACGTCAGCTTGGAGGGGTCCTTGGATGATGCACCCGAGCTGCTGTGGCAGGGGGGGTTATACGGGCTGATTCCAGCCCTAGTGGTGCACATGGTTACATTCATTCATTCTGCTCTGCATGATTGCATGCACAGTTGCCCGCCTACCCCTGCATGTAGTGGCAACATTGGTCCTGTAAGCGCACAGGGGATGTTGATGCATTGCACACAAGCAACCCCCCACACAGTGCATTGACAGGTGATGGGTAGGGGGGCCTTCCGACTCACCAGATTGTCCTTGGCTGCTGGCTCCTGCCTTGGCTCCACGCACTCCCTCTATCTCCTCCTTGTCCAGGAAGGAGGGAGCCTTCTGCTCCCACTGGAACAGGACAAGGCGGGTTGCAGGTCATTTGGTCGAGAGTGAAATGGTCGAAAAAATGGTGGTTTATTTTTTTTGTTTTAGTTTTTTTTTTTTTTTATGGGGGGTTCCCCTCCCAACCCCCCTTTTTCTATAAAAATTTTTTTTACCAAACAAAACTAAAGACATATATAAATAAATAAATACAAAATTCGACCATTTTTTTTTCGACCATTTGACTTTCGAACATATGGTCATTCGATCTTTTATTTTCGACCATTTGACCGGACACCGACAAGGCGCTCTGTGGTGCCGCCTTCAGTGGCCAGTGCATCCTGCCGGTGTTGTGACAGGAGGCTGCACACCCTCATTTGAGGTCATTCACCTTCTTACTACAGTCCTCCCCATCTTGGAGGACTGTACCCACTGTGGTAACTTTCAGTGCCATGGTGGCCCAGATGGCTGAGGTGCACTGGCCAGAGGTTTTCTTGTTCCGACTGCCATACAGCTCATCGGCATGTGACACCACTTCTTCCGTGAGTACCTCCAGCTCTCGCTCACTAAATTTGGGCTGTCTGAGCCTGTGTGTCAGCACCTTTGCTTTGGCTCTGTCCTGGGACATGTTTCCTGTCTCATGTTGCTGTGGCTGGCTACAGGAAGTGGTAGATTGAGGATGAATTTTGCTTTTCAAAATGGCTGAAGCCATGCTTCCCATTCCGGCGATGACGCGATTTCCGCCGGCGGTAATGGTAATTTCCTCTGCATCATCCACAAGTGTCCAGGCAGCCAGTCAATGCAGCAGAGGGGGGCATTAGTAGGGGAGGACGAGCTGGAAGGAAGAAGAGAAAAGAGGGATCTTCAGAAGCTTCCGTAACTTAAGGAGATCTGGCTAATTCTCGGCTTGGAAAAGCATCTGATCTTCATAGAGTTGGAGCTAGAGGACCAAAGGACTCTAGCAGGGAGGTGCAGTACCTTGCAGCTAAGATTACCCACCACCATAACTCCCAGACTTACTTCTTGCTGGAAATCGACTGACGGAACTCCAGGTTGCCATTTCTTTCTTTTACCTGCAAGGCAAACAGTAGCAGTGCAGTGACCCCTAGTTGGCAGCACTTGTGCAGGGGGCAGGGGTACTCTGGCAGCCCCCTAACCTTTCAGGGCTTTCCCTCCCTGCACTGCATATTGCAGTGGCACAACAACCATCAGTTGGTGATCTCATGTAGTGGAATCACGCCACACGTATAAAGTGGCTCTGTGATACCCTTGGCATCACAGACCTGGCACTGGACTGGTTGACCTCCTTCCTATCTGACTGACCTTCCCAGGTTAAACTGGGCTCTTTCCTCTCCTCCATCACACTTTCCACCTGCGGCGTCCCTCAGGGCTCTATCCTGTCGCCGTGGCTATTTACCATCTACCTCGTCCCTCTGGCCCACTTGATGTATTCTATGCTGACGACACACAGCTCTCCCTCAAGCTTCCCTCCACTCCCTCCTCTCCTTCTTCTCACATTCCTGACTGTCTGACTGCTATTCAGGTTTAGTGCACTGCTAACAATCTCTGTCTTAATGCCAATAAGACTGAGATCCTTCTCATTGGGACCCCTGCTCCCTCTTTCCCTCCTACTCTTGTGAGGCTCATGGCCAAGGTCGTCTTCTGCTTAAAATCTTGGTGTCATCTTCGACTCCTCTCCCTCATTCTTACCTCATATCTTCTGACCTTGCCAAGAAGGCTCACTTCAAGCTTCAGCTCCTCAGAGGCATTCTCCCTTTCCTCACCTTCTGCCAGAAACTCAATGTCTCCAGAGCTCTAGTCCTCTCAAGGCTGGACTGCTGCAACAGCCTCTTCCTGAATCTGCCCCTTTCATCCCTCTGCCATCTTCAACTAATCCAGAATAGGACTGCAAGACTTATCCTTGGTCTCAAGTCCAGGGACCACATCTCTCCAGCCCTATAATCTCTCCACTGGCTCCCGGTGGCTGCACGGATCAAATTCAAGACCCTCTATATCATCCACAAGGCTTTCTGGGGCCTGTGTCCTCGATACATCCAACATTCTCTCCCTAAATACCTCCCTGTTAGAGCCCTTCGGTCCTCTAGCTACAACTCTCTGCAGATCAGACTTTTCTCCAAGCAGAGCGTGGGTGGTAGATCTGCTTCTTCGGCAGGTGCCTCCTCTAGAACGGCCTCCCTGCCCCTCTCAGACTTCAGCCGGATCTCTTTAAGTGCTTGTTAGGCAGAATCATGTGCAGTTCCCTTGGGGAGCACTACGGAAGTTTAAGACTACAGGTATATGCAAGAAATCCCCTTTGGTATCAGTCTGTACCACAAAGATTTAGTTGGTAGCTGTGACTAAGCAGTCAGACTTATCTCAAGAGGGAGATGAGCAGTATTCAGGGTTTACACAACAGGACTACAGAACTATGGAACAAGGAAACACTGACCAAAGCTTTGTATCAAAAAGAATATATATATTTATTTTACACACTCTGATGTTCACACACAAATCACTTTTACTTAAAGTAAATTAAAAGAGTCAAGAAAAGTATACACAACTCCCTATTTAAATTTTAGACAAGTTTGAGCAAGAGTGAAAACTGAGCAAAACAGCACAGTGTAAACTAAGCAGAAAAGGCACTCTAACAATTTCTTGAGAGGGAGGGAAAGAACAAGTTATAAAGGTTTGACCTCTTAAACACACCAGCAATACTTCCCAAATGAATTGTGAACAAGTTAAGCAAGGCAGCACTTTAGCATTAACAATACTTTGGTGAAAACCAAGCAAAATCGCTTCATCTAACGGCATGATCACTAAGGCACACAAAAGTGGGGGTATCTCTGGCTCGTCTCGCTATGTAACCTGGTTTCCTCTGGAGGAGACCCCATTGACCCTAACCATTGCTCTCGGCCAGAGTCAGTTTCTTCTATCCACTGTTTCCAGTTCTGTCCAAAACCATATGCTTCCAGGAATTCCCGCAACAGCTGCCACTTCACTCTTTTCAAAACCCTTTTTGGCATTGAGGAAAGGGCCACAGTTATCTTTTGGCTCTTTAAGTAGTGCATAACGTTCGCAGCCTTGCAACCTGATCTGAGCGTACCGGCCTATGGAGCACCCTATTCAGTCTCATTGCCAACACTTTTGTAAATATTTTCACATCCACATTTAGGAGTGATATTGGTATGTAGGGCACACATCTCTTACAGTCTTGTACTTCTTTTGGGATAACCGAGATAATGGATTCTCGAAATGACGGTGGGAGTCTACCACTATCATCCAGCACCACGTTAAAAACCCTCACCAATATGGAGGCCAACACATCTGAAAAGATCTTATAGAACAAGATAGAATACCCATCATTGCAGGGTGCTGTTGATGATTTCATCCCTGTTATCGCCACCTTAGCCTCTGATTCTGGTATGCGGTCCTATAAGCATTGCACTTGGCCTGCTGTGATCTTACGTACCTTGAGGGGAAGTGGGTATTACTCTGTTTGACCCTTTTGGGATCGGGAGTCTGTTCAATACAATCTTCCATAAAAGCTCTGGATCACTCTTTACTTACTAAATCGTATCCATTTAATCAGCCACATTCTGTTCCGTTCCCTGTTCCCTCAAACTCTGAGCAAGCAGTGTATGTGGCATTTCTCCCTTTTTGAAATATTTTTGCTTGAGGAAGGTTTAACTTCTGTTACATTTCCTTTATCAATATATCTCCCAATTTCTCCCACAGGTCCTAAATTCACTCTTCTAACATCTGATTCCAATTCTGCCTTTCAAATTTCTTTTCTCAACTTAAGTCTTCTACCTTCTTCCATGTTGCTGCTACCTTGATGAGAAGACCTCTAATTTCTTCTAAAAAAACTGCTTTGAAGGCTGGGCCTCTTACCGAAATTGCATTAAACTGCCTCCTCCTTTCCCCTCTCTCTTCCTGAGGAAGGTTCAAAGGTTCCTTAATCATTTCATGATCTCTTTTCACTCCCACGGGCATTTTCTTTCCCGTTCCCAACACAAGTACTCCAGTCGTGCTTGGTAGTAAGTCGCGAGGATGACCAAGTCTTTGTCAACAATACTCTCCAATTAAAGAAGTCGTAATATGAAGTGTCCATAACATGTATTGTCATGTCCTGGCCTCCAGTCACGCAGGCCAGGCTGACCAAGGCTGGGGGTACCAAGCCGACGTGCTGGGGGCACCCAGCAGACACACAGTCTGCGATCACGCAGCAGGATTATAGGCAGGGATCACCCTGCTTATGTCGGGATCACCCGACATGACATCACGGTTGGGGGCACCCAGCAGACAGCTCCGGACTGGGGGTGCCCAGTCAGCCCGAGTGCACACGGGCTCCTCCTAGGCCCTAGGGCACCCAGGCCTGCACCAGCAGATGACGCCGGCGTTGCCCAGCACGGGCACCGATTTCCCAGGGTAGAGTTGCCCGGCAGGGGCTCTACAGACATAGCTGGCAGCCATGGGGGACAGCGTTGCCCTGCAGGGGCACTGTCATGGTGGAGGGCCCTGCAGGGCAGGCCCTCTGCCAGCTATGCAGCACCAGCATGGTGCTGCACAATAAAGACACAGCACACCATCTTCGTTGAACCCTGAAGAGTGAAGAGCGGGAACCCGCTCATTGCTTTTTATTGAGTACAGTCACGTGGTTACTGCCACGAGCTCCTGGGAGACACCAAGCTCCTCACGAGGGGTGACAAATTACATGTATCATCTCTCCTGCAACTTGCACCACCTGTCACAGTTGCAGACTGATGCTACACAGGCCCATCCCACCATTGAGCTGTCCCAACTAGATTCCTTGCCAAAGGTCCTCTGTACACCCTTTTTGGAACAACACTGTCAACCTCCACCTCTCCTGAACTAACCGTAGCGTTCTGAGGTCCTGTCCCCTCATTCCTGCCTCTCCCAGTGCCTCAAAGCAGCATCTGACACTGCACTGTTGAACTCTGTGACTTGTCGACAAGGCGCTGTCGACTTCCAGTGGTTGCAATCGTTGCACAACTCCCCGTCCCCAATGTGGCCGGCGGTCTACACCCACCACCAACTCCTCAGCGGCGTAGTTACATCAGGGGCGTCTGAGTTCCTCTCACTGACTCCACTCTCTTTACAGTCCTCTAATACTGGTCTTAACTGAAATTTCTCTAATGACGGGGAAATCATTCAATAACGGGCAAGGCTGGATGGAGCTCAGGTCTCGGGCATTCATTCTAGCTGAACCCCCTGCTTGTCTGTCTCAGAAAAGACTTCTGGAAGAGCTGTAGGCCCGGGCAAGCACCTGCATGAGCTGCCTTGGGTTGGCTGCTTATTTGTGTTACAGGATTCATCTCCGAGTCCATCAAGCTCGGACCGTTGGGTTCAACAGGAATCTTGGCAGCTGAATGCAAACTCTGCTTCCATTCACAGGATTGCATTGATTCAAACTGCTGGTGGCATTTTGTTCACTGGGAGTCTCAACATTCAAGTGTTCCAACACTTGCACTCCAGGTGTGGATTCATGTTGGATTCTGTGCCATGACCTCAAATGGCAATATCAAAATGTAACTCGATTTGGAAGTGCCCAGTGCTGAGTTGAGTTACTGGACTCTGGGCTGGGGTTTACACAGGGGCTGTCTGCATGGACTCACATTGGTTATTTTGTATGTGTATTTACTGAGGACATAGAGTTTCCATACCAGAAACATACATAGGTTCAAACGTGAACAGGCAGGAAACATGAAAGGATATGTACAATGATGGAAGGAGATCTGGGGGCAGGACCGAGGGGAGAATGTGCCTGGATAATGTGAAGGAGATGGCGTGTGAATGCATGGATGCTGATGATTTTTCATGTCAGGGGGTAGGAAGTCACTGCAATGCGTGTGACAAGTGAGAGAACCTGTCACAGAGGCCTTGTGGGATGCACAAAAGACCAGACTTTCCAGTCTTCCTTTTTACAAGCAGAAGTTCAACACAAAGTCAAAATTACCAAACTGAAAGGTTGTATTCATTACAAAGCCAAATGCCTCTCACCCTGGGTTACTAAGTCATATTGTATCGGGGGCAATTGAGATTAGCCTTGTCAAGTAATTAGATGTGGTTTTCTTGGGTCCCATACACATGGCTGTGAAAGCCGGCCCCTGAACACTCACAGCAGAAAAAATACAACGTGCTAGGGAAGAAAGGCCCAAGTCGATCTTGTAAGGAAACGGGGAGAGATAATATAACTCCTCTACCTAAGCAGGACTCTGCCCGCACCCTGGGTGCACCAAGCTCAATAGCTTTGCTGGAGGCCAACCTCTTCCCCGCCTTGAAACCAGACAGTCAGGAAAGGGAAGAGAGGTTTATACCACCCAATGGACTACCAACAGTAAATAGATAGAAAGAAGCTGGGTAATGATAATATAACCCCACCATCAATCTAGGGACAATGCTCACCGAACCTGGGGTACAATCCCAATTACTCTGCTGAACTAGCCACAGTATCACCACAGAAACTAGACAATCAAGTAAACCTAGAGAGAGAATACACCAACCCAATATACATAAACATAAACTAAACTACAGGGATTGAGACATACAACCCACTAACCAAAACCTTTAATTCCTGCTTACCTAATGCACACAAAAACCACACAACCACCTCTCTCACAGCAAACCGCACAGACTTCACCACACCGCAACAACAAACAACCAACACATAGATTGCAACCATAGCACGCAAGGTCCCGCTTCGTTCCTATTTGCACACCCAAGCTCAGCGCACAGTGAAAACCGAACTGAAGCTGCCAACAGTACAAAATCTCTCACTTTCCTACGCCCTCTTCACCCACTAACCCACCTCGTCCACCTTTCTTTACAGATCCACCTGAGTGCCTGGAGACCAACTCCGTTGGTGACGATGCGCTATATAAATACCTTTAACATTAACATAACAAGTTTTAATCTCATATGCATTCTGCCCAAAAGAGGTACAAGCAGAAACTTTTAAAGCAAAGACACCATCATAATGATGCAATACATGTAATACACACCTGCGCCGCTGATTGGATGGACCCTATACAGGTGCAGCCTTTATCCACATAGGATGGCAGTTTATTGGTCCCAACTCAGATCGTCCGTCTTCCATCACGTGGGCACTGCGGGTTCATCTGCTTCTCACGTCGAAGGTCAGAAAACAAATTAACTATACCCCTAATATACAGCTTGTTTATCACTCATACTGTGCACTTGGCAGGCCTTAAGACGGACACACAGGAGGTTCCGGGGCACTCTAACCTTCACCCACACATTTCACTCACTCCCTCAGCGCCATCCGACCCCCAGGTCTCCACCCTCATTTGGACTATAATGTATCCCGCCCAGCACCTCGCAATAAAGATCACACCATTGTCGCTGCAACGATACATCCTGTCCAGCCTCTTTGAACATTTCAGTGCTCGTTACTTTGGGGTTGATGGTCAAAGCAACAAGTCTGTGATAACTACAGACGCCCCCAGTGAGACTTTGCCAAACTCAGTCTTTTACACCACCACTAGCAACTCTGAGGACCACCACACAACACCCAGCTGCAGACCCTCGTTAGCCTCCCCCATTACTATGTGCCCTATTCGGGTACCGCCAGGGTAAATGGTCTACGAGCATGCACCTCTCACAATGACACTGCTAGTCCTACCTGTTAAGACTGATTTCTGAACTCTGACTTGGTGGGCAGAGGATTTGAATGCCAGCCTAGTTTCTTGGAACAGCAAGACCAATCAAGGTAGCATTGGCGGCAGTCAAGACTAGGTCTCAGGAGGGGTGAGGATGACTGAAAGACCTCAAAGAGCACACAGAGGAAGGACACTTACAAATCACTCCCAGTCATGTGTACATATAAAACTTATATGTACATTTATTTCAATGCCTTTGAAAGTTAACCACACAATATTAATCACAGTAATACTTTTAGATCAATACAATCTAAATACATATATGCAAGACCAAGTGGCCTAAAGGGTTAATGCACTGAATGGGTCCACAACCAAAATGGGAAGGGAGCAGGTAGTGCAAAGAGTCTTTAGGCAGTTCTGCATTAATCACAATCCTAACTGAAAGGCAGTCCCGTCCCTAAGATGAAGGGAGCCTATTGCTCAAACGTACTTGCAATGCTGCAGCACGCGGTAGTGCAGATAGGCAAAACGGGGTCTCGTCAGGGGGCTGTAGCAGTTCAGGAAGGCAGGTGAGGTGATGAAGAATAAGTTCCCAGTATTCGTGGAGGGTCTCCCCAACAGGGCAGAGCAGGTTCCAAGAATTGGGAATAGTTCTCTAGATCGCAGTAGCAGGGGAAAGGAGAGGGACCCTCAGGGTCCACTCGTGCGTAAAAAGGGTTGGATGCGCTAGGGGCCACCAGTAAGGGCTGTTGTTACTTGCCGCCCCCAGGCACAAGTCCACTTCAGTTGCAGGTTCAAATGCGACAATTTCTGCGCTCTGGGGCTCTCAGCGGCAAAGCTACAGCGTTGATTCCCAAATGGGACAGTAGCATTTCTCCGCTCCTGGTGGATGGATCAGGCCAGTTTCACTGCAGCAGGCTTCAGGTCCAAGAGGGACCCAAATGCAGCGCACCTGCAAAGTTTGTCACCATGGCTGGGCGACACGGTAACCGCGTTCACTCCGGTTCAGGCTCTCGCCTTTTACTCCAGACCTGGGAATGCCAAGTGTACGGAATTCGGTGTGAGAGTGCCGTGAACACAGAGCTAGCGACGTACCAGGATTCAAGGGTCTCTTTGAAACGGTGGTGGTATCAGGGCAAAGGTCCTGCATAAACTGGGCAGCCCACTGGTTGGCCATGGGACACTTCCGAGAAGGCTTACTTGCAGGGTTTGATGAAGGTGCCGAGAATAGTTGGTCCCACTATTCCAATAGTTGGAAGCGCCTTCGCAGACCTTCTAGTTCGATCAGATGCAGGGGCTCCAGCCCCTACATCATTTTTGTGTGTTGTACTTTTTGTGCTCATGGGCTATGGAGTGTCACCAATTCCCTAGGCATCAACTTTTTACTTGTGTGTCACACAGCACCTTTAGTGCAGTGACACAGGGATGTCTTTTAGACTTCCCTTGTGAACTCCATTTCTGGGGATGACTACTGTCCCCCAGAAACATGTAAAGTCACAATTGGCTTTACTAGTCTTTTTAAATACAGATCCAGTACAAGCCATCTTAGTCTTGTACTTTGTCACTGGCCTGGAGTGATTGCCTATAGAATGTGATGTATGAATGTTCTGAGTGAGTCAGTTGGGGGCCTGAGCTGGAGTGAGTGGATGGCCGGTGGGTCTTCTCCTTCATGTGTCCTGTACTACCTATCCCTGTCCTTGTCCTGTCATCCAGACTACTGTTAATACCGAGAGTAACTGGAACTGTACATATTGTACCAATAAAGCATACCTGGACCAACATCAGTCTCCACAGCTGGTCTGTGTGTCCCTTGTGACTAAAAAGAGACTTTATTACACTAGTCTTTTTAAATACAGATCCAGTACAAGCCATCTTACAATGGAGTACTGGAGGGGAATATCTTTCCCCTGTCCTTCTTTACACTGAAGGGGCACTTTGTGTCCCCCTTCCCGACTCGACATGGCTGGTGGCAGTGGTAACTATCATTTTTCCCCGGATTCCCGTGTTAGTGTTCTGGCTGTGGTGACAGACGTGAACATAAAACCCGCTACCGCATATCATTTTTATTTTTGGTCCTAGCGTGGTTTTTCACCATTTCGTGTTGGAAAAGTATTTCTTGTTGTTTGCTTTTCGCGCCAAACCAGGTTTGGTTTCCTTGTTCGCCGTCCTTTGGCGTGCAGTCATGATTGCCAACACCTGGTGTAGGCAGCGTGACTGCGTGGGCTGTGAAATGCCCCCAACTATGGCAGTTGTCCGCTGAAATGACCCAGTGGCTAAAAAATGCAGTACATTTAGCACCTTTTCCAAGGGTCTCAGTGCTTGTGAGCACAGGGTGGGTGATGTGATCCTACACCTGCCATAGACCTGGTCATCAGGCATTCCAAAAATGCTTGTCCTATGTAGAAAAATCTGTGCCCTGGCCATCCTCCTCCTCCTGCGGTGTCCCACGATCACTACAAAAAATGGTACATTCATCATAGCTGTATACGCGCATTTGTTGTTCGTGTTAGGGAGAATTCTCCATATCTGCTCATTTCCCTTACCTTTTGAGACCCCCAGCAACTTTGCTGGATTTCTAGGATTTGATTGTTTTACCTGGGAAGAGTGTGAGCCTTTTTTCCCACTCTTCCATGTATTTTGTGTGTGTTTTACTTTTGTGTTCTTTGGTTAAGGAGTTTTTTAAAACAACCTCCATGGCATCATCTTTTTCTGTGTGTCACACAGCACCTTCAGTGCAGTGGCACAGGGGTGTCTTTCAGACTCCCCAAGGTTTAAATACATTTCCTGGGACAGACTACTGTCTCCCAGAGCATGTAAAGTTAAATTGACTCTACTAGTCTCTTTAAAATTACTGACTCAGCACACCCTATCTTACTATAGAGTGCTGGAGGGGTTGCTTAGCTTCCCCTGAGTCAAAACACTCATGTAACAGTAAAATGTTACCTTTTCCTATTTTAAATGGCTGGTGGCAGTGGTTTAGATCAACTACCGTGATGTTTCGCGACCGCTAACAACGGTAGCTCAAAATCAGGGTCGCCATGTTTTTCAATATGGCGACCAGACCTATCTGTAAAAACAGACTCCGGTCATCTTTTTTCGCCATTTCATTTAGGAAAAGTCCTTCTTGTGTTTGTCTCTGCGCGCCAAACCAGGTTTGGTCTCTTTGTTCGTGCCCTTTGGCAGGCTTCTGTGCGAAGCCCTCCTCTGGTGCCAGAGTGTCTGGGGTGGACAGGATGTGAGGGAGGTGCCCGAAACTCCCTGTGCTTAGTCTCCTAGGAGACCAGAATGCACTCTGGTGTGATTGGCCGGCTGGCTGTCCGGCAAGGACAGCCACCCTGCTTGGTGAGTGACAGCCAGGCTGAATGAATGGGGGAAAACTGTTTAAAAGCAGGTGTCTGAGACTTGGAAAGCAGAGTCGACCACTGGAACGATAGAACCAAAGAGGAGATGAAGGTAGAGGACTGCTGCAACTACTGGATGACCGGTGAATCCCTGCAGCAGGTCTGAATTGCCTGAAACTCTGACGACAGAGAAGATCTTCAAGGTTAACTTCTTACCTTGAGGTTGGTGAGAACAACCAACTCGCAAGCCATCTGGTCGAATTTTCTTCAGAGTTCTGTTGAAAACCGGATAGCCAGAGGGAAGGAAACCAGGGGGACTTTAAGGCACTCACACCTTAAACCGATATCTTGCTACAGCTTTTGGCCTCTTCCTTGGGCAGTGCAGGAACCTCCCGACGTCCTCCTTCTTGTCCCCACGACTGAAGCTCAGGAACAGCGAGATCTGCTCAAACTGCCAGGAACAATTGCCTCAGCTACAGCTCTCTTCATTTAAAAGGTACTGTGGAAACACGGTCCGGAAATCTTTTCGGCCATCGAGAAAGTGCGTGAAACTTTCCCAACGACAAAGGCTTGTCCTTCCCTAAACATTTGTAGAACTTTTCACCTAGCCAAATCCTTTGAAAATCTGTGGCAAAGACTTAACCGTTATATACCGGATCTGTGCTATCCTATCTTTTTTTTATTATTGTATTTGGTTTGTCAAATAACCTTTACAATATTCATACATACAAAAAGAAATTATAAATCACATTCAATTTTCATTACAGAAATTCTTCATAAAGCAAACTTTAAACATATGTAAGCCTATCCATATAGGCAACTTATTGTAAACAATCAATTCCAAAGTTAAAACAAATTCATATACAAGTTCTGATAAAACATATATAGACTTTACTTCAAGTACGAAACATACAGTTAGATTTTGAGCAAACCTAAATTAGTATTCGAACAATGCAAACCTTCCATGTTTAGCTATTTAATTCATTCATCTACTTGGACACCCCTTTATGATTCTTTCATATACTAGCTAATAACAATTGCTCCTTAATTACCACTAGAATTTTAGTTAATCTAGTAACTAAGTTAGTACTTTTTTCCCCACATGCATTTGTTCCATAATGTAGTCCTAAAGCTTCCAAACTCTTTGATTCTCAATGATTAAAATCTAGTGCAACAAATTACCAAGTGTTTCAGGAACTCAACCAAATTTGGGACACCACAAAAACGACATTGCATACTTATACTAGGAACTTTGCACACGCTCAAGGGTGAGGAATTGATTTAACCTAAAACGCATATATAGGTCCCTTGCAGACAATCATGGGAATTTGAGAATGTAAGTTGGTAGATCCCCCAATTTACCTCTAAAAAGTGCATATTCTTTATAGGTTTTGTAATTCCCAATTCCATCTGACTGCATGCACCAGCCAAAAGTTGAAATGTCTTCTTGTTAGATGGTAAGCATGCTATGAGATCTTTCTTCGACACAGTAATTAATTCCAGGATTTTGTCAATTTTTTTAACAAAGTTAGATAAGGACGGTGAAGACCCTGAGGCAATCGTGATGTTCAAGTCCTCATATAACAAATTTTTCGGGAGCAATGCCATCTTTTTTGTAATTGTTCAACAATCTCCAGTTTCTTTTTGATGAAAGTGGTAGGAGGCCTAATTCATGACGAATTATGTCGTTAGGGATGCCTTTTGCCAGCCCTAGTCTTTTTCCACAATTTGCCTTGAGAGGTATCTAACATGTCATCGATCTCAACAGTACAAATATTAAAACAATAAAGAATAACTGGTTCAATTTTATGCAAATAGAATTGAATAACTGTGCTATTTTATACAAAAGACTCTGAACCATTGACTTTGGCCCAGGCCTGTTGAGAAGAATTGCTGGTTGTATTTAACTGAAACCCTTTGCTCTGCCTATGAATGTATTTGGGATGTCTATTCTTATAACCTTGCCTTTTCCCTCCTTTATTAAGTATCTGAAGTGCCATTTTGCGCCCACTTCATTTTTTAGCTAAACTTGTTCAGTTACTTACCGGTTGGATTTTTGTGGTGTATTAGTGTGTGATATTAAGCTGCTTGTGCTAGTGTAATGTTTTATAAATGATTCAGTAAATAAATGTATATTCTTTTTACCAAGAAACCTTGAGTAAGTGTTTACTTGAATCACTGTATTAGTTGGTCCTTTGTGTAACTTGTTCTACTGCTCACTTAAACTCTTGAGATAAATCTGGCTGCTCAGCCATCGCTACCACTTTACTGTGTAGTACAGGCTTGTACCAAAGGTGAAATTGTGCTTACACTTGTAGTCCTAATTGCCTGTAGTGTTCCCAAAGGATACTGCAGGTGATTCTGTCTAACAATTCGCGTTCCCTTTTTATGCATTTGTTTTAGTGCAGTGTGACGCTTACGCCAACTTTCACCTGGTGTACGTGTTTCCGGATTTGCGCGTCTTTTTCCTGCCAATGGAGAGCCCTGTTCAATTCCATAAATATGGGTTTTTAGCGTGCGTATGGGCATTGCGAGGATTTTACTTTGACACATCCCTCATCACGCCCATATTTTCACTTGTTGTTCCCAATTCCACTCTGTTCCACACCCTTTTTAGGTGACTGCGCAGAACACAACACCCCTTTGCTATGAGTCTTGCGCAAGATATTCTTGGTGTCGCAGTGACATGTTGCACCGGCATGGATTCCTCGCAAGTCCCTGTTAAGCCCCGTGCATTTTATTCCATGGATACACAAACTGGCACTTGCTCGCGATTTCGTGCGCATGCCCCCTATTTTCCACGCAAATCGTTCCATGAATTGGGGCCTGGGTGTCTTCGTAGATGCCAACCTAACAATGTCCAAACACTTTAATGCGCTATCATCAGCCACCCCCTACACAGCCAAACTGATTGCATGAAGTCGTCAATTCCTCACACCACAGAACTGCACCAACCTAGCGCGGGCCCTCATTGTATCTAAGTTAGACTACTATAATGTTCTACTGCTAAATACCAATCTGGCCAAATTGCAATTGCTGCAAAATAAAGCTCTGCGAGCAGCCCTTCGACTAAAACAATCAGACCACATCTCCATTACCAGGAGGGAAGCCCACTGGCTAGCCGTAAAAGCCAGAATCATATTTAAATCCCTCTATGTCACCGGCAAATGTCTTGCTGAGAAGGCACCTACATTTCTCAACAACACTCTCTCTTTGAATAAGACAGCAAGAGTACTCAGATCAAACAAACATGCACTCTCAAACATGCCACTCGCTCTCCTGATGCTGGCGGAGCACCCTGCTGCCGAAATCTACATCTTCATTGTTCCAGACTCTAAAAACTTGGCAAAGCAAAGCCTATTGCATAGCTGAACCATTCTCAGCTAGGCCTCAGATTCTAGAACAGAACCCCAAAAGCCTAGGAGAAGCATCATAATACAGCCGGGCTGTGCTGTTACTGCTTGCCTGCTGAATTGAAATATCCTCAGAACCAAGAAGGGGAGATGCCGTGCTGTGCTGTGACCAGACCGCCTTGCGGACCCTGTCCTGTCCGATGTGCCCAGCTGCCCGTCCCTGATAGATCCGATTCAATGGTCCAGAATCCTGACGGTCCAGAATCCTGACGGTCCAAAATCTTAAATCCATTTTGTTTTAACCATTCTAGCCCCAGCACCGGAGAAGGCAGGAGCCCTGCTCCCCACAGGCATCATCCCATTCCAGCGACGACACCAGCACGGAACTGCTGGAGCAGCCATACCTTCTCCCCGCTTCAGGAGCACTCTTGCGGAGCATACTTCACCATTGCTCGACAGGTGAGCACATTCACCACTGCTGCTCTGCACCTCGTCATGCCATACTCAATTCAGGCACGCATTCGTTTTGCAGCAGAGGCTGCACCGCGAGGAGGATGCATTCCAAAATGGCCGCCTGCCACTTTGTTTGAGTTTGTTGCCTAGCAACCAATCTATTTATTACCCAGAACTCTGCCGATAGGCGGAAGCCGGCCCCGCTCAAGGAAGGCCCGCGAGAGCAAGGCCATACCCTGTTTGCCCCTCTGCCCCCGACTTCATTCTAGCCCCAGCACCGGAGAGGGCAGGAGCCCTGCTCCCCACAGGCATCATCCCATTCCAGCGACGACACCAGCATGTAACTGCTGGAGCAGCCGTACCTTCTCCCCGCTTCAGGAGCAGTCGTGCAGAGCATACTTCACCATTGCTCTACAGGTGAGCACGTTCACCACTGCAGCTCTGCACCTCGTCATGCCATACTCCATTCAGGCATGCATTTGTTTTGCAGCAGAGGCCACATCCGCGAGGAGGATGCATTCCAAAATGGCCTCCTGCTGCTTTGTTTGAGTTCGTTGCCTAGCAACCACTCTGTTACCCAGAACTCAGCCGGTAGGCGGAAGCCGGCCCCGCTCAAGGAAGGCCCGCGAGAGCAAGGCCATACCCTGTTTGCTCCTGTTCGCCACAGGAGCTGTGGGCCCAGTAATCTCTGCTTCCACACCGAACCTCAGACCTACTGTGAGTAGAGACTCTACCACCACCAGACTAGCCTACCGTGTTCACATTAAATTGTTGCCTATTGCCTAAATGCTGCCCTGATATGTATCAAAAATAGTCAATTACCATTTACTGCTGTCTATTGAATCAGCCTATTTTACTAATGCCATTGTTTATGCGCTAACTCTAATACCTCCTGTTAGCTTGCATTTCAGAGAACCTATCATCTCAGCTCTAATATATCTCGTAAAGCCTAGTTCTCATTGTCATTTCATGTTTTGATTGAAGCCCATCGGCAAGCACCAGTTTGTATATGCATAGTCTTTAGTATTTACCAAAATCGTGCAGACAAACAGCAGTATATCTTTGTTAGAGTCTCCCCCTGATTTAGCCTATCTGTCAGCACTCCGTCAACTCGCTGCCTTAGTAAGTTGACCACACCCCACCACCTGAGGAACAGGCTATTCATTATACCTACCCTTATCGCCATAATGTTTTATGGAAGGTTGGCACCACCCTCATGCTTAGACGCCTTTAGCAACATAAACCCGTACCAACACAAAAACCACGCCCGACCATCCCACTACCCACACCACTCCTGCACTCACTTATGTACCTAACTGCAGTTCCAGACTCTGCAGACTTAGATCGCGCACTCTACCCATGATCTCCACCCCCTCTACACACAGAAACGTCAGATTAAGCACCGGTACATCTAGTCAATATAACTCTCCGCCTAGCAGACTGCACACCCTCCACCCGTGTACCAATACTTCACCCATTCTCAACAAATCCAAACCACCTAATTCCAGGCCCAAAACAGCTAAACAGCATCGTCCTAATAGTAACCTTGTGGCACCACACCTCAAAGGCACCATACTTAATGTCCGCTCTCTCAATGCCCACACTCTGGAAATAAACGATTTAATTTCCAGTCAGGACATAGATATATTAGCCATCACAGAGACCTGGCTACATCAGGCGTCAGGCCCATCCATAACCCCAGCATTACCCCAAGGCTACTCTATCCTCAGACAAGACAGACCTAATAAATTAGGAGGGGGGTTGCACTAATATTCAAGGATACCTTTAATCTGAGGCCTATTTCCCACTCTTGGGAAGGTAATGCTGACATACTATCAGCCAAATTCTCTCTTTCCCACAATAATGCTATCAACATTCATGTCGTCTATAGGCCCCCAGGAGTCCCAGCGGACTTCCAAGGGCAAATCACACATCTACTCAGCGAATACATTAAAAATTCCACCAAAACCTTACTCTTAGGTGATCTCAACCTAGGATTCAATGATCCCAAAGACAAAACTGCAATCTCATTTCTAAAGGACCTCTCTGACTTCTCACAGAAAATGATGTCCCCCACCCATTCCAAAGGCAGAATTCTGGACTGGCTGGCCGACCATAATTGCAACTCCTCCATCACCTCTAACACCTTCTACCCTTGGACAGATCATAGCTGCACACAATTCACCATCCCCACAGCACCAACCACTAAAACCACCATACACAAAGCAGCCACTTTAGCAAGAAGCTCAAAAAAATTAACTGCAGACAACCTACGGCCCCTTCTTGACATCCCATGCCTAGCTCTGCCTTTTTTGCAAGACCCAAACATCCTAGCAGATATTCTTAAGGACACGCTTACTAACACAATCAACACTATTGCTCCCCTTGAAGAAAAAAAAGAAAAAAGTCCTTCCAATCTAACACATGTTTAACAGATGACCTCCAAACCCAATGCATTAACAAACGCCAGGCGCAAAAAAACTTGCAGGCCAACCCCTGCGACGCTACTAAAGAGCTATTCAAAGATATTGCTAAAAATTATAAAGATGCCATCTTCAATGCCAAATCTCAAGCCTACAATCGTCGTATAGCCGATGCCAAAAGAACTTTTTACCGTCTTTAAGGAACTCACAGTTCCACCGATCTCCACTGACAGGATAATCAAAGATGAAGCTTGGTGCAACAGCATTCAAGCCTCTATGCTTAAAAAAATAGACCTCCTACAAAATAAAATCCTTGTCCACTACAAGACTCTACCCAAATTGAATCAGCCTACACAAACTTTACCCACTAGCAAAACTATTAAACTCCCCAAATTTGCCTTTAATGATGTTGCAGAATCAGAAGTCAAAGACATTCTGAAACACTTGAAACCCTTGCTCTGCAAAGGCGATGTATGCCCTCCTAAAATCATCAACAGCTGCGCCGAACCACTTGCTACACTTATTACCGATTTCAGTAATGCCTCCTTTAAGACGTGCTCTGTCCCTGACAGTCTTAAAGATGCGTGGGTACGCTCCCCTCCGGAAAAAAATGACTCTAGACCCCGCTCAGCCTAACAACTTCAGACCTATAACAACAGTCCACTTCCTTCTCAAAATATTGGACAAAGTAGCACACAGCCAAATCCAACTGTACCTGGAATAAAACTCCATCCTAGGAAACAGACAGTCAGGATTTCGTAAAGGTCACAGGACCAAGACAGCTCTGCTGGATCTAAAAAACCAAATAACTAATATCTTGGACACAGGTAAACCCGCCCTCCTTCTCCTCCTAGGCCTCTCAGTGGCATTTGACCTAGTGGACCATAAAACCATCACTGCACACCTCACCCACTCAGCACACTTCTCAGACCAAGCTACTTCATTGATAACATCCTTCCTAGAAGGTAGAGCCATGAATTTTTTCTCAAACACATCTAATGCAGCTCCCACCATCATACACTGCGGTGTCCCACAGAGCTCATGTACTGCTCCCACGCTGTATAATCTTTTCACTAAGCCTCTTTTTGATAAACTTGATGCACTTCGGGTCGCATATACCAACTGAAGCACCTCAAAACCTTCCTCTTTGCTTCTGCTTTCTCTCTCCCTCTCCCTGCTAAATTCTCGACTGAATCTGCACCGAATCTGCAACTGGGCCACTCTCACCGACCTCGGTCCTGGGCCCAATTACTCTCCTCTTGCACTGCCTCCCTGGCAACCCCTGCACTGAGGGACTGTCTCTGTATCCCTACAGACCCCCCTTTCCCAGCACTTGTCTGCACTTACCTTGCACTTGCCACCAGCTGGCCCTATTTATTTACTTACTCTACTTACTTGTATTGCACTTCCCCCCTCCCCTTCCCCTTGCACTTTTCCCTTCCCCCTACCCCTGCACTTGCGCGGTCTGAATGACACCTGGCCTAGTAGGATCGCTGTCTGTCTTCCCCTTGTTCCCCCCTCCCTGCCTCGTCGCGCCTTGAAACACTTGTGTATAGGCGCGTTACAAATGCCTTATCATATCATATCATATATCATATGCAGACGATACCCAAGTGCTTCTTCCCCTAACAGGCTCATATCACAAAGACGCCCTAGCTCTAAAACAAATTTACGCCACAATTGAAGCGTGGATGGCCACCAAAGGCCTCTGCCTGAACGGTGATAAGACGGAGATCCTTATTCTTGGCCAAAAGTCTACACTTGCTAAGCTAGACAGTCTCTATGTTAATTTCAACATTGATAATTGCACCATCCCAGTCTTACCATCTGTCAAAACTATATGTGTTCACTTTGATGCTACACTTTCCATGAATAAACCGGTCAGCGCCATTGTCTCCGCCTCTGCCTTAAGCACCAAATTCATCAATGCCATTAAACCATTCTTAACCAAGGAAATCTGTCTCTCAATAGCAAGAGCTACCATAGGTGCCAAGATTGATTATTGTAACGCTCTCCGAGCCGGCACCTCTATAAAAAACCTAAATAGACTGCAGATCACCCAAAATAACTCCCTAAGAGCAGCCTTGAGCATCTCAAAAAGAGACCACATTTCACAAGCAAGACAGTCCGTTCACTGGCTCCCTGTCAAAGAAAGTAATACTTTCAAAATTCTTACTACAACACACAAATGTATCCACCGCACTGCTCCTCCCTATCTCTCTGACACACTCCACAAACCCATTGCCAACAGACCCACCAGACTATGCTACACCAACCTACTCACTGTACCACGCATTAACAAGGCTAAAGCAGGAGGCATAGGTTTCCCCTACCTAGCCACAAGCTCCCCACTGCCCTTAGAGAAGAAAGTTCGCTCACAGCCTTTAGAAAAAACCTCAAAACTTCTTCTTTAACTAAAACTACGCCACCATCTGTTGACAAGTGTTGGGTGTATAATGAATGCAATAAATGCAATAAATAAATAAATAAATGGCACTTGGTGTCATGGAATTCAGAGATTTTAGGCTTTAGTCAGTTATACGGGCTATAACTCGTGGTCATTCGGGAATGGGCCGGGACGTGCTTTGGCCAAAGTGAGATAACATGCCCACCAGGTGCCAGCCTCTAATCATAGCCTTGTAGGGCACATTTCTTTTAGATGAAAGACACATCTTCACAACACTTTTCAAGAACAATGGACAAACAATGTGACGGGTTGGAGTTGCGATCTGTCCTCATGGGTGATTGGGCATGACTGGAGATTTCTGTGGCCTCTTGAATGTTGGCCTAGCACATTCAATGCCGCATTGACTGTACTTACCATGCAAGCCTTCGCTTCTACTTAGGAAGCTTAATATCCATGCAAACCAGCGATGCTGCACTTGCCTTAGGCCGCACCATATGAATATGCCATAATTGATGATGTTACCATGGGGTCCTGCTGGATGGGAGAAATGCCCCTCTCACTGACTCCCCTCCCCCTGGTTCATTACAGTGCCTTGAATGCCTGTCGCCTTACCTTAAACCGCTTAGGGCGGGTGGGACTGTCCGGTCGCCAACATTCCCCCCTTTCATTACTTCTAGAGTAACAAATTCTGGAATTGCTCTGCGCTCCCACTGCCCAGTTTCTATATGTACGTATGGCTCATTCCATTTTACTGGCATCAATGCCCTACACACTGATCACAAACTTTCCCCCCTACGCGCATACTCTTCTGGTGAGCAAGTCATGTAAATACAACCCCTGTCCCCCGTTAGATCCACCCAAACCTCTGTTTAATTTTCTGGATCAGGGGGTGGTATAAAGGATCAACTGTGAGCTTAGAGCCCTTGGGATAACCCGCATGCAATGGATGGGATGCAGAATAACTCTGACACCAATTGTCTAAAACAGGGATTTACAATGGACATCAACGGACGTTCGCTCAAGCTCTCTTAAATTCACATGAAAACACATTTACATAGTAAAAATTTGTCATATGTGACGTCACACTACGTGGCAAATGAGAATAACCTACGAAGGGTTGTGATAGGCTCAAGGGGAACATCTAAGTATACTTTCTATACGTGGTGGGATTGTGGTTGGATATCTGTCAGGTGGACAACTCATCCCTACCTCTAAAACATGTAATCTTCAAAACTATTAAGTACAGGAGTACAGAAGTACACTAATGTCTCAGGAGGACAGCTCAGGGGCAACATGCTCGCCTTGGAAGGAAGACGACACAGAGCAACACAGGTTTGATCCCCGCGTCCGCACTTAGAAACCTCTGGGTATTAAGCGTGTTATAAATAACATATCATATCATACACAATATATCATTGGCTCTCAAACTATAAGGCCCTTCATTATATGGCCCTCTACAATTGGTTGGCATGCTCGTCCATGTCTGGAACATTCGTTTCACTTAGCAGTACTTAAGCTCAGATCCAGGTGCCAGGAGGTGGACTTGACTTTACCTCCCCACCCAATTAGCCCAATGTCTCTCATCACCCCTGCCTTCTGGCATGAAGATTGTCTTTGAGCTAGGCCTTGCAAAGTATTCTTGTCTGTGAGAATATAAGGGAGAGTGAATGAATAAAAAATGGCACGCATGGTGTTCTTTCTTGCATCTTAACAAGGGATGATTCAGCTTCTCACGTTCACCACTTTTGAGAATAGATAAGCTGCCTTGGCTGCTTTGACCTTGAAACCAGGCCAAACGGCTCGCCATTCATATCCACAATCTTAGCTATTTCTTGCTGCAACACAGTTCTCAGCCTTTCCTATTCATGGATCTGTGCTTACTAAATTCATGACACTCATGTCCTGCCCCTCTACAATGGCGGCTTCGCCTGCAATCTATTCACTACGTATAGCCAGCTTATATATTCACTTAGTCTGCTTGCGTTGCTGCATCTGTACAGCTATTGACCGGCTTGCATTTTCTGCAGTGCGTCACACAAGTGCAATCTTCTTTTCGCATATGAATGTTTAATCCATTCTTTACTTCGTCATCAGTTTCTATAAGGTCCATACATCCTCTTCAACTAGTCTTCTCAGGCCGTTACTTTAATCTCTTGTGACATCATCAGCTCCTCTTTCGCTCTTTTTCACATTCCTTCGAGTTCCTCCCTAAGACTGTCATCTCTTCTGAGATACATCTGGTAGGGTTTTCTCAGTGGGTACCTTTTTTTGAATATTCGCTGTGGTATGGTCACAACTGCTGGTGTCAAACATGGCACAATCTCCGGCTTCCAAAATACAGGAGGTAGGGGGGTGGGATTTATTGCAGAGATATGCAGCTGCTCCTCTACATTCCCCCTCTGGTTGAGTCATCGACCACCACTTCACCAGTTTTCGTATCTTGATATTGCCTCTTAAAGAAGTGCTTCTTTGGATTCCAGATCTTCATCACCCCCCTCAGGGTGCTGGCTGATTTGACATGTTAATCCACACTCCCGGTCATATAGCTGCACTGTCCGTTTGGATTACAATAGACCCATCGTCCCACGTACTTCTTGTGATTCTTCGGAGACAGGAACAGTGTCCCTGCTGGTGCCACGATACTAGCCTTTATATATTTTCTGATATCTATCTTCTTCAGTCAACTGCTTGGGTCCAAACCCTGATTCGACACCGATCATGATCTTCATTCCTACTGCTTTCTTTGCTGTCTTCTTACATTGGCCAATTATTACCTGATCACACAGAATCCAAACATCACCATCACGAGTATCGTTCCAAAAATCTTGAAGATGTTTGCCTTCCATTGTGGAATCCATGAGAATATGGACGCAAACCAATTGTCATCTGCTATGTCCTCTGTCTTGTCTTCCATCTGGTTATGCAGGTTTGTCAATAGCGTTATGGCCTCTGTCAATGTCCCATTCTCTTCATCATGAGAAGGTGTGAATGTGCAACATGATGGCCTCATTTTGGCGCAAACACCTCCTTCCATCGCTGTGATCAAATGAAGGACGTATCTGTTCTGCAGGTCATTAGTCGTATGGCCCTCAGCTCTTCCTTGATAGCATTAAATCCCTTTATGGTGGTGTTGATTGTTTGCAGAAGCTCCCATCTGGTAATTTGCAACCATTTGGCATTGGCCATCGTCTGTATCCCAGGCATGAAGATAGTCACGAATATTGAAGCAGTCTTGCTGAACAACCTGTGTTCATACAGAATGGATTCAAACGCTTCTATTGACTTGGCTGAGAAGTAGTTCTCTCTTCTGGTTCAAATGAGAAATTCAAGCACTCTTCCCTTTCTCAAATAGGCATCTTTTTTTGGAAATTCTCCAATGACATAGAGACACCAGTTTGTTATCGAGGGCTTGTCCCAGAGTTCGATGAGCGAACAATTTTTCTAACTCTCATTGGAACCCCTGATAATTGCTCAGGAGGGGGTAATCTCGATTCACCAGCGGGATGGACCAGTTAGCAGCGTGCCCACCCAGGTAAGATAAAACAAAGGCCACCTTAGATTAATCGGTGGGAAAAACGCTGGGTCTGCAAAGGAAGTGAAACCGACATTGGTTAATGAAAAACGCAAACTTGTGGGGGTCTCCTGTGAAGTGTTCCGGGAGGGCAAAGGGACTGCTCCAGGAACAACCACTTGAACTGGGGCTGCTGGGGGACCTGTACCGGGGAGCGGAGCTTGCCCTGCTTGGGCTTGCAATAACTGTTTAGCCAACTCCTCTGTGCAGTCTTTATTCACCACCAATTGCTGCCATAGAGTGTTGGTCTCAGACCGGGCTGCATGATCTTCCGCCCTGAGCTCACCTAGGAGCTGTGATAACTGATCTACCTCCGAGGAGTCCATGGCACTCAGGCAGAGTGGCAACATGGTCTTCGCGTTCTGTAACGCTTACCTTGTACCCTGCAGGAGTGTCTAGACCGCCTGACACCACCAACTGTCTCACACCGTGTAGCGCTAGTATGTATCCCTCACTGTGAGCTGAGGTAGGGTTAGGGTAGTGTAGCTGCAGGTTGTGGCCTCTGAACTTCCCCTAAACAAGAGCACTTGTGTCAAGCATGTATGAGGCTTGTGTATGCACCCTCTGACTCCCCTTCCAAAGGAAGACTAGGCTCACATACCTGTTGGCTTACTCTATGGCGCTCTCCTTCGTGCTGTCTGACGCAGGGGCGCTTGATTCTTGCTTTCTTCTTTGTTGCTTTGTGTCTCTGCTCCAGTTACCTCACTGATTAAACCCAGACCTGCTGTGGCTTATGAGAGCCATGATTGTGTTTTCCTTCACTTCTTGCTTGTCTTAATAAAGTTCCCACTTGTTTGTCATGCTCTTCTATGTTCTCCTCCTGTGTGCGTCTTGATTGCCTTAGTAAATGTTCTCACTTGTTTCTGTCTGGTTTTCCTCCTGTGCATGCGTGTCCTGAGGACTGACCTGCTGCCCAGTGCACTGAGCGTGTGTGTTCGAACTCTACTATAAGCGATGTGCGTTATGAAGCCGTGCGCATTCTCACTGCTTTCTCTTTTGTCTTTATTCAAATGGGAGTTGTGTCAGCGGAATACAACAATGCTTAATCAGCTAGATAAAACTGACAGAAAATGAAAGAGAAGAAACCCCATGCTCCAAAGCACAGATCAACCTAGAACAAGACCAAAATTCATTATAAAACACTATATTTATTTAATTTTTATATCAATATAAAAAAAACATATTAAATCATCATGAGCTCGTATTTAATATAAGCCAAATGTTTCAAAGATAAAGTGCATCATAGTAAAGTGCTTATTTAAAAAGAGTGGAAAAAAGGCTGTCTAGCCGGTCCGTACCGCTAGTTCACAGCTGAAATGACTGGGACCCTCATTGAGTGAAGGGGATCACTCAAAGGAGGAACCGACAGTCACCTGTTAAGTATTGACTAGAAAGTCAAAGTTGTACAATCACACAATAATCAACAACACACAAAAGCTAACCATGGGGTGCCGTGCTCTTTTGTCTTTTGAAGGTACATACCGGGATCATGGCCCGAGGAGCTGGGAAGATGTACCAGAGCTCGGAGTGGAGGTAGCAGATGGCTCCAGAGGAAATATGCAAGCGGGATACTCGGGAGCTGCAGGCAGAAGCGACTCAACAAGTAAGTGTTTTTAATTGCTGTGATCCATTACAGCGTTTCATTCCTTAACCTGTATTCTTCTACTTGCAGGTTCGGGGAGCCTTTGGTAAGCGTCACGCTGCTGAGGCAGAGTAACGCAAAGCATGGGCATATGCATCGGTGCGGTTTAAGTAGTTGCCCACCTATACAGACTAGGCTGCCAATTCACAAGAATCTCAATGGCCCAGCTGTTGGCCATCTTGGTGGGATTGGGATGGGTTAGTATGGCAGCCATCTTGGTAGGGTATAATGCAATGCTATATGCCAGATGTATGGCCCAATGAATGCCAGGTGCACCACAAAGCGGTCCAGCCTTCCTTTTCCTGTGCTCTACTGGTCCCAAGAGTGATGCGAGTGCTTGTGGTGTGCATACATGGGTGTGAGCTCCTGGTGGTCATGACAGTACCACTTGCACATATTATGTCTTCAATAGATTAACTGCGCAGGACATCAGTCCTCCTTTCAATCCTTTCTTGGATTTCACTTGTCCATAAACTAAGATTTAAGTTTGTTCCCAACATCCAGGCGATCCAGCTATCTGTTAAATCAGGGAATTCCATTCTCTTCTTGTCTTTCATGACCACCTCTTCCTGTCCTTCTGCAGGATGTGCAAGCATCTTGCTCTCCCATCCCGGCTGCTGTTCCATCTGTAAAGTCTTGATATAATTATCCTGAAACGGAAATGACCATTTCAATCTCCATCGCAAGGGGGCCCAACTTCCCTGAAATTGTTCTCTGGTCATGCATGCTGCAAGATGATCGAGGAACCTGGCATTGTGTTCTGGAATTTCTCTAGCAATTAATGTTTGTGCGTTATTCATGGCATAGGGTATGAGAGCGGAGACACAGCAACTCTACCTAGATGTTTTCTCTCCCTCCTTCCTCACGTGCTGGTACCACATGTTATTACCCAAGTGTGCTGCATTGTCTAGATAGGTATTTATCCCCTCATTATCTTCCTCTGCATTTCTTTTATGTCTTCCAAATGCAAAGGTTGTGTAATACTCACCAAGCAAATCAAAAGTAGTTTTCCTAATGAGGGTGAACCTTAGGGGACTCTATGTCAGTGGAAGGAAATAAATAAAAAGCTGTAACCGTAGTGGGGAGAACCATAGTGGGCTCTACCTCAGTGGGAGAAATACTGTGATAGACAGAAAGACAAAGAGTGTAATAGTGCAGGCATATAATATGCACCAAAACATAGACAACCACCGTTTGCGCCATCCTGGTACTCTAGAACTCCTGGTTCTCTAGAGCTGTGCCAGCTTCGAAATATCTCATCTTTAATACAATTTATCAACATTCTTTACACCTGCAATTGTAAGATCTGGTCAGTGATTGCAATTAGCAGCCTTCTAATCACAGGGCCATTTTTAGGATCCTGTAAAAAAGTGTGAATATCAACGTCTCTTCTGACAAGAGCAGGATAAGCTTGTAGTATAAATACAAAAACAGCCAGCACAAGCCTATGCACATCACTATCAGTGAGTACCCTAGGCTTGATCTTGTTCCAATTTCTGATCAAGAACTGACATTTAGGCATATCTTTGATGCTTCAATGTGTTTCTAGAGTTCATTTTTGGCCTACTAAAACGTGCTGCAAGTCTTTGTGTTCCTGCTAAAATATCTATAATGAGTAGCACCTGAGTTTCAGGCCAACTAAATCTGCATCATTCACAAGTTATTTTTTTGTTGTCCTTCTTCTTCGTCATTGATTGAGTCTGCACACGCAGAAATTCTTCTTCTTGTCCTGCTTCTGGATTGGCAACGGTGGGAAGGAAGGTCTCATCTTCATAGATTTTTATGTCGCCCAAGTGAAGCCAAGCTCGTCTTCCTTGGACCTTAACAGCGGAAGGGGTTATTTTTCATGCAAAAGGGGCATTCAATCGTGGCTCCTGCCACTTTCGGGTAAAGTTCTTAATCAGGACAAAATCACCAACATACAACTTGGGTGCCGATAGAAGATCAGTTGTGCTAGTTGTTGAATTGTCTTCATCTGTCTTCTGAGACCGGGCCACCTACATCTTAAGTTGATCTGAAATGAGAGAGATGCTAGAGGCCATACATGTCAAATAGTCATGCAATTCATCACCTAAAGTTTTAGCTACACTCTGGGCATCACTTCTACTCCTAGGCGGAGGTGTAAGAGGAATTCTCATTCGCTGCCCTGTCACTAACTCGTGAGGGGTGAGGTGATGGTCTGAACCAGGCTGATTCCGAAGGGCATATAAAGCTAAGGGTAGGCGGTATAGCCATCCTTTTTTCAAAGTCAATTTAATCTTGGCAAACCTTTCTTTAAGGAGGCCGTTGAGTCTCTCACATATTCTGTTCGCTTGCCGGTTATAAGCAGAAGAAAACTTGTGTTTAATGTTCAATAGAAGCCCTATCTGTTCAAATACTTTATTAACAAAATGTGGCCCATTGTCGGATCTCAGCACTTAACAAATGCCCCATCTTGGAAAAGCCTCATGTACTAAAATCTTTGCTGCCTAAGTGGTATCGGGGTGTGCACATGGACCTGCCTTGATCTACCTAGAGAAGGGATACACCACCACTAATAGATACCCATATCCATTACACAGTTGCAGCGTATCGACATATATGTAAATGCTGAAATGGACCGTTCGGTCGAGGTATTACCCCTCTAATTGTCAGTGTATGCCCAGCAGTAATCTTTTGACACATGATGCAGTTCACTATAAATAGTGCAACGTGCTCTAAGAAATTAGGAATGTACCACTCTTCCACAATTGTAGCAGCAAGACTCTCCCTAGTTGCATGCGCGGGGTAATGCAGCTATTCAAGCGCTACCTTCAATAATGCTACTGGCATCACCAGCTTTCCAGTGCTGTCTTGTCGCCATAATGCTTCTGTGGGGATAAAGAACACCCCTTTCGCTTCCATAATTCCTGCTCTTCCTGCGGTGCACTCCCTTGAATCTCCATTAGTTGGGTTATCGATAATGTATTAAACCCTTCTTGCACTAACATGGTTGTGACTACCTTCTCTTTAATATTCTCAGTATCAAAACTCAAAATATCTGGAGAATATGCAACCCTATTAGCCTCTTCGTCTGTGGCTTCGTTCCCGCAAGAGATAAAGGGCCTCATTCCAAGTCCGGCGGTAACCCTGCCGGTGCTACCGGCGGGTTGCTGCCAGACTCAGAATGATTTACCGGCACCTGAGCTCCCTGTATCACTGGGGATTACAACCTCGGCAGCACGGAAAGTCAGGCGCCAGTAAATTGCTAGGACTCTATGGGAATGGAGAACACGGAAGCACCGGCACTGTTGTTATCGGTGCCGTTGCTTCCTTGACGGTCCGACTAACGTGGCCACTGTGCCCGGCAGGGTCAGACCTGCTGGGCATGGCAGCTCTGGCCGGCAGACCTGTAATTTGCCCGTCCGGAAACAACGGTGCCGGTAAACTTACTGGCACTGCTGTTTCCAGGCCGGCATAGTGTAATGAGGCCCAAAATCTGTTAGCTTAGTGTGAGCGTGGCATTTAACGACTGCTGTGGCCACTGGGAGTTGCAGTGCCTTAATAAGCCTGTCCAATAAAGATGCGTGCTGCACTGGAGTGATATCCGCTCTGAGGTAGCCCTCCTTTTCCAACGCACTAATCCTGCGTGTACGGTTGACGTCACATAGGCGGAGTCACTGTACACCGTCACTTCCTGCCCTTCATGTTTCTGAAGTGCGACAATGAGTGCTACCAATTCTGCTGCTTGCGCTGAAAAGTGAGATGGTAACCTTGCACTTGTTAGAACTTCAAATTCTCCATTTAATATGTGCCTCACTACCGCTGCACCTAAATGCCTTTCCCCACTAGTCTGATCAATTTTCAAAGAACCATCAACAAAGAGAATTTCCCATCCCGCTAGAGCATTTTCCTTCACGCAGGGTATATCATCATAAAATTCAACATACTCGCCCTCTTTCACTGGCTCAGCTATAAACATGGCAGGATTCACTATTTTACATCTTAGCATCTTAATTGTTGGATTTGAAATCATTACCTCATACGCTGGAGCTCTTTGGGATGTCAATGTGCCTTTGGGTCTCTCTATAATGGCAAATAGAGCATGCTCCATGAAGAGAGTCATAGAGCAGCCCATGACAATACTTGTAGACTTCTCAATTGCGAACTCGGCGGCTGATAATGTCTGTTCGCAAGGGAAGTGTCCTCTCCTAACTGGATCTAAAATCCCACTGTTATATGCTAAAGGCTTGTACCCCAATGTAGTCCTCTGTGTAAGCACTGCTGTCATTACTTTCCCATTTGTGTGCAAAAACAGATACAATTCCTCAGCATCGTTGGGAATTCCTAAAACAGGGGCTGTACAAATTGCTTTTCTCAGCTCCTCAAACCTTCCTCCATTCCTTCAGTCCACACTATTTATACTTTATCCACTTGTGCCTTCTTTAAAGCTTGCAAAAGAGGTCTTGTGTGTGAACTGTAATCAAACATCCAGGCGCTAACATAGTTGCATAGCCCCAAAAACTGTTGCATCTGTTTCACTGTATTTGGCTTTGCGGTTTTCATAATCGCCTCAGCTCTTTCAGGTGTCACTTTCTTTCCTTCATGTGAAATCAACTGCCCTATGTATAACACCTCTTCTTGGCAGTATTGTAACATCTCCTGGTCTACATTACATCCCTTGTCTGCTAGAATAGTCGTCAACTGAAGAGAATCTTGTCTGCACTCATCTTCCGTCGTGCTACAAATTAGAATGTCATCTACATATTGTATCACCGCACTCTTAAGATCAATGTTGCCTAAATCCATCTGTAGGACTCTGTTAAAGATTGATGGGGACACACAGTAGCCCTGTGGCAAACAAGTATGTTTCAGTCGAGTTTGGCGAAATGTAAAGGAAGTCAAGTCTTGAGAATCCTTGTGCAACAGGATCGAAAAAAACACATTTTTCAAATAGATCATTGTGAAATATCGAGCTTCAACCGGAATACTACATGGTATCCTCGCCAGATTAGGAACTAAAGGAAACTCTGCCTCTAAAATCTGGTTAATTGGTCTCATAGCTTTAATAAATCTCCATGACACTCCTTTCGATTTTTGATCGGATACACTGTAGTGTTACACAACGATACTGATGGCACCAGAATTACTTGTTTCAGTGCTGAGATAGTCTGCAATATACCTTCATCAGCCTCTCGAGACATGGGGAACTGTCTTGCTCGAGGTAATATCGCTAATGGCTTCAGCTTTATTTTCACTTCCCCTATTCCCTTTAATAAACTTATATAAAAAGGGCCTGTGGTCCAAAGGACACTTGGCACCTTCTCCAAGTCGGCCTGAAAAGATGATGGACGCTGCCACATTATCGCCATTTTCTATGGAACCTCCCTTTTCTCTATTCTTATCCAGTATGTGATGCTCATAAAGAACACCACTTCATCGTCTATTTGGTCTTACCTAAACATGTCATCATCTATTATATCAGTCAATCTGTACCCTTCCCCCCAGAGCAATTACTGTTCTCCATGGTGTACCCTCATCATCTACTTCTTCAAGCATTGCCATTTCCCTTCGTACTATGGCTGCTTCCAATTCTATAGGGATAGTCTGGCCCCCCTCTTCGTCCATAGCTATTCGCGCTCTAAACAAAAACTCATCAGGTATCCTCACAATTGTTCCCACTAAGCCAGGTAGCCATGTCAATAGAATGCTCACTCCACACAGAAAAACCTCTGGATCTACTGGAACGCCTCGCAGAGCCACTTGTCCTGTGAATGCCAGTATAAATTCTCCCACGTTTAAATTGTGTATTTCTGGTGTGGAACACACTATTCCTTGAACAGTGAATGATATCATCATATTAAGTTTCGTCATTAAATCTCTTCCAAAAATGTTAACTGGTGTCTGTTGTGAATATATCAAAGGAACAGACATGTCACACTCTCCTATAGAGACTTGTAATTCATTTGTTAAAAGTACTCGACTCGTAGCTCCAGAGAACCATTGAGCATTCATGGCAATTCCCGACATTGGATATGTTCCCTCTCGTATACATGAACGAGTAGCACCAGTGTCTACTAGAATAGAAAAAGATTTGTCTCCTATCGTCACATCGACCCTTGGTTCATCTTGGGGGTTTGGTGTCACAGTTTTTTCCCACGGCTCGCGAGTTTCAAGCTGCCATTTCTCCTGAATGTTCTGAATATAAGCAATAGAGTCTTCATCTTCCTTCACCTTGCGTGTCATAATTGCACCCATATCTGATGTATCGAGGTACTGTACCCTGAGAGCCCTCCATATATCTGCTCTACAATTATTAAACATCGCTCCGTCTTGCGCTGTGTTTTGTGCTGTCACACTTGAATATTCTGCTCTCCTCCATATGTCATCATCTCTTCCCAATAATAGCTGCCGGGAGACCTTTTATGTCCCCTATGGCCAGTGCATTTCCTCCTGTCATTTTTTTGAATTCATATATCCATTTCCCAGCACTCTAAGTCAAACTCGGGATCTTACACCTTAAATTATCCTTGTCCATCTGCGACTATGGAATATACTGCGGTCTTGCTCCCCCTTTTTCTAATAAGGGAAACTGCCTAAACCCCAACCCGCAGTCGGTTCTCATCGTTAGTCTATCCGTGGCAGGGGCGAGCGTCCCTATCCGTCTCCTTGCCGGTTGTGACCATAATCTGCTCACATAAGGCAGCGATTCTCCCTTCTCACTATACAATCTTCCTCGAGGATGTTCTGGATATGCTATGGGATCTGACGTTGTATCCTTAGGTTGTTCCAGATATGACCATCTTACTTCTTTATCTGATTGCAGGCTTCCTTCAGGGGTGAATGCGCTCCCTCCTCCTGCCTTGAGGATGGACTCCCTTTCCTCGTCCGACATGTCTTGTCCCCAGCTAGTGTGACTATCATCCCCTTCACCTTTGTCTAGGTTCAGTCTGCTTAATGACAATGCTCTGTTTGTAACTGAGCAGATCTTCTTCCTTGCTTCATGATTGAAATGGGAGGGATTGATCCCCCTTGCCTCGACTTCCATACTTGCTACCTTCCTTTAATTTTTGATAGACCATATTGATCCTTTCTCCAATGCTTACCGCATCAAATTCTTCTTCTTCCAATACTACTCTAGATGGCCCTGACGTTGCTTCCTTTATCGGAAGGAACTCTTCTGTTCTATCCCATCTTATTGCTGGGCTTGGCCTTACTGGTTCCTTCCGAACGACACTGCTATCAAGACCCCGCTGTCTTCTCCCTCGTTCTATTTCTTTATCTAATTCTCTTTGCTTTCTTGCCTCCCTTCTAGATCTTTCTTCCTCTTGCCTTTATTCTTCTCTCCTTACTCCCTACATTCTTTTCTTGTCTTCTGTATTCTTTTGTCCCTTAATCTTTGCACTTCCTCCTCTTCTCTCTTTCTTTCTCTTCTTTCCCTATCTTCTATCACTGTCTATTGTCATATTTTCTTTGTTCTTCTGCCCTTTCTTCTTTTTCCTCTTGCTCATCTGATCTTGTCGCTCCCTGTTCTTCCTTTTCTGCTCATTTTCTTTCAATCTCCTCTCTCGTTCCTTATCTCTTCTTTCATGTCCGTGCTTATCTACTCTTTGTCTAACTTCCTCGATATTTTTCCCATCGATTTTGAGTAATATCTGTCCCCCCATCCACTCGTTCTGCACAAGTGCTATCTCGTCAGCTTTATCCTTCTCTCCTTTCCATCTCTTAATTTCCCTTTCTATTTCTGTCAATATATTAGACCGCTCACTCTTTTCTTCTTTGTCATGTATGATTTTACAGACCTTTTCTTTTCTCTTACTCTTCTCTGGACTGCTGCTATAAGCGGGCGGTTCATATATTGGATTACTATACCCCGTTGCTGCTTTCAATTCCTTTAAAGGATACAACCCTATGTCTTTCGCACTAGCGTCTTTTATTTCGGGTGAGGTAAGGGGAGACAAAAGCTCAACGCCTTCCTCCTTACGCTGACTAAGCATCCACTCCTCCGGTGTTGAATCCTCTCTCTTCCTGGTACATTTTCCAGAGCTCTAGAATGGCTAACTTTTTCTCTAATTTCTTCCCTGTGTACGCAGCATCCAAGTATGTGGTCATATGTTGGAATACCGCTTTTGACAGCGATCCCCCTTGTGGCCACGGCATGAACATTTTATCATTTTTTTTTAAACTTTTTTTTATTAAACAGCTTGGCAGCAGAACACAGGCGAACAATACACAGGGTAAGCACAAGGTAGGAACAGTTAAACCAGTACAGGCATACAGACAGTGCATCTAGCATTAACATTTTCCATCAAGGATGCATACAGTGTAAACGCAGTATAAGAGAGCCCTTGGCTCAGGATGGATCACCCGCATGAGTGGGTGTAGTAGTTGGGGAAGTTGTAACAGGTGTTGCATTTAAATCTGACATATAGGAGCGAAACTGGATCCAGACATCCCTAGGCCTCGAGTGGGCTGGTTGTATACAGGTCCACGCTTCCTCAGTGTCTGAGGCCCATGTGAGAGCCCTGAGCCATTGCGCATGCGTGGGGGGTGCGGGGCAAAGCCAGCAAAGCAAAATGGCTCGTACCGCAAGGAGCATGCAAAGGCCGGCCAGTTTCTTGGAATTTCGGGGTAGCTCTGGAAAGTCATGAAATAGGCCCTACATTGGCGAGGGGTCGATAGATTGATCAAGTATAGCAGATATGGTTGTGAACACTGTCTCCCAAAATTGGGGGAGGCGGGGGCAGTCCCAGATCATGTGCATATAGTCGGCGCCATCCTGCCCACACCTGGGGCATCTTGGGGAGTGATCCCCAAGCATGCGATGCAACCTGCTCGGGGTATAATGAAACCTATGCAACACCTTTAGTTGAATCAATTTAAAACGGGAATTGAAAGATACCTGGTGTATACGGGCGCACATGTGGGTCCATCGCTCGTCCATCACCTCCACCCCGAGGTCCTCCTCCCACGCCCGCCTTAGCCCAGTGAATTTCGGAGTGGTTCTGGATTGCATCATTGTGTATAGCCTAGATATTTTCCTTCTGGTAGGTGTGGGGGAAGTCAGTTCCTCGATAGCGGGATCATCCGGTGGCATTGCTGGAAACATGGGGTAGTTTCTTTTAAGGGTTTTACGTAGAGCTGAATACTGAAGCCATGCACTCGGACCACCCCTCAAGGGCAGCGGCAGGTCAGGCCACTCAACAAAGCTACCCCGCTCGAATACGTCACGGAGCAACTCGTATCCTGCCTCAGCCCATCTGCGTGCAGTCGACGGCGGTACTCGTGGGATCCTGGGGAGAAAGTTCAACAGTGGGAGATTGCCATGAAATGGATGAGGAGTATCTAGCAATTTCCACATTTTTATTAGCGCCAGGGAAGTGCAAGCCACCAGATTCAATGTATCCCATGCAAAAGGAATGGGCTGTATCACCAGGGAGCGGATGTCTCGGTTGCTGACCGCCAGCCTTTCACGTCTAACATGTGGAGGAGGGTCTGCTGTGTTAAACCAGTAGGATGTGTATTGGATTTGAGAGACCAACCAGTATTTAAGAAAATCGGGGGCCCCAAAGCCGCAGTCAGCCATCGGGGTGGACAAGGTCCCGAGCTTGAGCCTGACCGCGCCCGAATGCCACAGAAAAGAGTTGATGCTCCGTGTCAATGCCTGGAAGAAACCCTCGCCCGGCCACAGGGGGACGTTGGTGAACCTGTATAGTAGGTGGGGTAATACTATCATTTTTAATAACCCTATTCTACCCGCCAGGGAGATCAGCAATTTGCTCCATGCCAAAGTCTTAGTCGCCAGAAGCGCAAGGTAGTTTTGGTAGTTCTCCTCGAGGGTCGTCTCAAACTGACGTGTTATTTCAATCCCCAGATATGTGAACTTCGACTGCACCCACAAGAACCCCACGGTGTCAGGGGGGGAAGGGTGCATTCCGTGAGCGGAAAGAGCGTAGATTTTGTGCAGTTCACCTTGAGGCCTGAGATGTACTCGAAGTGGATAACATCTTTCAATATTGGAGGTAAATTAGTGGAGGGGGACCGCACAAGGAGGATTGCATCATCAGCATAGAGGGATACAATATCGGCTTGACCGGCCGAGCGAAGCCCTCTGTGCGAGTGAAGTTGTCGAAGCATGTCGGCAAAAGGTTCTATTGCTAAAGCGAAGATCAGAGGAGAGAACGGACAGCCCTGTCTCATTCCCCTGGCAATATTAAAGAATGGGGAGCATCTGTCCTCCGTGCGGACACAGGCCAAAGGCCCTGAGTAAAGTACCTTGACCCAGGAGCGAAAAGCCGGCCCGAATTTGCATTGTTCGAGCACCCGCCAGAGGTATCTCCAAGAAACTGAATCGAACGCCTTCTGCATGTCGAGGGTTGCGGCAACCGCCTGCACATTGGGGCTGATCCTGTTGATTATATTAAAGAGCTGTCTAATGTTCAGAGCGGTGGAGGGGCCTGGAATGAACCCCGCCTGGTCCGGGTGTATGATGGATGGCATACAGGGGACAAGCCTGGTCGCTAACATTTTGGCAAAAATGTTTGTGTCACAGTTTATGAGGGAAAGTGGGCGATATGAGTTGCACTGGGTGGCAGGTTTACCAGATTTAAGCAGTACCGTAATTGTGGCTTCGCGGAGTGATGAGGGGAGTGTACCTGCCTCTACCGATTCCTCCCAGAGAGCTATTAGGTGAGGGAGTAAGAGAGTCTTATAACATTTATAGAATTCAACCGGGATGCCATCAGTGTCGGGGGCCTTCCCCGAGGAGAGATAGTCTATGGCCTCCGTAAACTCTTCCGGGGTGAGTGGAGAATCAAGGGAACCAGCGGTCTCGGGAGAGAGGACCGTTAGGGGGAGAGCCGTAAGATAGGAGTCCACCTCCGCGGCCTCGTCCGAATTGGAGTATAGGGCTTCGTAAAAGGCGAAGAACTCTGAGTTGATGGCCTGTGACGTGGTGGCTAAGGAGCCATCCGAACGAACAATCCCAGGTATATGTGGAGCACCCAGCTCATGACGGACGAGTCTAGCAAGGAAGCGACCAGGGCGCTCGCCCTCTCCGTATCTCCTCGCCAGGCCGGGGCTATCTAGGAATTTTTGTTCCCGTTCCACCAGGGAGCGGAAAACGTCCAGCTCCACTCCTATAGCTGCAAGGGTCGCAGGAGTTGAGGACCGCGAGCACTGGGCCTCCAGGGTCGACAGTTTGGTTTCACTGACAGTGATATCCCTTCGAATTGTTCTAAGTTTGCCACTCTCTTTGGACAGTGCTATGCCCCCAATATATGCCTTAAAGGCCTCCCATAGGGTGGCCTGGGAGGACACCGAGTCCTTGTTTATTTCGAAATACTCCTCAATGGCTACCTCGAGCTCCGATCTGAACAGAGGGTCAAGGAGAGAATGGGGTTTCATCCTCCAGCATCTGGTGCGGTCACCGTCCAGTCCCCAACCCATGGTGATGGTCACCGGGGAGTGGTGAGATAGGGTCCTAGGGAGGATCGTTAATTGTACCACATTTTTGATCAATACATCAGGGATTACCCACCTATCAATTCGGGAATAGGAATCATGGACTGAAGAGTAAAAGGAATAGACACGGGAATCAGGGTAGAGTAGTCTCCGTGCGTCTCCAACCGCAAGGCGGGGGAGGGACGACAGTGTAGCCTAGGCTGCCCTGGTAAGTTGGCGGGTCCTGGACCCAGATCTGTCAAGGTCTGTATCAAAAATGGTGTTGAAGTCCCCACCCCAGAGGATAAGAACCAAAGGGAAACCATCTAGGAGGGATGTGAGATGTGTGAAGAACTCTGGGTCGTCTACGTTGGGGCCATAGATGTTCAGCAAGATCACCTCCCTATTCTGGAGTGTAGCATGAAGTAGTACATATCTACCCAGGGGGTCTATTTGTGAAGAAATGAGTGTATATTTAAGACTCTTATGAATAATAGTCATAACCCCACGACTTTGAGTAGAATAGTTGGTGAAGTATCTCTGGGGGCCCAAGGATCTGGCAAATCTCAAACAATGTTCAGAACGCGCATGTGTCTCTTGTAAGAAAAGGATCTTGGATCCATACCGCTCCACTTGCAGCTGTATCTGTCTAATTTTTTTTAAATTGCCCAGTCCCCTCACATTCCAGCTCATGAAGGTTAGATTGTTCTCCGTCAGAGGAGCGGTGACACTCATATCACCGGGATAATAATGTCCAGTGGCCCGATGTAGTGGCCCTGTAGCCTCATTAACACTGCATTACCCTGCGGTCCGACCTCGCTGCCAACGCCAAACTTTTTTATAACAAAACACCCATCACAACCCACCCCACCCACATCCCTCCCCCAACAAGAGGAATGACAACCCCAAAACCCCTTAACCAAATCCAAACCAGTGGCATCAACGCCAGGGGGCCTGTGGGCCGGACTGATGACGCCGCTCCAGGCCTGTGGCAGATCCAGCGAGAACATGGTGCCTACAATGATGCTTCGGACGTGACTTAACAACTGTAATTGGCACAATTTACCTTGGCACAGTCATGCAGAGTAATCCAACTGACAATTGTTGCGAGGTACAAGGGTGGTACATTCTTGGCGTCGGGGGAAAGCCGGTGTCGGCGCCTCCCCAGCGGGTACGCCGAGTAGTTGTAGAGGAATGGCTGGGGAGGAAGGTCAACCTGGGAAATGATCGTCGATAAACCTGGAGGCCTCCTCCGGAATCGTGAAGAATGATACCTGATTGTTGTGCTCCACTCGTAGCTTAGCGGGGTATAACATGGAGTATTTGACTCCGTGATCCCTAAGCCTTCTTTTCACAGCCAAGAAAGTCTTGCGCTCCCGCTGGACAGCTACCGAGAAGTCAGGGTATAGGTGTATCCTTGCTCCATCCAGTAGAAGTTCACCTTTGAGTCTTGCGGCTCTAAGGAAGGCATTGCGGTCTCAGAAGTTAAGGACACGAGCTATAATGGGTCGCGGGGGTGCACCCGGCTTGGGTTTAGGCGTCAGGGCCCGGTGTGCCCGCTCTATAGCAAACTGCGGAGAGAGCTTCGGTGAATCCAGAAGCGACAGTAATGTGCGTTCCACAAAGTCTTCCATGGGCTCTCCGATGCCACTCTCACGGACCCCAATGATACGGAGGTTGTTACGCCTCGAGCGAGATTCCAAGTCCTCATTTTTCTTCTCCACCTCAAGGACGCGTTTGGATAGAGCCGTGACCTCCGAACGCAGCGCCCCCAGACTGTCCTCGGCGGAGCTCACCCTGGTTTCGACCTCCAACACTCGACTGTCGGTCCTCTCAATGTGGGCCTTGATAGAGGAGATAGTGCCATTCATGTCATCTAACTTCGAGTGGAGCGTGGTAAAACCCTCACGGATAAAGTCCATCATGTTCTGAGATTCTGAGGCAGCAAGGGATGAGGTAGTGGCGGGGGCCTGCACGGAGACCTCTTCAGCAGGGCCGACCGGAGTCTTCGTAAACATGTTTATGGAGCTCTGTTTTTTCCCAGTCCCTTTAGTCATTGTGGCGGTGATGTGGCTCAGGAGAGAAGAGGGAGAGCCGATGGTGTCCCTCGCCTCCACGGACAGGATCAACGAGGTACAGCCCCAGGGGATCCAGGCCTCAATGGCAGAGGCTGGCAGGGTACAACCCAAGCAGCTCCGGGGAGCCCGAAGTCAGGCGCCCTGGAAGGAGAAGAAGCGGGGGCAAGGCAAATCTTCGGGTGTCGCAAGGTGTCTGGCGTGGGGCAGCGGGGCTGGATAACGTGGACCATGGGTGATCCTAGCAGGCCGCGGCCAGGCTGCCAGGGGTCCGGGCCCCTCCAAGTGCAGACAAGAATCTAGTGCGGTCTGCGAGAGGGTCACAGCACGTCACTCGGCGGGAGTAGGTCGTCCTCCATCGGGTGCGGATGGTTGGTGACCCCCCGCAGAGCAACGCATCAATTTGTCCCCTTCTCCGCTTCAGGACGGCCAGGGGTTAGCAGCATCCCCAACCCCCACGTACCTTACGGGCACTAAGGGTCCGGAAACCCAGTCCATGACAGCGGGGGAGCGCAGCACCCGGCGTCCGTTGGTGTGCCGCAGCTCTACCCCGGGTGGTGGAATCTCATTGAAGGGGGGGGCCCAGCGAGGGAGATAGCAGGGTGAAGGCCGATATAGGAGTCGATGAGGGCCTGAGTAGAAGCCGCCCAGCTTGGGCGCGGGTCCAGCATGCGAGTGGTTACAGGTCTAGTATCTGCGGTGCTACGCGCTGGTGCCGTACGGCCCAAGCAATCTCGTGGTTCGCTCCCGGTCGTCGACTCAGAGGTGTTCCACCGCCACACGGGCCTCGACAGGGGTGGTGGGGTGTTACGGTACCGAGGGCCTGGACCGTCTGACTCTCCCCGAGTGCCGGATTTTGGCAGGCAGATTCGCGGGCGATGGGGGATGGTCGCGGCAGTTCCCGATTACCGGGTTACCGGCGATGATTTTCTTCGGGATTTGGACCAGTTGGTCCCTGGTCCAGCAGCTCGCGAATCGTAGCAGTCTGGTACAAGTTGTAGATCGTAAATGCCCAAGATCAGGATCGAGCGATCTGCCTGCCACAGAGCTCACGTTTCAGGCGGCCATCTTGTTCGGCGCACAACAGCGCCCCCTCATGAACATTTTATCTGCCATGCCTTTCACCCATTCAGCACTATACTGTTTGAGCTTGGGCATTTGCTTAGGCAGTGTCTTGCATAGGTGGATGAGAGAAGTGTCTCCCATGACAAGTCTCAATTGACTGGCAATACTTACCAGACTTGTGAAATAACCTTTTATATTTTTACTTTTAATTACCACTTTTCAATGCCCTTAAAACAATAAATATGAGCATGCACCATCAATCGCCACTCAAGCCTCTAATTCCTCAATGCGCTATCTCTATCTTTGGATTGGTACCAACCTCTTCGCTAGGTTAGTCACTATTGCTCCTCAACTTTTCCCAATGACTTCACAACTTTTATCGCTCTTCGATATTTCTATTCAACAAACAGCATGCCGACTAGTCGACTTTACACATTAATAAAAACGGTGATCACCTTGTTTGGCTCGTACCTTTATTTAATGTCCTATACAGGGTTTGAGACGTCACCTTACACAAACCTGTTTGCGCGTTATATATTTCTGTTCTACCCCCGTTGGGATTTGAGACATCTCCTTCTGAACTCCCTTGAGTTAGGACTCTAGCCGTTTATCTTCTCTTCACACAATATTTCCTGTTACTCCAAAAATGATCACAACCCCATCCCTTTCATTTGCCATTACCCTTAGTCTGCTCACCATTTGTTTGTTAATCGACTCGAGGCCTTCAGTATTGACTCCTCCAATTGACCACTTTGCCTTCCGTCCGCAGAGCTCCCGTGGAAACCGAGCAGGGATTTATACAAAGGGGGACCTGCCCGCCGTCTCAGGTCGTCTTGCAAGTTTATTTCTATTGACCGCTCTCCACAAGAAACCCCACAACCTTCCGGCTAATGGCAGAGGATACTCGATCGTCCGAAAGACTGGGGACAAACTAGTTTGGATCTTGAACCATCTGGAGTGCTACCACGTGAGCTTAGTGCCCTTTGGTTAACCCGCATGCAATGGATGGGATGCAGAAAAACTCTGAGACTAAATAATCAAACCAATTCCGGAAGTTGGCAAAGTTTTGCTGTTTTATTATCAATTGTCTAAAACAGGGAGTTACAACAGACATCAATGGATGTTCGCTCGAGCTCTCCTAAATTTCACATGAAAACACATTTATATACTAAATATTCGTCATTCGTGACGTCACACTACGTGGCAAATGAGAAAAATCTACGAAAGGTTGTGATAGGCTCAAGGGGAACATCTAAGTATACTTTCTATACGGGGTGGGATTGTGGTTGGATATCTAATGTCAGGTGGACAACTCATGCCTACCTGTAAAACATGTCATCTTCAACACTATTAAGTACACAAAAATTCATTGGCTCTCAAACTATAAAGTCATTTGTTATATGGCCCTCTACAATTGGTTGGCATTTCTGGAATATTCGGTTCACTTAGCAAAATGTAAGCTCAGACCCAGTTGCCAGGAGGTGGACTTGACTTTGCCTCCCCACCCAATTAGTCCAACTTCTCTCATCAACCATGCCTTCTGCCATGAGGATTGTCTTCGAAATTGGCTTTGCAAAGCATTCTTGTCTGTGACAATATAAGGGAGTGCGAGCACGCATTATCGCTGTTATAGAACTCCAAGCTCAACTCTATTTCTATCCTTGGTTCACGTGACAGGCGACCAGGATTTGGACCATTCTTCAGCATTTAAATGCCTTAAATTAAAACAACTTGGCACGCTTGGTGTTCTTTCTTGCACCTTAACAAAGGATGATTCAACTTCTCACGTTCACTGCCTTTGATAATAGATAAGCGGCCTTGGCTGCTTTGACCTTGACACCAGGCCAAACAGCCTCGCCATTCGTATCCATGATCTCAGCTAATTTTTGCTGCGACACAGTTCTCATTCTTTCCTTTTCAGGGGTCTGGGCTTACTAAATTCATGACACCGATGTCCAGCTTCTATAAAATGGCTGCATCACCCTTTAATCTATTCACTACGTATAGCCATCTTATATATTCACTTAGTCTGCTTGTTTTGCTGCATCTGTGCAGTTATTGAACGGCTTGCATTTTCCGCAGTGTGTGACACACGTGCAATCTTCTTTTCGCATATGAAAGTTTACTCGATTCTTTACTTCGTCATCAGTTTCTATAAGGTCCATACATCCTTTTCAACCAGTCTTCTTAGGCCGTCACTTTCATCTCTTGTGATGTCACCATCTTCTCTTTCGCTCTTTTTCATATTCCTTCAGGGAGTTCCTCCCTCAGGATGCCGTCTCTTCGGGGATACATCTGGGTTTCTCAGTCGGTACCTTTTCTTTAATATAGGCCGTGCTATGGTCACAACTGCTGGTGTCAAGCATGGCATAAATTCATGCTTCCAACATAAGGGAGGTAGGTGGTGGAATTTCCTGCAGAGGCGTGCAGCTGCTCCTCTACAACTTCATCTCCATACGGGATTGGACACATTTCATGCTTCGGGCCACCTGGTGAAACATCTGTTTGCACTTCAAAATTGTTTGTTTTGTGAGCTGCTTTTGAACACCCAATTGATACCATCATTCATGTGCTATCAGGTGCCACAGTGGCACCGCATCGAAGAACCACCCAACATGTACAGAAAATGACCAGGATGATTACAATGATGGCCATTAACATCTTCACGATTGCTCCTAGCCACGATGGGGCCCAGTTGAAAGTCATACTTAGCCAATCATTGAACTGAATTCCTCCCTCCTTCTTCATGCAGACACCTAGGCTATGGGCAGCTGCAATGATGTGGGAGAGTGATGCATTTTCCACGTCGTCTGGAGGTGCAAACATGCAACAGGAATAGCCAAATGTTTTGCAAACCCCAACTTCCATTACTTTCAACATATCGAGCACATATCTATTTTGCATTGTCGTAAGTCTTAGTGCTCGTAACTCAACCTTGATCATATTGAACCCATTCTCTGTGTCATTTGCAAACTGGACCAGTTCCCACCGCACAATCTGTAGCCATTTTACATTGGCTGCCGCCTGTACCCCTGGCAAGAGTAGGGAAGCGAAGGACCCTGCTGAGCTGAACAGCCGATACTCTTCTGGTATTTCGGCAAGCAAAGTGGAGGAGTCTTTAGAGATGTAGTTCAACCTTTTCATTCTCTGTGGTTGCTGTAATGTGCCTTTTCCTAGCTGGGTGTGAGGTTCTTGCGTGAGCATCAGGCCCTTATCTTCAGGCTGTAAAGTGGGGAAACTCGTTGGCCCCTCTGCATGTAGCACTCCCCCGTCAAGTGCTCTTCTGGGATTACCAATAACGGTGAATGCAATGTAGGCAGCGAACAACAGCCCCTCCATGATACTGGGAGGTGCAAGTAAGCTTGACGACCACAGATTCAGTAGTAATCCATCAATGCCGCCGTTCCTTTCTTCATGTCTGTGATCAAGAGAGTCATATTACAATGTTTGTGTTTGCCAACAGAGACTGTACCCTTGCTGCGGAAACAGACCTTGTATTCTTCTCCCCATGTTCACTTATACTGACTTTTCCATTGTTGCAATCCATGTTAGCTTTGTGATATGCTCTGTCCAGATCTGCGCACAGAAGTTGGCCACTCGTGCTATTCTGTCCTCGCTATATGTTACCAGTCCTTCTGTCAAGCAATGCATTGTGCTGTCCTGCCAGTTATTGTTGACCTATTTCCACCCCTTCACCATCAGGTAAGGTAACTCGACACACTTGATGTTTCTTTGGTCGTCGGGACACTTTAGGAAAACTGGGCCCGCCATTTGCAATTCCACACTGTGTACCTGGAACGTACCTTTTATTCTGCATAGCGCAAGATGAACCAGGCATTGTACCTCTATAATTGAGACTGCTTGTGGCACGAACACCTTGGAAGCCCCTGACGCATGCGGAATGAGTGAATTGTAGGAAAGATTTCATAATTGTATGTAATTTTCCCTCCATGTGTCAACCCCCAAACTTTTTGCTTCTGTTTAGACACCATTGACTGACTTTTCCAACTGTGCAACCACAGGTCATTCCTCCTCAAACTGTGCTTTCCACCATCTACCCCTGAATTCTGTCGGCTTTTGCCTGATATTTGAGATCAGACCTAGAGGAAGGAATATCAAATGCATTGTTCTCATAATAACTCATCTCTTGTTGCAAAGACCCACTGCTACCCCTGACACGCTTATCCCTCCGTACATCAGCAGGTTCAAACATAAAAACCTCCAGACCCAGATCACCACAAAACTTCACATTTGAGCAGACCCGTTCCGTTATCATTGTTGAAACAAAAGATACCAAGCCCAATTTGTCCGACTGTTATATTTTGGTAGCTCTATACGTTCAATGTCTTCAGTCGTGATTACGACCAGGTCCGGTATTGTGTGAAATAGGTTCCGGAGCCTTGCCTGCTGAAAAAGGGGCTTGCCGCTGATGGAGCTAGTTCCACAATTTTGGGATGCTTTGACAGATACCTCTTAGGATTCCCAGTTGTTAATAAAGGGAATTGTCTAGCTGCTGAGAAGTACCATTAGTTTGCATCCCCATGATATAAGTGGGGCCTCCCGACTGGTTTACTTGCACTTCTGTGCCCAGCCCGTGGGCCCGTGGGCCACTGGGGCTGAGAGCATTTTCCTCCCTACTTTGACTTTCTTTAAAAGTGCTGGGGGGGGTCTCCCCAAGGAAACAATTTCCTCATTCTGATTTGAGGTACTAAAGTCTGAAGTGACCCTTACGGAAGATGTCGCCGTGGTATTATTTCTATTACCATGTGCCAACGTCAGGGTCTAATTGTCCAAAGGACCTCACAATGAGACTTCTCTAGTGGAGCCATCTGCTAATTTTCTGTTTACAATAAATGTTACCTTTCTGCTGTTCTTTCTGCTAATGGTCCTGGGCAAACGCTGAGAGGCTCCATTGATCTTTATATTTACATCAGGAGCCAAACCAGTGGCCCCCTGCAAGATCGTAACTCTATTACCGGGATTATGTACTTGTTGTATTCATTAGGGCTTGCTCCATGGCAATTATGTCCAACGCTTGCTCCCTAGAGTTTGCATTGACACTCAGTTTCACTGTGGTCCGACTTCGTGAACAAGTCCACAACCTAAACTGCCTCCTGGGATGGGTTTTCTGCCTTCTCCCTTTCAATTACTGGCCTAATCCTCTTGGGATGTTTAGTCCCAACAGGGCTATGGCCACAAGCCCCGACTTGATTCAGGATGCTCAGGCAGTTAGTATTTGAGGCAATGGCAAAATCCGCCACCAGACCCAGCATCCGATTGGTCTCCCGCTGGGCCTCAGCCATTGTTACCAATCGAGCAAAAACTATCGAAATCCCCCGCCATTGCTGCATTGCCACAGAATTCAAAGAGTTTTCAGGATTGGGAGGAGAGAGTAATAACAGCCCATTGCTGTGGACATACAGGAGGACTGGTAGGTGCCCAAGACACACATGAGGACTGGTATGTGCCAATCTTCAAGAATTATCAAATGTTTTCATATCAACTTAGATAGTATGCCAAATGTCCAATATTGGGCAACCACTACAGACATTATGAGGCAAATTGCCTCGCCCTACCGGGCTGTTCCGTGAGCTCCATGTTGATTATCTAATCTTCTGGTATTTAATTGTGGTGGTGTGCTGCTTCTCCTGTTGGGTTGAGGCTAGTCCATGGGCACATCCAGAGGCTAAGACTGTGGCCACATTTTTAGTAAGAGTGGAGGATCGTTTCTCTCTGTGTATTACAAGATTGGTTTCCTTGTAAGCACGAGTGGATTTTCTCCATGCCTTTGTGCATAATGTCATTTACAACCCACTGCTGAGTGGGCATGAACGCAGGACGTTCTGTTTTTCACCACTGACCACACCAATGAGACTCGCCCTGATGAAGGAAATAATTTCCGAAATGCATTGGCTTTTTTAGTCTAATACATGTGGATTGTGGCAACTGCTTCCTCACTAAGGATTATTAGTGATAGCTTTTTGTTTGAACTACTATGGATAAATCATTTTTGATATGAATCAGAAAGACTCATCTTCCTTTTTCTAAGAAGTATGGTATATTATGGATACTTGAACATATTGTCGTGAATCAGATATAAATACGTGCCCATCTTGGGCCCCATATGAGAGCGGTTGTGTGACCCAGTATTATTACTTGGTCTCCAGCGTGTGTTGCAATTATAAGTCCGGGTGTCTCCAGACTTGTCACAGCCAGCTCCTTTTCAATTGGATGTATATTCTTTTTTGAAACATTTGATTTTTACTTGAATATTCTGAACATTTTTGAATACATGGTGGTGCCCACTCTCTTCTCTGTATTGTCCAACGTTGCCTGGTAACAATTCATAATTGTATTTGGTATTTTGGTCTGCGTCTATTTCCACTTTGACTTAACTGGCCAATCCACGTGTTTTCAAAGTAGTCCAGTAAGTTTGTATTGTCCTCTTCATGAGTTTTATAGTAATCCCTGTCTATCAAATGTTTGTAAAAATCAATAACATAATTTTCTTGTACAAAAGCTAAAGCAAAAAGTTTTTTAATGTTAAACTGATAGCAACTGTCCTCTGTATATTTTGTACCTAATCCCAATTTCTGTATCTTTCGCCAAACACTCTGCGTAAAATGAAAAAAACATCCCTGAACCCTAGTCTCTCTGTACACTGTTGAAAATCCTCTAATCTGAGCTGATTCACAGTCCATGATTATTGTTTCTGGGTTTGATTCTGGTGCCGTTTGTTTAATTTTACTGTACACGATTTTGTATTCTTCTTCAGTTTTTTTCGGCATTAAAACATATACTAGTGGTATTATTTTATCATTTATAGTTCCATGCACTGTGTAAAACTGGTAAAAAGGTTGTGGGCATATCTTAAATGTCGCGTCACTTTGCCATTTTTTACTACGAGCCAGATGTTCAAAGTTCCCTGCAGTAGAGAATATTAATATATTGTCACTGTTCATCTCAATTGTGGCATGGTAAAAATTTTCGCCTCTGCCCGTTACCTTGAAAACATCCGGGAATTATTACATCCTTAAATAACATTGTTGCCGGTGGCAGATTTTCATTCACATGTTTTTTGCGGTTTATTGTGCGCTGCATTAATTTCTCAGCTGGCAATTGTGCTATTATATGGGTTGGTAATTTGCCACAAACATCTCTAAGCACAGATCCACTACTTTCCCCTTGATGTTCAATGGCTTTTCTTTTTAGTTCTGTCAAGGTTTTTCTGATGATTATATTAGTTTGATCAGGCATATGGTTGTGTTCATGTTTGCCTTGTACTTCTGAGCCCACTGTTATCGCTTGTGCGTTGCATTTAGTTTTTGTATATTCTGTGCAGCGCCAGTAAATTCGTTCTTTTCTTTGGCTTTCTTTGTAGAATACGTATCCCTTCAAAATTAACTGCTTTCCTCACTTTTGCGTGGTTATGAACATCACTTTGTTCTCCATTTGCCGACCTAAAGTAACTGAGAAAATGATGTTTTATCTATATGTGTTTTTACTCTATTATGTGTTATATGATTTAATGATGTTTACTTTCATGTTCGTTTGTCTTACCTGGTTTGTATCTGAATGAACCCCAATCGATTGCCTGTAGCACTTTCTCAGGAGATGTTCTGTCAGGTAATGACGGTTTTCCACAGCCATTACTAGTTTCCTGGTACATAAACAAGGTTCTTTACTCGTGGTTGTCACCTATTGTATTAACCATTTCGTAACCTATTTTTTTCGAGTATGTCAGATGAGTGGGTGATCGTGGTTGTGGGGGAGGTTTAGGGCTGGTGTGGTTCGGGATGTTGGGTGAGGGGGGTTGGTGAGCGGGGTTGGGGGGGACCCCCCACTAAACAATACTCCTTATGTTTATTTATTTCGTGTTATTAATTACACTAATTAATCCTTTTTTCGACATTTTTTTCGAAATATTGACTCTTTTAATGATATGTATATGTTTTCGACATTCTTATTTTCAACATTTATTTTTTGCCATTTTTGTACGTCGACATTTTGTTTTCGACATTATCACTATAAACCAAGTGTATCATCCCACAGTTCTTGACACCTATCCATCTCCTTTTTAGCAGTGTCACAGTAGGCATTAAAGTCCCCTACTATACAAATTTCAGAGTCCGGGGATTCCAATAACCATCCTTCACTGGTATGTTTTATGATGTCGCCTATCTCCAACATGTTTTTTCCCCCTGGATGTGAGTAAATGTTAAGAAGTAATTTACCTGAATTCCCATACTTCTCATACGGTCTGTATGAGATGTGGTTTTTTACCCCAATGCACAGCCCTCCAATAGGTCGACCCTTTTCCCCTTTAGTGGTTGCTTTATTCCATATATTATATCCTTACAGTAGCATTTCCCCACATACCCAGGTTTCATGAAGGGCAAATATATCGCTGTCCAACAACATTTGAATACCATCCATATGGAGTAGGGAATTCCAAGATATTAGGGTAATTTCTTTATTACATGCCTAATCTCAGTTTACGATAGGTATATCACCCTCCAAGAATTGCACTTCCCTTTGGTTACATCCCGACTCAGTACTTATTATTGCGGTTGCACCCGATTCCATTTTTTTATCCTTCAGATCTTAGTGAGTTGAGGAGTGGCATATCACAATCTCATAGTTGATATCCCATACACCATTAGAGTATTCCCGTATTAGATCTACCAAAACTGCAGATCTGAACTGTATGATTACCCAATTTTCACAACTCCCAATTTTGGGCAGAATGATAGAATCAGTGTCCCCTGAATTCATATTTTGTAGCTGTGGAATAAGTGACAGTTTATTCAATATCCAAGCCCTATTTAAAAAAGGGCTTTCATCGGTTGTAGCTTTTTCAATGATCTTTTTTTTTTTCCCACTGTAAGTTGGGTTTCATCTTTCTTACTGATAAAGTTGCTCATTCTAGCTTTAGGATTACCATACATTAACAATCGTTCCATCGCCTTAGTATATATCTCCCTCTCCTTAGTAGTAAGAGACGTTGGGCCTCATTATGAGCATGCAGGTAAAAACGTAGTCATTACCGGCATGGTGGTATTAGCGCGTCCGTGCACCCTCGACGCCGCTAATAGCGGGTGATTATGACAGCGCGAGCACGCGTGAACCCCCATGCCGATAATGGCTGCACCGCCATGCTGCTAAAGGCCCCCCAAACCCCTGATAGCGCCATCACGGGACCCGGCGATACCGCCTCCGCCCAGGAGCAACCCCTTAATAACGGACCCGGCAATACCATCATGCAAATACCGGGTTCGTAATACCGGACCCGGGAGTAACATCATCGCGCCGGAACAGAAAATTCCCCGGCGGCCATCTTAAAAAACACAATCCATTGCAATCCTCTTAACACAGCAGTGCTACAGAGTGGAGAGCAGCGCCATTCAATCCAACATGTCGAAGGAAACTCGCAAGTCCACCCCCCGCATGCGCAAGAAGCGCTTCTCCGACGAGGAGCTGAACATGCTTGCAGATACGCTGGCAGCCCATGTGGATGAGGTGTTTGCCAACAACTTGAAAAGGGAAGTCCAACTGCAAAAAAGACAAATATGGGAGGAGGTGGCACGGAAGGTGACAGCAGTTGGCACCACCCCCCGCACAGTGAAAGACTGCAAGAAGAGATGGGATGACCTACGTCTCCGGGTGCGAAACATCCTATCATCAAACCGCTGGGAGGTCATGGCTACAGGCGGCGGAGACCACTCACCGACCAAATTGATGCGATGGGAGGAGACCTGCAGCAGCACTATAAATATGGAGTCGATTGAGGGCTTCGGTGAAATGGAGACGGGTGCGGCGACATCGGGAGATGGAGGTGAGTGACCCCGCAAACCCCAGTAAACCAAAGCATGACGTGGCACAACAGATGTGAAAATGAACCAAGCCAATGCATGGGCCATCATACACACATATACGGATCCATGTCCAAATGGTGGCCCAAACACGTGCACAATGAAATGCATGCTAGGTGCCAATACCATTACCAACAGACAACCAACACACAGGGATCAATCACATGTCACACATCACGCAGACCGCAATACAACGGTATGCCACCTAGTACACATCAGTACCGAATGGAGAGGCCACGGCTTATGCCAATATGCCCCTCCCCCCTTGAAAGTACCCTGTGTCAGAGCTACAAGAATGCAATGCATGAAACATGAAATACTGTACAGCTCCAAATCATGCATCTTGCACGTAACACCATCACCAATTTGCGGTACCGTTATAAGCGCCTTCCCATTCCCATTGAGCCCTATGGGGGCTCAAATGGGAATGGGGAAGGGCCCTGGTGAATGGGGAATTACTGCGCCTGCCAACCTTGGAATGGGCCGGTAATTGCTCCATTCACCAGGGCGAAGTCGGTAAGGGTTTGGAGGCAGCCATGGAGCTATTAGCTCCATGGTTACCTCCAACCTCGTAATGAGGCCCAATGGGTGAGGGTGGTGTTGGCGGTGTTTCTGAGGTGTTGGGGGTGTTTATTGGTGGGCATGGGGTGTTTGGGGGGTATGGGGTGTTTGGGGGGTATGGGGTGTTTGGGGGTTTTGGGGGGAGGTGCATGTGAGAGTTGGAGGGATGAAGCACAATATTGTTAATTTTCCTAATAAATCCGTTGTGTACAAAATCATATCATGACTGGACATTGTTCATTTTGTGTGTGTTTATACCATTTATGACAGCGCACAGTGCCCAACTCCCCACACTCCCTGTGTCCATGTCCACACGATCTCAGTGCCCAGTGTAGTACTAACACATAACCATCAACATCCCTGTGGTTCAGAAGTAATCGTTAATCAGTGATAGTGCACAGCACGGCCATCTTGTGCATCACGACTGCCCAGGGTGCTGCTTCTTCTCCATCATCATCCTCATCATCCTCACCCGGTGCATGCAGGTCAATGTCAGGTGGCAGTGGTACATTTCTCCGGAGGCACATGTTGTGCAGCATGACACAGGCCATGGTGATCTTTCCCACCTTCTCAGGCCCATAAAGGAGTGCTCCACCAAACCTGCTTCGGCAGTGGAACCGCGCCTTCAACAGGCCAAAGGTCTGCTCAATCACGACACGGATACAAATATGTACCCGATTGTACTCCTCTTCGTGCCTGTTCTGTGGGTTCCATACAAGGGTAAGTAGCCACGGCCTCAAGGGATAGCCACCATCACCTGCATGGGAGCACAATTTATTTATTTATTTATTTCCATTTATATAGCACACAACTGCCCTCAGGCATCGTGGCGCTGTTAAGAAAGCTTAGCTTGGTTACATAAGTGCTTGAAGACAAATTACAGGTTATAGTGCATGAAAGACATGTTACATAAGTGTTTGAAAGGACTATACATTTGCATGAGCCTGGTGTCAGGGCGGCTTACTTAGTTCAGTAAAGTATATGGATGCAGTTGCAGGGGGCAACGTGCAAAACATGATGCATATTACATGTTACATTCAGTGTTATTCAGGTGTGGAGGTCAGGTGGGGGCTTTGTTAGGGGCACAGGGTGAGAGAGAGGAGGAGGCATATCATAGAGGCGATAATGGGGGGGGACATGAGGCAAGCGGGCGACCATGGGGGATGGAGGGGGTGGACACGAGGCAAGCGGGCGACTAAGGGGGAGGGACGGGGACACGAGGCAAGCGCGCGACCATGGGGGAGGGAGTGGGGGGACACGAGGCAAGCGGGAGACCATGGGGGAGGGAGTGGGGGGACACGAGGCAAGCGGGAGACCATGGGGGAGTGAGGGGGAGTGTTAGGCAGAAACCTGTGCAGTTCCCTCTGGGACCACTGCAAAAGATTTAGGACTACAGGTGGTTGGCAGTAAACCCAATTGGTAGCAGTCTGTACCACCCAGATTTACCTGGTAGCTGTGGCTGAGCAGTCAGACTTCCCTCAAGAAGAGTTAGGCATTATACAGAGTATTCACAATAGGTCAAAAGAACACAGTAGAACAAGCAAACACTGACCAGAGCTTGGTGTAAAAGAGAGGATAATTATTTATTTAAAAACACATCTAGAAATCACACTGGCACTAATATCAAGCAGTTCAAAAACACGGTCACTAAAAGATATACACTCCCTTAAACGGTTATTAGATAAGTCTTAAGTAAAGCAACACTTATTTTCAGACAGCGGCGAGCGCTTAACGAAGATGGCACTCTAATAACTCTAATAACTTGGTTCACAAGGGAGAGAAGGGCAGAGCAAAGATAGAAACAGATCCCAACACTTTCGGAAGAACACAGTAGGAGAAGAAGGCAGGTTAAACCCGTAAAGTCAAAGTTCAAGAGGCCGGACCCATTTTAAGAGGCTCCGGACGAAATGTGTCCAAGGTCACACGGTTGAAAAGTGCACAAAAGTCTTGCAAAAGGTTCAGAAAGAGTTGGACCAAAGGAAATGGACCAGTTAGATGGTCAAGGCGGCCAGCCCAGTCCAGAAGGTTAAGGGGTTATTGTTACCTTGTAGCAATCTTTAGAAAGGGAGGCCTGGCGGACACAGTACCTTAAAATGGTGAGAACGCTCCAGCGGGGGCAGTTGTTCCTGGCAGCGGGTGCAAGTCGGTGCTTCGTCCGGGGGAAGAGAGGATCTCGTCAGGGAGGAAAACAGGAGTCTGTTGCACTGCCAGGGAAGAAACCAGCCGCGGAGTTCTCAATTAAAAGTAGCAGTCCTTTTATTCGCGGTGCAAGGGTAAGTGGCTATCCGGTTGCCAGGGTGCTTGGCACGGGCAATTCGACCACTTGGATGTCTTGGAAGCGAAAAAGAAAGTAAACTGGTTGTGCCCACCAGTCAAGGGAAGAAGACTCTCCAGCAGGGAGATCTCCTCTGTCGTTGGGAAGTGGTGAGTCGGTTCAGCAGGGCTCCACCGGTGGTGTGGTCGTAGCAGGTCGGCTCAGCTTCTCCCTCTTCAGATTTTCAGTTCCTGTGGCGACTTCTGAAGTTCCAGTCCCAAAAGCCCTGCTTTTATGCAAGAAACCCCCATTCATTCAGCGTAGCTGTCAATCAAACATGCTAAGTGGTGAGCCGGCCGGCTCACCACTTGGGCCAATCACACAAGAGTGCGACTTGAGTTGCCAAGGCAAATCAGTCCAGGGTGCCTAAACCTCCTCCCACACCCCCTGTGGTACCCAGACAGAGTGGCACCACTTTTGGAGGCTTCTGTGGAGAAGCCCAGCCAAAAAGTGGAACAAAGGGCTCGACTTGGGTTGGAGTCACAGAAGAGAACACAAACGCCATTTTAGAATCGAGTTCTGGCAAAAAATACCAACCGGTGAATTATTTTTTAAACAAATAACCCGGCGGTATGTTCGAGGCTATAGGAATTAAATAATTAAAGTTGGTAGCCTTGAACAAATGGAAAATCCCATAGAGATATATTCGCGGTCGAATATAAAAAGTAGTATCCGCTCCCACCAGCCAAAACTCGATCAGGGGGGACGGAGACGTGCCCCCTCGAATAACAGACCCCGGGGCAATCGAATTGCCCCGACCAGTATGTCCACAATATGATGGTTTGTACTGGTTTCTGTTCATAATTTGGGACTCGTAAAGCCAATGGTGACTTTACATGCCCTGGGAGACAGTAGTTAGTCCCAGGGTATGGAGTCTATGGTGGGGTGTCACTATGACACCCCTGTGTTACTGCACGGAGGGTGCTGTGTAGCACACATAAGAAAAACACATGAGACCCTATGGAGTAAAGGACCCCATAGCCCATAAAACACATAAGCAGTCAAAGGAACACCATAAATCATGTCCAAGAGTGGGAGGAAAAGAGTCTCACTCTTGGCAGGAGGAAAAAAAACAAACTCCAGAAATCCAGCAAAGCTGCTGGGGGACTCACTAGGTTAGGAAATTCAGCCTAAAGACAGAATTCTCCCTACCAGGGGACAGAGGCAAGCGGGCGACCATGGGGGTGGTGGGTAGGAGAGAAAGGTAACATATACTTGGATTAAACATACATACAGTGAAAATTAGGTTGCAATGATGAGGAGTCTTGCATCACGTAGTAATCAGAGATAGATATACATGGAGACAGGTTGGTGAGAGGCATGATATCATTTGGGTAAAACAGAGAGAGGCTTAAGTAGGTTGAGAGAGGTTAGGAGGTGGATTGCAGTCGGATACCTTAATGTCAGAGGTAAAGTCTTGAGGGTCATCAGGTAGCTTTACCTTGTTAGGTGTGGTGAGCAGGGGTTCGGGCGCCAGCGACCAGGGTCGGCCAGGACAGGCCAAGACAGGCAGTAGCCTTATGCTACTGCCTTTGGCTAATGCCGGCTCTGCCTCTGCTTTCCGGCTCCGGTGTCTGGACTGGAGGTAGTGGGCGCTCAAGCCAATGGCTGCCCCTGATGGTGCAGGGCTGTTGCAGGGCCAGTTCATCGTGGCTGTAGCTAGTCTCTCCCATGTCAGCCATCTTCAAGTGCTTGAGGCAGCATTCCGTGTGAATGCGAGCACAGCACTTTCGGTGGGGAAATGGCATATAACTGCTTTCCTGAGCAGGGGGCACGAAGTGGAGCCAAGACAGGCAGTAACCTTATGCTACAATGAGGTATGTGTGAGTCAATATCTGACCTGACACCTTAAGGAATCACTGCCATGACTGCAGCTATTTGGTGTTGACATGCACATGTCCCTGGATGTATGCACACTGGTTCATTTCATGCATTGTGTACTCTGGTGTGGATTGCGTTGTCCAGATGATGCAGGGTGTTCACTGCATGCTGATGCAGATGTAGTGTGGATGCAGAACAATGTTCTGCCACCCATATTTGCGGTGTATGGTACTCTGTACATATTCCCACTAGCGGCATTGCCACAGGTGTAATCATGTTTTGTCATCCATCCCTTCACATACCCATGGTGGCCTGCTTTTGCGTCTGGCATGTTGTCATTGCTGTGCAGCATTGGTCCTATGTATGGCATTGATGTGTCATGTTCAGGTTGGGATGTTCAGGGCAACAGTGTTTAGCTGTAAGTGCATTGTCCACTCACTGCCCAATATCACCCAGGTGGACTATGCACCCCCCCCCCAATCTCTCCTAGGTGGACTATGCACCCCCCCAATCTCACCCAGGTGGACTATGCATCCCTCCCCAATCTCACCCAGGTAGACCATGCATCCCTCCCCAATCTCACCCAGGTTGACTATGTACCCCCCCAATCTCACCCAGGTAGACCATGCATCCCCCCCCAATCTCAGCCAGGTGGAGTATGCTTCCCTCCCCAATCTCACCCAGGTTGACTATGTACCCCCCCCCCAATCTCACCCAGGTGGACTATGCACCCCCCCAATCTCACCCAGGTGGAAAAAGCATTCCCCCCCAATCTCACCCAGGTGGACTATGCATCCCCCCCCCAATCTCACCCAGGTGGACTATGCATCCCCCCCAATCTCACCCAGGTTGACTATGCATCCCCCCCAATATCACACAGGTGGAGTATGCGTCCCCCCCAATCTCACCCAGGTGGACTATGCATCCCCCCCCAATCTCACCCAGGTAAACTATACACCCCCCCCAATCTCACCCAGGTGGACTATGCACCCCCCAATCTCACCCAGGTAGACTATACATCCCCCCAATCTCACCCAGGTGGACTATGCACCCCCCCAATCTCACCCAGGTGGAAAAAGCATTCCCCCCCAATCTCACCCAGGTGGACTATGCATCCCCCCCCCCATCTCACCCAGGTGGACTATGCATCCCCCCCAATCTCACCCAGGTGGACTATGCATCCCCCCCCAATCTCACCCAGGTGGACTATGCATCCCCCCCAATCTCACCCAGGTTGACTATGCATCCCCCCCAATATCACACAGGTGGAGTATGCGTCCCCCTCAATCTCACCCAGGTGGACTATGCATCCCCCCCAATCTCACCCAGGTAGACTATACACCCCCCCAATCTCACCCAGGTGGACTATGCACCCCCCCAATCTCACCCAGGTGGACTATGCATCCCCCCCAATCTCACCCAGGTAGACTATACACCCCCCCAATCTCACCCAGGTGGACTATGCACCCCCCCAATCTCACCCAGGTGGAAAAAGCATTCCCCCCCAATCTCACCCAGGTGGACTATGCATCCCCCCCCAATCTCACCCAGGTGGACTATGCATCCCCCCCCCAATCTCACCCAGGTGGACTATGCATCCCCCCCAATCTCACCCAGGTTGACTATGCATCCCCCCCAATATCACACAGGTGGAGTATGCGTCCCCCCCAATCTCACCCAGGTGGACTATGCATCCCCCCCCAATCTCACCCAGGTAGACTATACACCCCCCCAATCTCACCCAGGTGGAAAAAGCATTCCCCCCCAATCTCACCCAGGTGGACTATGCATCCCCCCCCAATCTCACCCAGGTGGACTATGCATCCCCCCCAATCTCACCCAGGTGGACTTTGCATCCCCCCCAATCTCACCCAGGTTGACTATGCATCCCCCCCAATATCACACAGGTGGAGTATGCGTCCCCCCCAATCTCACCCAGGTGGACTATGCATCCCCCCCCAATCTCACCCAGGTAGACTATACACCCCCCCAATCTCAGCCAGGTGGACTATGCATCCCCCCCCAATCTCACCCAGGTAGACTATACACCCCCCAATCTCAGCCAGGTGGATTATGCATCCCCCCATCTCACACCCCCACTGCACTGCTATGGCCCTGTCAGGCAACTTACCGAGCCGCCAGGCACGTCGTCCAGCAGGTCTATCCATGTAGCGGGGCAGCGGGGAGTTACACAGCACCAAGGCATCATGTGTAGATCCGGGATATCGGGTGCAACAATGTGTGATGATCTTGCTGGAGTCACATACCATCTGCACATTGATGGAGTGGTATTGCTTGCGATTGCGGTACACCACCTCATTGGCATGAGGGACCACCATTCTACATGGGTGCAGTCGAGGGCACCGACGCAATTGGGCATGCCTGCCAGTGCATGGAAGCCTACTTTAGTGTCAGCGAGCTCCTGGCCAGTCCGTGGTAGGGATATGTGGATGCTTGCATGCTTCAGGAGGTCATCCAGCACTTGGGTCGGCATGCGTGAAAAGAGTGGTTGTGATATGCTATGCAGCTGGCCCACTGTGTGCTGGTAGGTGCCTGTTGCCAGGAAGTGGAGCACAGACACCACCTTCAGTAGAGGGGGGATGGCAGTGCGGAAGCTGACGATGTCATCGTGTATCATGTCCACTATGGTGGTGATGGTGTCCCGGTCCAAAAGGTAAATGGTGTGGATCCGCATGGGGGTTAGCTTGAATGGACTGGCTCTGATGCGAGGTATTGGTGGCTGCCTACGTGGTACCACTGGCTGCACTGGTGGGACTTGCTGGGCCTGTCTCGCCCTCCTTCTCCTCCTGTCTCCTCTGTGCTACCTGTTGTTGTTGTTGTTGTTGTTGTTGTTGTTGTTGTTGTTGCTGGTGTAGCAGTGCAGGCATTTCCTCCAGCCCCAGGATTGCTACAGCAAGTGGGATCATTTTGGTGTTGGAAGGGGTGTGGTGTGTGGGTGTGCTCCTTTTGTGCTGGGACAGGCTCCATTGGCTCCACCTGTGGTGATTGTGTACACCTGTGGCAGTTGGCAGCACTGCAGGTTTCTATTTACGGGTGGTCCTTGATGCCTGTAATACCGCCATCGTGCAGGCCCTATTTATCGCCTTCGGGATGCCAGTAACTGCATGCCTGCGTGACTTGTGGTGTCCTCCTGTTAGCGGCATGCCGGTATTGCTGCCGCAAAGGGCCGCGTGTACGTGCGCATGCCGGTAAGAAGGGGCACGGTATGGGCGGGGGCGGCATTAACGGGGTGTCGGCTCGTAATGGGCCGGACCGGTAATCGATGCCGGTAATACCATTCCGCCTTCCTTTTTTCATTACCTCCATGCTCGTAATGAGGCCCATAACCTTTTCATTAATAGGGATATTAACATATTTAAAGTTGTCTCCCAATGATGCTTCATCACCTAATACTATTTCATCTATGGCCTGTTCTTTACCCCTCAGCCAGTTATCTAAACCCCTCACTTTAATTGCCGCTGTTTTTCCCTCATTCAACTTCCACTGACATTCAATGATTTCAAAGCGGTTTCCCACTTCTACACATTCCGAATCTAAAGGGGCTGTAGAGGCTGGAGCCAAGGTATTCCTTTTAACACTCTTATGAGATTTAAACTTAGCCATGGCCACCCTATCTCGGCTAGATCTCTTATTTTTTCTTTTACGTCTGGTACGTCTATTTGATCCCTGGGACACTGTTATTTCACTAACATTATCACTTGAATTTATTACTTCTGCCAAATTTCCCTTAGAGGAAGATGTGTGTCTTTAACAGAGAGTCACCTTTCTCATTTTCTCTCTCGGCACCCAGGAACAGTTCACTCAGATCTCCTAGAGCTGCATTTGCCTCATTCAAACCATTATTCTTTCTATGTAAGTCATTTCCCCGATATTCCTCTACCATAGTCCCAAGGGATCTGGTGTTATCGATAGTCTGTTGTAACAATGATTTGATGTCACGCTGTACCTTTAACAACTTAGTGCAGATGGTCAGGAGAACATCCATCATGGTAGTCAGAGCATCAAATTTCTCTCCGACTTTAAGTGAATTTTCGCCTTCAACGCATCGTACCCTATTAGGTGTATTTTCTAAGGAATTCCCAATATCATTCCAAGACACATCACCCTAATTAGATTCAACATCTACCTGCGTATATTTATCCAAATCAGGTGTAGCTGGCAGGTTTATTCCAATAACGTTATTCATATTGGTTTCGTCTACAGCAGAGATATCCAAATCTAGGCGCGTTCCCATAGATTGCCATCTAAAATTCTGTACTAATTTCAACAGTGAGTTGTTATCAATCATCGAGCTATCGGTAGGGGGAGGTTGGAGCTCTATTGTCTCAGGTACATTCACTTTTTCTTTTATAGTTAAGGAACTAAGTATCTTAGGTTGCTTTAGTGCACATTTGACCAAACTTGTATGACTAGCATCTTTATTACCTCTTTTCTTTGTGTTTTTTGCTTTACCCAACACCAAAGTTATAGGTTTTGATTTTGGTGTGGGTATATTTTTTTTACATTTCTTTGACCTGAGGTGATGTGAGCACGAACTCAGGCCCATGGTTCTAATATAAGGGTAATCCAACATGAACGGTGGAAATGGAGATCCTATAGACCCCAGACAAGAACAGCCACCTCGCAGCCTCCAGAGATTAGGAATCCAAGAGAGTACACAGCAAGTAAAACCAAAAATGACTCCCTACCAACCAAAAGAAAAGGACTGTAGGTTAAAGTGCAAAGTGCTTGTGATCAACAATAAATAGTGTTAGTGAAAGAGAGCCCTTACCTAAAAGTAATAGGGGAGAAGGAATCTTCGCAGCCCCAAACTGAGTTAAAATATGGGCGTATAGGATTATCAAACAATATCACCATATGAAGAGGAGAGAAAGAAAGACAGAACCATCTATAAAGGGGCATTAGTTTTAAAAGACCATCCTTATCGAAAATTAAACACTTTTTAAAAAACAAACAAGTTTTAAATTGATCCTGTAATTAAATATATTAATATCCTAAATAGACTGAATAAATCCGCTTGCTGATAGGAAGCAGCTCCAATAATGTCCAAAGTTTCAGTTCCAAGTGACCGCCTGAGTTGGGTATGCCTGACAGCTTGAGGAGCGGCTTAGTCCGACTCTCCCCCCCAACCAGGAGATATTTTATATGTAAATGTAGTGGATTGCTTACTTCCAATCCTTCGGCTTGCACTGAATATTCCTCCAGGGATTACTAGGCACGATGACGATCTGTGATGGGTTTCAGGTCGCCATAACACGCCCGACAGTCTAACAGCAGACCCCCACCCTTTACTCCACCCGGGCTTAACGCCACAAGGGTGATCCACGTGTTGATTTGAACCGGCACTTCCAGTGTGGGCGTTGTCTAACGTGCGTCACGCTGTGAGCAGTTCCAAAGTTCCTTTTACTGTGGATTAAAAACATTAATAGCGTTCAGCGTGCAGGGAGCAAAGATTTCCCAGAGGCAAGTATAATATATATGTATATACCTCTTTTGTATCTTCCTCGATGATTTTAGCTCATCACTACAAGACCATCTCAATTTACCTATCGATCGACCAATATTATCGGCCCCTGTCCTATAAGGGCCAGCTGCTACAATGCGTATTGACTGTTTTAATGCTATTATTACTGCATTTACTTTCCACAGTGCAAAGATGTTTCAGCTTTCGGCGCAGTAATGAATATATTGATATGTATATGTTTTGGCTTCCTTTTAGGGTTCTGCATTTATGCATTTGGCTAAGTTATATGGTTGAGACATATAAAGGGGGGTGTGATAACGACAGGTGTGTAAATATGGGAGAGGACTTTTTTGGGGATGGTCCTGCTCGAGCCAGCGGTCGCCCAAATGAAGTTATGGATGTACAGAGAACACAAGTAATTAATACAGTCACATGGAAATTATCACGCAGAGTGAAAAGTGGAGTGGATGAAGGAAGGAGATATGATGAATACAAAGGGATTGGATTAGATACAATGGCTGATGTGCACCATCCAGAATTTAGCAATGTTTGGTACAGTCACATAATTTGATATGATATGACATTTATAACACGCCTATACACAAGTGTTTCAAGGTGCGACGAGGCAAGGGAGGGGGGTCAGAGGGAAGACAGAGACAGTGATCCTACTAGGCCAAGTGTTATTCAGATCACTCAAGTGCAGCGGAAGGGAGAAGAGGAAAAGTGCAGAGTGGAGCGGTTTGGGGAAAGTGCAGAACAAGGGGTAATAGCATAAATAAAACAATAGGAGAGGTAGGGCCATCTGGTGGCAAGTGCAAAGGGTAAGTGCAGACAACAGGTGTCAAGTGCAGGTGGGGGACTGTAGGGATACAGAAAAACAGTCCCCAAGTGCGGGGGTTGGCAGGGAGGCAGTGCAGGTGTGTAACTGGCGGGGAAGTGGACCTAGGTCCGAGATCAGAGGGTGGCCAGATGACCGGTACAGTTTCAGCCAGGAGTTCTGCAGGGGCGAGGAGGCGAGAAAGCAGAAGCAAAGAGGAAGGTTTTGAGGTGCTTGCGGAACAGGAGATGGTTCACCTCAAGTTTCAGGGAGGCACAGAGGCTGTTCCAGAGGGAGGCCCCAGCCGAAGAAAGAGATCTACCACCAACTCGTTGCTTGGAGAAGCGAGTGACCCTGAGGGAGTCGGAGGCGGATGAGCGTAGAGCTCGAGAAGGAATATATTTAGGAAGAGAGAGTTGAAGGTATTGAGGCCCCAGGCCCCAGAAGGCCTTGTGGACAATGCAGATGGTTTTGAACTTAACCCTCGCAGCCACTGGCAGCCAGTGCAGAGATTTCAGTCCTGGAGAGATATGTTCCCTGGGCTTGAGGCCAAGGACAAGTCTTGCAGTCCTGTTCTGGATGAGTTGCAGAGGGCAGAGAGTAGAAGCAGGCAGATTTAGAAAGAGGCTGTTGCAGTAGTCCAGCCTAGAGAGAAACAGAGCTCTGGAGACAATGAGCTTCTGGGGGAAGGAGAGGAAAGGAAGAATACCTCTCAGGAGGTGCAGCTGGTAGTGTGAATTATTAGAGACGTCAGAGATGTGAGGAGAGTAGGAGAGTGTGGAGTCGAAGATGACCCCATGTTTTTTTGCCTTGCAGGTGGGAGCAGGAAGAGGGCCAAGAGAGGCCAGCCAGAGAGTGGCGGGAACGGAGGTATAGCAGACAGACAGTCAGAGATGAGAGACGGAGAAGAGGTGGCCAAAGGTAGCCTGAAAATGAGCTGAGTGTCATCCGCATAGCACTGAAAGTTGGGGCAGAGAGTGGCAATGCGGTGGGCAAGAATTGCCAGGTATTGGTTAAACAGCCAGGGAGAGAGGTTAGACCCCTGGGGGACACCACCGGTAGAGATAGGGGAGAGAAACTACTCAAGTTGGACCTGCAAGGGTCGATTAGAGAGGAAAGAGGTCAGCCATGCAAGGGCCTGACCGTTGATACCCAGGTTATCACAGAGACGTTTGAGCAGGATGGCATGGTTGACTGTGTCAAAGGCAGAAGAGAGGTCAAGTAAGATGAGGACACAGGGGGTGTTGGAATCAAGGTTTGAGAGCAGGTCTTCACGGATGTTCAGGAGAGCAGTTTCCGTGCTTCTGGGCGCTCTGAAGCCAGACTGATGGTCATGAAGACAACCAACAGATTCAGTGAAGATTAAGCTGGGAGATGGCCAGCTTTTCCAGGAGTTTGTCCTGGAAGGAAGTGATGGAGATTGGGCGGTAGTTAGCCGGGCAGGATGGGCAGGCAGAGGAATCTTAAGAAGAGGGTGCACAAGGGAGTGCTTCAGGGGGGAAGGGAAGACTCCAGTGGCGAAGGAGTGGTTGCAGAAGTCGGCCAGAGCAGGAGCCAGGGTGTCAATGTGGTCCTTGATGGTTTTGGAGGAACAGGGAGGAACCTGTTTTGATGAGACTTTCATAGATCGGACTTGTCTAGAAACCTCATCTGGGGAGAACAAGGGAAAGGCAGAGAAGGACGGGGGAGAGGTGGCCAAAGAAGGGCCTGAGGAAGAGCAGGGAGTAGAGGGGGGCAAGGGGAGAGGAAGAGAGGGAGGACAAGATGTCCTGAGTTTTAGAGGTGAAATGAGAAGCCAGAGCCATGAGCTCAGTGGGAAAACGGAGGGCAAATGGAAGCTGCTATGTCTGCTCATTGATCCCCCATGCATAGGGAGCACCCAAAATGTTAGTGGTCCAGGAAATACTATCTTTAGAAGCGCAGTGCTTAGTTCATCTAGCGCTATGTTGGGTTCGGAGCTTGTTGCAGGGGCATATAGTACGACTGGTGTTGATGGATAGAGATGGAGTAAAATGTGACAAGAACAGCAAAGACCCACAATGCAAACCACGCCCACGACTCAAGATGGAAGGTGTATTGTTTGTATCGGACAGATAGCAAGTGGCAGTAGTAAGCTGCATGGCAGGGAGACTGGTGGAGTTCAACGAAGAAGTAATGTGGGACTTTAATGACAAGTGTCTCACCATATGACCGCGTATGTTCTGAAAATGACATGGATCGAAACTAAAGAAACACCTGTGAAAGTACAAGCACCAGAAGAATACGAGTTGTGATTTTAAAAGCTTGGAAATGTTCCAGTGGGAATCAATATTAAATGCAACACGACTTTGTACATTCCAGATATAAACAAAGGAACCTCCCACCATCCTGCTCATTGGAGACATTACATTCAGCCATTCTTGTAAGTCCCAGAAGCACACCTCATAATAGCACCAACTTCTGTCACAACCCAGTCAAAACAACCCTCACCCCAGTCCCAACAAACAAAAAGAAAGAAGCGTTCTCTGTAAAGACAGAAGAGGCAATCAAATTATCTTGTCTGACGACTCCTCCAAGTTGCTGAAAGAAATTCTAGATAGATATCGACTGTACACTAAGACAGAGGTCTTCTTTGTATCCCTGTTACCAGGGTCCATGCCTCAGCCAGGAGATGATCCAGTTGGCAAATAACACAGAGCAAGGATTGAACACGATCAAGAGTGAAATGCGGGCGATCCAGTTATTGACTCTCCAAAATAGTTAAGTGTAAGACCTGCTGACGGGGATGGAATGGGGGAGTGCAACAAAATCAGACTGTCCTGTTGCACATACACCCCGAAAAGTATGCAGAAAATAAGTCCCTGTCCCACATCATAGGGGTCCTGCACAGGCAGAAGACAGGCATGGAAAGTGAAGCAGGAGCTGAAGCTGAAGACTGGTTCAATACAATGTTCTTGTGGGCACCGTCATTGTTTGGAGCACTGGTGAAGATATTGGTCCCTATCGTACACAATAGGTGACATATGTGTAATGTTTGGGGTAAGGAGGTATTGGGTTATGTTTCCTGAGAAGGCCCAGGGGAGTGGGGTGTACCTGTGGGGATAGGGAATATAGTAGTAAGCAATATGAATAAGCCATGTGATAGCCAGCCCGTCCCGCGGCCGAAAGCACTGAAGCTCTGCCTTATTAAGATCCAGGCCTAGGAAGGCCCAGGCCGTGGTACCAGTAATAGCGTATCTTGGCACCTAACACAATTTCCCATCCCCATTCCCAGCCCAGGTAGTAGAAGAGAAGGTCTTCAAGCCAGACAGATGGACCCTCTATTGTCTCATGTTGCAGGCCTGTGCAATCAGAAAGGAATGCGAATAGCCAAGCGCCGGTAGGGCGGTGCCTGTCCCTGAAGGATCAACTCTTGAGAGCCAGGGCAGAGGCCTGGAGCTGCCAAAAGAGCACGACCCAAATTTAGAGCACTTGCGCCCCCAGTATAATGATCACTCTATATCAACTGCCAGATGCCCACAAGCAGAATACCTAAATCCCTCACTATTTGACTGATTGGTGTGGTCCTACAGAGGCCCAGGTTAAGGCTCGGGGAGGGGGCAGCTGCCAAGGGGGGAGCACAGAGCAGCATGTCTTGTTATTTGTACTACAAGGTGCACAGGGTGATGCCAACAAATCTAGATCTGTGCCAGGGAGGCATGGCAAGCGCCTCCGTGTCTGGGATCAGAAGAAGCACCTCTCATTTCAGAGGGCCAATTTTACTTCGAGAGTATCCACTGAGCTCATGTCCAATTACCGGGTGAACATCACGTGTGATATCCATGGGGGGTAAAACATTCTTACATGGGCCGCCAATCATGTTCCTAGAACCTAACGTGGCAAGGCCGAATACCACACGGAAGAGGACTGGTCTAGATTAACTTCACCCAATCATCCAATGTCCTATTGGGAGCGGGTGGTGTGTACATAGGAGATAGCCAATGAGGTTGGGGATTGAGTACCGTATACTGTATGCATCACAGGTGTGTTGTCTGCCTTGAACTAAACCAATGCGCTCAGTGGCAGTCGGGATTATGATATGATGTGGTATTTATATTGCGCCTGAAGTGTTTCCAAGCACCACAAGACAAGGAAGGGGGAGACAGAGGGAAGACAGGACAAGCGATCCTACTATGCCTTGTGTCATACAGATCGTGCAAGTGCAACAGCAAAAGTGCAAGGCGAAGGGAGAGGGGGGAAGTGTAGGGGAGAGAGTAGGGCAAAGTGCAGTCAGGGCGCCATGGCTCTGAGTAAGTGCAGCCAGGACAACATGTCTCTGGGTAAGTCCATGGAAGGCAGGGGGCAGTAGGAGTTACAGTTACAGCCCCTAAGTGAGCAGAAGGCCTGGAGGCAGTGCAGAAAGACTGATCATGGAGGGGCCTGGTACCCTGGGAGACTCTGAGTGTACCAGGCATCCATTCAAGGCAGGCAGACAGGAAGGTTAGCAAGGAAGAGGCAGAGGGAAGACAGAGGAAAACAGAAAGGTCTTGAGCAGCATCCGTGACTTCAAGTTGTCAAGCTAAGGTTTCAGAGGAGCAGGGAGGCCATTCTAGAGGGAGGCACCTGAAAAGGAAAGCGATCTACTCCCCCCACTCTCTGCTTGGAGATGTGTTTGACCCTCAGAGAGTTCGAGGTAGCTGAGCAAAGGGCTCCAGAAGGAAGGTATTTAGGCAGAGAGGGTTGGATATAGTGCGGGCCCCGGCCCCAGAAAGCCCTGAGGACGATGCAAATGATCTAGAACTTGATCCTTGAAGCCGCCAGGAGCCAGAGGAGAGATTTTGGGGTTGGAGAGACGCAGTCTCTGGGCTTGAGGCCAAGGATAAGTCTTGCAGTCCTGTTCTGGATGAGTTGCAGAGGGCGGAGGGTAGAAGCAGGCAGATTTAGAACCCTTTGAGCCCTGTGCCCCAGCATCAGGATGCCCTGTGCAAATCACAAAGGCTTCATGACTAGCGTGCTCTACAGGAGGAACAGTCTAATGGCCTAGGTTGCTCTATGAGAGGCATGCAGTCTGCCTGTCTAGAGTGCTCTGTGAATGACACACAGACTTCCTGACTAGGGTGCTCTGTGAAAGTCACACAGGCTTGCTTCCGACCTAGCTTTCTCTGTGGGAGGGACACAGTATTCCGGCCTAGCTTGCTCTGTGGGAGAGACAGTCTTCTGGCCTAGCTTGCTCTGTGGGTGAAACAGTCTTCTGGCCTAGCTTGCTCCGTGGGAGGAACACAGGCTTCCTGCCCAGCTTGCTCTGCGGGCGGAACACAATCTTCTGGCCTAGCTTGCTCTGTGGGAGGAACACTATCTTCTGGTCTAGTTTGCTATGTGGGAGGAACACAATCTTCTGGCCTAGCTTTCTCTGCGAGAGGAACACAGTCTTCTGGCCTAGCTTTCTCTGCGGGAGGAACACAGTCTTCTGGCCTAGCTTGCTCTGTGAGGGGAACACCGTCTTCTGGCCTAGCTTGCTCTGCGGGAGGAAAAAAGGCTTCCTGCCCAGCTTGCTCTGCGAGAGGAACACAATCTTCTGGCCTAACTTGCTCTGTGGGAGGAACACTATCTTCTGGCCTAGCTTGCTCTGTGGGAGAGACACCGTTTTCTGGCCTTGCTTGCTCTGCGGGAGAGACACAGTCTTCTGGCCTAGCTTGCTCTGCGGGAGAGATAGTTCCCTGGCCTAGCTTTCTTTGTGGGTGAAACACAGTCTTCTGGCCTAGCTTGCTCTGTGGCTTCCTGCCCAGCTTGCTCTGTGGGAGGAACACAGTCTTCTGGCCTAGCTTGCTCTGTGGGGGGAACACAGTCTTCTGGCCTAGCTTGCTCTGCAGGAGGAACACAGGCTTCCTGCCCAGCTTGCTCTGCGGGAGGATCACAGTCTTCTGGTCTAGCTTTCTCTGTGGGTGAAACAGTCTTCTGGCCTAGCTTGCTCTGTGGGTGAAACAGTCTTCTGGCCTAGCTTGCTCCGTGGGAGGAACACAGGCTTCCTGCCCAGCTTGCTCTGTGGGAAGAACACAGTCTTCTGGCATAGCTTGCTCTGTGGGAGGAACACAGGCTTCCTGCCCAGCTTGCTCTGTGGGAAGAACACAGTCTTCTGGCCTAGCTTGCTCTGTGGGAGGAACACAGGCTTCTGGCCTAGCTTGCTCTGCAGGAGGAACACAGGCTTCCTGCCCAGCTTGCTCTCCGGAGGGGAACACAGTCTTCTGGCCTAGCTTGCTCTGCTGGAGGAACACAGGCTTACTGCCCAGCTTGCTCTGCGGGAGGAACACAGTCTTCTGTCGCAGCTTGAACTGCGGGAGGAACACAGTCTTCTGGCCTAGCTTGCTCTGCAGGAGAGACACAGTCTTCTGGCCTAGCTTACTCTGCGGGAGGAACACAGTCTTCTGGCCTAGCTTGCTCTGCAGGAGAGACACAGTCTTCTGGCCTAGCTTTCTCTGTGGGAGGAACACACGCTTCCTGCCCAGCTTGCTCTCCGGGAGGAACACAGTCTCTGGCCTAGCTTGCTCTGCTGGAGGAACACAGGCTTACTGCCCAGCTTGCTCTGCGGGAGGAACACAGTCTTCTGTCGCAGCTTGAACTGCGGGAGGAACACAGTCTTCTGGCCTAGCTTGCTCTGCAGGAGAGACACAGTCTTCTGGCCTAGCTTACTCTGCGGGAGGAACACAGTCTTCTGGCCTAGCTTGCTCTGCAGGAGAGACACAGTCTTCTGGCCTAGCTTGCTCTGCGGGAGGAACACAGGCTTCTGGCCTAGCTTGCTCTGCAGGAGGAACACCGTCTTCTGGCCTAGCTTACTCTGCGGGAGGAACACAGTCTTCTGGCCTAGCTTGCTCTGCAGGAGAGACACAGTCTTCTGGCCTAGCTTGCTCTGCGGGAGGAACACAGGCTTCTGGCCTAGCTTGCTCTGCAGGAGGAACACCGTCTTCTGGCCTAGCTTACTCTGCGGGAGGAACACAGTCTTCTGGCCTAGCTTGCTCTGTGGGAGGGACACGTTCTTCCGGCCTAGGTTGCTCTATGAGAGGCATGCAGTCTGCCTGCCTAGAGTGTTCTGTGAAAGACAGAGAGTGGCATGATAGAAATGTGGCGGCCCCCTGCTAGCGATGCTGAAGGGGCCCCATAAACCTCAGCAACAAATCACAGGCTGCGCCACACTCCGGGCCAGACTCGACCGCTACTCATGCGCAATGCGCATGATGATCATGCGGCTGCAGAGGAATGCCGCACACTGCACTAGTTGAAAGATGTACGGATATGTTTTAATCAAACCTTAAATCTTTTCCATAGAGTAGAAACAAGGGGGCTTTGCCTGGCTCCTGGCAGCCAAAATGTACCTACCAACTATGTGTGTGCCCAGTAATATTGTGCACAGTAATGATAACATAAGAGAACATGTTCATGCTGGCTCTGCCAGCATATTCCAGTAAGTCGCCATGTACAAATATTCTCTTGTTGGCTTTGCCCTTAATACCAGTAATAATCTGATCCCACAGGAAGAAAACCTGTTATTGCTTCTGCTCAAATGCTTGCTCAACCCCCACACCCTCATGTACGAATACTGTTCTTGACACCCCCCCGCCCTGACACCAGTAAAACATGCTAATCCACTGTTAATGTTAAAGGTTTTTATATCATGCAACGTTGCCACAGCGTGGTTTCTTGGCGCTCAAGCATATCTGTAAAGCAAGGAGGCAGTGTAGGGAGGTTAGTAGGGTAGAGCGGGAAAAGAGCAAGGGAGCTGTGATGTGCTGTTGGCAGTTTCAGTTCAGAGACATTGTTCGCTGAGCATGGGTGCGCTATTCAGAGGGTGGCCATCATGTGATGTTGTGCCAAGTAATAAATCATGTCCTTTCTTGGCAGCACAAATGCCTCCCCTACCACGTAAGAACACTAATCATGTTGACTTCATGTTGACTTTGCCCTTAACACCAGTCAAACATTCAATGCCACAGTAAAGAAACATTTATTTGCTGGCTGCACAAACACCCCTGCTCCCATGTAAAAAAACTCATCATATTGGCCTTACACTTAATGCGAGTAAAAAATACAATGCAAAGAAAGTCTGGAAACAATATTCCAGAAAGCTGCCATACCATGCTTCAAAAATAAATTCTACAGTCTGCATTCCCCATTGTGCTTTAAACGCCCAACCCAAATCCTCCTCCACTTAATAACGCTCATTAAGTTGACTTTGCCAAAAAATGCCAATAAAACATATAAGAAAACATCCATGCATCAAATCCCACTCTCTGGGTGCCAGCCCTGCATGCACACATTCATACCCATTCACACACACATCCACAACATTCACACTGCATTCCCCACACGCGCACTCAGGAAATTCACACTGCACCTCACGCCCATGCATACACAGATATTCACACTGAACACATTCATATGCACACTTGCAGACACACCATCATATACATACAAAACATACATCATAAACATGTAACACACATGCACACACACATCCAAAAAGGTTTCTTATTTTTCTTACCCGTTTCCCAAATTTGTCAATTGGAGGGACTTGCTGCTCCTCGCCAGACAGGCTTATGCAACCAGTGCTCCACACAGACAGGAAGCAGAGGGAGCTTCCTGGTTCCTGACATGCACTGTGGAGCTAGAGCGCCTCCATCCTATGTTGCAACCGTCAACTGAAATAATTTCTTATGAAGTCTGAGGATATGCGGCACGAGTTCACACAGTCATCCTTTCTAGGGTAATCTGTAAAAGACACACAGGTTTCCCCCAAACCTACTGGGATACCCCCACAGGAATAAGTCCCGTAACACCAACTTTAACACTGGATTTCCTACACCACCATCTTGGGGACTGTGATGCTGGAAATGCCTGTTGGAGGGATAGGGCCTCCTAGTCCTTGTCCTCCCACTTCTGTGTGTGTGTGTTCTGAATGTTTTCTGCCACTGAGGTCTAGCCGGACCGCTGGCAGTGCAGCTCTTCATTTTTCCTTTTGGTGAACAACACTCATGGGATACCCTTATGGCACCCATGGGTGGGCGGTACACCCTTGTACCCCGTGTGTGTGTTTTTTGGGCACCTGTGTGTTGCCCACAGAGCAGGGTATGGGCTACTGGCAGCTACATGCTGACTTGACAGTGGCCCTGAGTGCCCTACATTTTTGGGACACCCAGGCCCTGCCATATGAATCAGTGGATTCCTGGACAAAGGCAAGATGGCCACTTTAGCCTCTTGGGTTTTATTGCCTTTAAACCTTGTTTCCAAAAGTCTTGGGGAGCCCTGACTCTGTCCTTTTCTCCCTGACTCTCTGCGAGAGAGGAAATGTTGCCCTTGATGGTTCTGGATGAGCGTGGTCCCACCCGTTTGGAAGAGACCTTCATGGAGTTCACAACTCTGGTGACTTCTACAGGGGATACAGGAGTGAAGGAGGAGAAGGAGGAAGGAGGAGGGTGAGTGGTAGGGGGGAGATGGGGGAGGGTTGTGTTGGAAGAGCGTGTCACAGGGATCTTCAGTATGTCCCGGCCTTTTGAAAATAAGTGAGATGCAAGTGCATTACAAAGGGAGTGTGATGGATTAGGGGCAGAAGATACAGTGGACGGGTTTGCAAGTTGGCACCACATTTTTTAGAGTGCAGCCGTGATGCAAACCACAAGAATGCAAGTACACAAATACACACCTCTCCCGGCAGGAGCATGCTTTACGCATCAATTCACAGAGGCTGATGTCAGACTGGAAGGTTGGCCACCGAGGCAACTGCAATGGAAGACATAAGCAGACAACACAAAGCAATGTGATGCTGCAAGCAAGGATAAATGCATGCTAAATGTAGGATGCAAAAAAAGAGAGCATGGTCAATGCAGACTTCATTGTCACAGCATGCAATTGGTCAAATACTGCATTCAATATAATGAAGCAGTACCATGCACCCAGCTGCGGTCAACTTGAAGCTGCAAACACCATGGTGCAGCATGCATGGTACATGCATGAGAAAGCACCAACACCACTAACCCTAATGTGCTGGTACACAACATAGCATCCCGAAAAAGTGCATAAATCTTCACATTTGTGGCTTTTAACTGGTGCTGCACACTGTAATGGTTGATCCATAATCAAGACAGGCCAAATGTGCTGTCGACCCATAAACCCACAAACATTGCAAGGGATGTGAAGTGTCACTCATTACACATGCTCAAAGTGCTGTGAGACACACACCAGCACGTCCATCAACACCTGTCACAGGCCACATACAGCTGGCCCTGCCACCCACTCCCAAACACCTGTGAAAGGCCCACACAGTTTGGACACCCACAATTTAGAATATGAAACCAGTGGCCCCACCAATCGATCAAAACAACCCCATGCCCAGACCCATCATCAGAAGCACACCCTGTGAAACATGCACCCATGAAGAAGTAATGGTGCCCCACAAAGTCACTCCCAAGTGAATACCCATAGTGCTAGACTGCAATGCAAACACTACACAATTGTCTGCTAATGCCCTTCACTTACCTGTACAGGGTACCACCACCAACAGAAAAAACATGCCCATCCATGAAAACACATGATTTGACACAGAAAATATGCAGAGCACACCCACTGCAGGAGCACCACAGGGTGCAAGAGGGTGACAGGACATAGATTGTTATCAGCCCAGGAGTGCAGCGTAACACAACAGAGAGAGTGATACTGAGAGGGAAGCCCAAAGAAATGCCACATCAAGGAGTACACTGCCTGGATTGGAGATGGACAATGACATGCTCTACACAACAGTAGGTGGGTCCATAGTTGAATTCACCAGGGTAGGTAACACAGTGACATGAGCACCACTTAAATAACCATACTGGCATGTTAGCATGCAAAGCACATATAAGCTAAGTAACACGTGCAGCAAACATGCGGACCAATTACGCATGCTCACCCGCTGACTGCGTCGGCATGGCGTGAATCCCGCATCAACTTCACCCGTAACGTTGTCTCCTAATCAGGTAGAGCAGGGACAGTGCCTGGTGGAGGGCATGGGGAGCATAGGTGTCAAAGGGTGCAGGGTGTCTCCCCTGGTACAGCAGTCCCTGACAGATCATGGATTACTTAAACAACATGGGAGAAGCCATTACAACAGGCATAGTGAAGTACCATTCACACAGCACACAAGTGTGATGGAACACAGAAACCATATTTACCTGCACATGCCATCCTGTGCACTACCATGCAATCATGCATGTTGGCCTCACTATGCATGCCTGCATGTCCACCACTGCAAACGTCATGGCTGTGAGATGTTTACAGCACACCTCAAGCAAAAAAAAAGTAAAATAATAAAAAATAAACTACAAAAGGCCAACTCAAAATAAAATGGCACCATCCGGGCCTGGGGTGAACAAAAATATCCAAAAACTAAAATAAAATAATGAAATTATCGGGGCAAGAACAAAAACTCCTCGAGCAGAAAGATTGTGTAGATACTGTAATATCGAGGTGGAGACTGTAAGACATATTTTAACTTTCTGCCCAAACTTAAAAGAATACTACATTAAAGGGTATTCAAATTTAGTAGGGGACATGCAAAGAATTGAATCAGACCAATTTTGGTCAGTTATTTATGATGGAGAATTTAAGGTTTTTATTGGGGCAGCCTTTTATATTTGGAAGCGTGTAATGGGATGTATTTTGTAAATGTGGTTTTTAGAATCTAGTCTGTAAACAAGAATTAATTATTAAATGTGTTGGCTAATGTTTTTCTATGTGAAATATGTAACTATGTATGGTTAATGTAAAAATTCTGTAGTGTATAAGGTTTTAATTAACCAAAAGCACTTTAAAATAAATTAAAAAAAATAAATAAAATAAAACATGTCCATCATGGACCGGGGGGGGGCACCCCAGAGGGGGGAGAGGCAGGGTGCATATCAACTTCCACATGGGTGGATGAAACCTCCATGGGCTCACAGACCGCACGGCTATGATTGACCGGGAGGCATGTCTTTGCTGCCACCACCATCCTGGGTTGAATCAGAAGGTGGTAGTGGTGCTTGTGGCTGACTACGCAGTGCCCTGACATGGTCCTCAGTGGCAGCTGCCATGCGTGACACTGATGAATGCACCAGCACACTGAGGGCTTGGAGGTCACCATGCACAACATCATGGTATGCACGGAGTTCCGCCAACATATCCTGCATCAATGTTAGCATCTCCTTTTGGAACAGTCTTCTGGTGGCTGCCTCTTCCTCACAGATTGCATCTCTGTGGGCCAACAACTCTTGCCTCAGGGCTTCCTTGTATGCCTGGCCCTCTGCAGGCAGGGATGCCTGCAGAGACCTCAGATCTGCCTACCGGCTCCTGTGTTTGCCTCCATGCGCAGCCTGTGGGAGCGGCATGTGGACCGCATTACCTGCAGCTGTTGGTCCACCTGTGTTGCTGGTGGGATCATGGAACTGGACACCCTATCCATGCCCACAGCCAAACTCTCAAAGGCAGCAACCTGTCGGTGTGTGGAACACAACATCTGCTGCTCCCACTCAGGCTGCACACGTCCCCCACGTGTGCGGGACCCACACCTGCCGACCCATGGGAGCATGACCATTGCTGTGATGCCACTGTCACTGGCTGCAGGACTGCAACCCTCCCTTGGACATCTGCCCTAGGACCAGAAACCAATACATGGGAGCGTGGCCTTGCATCCGTAACCACCACAGACAGCCCTGACACCACTTAGTGGCCATCTGAAGGCACCTGACTCCCTGCAGAATCACGGGCCCCAACTGCTCCAACAATTGGTGCACTCACCTCCGCCAACATTGAGGACTGCACATCCGGTTCAGCATCAGAGCTACTGGAGCCCAAAGAGTCAGAATTGTATACAGAACGGTCCAGGATAGTCTGTAGCACCAGTGGATTCTCACTGCCTGCCACACCACGTCCTCCACTGGTGGTCGGAACCGCCACAGACTCTTCTTCCCCTTCCGCTGCATCTGGTGCCTCCTCACCTGCATATGGACAGAAAAAGACATGAGGAGTCATGTGCAACGTGTCTACAGTAAACCTGTGTATCACATTGCTGTCATAATCAAAAATAATCAGGATGAGAGATCCTATAAGCAGTTGTGTGGTTCCGAACATATACATTTATTTCAAAACAACACAGAATATTTTTGTTGACTTTGTATTTAATTTACAGTAGTTTCGATAAGCACGAGAGTAATAGACAAATGGACAGGAGTGATTATATTTGGTGGTAATACAAGGTAGGTATCAACCTCTGTGATATCGAGGTACAAAATTTCCACATAAGGGCACAATCACATAAAATGGTAGGAAAGACCTACAGTTGAACACGGTGCACCCGGGACGGAGAGTAGTCCAGGGCGTGGTTAACACAGGGTATACACAATAGTTTCTACAGAACATACACGAGAAGGGGGTTTCACAGTTGTGTTACAGGGGATCGACATGGGGCGGGTGTGTTTCAGCCAAATCGGGCTTGATTGGAGCCTGTCTGTGTGTTGGCCTTCATCAGGATAAACACTGGTTGCGGTGTTGTCCGTAATGTCTGTGGAAGAGATAAGGGCTGTGAGGATATCGGGAATTTGTTGAGTGATTCAAGAAAAAATACTGAATAAGGCTTAGTGGTGCCATGATGATACATTGCATTTTGTATCAATGGACAGTTTACCTGCTGTTGCAGTAGCAGTAGGGTGCTGTAGACAATCCTGTATTGGTTTCTGGATTGTGGGTGCGTAATGCACTAAGAACGGGCCGTGGATTCCTGAAGGCCGGTGTAGTCTCAGGATCCCGCAAGCCGCAGAATGGGCCTATGTAGGTCCCAAATCTAAGAGGAAACAAGTATGGACCATGAGGCATAATGCCGGTCCGATACATTGGTGATCTCTATTGGTCGTGGTTCCAGTTGTCAAATGGCAAAAACCAAAACGGGGGTCAATGTACCCATTGGACAAGCGGACTCATTAGTGGGTGCTCGTGCTGGTAAATGGTGGCGTAGTGTGATTGTCTGCCACTGTTGGAGTGAGGAGAGGCGCCCGGAGGAGTAGTGCCTTGTGCACTGTGATGCGACATAGAGCTATTCCTATGCGCAGTTCATGGTCAAAGGTGGCCTGAGTGGTGATGCCCGGCTGATGACGTGCAAAAATATGTAACTACAAAAACAAATATATATACAAGTATCTATAGGCAAGGGGCTACCGTGCTAAGCCATCTGATGGTGGTTGCAGAGTGGTTGTGACACATTGTTGGGTACAGTGACACGTTGGTGCTAATGTTCGAGGGCGCGTAGTGCGGCCGTCCATGCGTATCAAGTGCGGTTACCGCCATCTGGTTGGATCGTGCGGATGTACTCAGCGTGAGGGTGCCTAGAGGTCTAATTATAATATCAAAAAAAGGGGCTCAGAAATGCAGCTGTAAGTGATGGTGCCTCGAGGTCTAATTACAAAGGCATAATGATTCAAAAGATCGGCTCAACCCAACGCATTATCAAGTTGCAGCATCGACGGTGTTGGTGTTTATTGAGCTCCCCCCCCAAGGTGCCCACAAACGCATTCTGACCCAGTGGCACACACCATCCAATAGAATACCTTTTCCACGCGTGGTAAAATATAATCAATAATATCCAGACTCAACCACTTCAATTCTGAGCAGCCCCACCTGAAGCACGTATCTGTCAAGATTGGAGGCCTTAACCCCTTCGTCCTCACCTGAATCTTCTGTGGCGGATTCCTTTGGATTCGACTCCGTCTTCTTACGGTCCTTCCTCCTTATAGGAGTCTTGTCCTTTGGTGTCTTGGCTTTGTTTTCGTGTAAATAGGGTCGGGCCTCTCCGGAGGCCACCGTGGCAGAGATGGAACCCTGTCCACGGGGACACCCAGGGGGCCAGTCCTAGTTCAGGGAAAAAGCACGAAGGCAGAAAAAACCCTGTTTCCAGATGGGTTCTAAGAAGGAGTTGTGAAATCCTTTCACAAGTAATGGAAGTCTGGCTGCAGCTGAAGGCTAAGGAAGTTGACCTCCAACTCCAGTGGGGAGAGCCAGTTAAGCTCTGCGGTGACAGTAGGAAGAGGCACACAGAGGAAAGAAACAGGAACCCAAATAAACCAATAAATAAATCTTAAGGAAAGAAAGAACAGACTGAACTGCCCGTAATTAACAGTGATAAGATTGTCGAAAAGAGTAAGTATAGAAATAGTGTGCAAGTAAAACCATAAACAGAAAAGTAATAATATGCCTGCAGAGCGCAGTAAGTTTGCAAACGAGAAAGTAGAATGCAGAGAAGTCAAAAGGCAGAAAACGCCGAACAATTAAACTAAAATGCTTCTGCGGAAAACAAGAGGCGTAGAGGCAGTAGCTCAGGTGAGGCGGAGCCGTAGAACAGACAAGGAGAGGAAAAGAAACACTAGATGAAGTAGCAAGACCCATGAGACAGGAAACCCAGGAGGAAATTAAGTTAAGCACAGAAGGTAGGCACAGGGAGGGCAAAGGGTAGCTGCAAATGAAGATCGGCAAGGAGGACATTTTCACGAACGAAGTTCCACACGAACCGGAGCGATGTGTACAGATACAACGCACCGGTTTGGGGGAGGAGTCAGAATTTAAAGGCACGGCCACCATATTGGCTTCCAAACCTTCCATTCACCGTTCCTGACAGTATCCCCTTCAGGGATCTACACAGACCGGACCACAAGCCCCATGAGGCACTGGGCTTAATGTAGTCCACAAACCCGATGGGTATGTATTATCAATCAGCCAACTCGTGCTCGATCGTGGTGATTGGTTGAGGCATTTGCCTCCACAATCATCCGTGCCCACTCATTGGCTCCCTCTCATCCAACTGGTGTACTTCTCACCAGGAAGCACATCCGGACCTTACAGCAACCACACTGAGGACCCTGCAGTGACGCTTGCACCAGCCCTTTCGCGGTAAGGTTCGCCCAGCAGACCTCCGCTCGATCGTTTTGTCTTGTGCAGCACTTATCTCGCCCTGGAGGTTCTTGCACCGCGCGTCTTCCTTAGACTTTTGAGCCGATCTTTTCAATCATTATGCCTTTGTAATTAGACCTCGAGGCACCATCACTTACGGCTGCATTTCTGAGCCCCTTTTTTTGATATTATAATTAGACCTCTAGGCACCCTCACGCTGAGTACATCTGCACGATCCGACCCGATGGCGGTAACCGCACTTGATACGCATGGACGGCCGCACTACGCGCCCTCGAACATTAGCACCAACGTGTCACTGTACCCAACAATGTGTCACAACTACTCTGCAACCACCATCAGATGGCTTAGCACGGTAGCCCCTTGCCTATAGATACTTGTATATATATTTGTTTTTGTAGTTATATATTTTTGCATGCCATCAGCCGGGCATCACCACTCAGCCCACCTTTGACCATGAACTGCGCACAGGAATAGCTCTATGTCGCATCACAGTGCACGAGGCACTACTCCTCCGGGTGCCTCTCCTCACTCCATCAGTGGCAGACAACCACACAAGGCCTGAACCATACCAGCCAATGTATTGTGCTCACACTATGGACACCTCGGCTGGTTTTTCTAGCCCATCGAGATGTCGTCCCGAGCAACACACCATGTTGAGGCACGACATCTTCTACCCACCATTTACCAGCACGAGCACCCACTAATGAGTCCACTCGTCCAATGGGTACATTGACCTCCGTTTTGGTTTTTGCCATTTGACAACTGGAACCACGACCCATAGAGATCACCAACGTATCGGACCGGCATTATGCCTCATGGTCCATACTTGTTTCCTCTTAGATTTGGGACCGACATAGGCCCATTCTCCGGCTCGCGAGTTCCTGAGACTACACCGGCCTTTGGGAATCTACGGCCCGTTCTTAGTGCATTACGCACCCACAATCCAGAAACCAATACAGGATTGTCTACAGCACCCTACTGCTATTGCAACAGCAGGTAAGCTGTCCATTGATTCACAATGCGATGTATCATCATGGCACCACTAAGCCTTATTCAGTATTTTTTCTTGAATCACTCAACAAATTCGCGAGATCCTCACAGCCCTTATCTCTTCCTCAGACATTACGGACAACACCGCAACCGGTGTTTATCCTGATGAAGGCCAACACACAGACAGGCTCCAATCAAGCCCGATTTGGCCGAAACACACCCGTCCCGTGTCGATCCCCCATGACACAACTGTGAAACCCCCTTCTCGTGTATGTTCTGTAGAAACTGTTGTGTACACCCTGTGTTTACCACGCCCTGGACTACTCTCCGTCCCGGGTGCACCGTGTTCAACTGTAGGTCTTTCCTACCATCATATGTGATTGTGCCCTTATGTAGAAATTTTGTACTTCGATATCACAGAGGTTGATACCTACCTTGTATTACCACCAAATATAATCACTCCTGTCCATTTGTCTATTACTCTCGTGCTTATCGAAAGTACTGTAAAGTAAATACAAAGTCACCAAAAATATTCTGTGCTGTTTTGAAATAAATTTATATGTTCGGAACCACACAACTGCTTATAGGATCTCTCATCCTGATTATTTTTGATATTTATACATGTGCCCACCTGGGTAGATCAGGACCCTGCCAGATGCCCTCAATTTTTCCTTTCTTCACATTGCTGTCATGCAACAAAATGCATGGCATGTCACCATGAGGGAAACAGCATCCACACACTGGGCCTCATCACGAGTCTGGCGGTAATGCTTAAATATGGTGGTAGCGCTATTAGCGCCGCATTTAAGGGTCTGCCAGATCATGGCCTTGGTGGATTTCCCCCCAGCTCTGAGCTGGGAGGAAATCTGCAGCAAATTTGCCGATTTTCGGCACTATTACCGCCGGCGGGAAATCCACCGGCGGTAATAGCGCAAATTTTCTCCATTGGGCCCAATGAGGAATGAGGAATTCCCAAATGGGCACTAACCGTTCCGCCAAACACGTGATCCGGCGCTAATAGCGCCGGGGGTTTGGCGGTAGGGCTGATAGCACTGGCAGTAATAGCGCCGGCGTTACCGCCCAACTCGTGACGAGGCCCAGTGTAGAAGAAGCCATCTGATCATGGCATATGCAGACTGGCAACAAGATTCCCTGCTCAGGACCATGCCGCCAGTGGACACATTGCCAACAAACATGGTTGTTAGCAAGCACATTATGGCACATGGCATAGCAAACTATTGACTAATACCAGTGAAATGGGCATGGTCATGTGGCTCTGTGATATTCTATCACATAACATGTCAACAGGCAGACACACATTCACATCCAAGTCTGCATCCATCACATGCCACACCAGTGTTGACCTGGCACAGGGACTGCCCACAATGGGAACATGCCCTGAGTGTGGAGAAAAGGAAACAGTTCCAGTTGAAGTATGATTGTAAGAGTAACACCTAGCCAAGGTCTGTGAAGTGGAGAGAGTAAGTAAATGGTGTTGGAGATAGGAAGAAGGCACAGTGACCCACAAGAGGGACAGGGACATGGACCCATGGAGTCTGTGCTCGGCACAGTCTCGACATATGCACACTCACTCATGGCACGCCGTGAGGCGTGTTGATTGTCATCTTGGATGCCCTATGTAGCATGGAAGCACCTACGTACATGTGGGACTAGAGAATTTAGACCCTACAGTGGCTGAAGTGTAACTCGTGTTTCAGACACAAGCACATGTCTATCAGAGCAGAGTCACTGACGTCAAGGATGCAACTAACAAGAGGACAAGTTGTGGTATCATGTTGCAGATGTTGGGTGGGTATGCTAGTGGGCGATGAGTACTGTCACATGGCCATGTTCAACTGATGAACAACACATGGGTTGTATCCAATCTTCAGAACACTGGACAGGAGTCTGTACATCACAACATGGTTCACCCGGGGCAGTTATTCAAATGCAGCCAAATGCACACCACAATCATACATCTAGGTGATGCTTCACTACACGTTCTCAGGATGCACAATCTTGGTCACTCACAGGATGTGCCCTCATAATTCGGCAGGCCTCCCACGCCTTGCACCTGCTCGACTAGAATGAATTGGCTCATAGTCTCTTCATGCTGGGTAAGCCCCTCCTTCTCTGGTGACCCCCCTCCAGTTACCATGGCAGAGGCGAGGTTGTCACCCAGCTTGGACTTGGTGCGACAGGTGAGGTCATTCCTGCGCTTTACTACCTGAGCAGCAATGCGCCTCTCAAACCCTGAGGCTTTGATCTCATTCGTGACATGCTGCCAATGCACCATACGATGAGCAGGTGGATGTGTGCTTCCTGGTTGCTAGCACATGCCATGGTGGTGCTTGGCCACGTAGTCCATGAGGATCTGGAGTTCGTCATCATTGAAGTTCCTCTTCCTCAATGTACCAGTGTCCTGTGCCGTGCCATGGGGTTGAGCCTGCTCCTGTTGTGCAGGCTTTGCCTTCTTGCCATGTAGTGTTGTGTTACACTTCAGGCTTCCCCACGGGCCTCCTTGCAGACTACGACTTCTTTACAAGCTCCTCTATGGACCAGATACAGGCTACCATGGCGTCTGTACAAACTTCGACGGACTCCGGGTCATCTGGCACGTCTTGTACGTGGAAGACGTACGGCAAGACACGCCCCTCTTACGACTATAAAACCACCGTCTTCCCAGGGGCTCGTTGCTGCTAATTAGCGTTACAAGCTACACGCGGTTTCGTCCGTTACTTCTTCGTGTCTTCCTACACGATTCCTCATCTGAACTCCTGGTTTTGAGATTTGCCTGACTACTGGATTGCCTTGTCTCCTCCTTTATTCCTGTTGTGATCGTCTGGTTGTTTGACTCGGAAAGTTACTGGATCCGGCTCCTTTCTGTCTCTTGCGGTACTTCATTCCAGGTTGCCGCTTCTGCACTCGGAACCAAATTGCTGGCGACTATCCGGAACTTTTTCTACAGCTACTCGGGATACATGTGTGCTCAGGTACATACTTAAGTGGCTATCCCCATCTCTGCTACTATTTATCTCCACAACTTGTTTGGATATTTGTCTTCTGTTGGATTCTGGGACATTGAGTGACTTTCCTGTGAGATTGTTCTTAAGTGCATATAAACGCTTTCCTGAAACTGCACCAGCCCGGCGCTAGTGCGACCCTTGTGCCGTCCAGGGCTACTTCCCTATACTAACATGGCCTGTACTCTCTGTATATAATTTCTGCTAATAGCATTACTGTTATCTACCATGTATTGTGCTTTGTAACTTGTACCAGCGCCCATTTACTCCCGGGTACGGAGCGCTTTATGAATAAAATAAACAAACAAACAAACAAACATCCCTGTTTGTTATTTTCTCCTGTCGTTGTCTTCTGTTTCCTGGATTCCTTTCCTCAATATATCCCTATTCAGGTTAGTTGTTATCAATTCTATATATAGTTGGGACCGATAGTAAATTAGACCATTTCCGCTCATTTTGTGTTATTCCTTGTAGATCCACCCCGGGGAAGCTCCACTCCAATACCTATCTAGGTAGTTGCCCATTTAATTCAACTGTTCTAATCATTTGCATTAACCTCAACACTGTCTAATATCTTTGTATTCCTTTGCAGCATTGGTATTGGCGGTGTGTGTTCTCCCTGCTCTTTTATTCAATTGACACCTCTGTCTGTCCCAACTGAAACACACAGAGAGGTACATTGTAGAAAAGAGCCCCTCTTTGAGGAAGCCTGAGTCTTGTACTCAGGGGAGCTGGGATGGAAGGCTGAATATCGATTCTTGTATCACCATCATCTCCAGGGTCACTTCTCTGCATCTTCGGCCTATTTCGGAGTGGTGAGTAACAGAATTAGCAGCCAACGAAAATGTCCACGGAGGCCAGTGATGCTTTGAATCAAATCGTGCAAATGGTCATGGATCTACGTACCGACTTGACCAATGCACAAGAGGAACTGCGCCAACGTATGGACGCCATTCAGGCTTTGGTTACCACACCAGCGCCACAGATGGCCGGTGCTGGTGCTACAGCATCAGGTTCAGGGTTTCCACCTCCACAGCAGGAATCAAACCCGATCATGCTTACAACCCAGTTCCCTCTAGCTCCTCCTGAACGCTTCCTAGGCGACCCTAAACAATACCGAACATTCATTAACCAATGCAAACTCCATTTTTTGTGTCGCCCCGCTTCATTTCCCACCTCTACAACTAAAGCGGCTTTTGTCTTGTCTCATTTAGGAGGCACTGCAGCCGCATGGGCTAATCCATTGTTGGAATCCAATAGTCATGTTCTCTACAATTGTGATGCCCTTCTTGCTATGATGAGTAAAGTATTTGATACTCGTTATACTACTCAAGCTACTGACCTGGAACTCTTAAAGCATTGACAAGGGAACAATTCTTTATTGGTCTATTTGGCCCGGTTAAATCAGTTGGCAGCAGAAACTGACTGGCCGTCTTCTATCAAGGTCTCTCAGATGAATTAAAGGACATCCTCTACACTGTTCCTGTAGTCCCCACGGCATTCGGGGAACTGCTAGATTTAGTCCTTCAGATTGATGCTTGTAAATCCGAAAGACGTGGTGAAAAGAAACCAGCATTGTTCAGCACGGTTTCAGCAGAGGCCTCGTCTTCCTCACCTCCTGCGCCAGTACCTATGCAGATTGGTGTAGTTAGGGGGCCACTTACCCCTGCTCAACGAGAATACCGTAGATCACACAATCTCTGCATATACTGTGGGGCCTCTGATCACTTATTGCCTGAATGTCCCAAAAAGCCCAAATGAAAGGCGGGAAATGCCAGATCCCGACAGTAGACAGAGTCCCTATGTTGGGAAACTCACCTTTGGACTCTACATTACAGAATCCGAGTCATTTAGTTCGCCTACCTGTTACATTTTCCTTAGATCACGGTGTTTCATTCCAGACAACAGCCGTGATTGATTCAGGTGCAACAGGTAATTATGTTGATCAATGCTTTGCCTCTATGTCAAGAATACCACTGGTTCGCAAAACTATACCTGAAACAGAGAATGCAGTGGATGGTTCAATTCTTGTCTCAGGAATGGTAACTCACCAAACGGTTCCACTACATATGAGTACCAATGAAGGCCATACTGAAGACATATCATTCGATATCATCAAAGCACCAGCCTACAAAGTCATTCTGGGCATTCCATAGTTGAAGCTTCATAATCCTGCTATCGACTGGTCGACATCTCAGATTCAGTTCCCTTCCAATATATGCAATACTCGATGTACTACATTACTCGGTATTACCCAGGATAGTCCGGTCAGGGCGCTGGTTTCTCCTACTATGCATATTGGAGCTGTCTCTAAAAATGTTGTCTCTGTAATACCTTCTCAATATGCAGATTACACAGATGTTTTTGACAAAGGGATGGCAGAGACTCTACCCCCTCATAGAGCCTATGATTGTCCAATAGACCTAATACCAGGAGTAAAGATACCATCCGGCAGAGTGTACTCCCTCACTCTCAAAGAAGATGAAGTCCTTAAAGATTACATAGACAAGGCCTTGGCCATGGGATTCATTCGTCCTTCCAAATCACCAATTTCATCACCACTTTTCTTTGTTCCTAAGAAGGAATGGGATTTACGTCCCTGTATTGATCATCGTGCTTTGAATGCAGCAACCATAAAAAATCAGTACCCTCTTCCTCTGATTTCTGTCCTCCTTGATCAATTGGGATCTTCCAAAATATTTACTAAGCTTGATCTCAGAGGAGCTTACAATCTCGTCCGCATGAGAGAGGGGGACGAATGGAAGACCGCATTCAAAACACGTTACGGTCTATTTGAGTATCTTGTCATGCCCTTTGGGTTATGTAATGCCCCGGCCACCTTTCAGGCATTCATGAACGATTTGTTTTATGACATTCTTTTTTTTTATAACATATTTTATTGGTATTTAAAACAAATAAACAGATAAACAAATAATACATGCACACTGCTGGTAAGGGTCAATGTCTGTCTCTGATCGATTTACGCATAAATTGCAAATTGGGTCGACTTATCCCAACACGGGAACAACATTTAATTCCTCTATTTTGCGAACACCGTGGGTATCAGGGGGGTACTTTGACATATCACAATGACCATTTATCCTGCGTTTGCCCTCATTGGGCGTCTTCCCATTTCTGCCATACTTTTAGCGCTTTAGCCGGGCATCCTCTGGCTGGGTATACCCTGTGGTCCATCGCAACACAAATGTCCACATCTGTCCTCCACTGTTCATAACTCAGTGTTTGATCCGATCCCCATTTTTGGGCAATGTTCCTTTTCAGAAGTGCAGTAGTGGTGAACAAAAGCAGTTTTTCATATCTAGATAAATCAATTTCATCATCCATTCCCAACAGTAATAGCTTAGGGTCTCTAGGAATTGTTTTACCCATGACTTTGGAGAGTTCCACACAACATGCCTCCCAGAGTAGTTGGATGGATGTGCAATCCCACAGGATGTGGAAGAACGTGCCTTCCGCTGTTTTGCATCGCAGGCAATTTGGGTAATTTATCATCCCCCATTTGTATAGGGCAACCCTAGGGAAACGCCAGATCCCGACAGTAGACAGAGTCCCTATGTTGGGAAACTCACCTTTGGACTCTACATTACAGAATCCGAGTCATTTAGTTCGCCTACCTGTTACATTTTCCTTAGATCACAGTGTTTCATTCCAGACAACAGCCGTGATTGATTCAGGTGCAACAGGTAATTATGTTGATCAATGCTTTGCCTCTATGTCAAGAATACCACTGGTTCGCAAAACTATACCTGAAACAGAGAATGCAGTGGATGGTTCAATTCTTGTCTCAGGATTGGTAACTCACCAAACGGTTCCACTACATATGAGTACCAATGAAGGCCATATTGAAGACATATCATTCGATATCATCAAAGCACCAGCCTACAAAGTCATTCTGGGCATTCCATAGTTGAAGCTTCATAATCCTGCTATCGACTGGTCGACATCTCAGATTCAGTTCCCTTCCAATATATGCAATACTTGATGTACTACATTACTTTTTTTTTTTTTTTTTTTTTATTTGATTTAGTTGTTAGTACAACTTTACAAATTTTTTTCAATTTTTTTATGATTGAAACAATAAAATCGACATTTAGTTATAGCATATAAAAGGTGACCATATAAAAATACAAATAAGTGTTTTCGTTTGCTCTCTTTTCTTCTTTCCCTTCCTCTATCCTTGTACAAAGGGTGCAACTTTAAAAGGGTCCTTTTGGATAAGGAAATGCTATATCAAGCAATTGTATGGCAGTAATGCTAATCGATATTTTCCTTGCACTAAAAATTTGACACCATATTTCATCATAGGATCGACTAACATGCTGCCATGTCATTTCTTTCATTAATTTAAGTCGATGTGGAATAAAGACATTACATTGGATGATAATATGCGCAAGCGTTTCTGTTTGAGATTTATCATTACAAAACCGACAATAGCTCTGCTTCTTTGTGATCACACCACGTCTTGCCAAAATTTCATTAACTGGCCATAAATTAAAACGCAACCGCATGATTTTCATTCTTAAATTTACAGATGGACATTTAGTGAGATATTCCGCCATGCTACCAAATTCCTTGTGACCAAAAAGAGATCTATTAAAATCTTTTAATCTTAGGCACTTTTCTTGAGTGGTTAACCAATCAGTCTGATTCAGTTTAGTCTTAGCTCGATTCGGATTTGTAATCAATAGATCGATTGATATGTGTGCTTCAACAAGGGCATTCATAACATGTATTCTCCATTTTTGTGGGAAGGGGTGAGTGGAGAATAAAAGGTAATTTGCTAAGATGGCAAGACTCTCTCGCTTATTTATCCCCATAAGGCATTTTCTTAGAAGAGCACACATTTTCCATGTAGCTTGAACATGAATGGACAACAGGCCAAGTTCAAATCTCAGTAGCATATTAGGTGTAGATTTGGGCAGTCTGAGTACACGCTTCCAGAATTTGGCTTCAATACCATTCCAGAATTTAATGGTTCGTGGGAGCAAAGATTCCAAACCATATATAAGAACAGGTATTACCTTTTGTTGGTAAAATTTCATAATCGGAATGCAAGTAAACTTACCAAATCTTGCATGGATTATTTTTGCCTGTGAAATCAATCCTGTTAATTTGGTTTGAATTGATGTCTCGAATGCTTTTTCCGAGGCAAAGTTGTTAAAATATACTCCTAGATATTTATATTCATTCACGATCTGTAGTTTTTTGTTACATATCGACCAGGTATATTTAGTCCGAAGAGACAACTTTGGTTTCCCAAGAATAATGATTTGTGTCTTCTGATCATTGACTGTGAGATTATTTTTTGCCACATAGGAATCAAGGGCATTTAATGAGTGTTGGAGCCCACTAGGAGTTTGAGAGATGAGGACGAGGTCATCGGCATAAAGAAGCCAAGCAACAGCTTGATTTCCTAACTTTGGGGGATCTGAGTGTACCACCGCAAGGTCGTCCGCCAAGTCAAGCAAAAATAGGTTAAAAAGGGTAGAGGCGAGTATACATCCTTGCTTGAGCCCCCTCTCAGTGGGGATAGATTTGGATAACAGGCCCTCTAGATTAAGTTTCACCTGAATAGATGTGTTAGAGTGTAGCAGGCTCACGATTTTTAACAGTCTCCCTGGGCAACCATAATGCGCCAATTTTCTCAAAAGTAGCACTCGGTCGACAGAATCAAAAGCCATGCGGAAGTCCACAAATGCAACATATAAGGGTTGCTTTCGCATGGCATAGAGTTGTTTAATTGCATTGAGAATGGTCAAATTAATAGCTGTTCCGAGACCTGCTACAAAACCCGTTTGGAACGGGTCTCTACGCTTATACTGTAGAGACCATTTGTTTAGGTCACGCAATATAAGCCTGCAGAAGATTTTTCCCGGTACATCCAATAAGGCAATAGGTCGGTAGCTCAATGGGTTTTGCCTGTCTCCTTTTTTATAAATGGGGACAATGATAGAGTGTGTCCAGGAACTTGGAATTTTTTGAAGGTGTATAATTATTTGAAATAGTGAGTATAGAATTGGTGCCCACATATTAATATGTTTCTTTAAGACCGCGTTTGAAAGTCCATCAGGACCCGGGGCCCGTGACATACTTGCTTTATTAATAAAATAAAAGATGTCGGGCCTCATTACGACCCAGGCGGTAAGTTACCGCCTGGGCCGTGACTTTACCACCATGGCGTAAACTACGTTTACGCCATGGTGGTTGGCGGACTTACCGCCCCATTCCGAGGTCGGCGGGGCGGTAAGTCCCCAATCCCCATTTACTCTTCCCCATTCCCATTTTTGCCCCATAGGGCATAATGGGAGTGGGGAAGGCGTTAATTACGCCACCGTAAATTACGGTGGCGTAATTAACTCCATGGTCCCTTAGCGCCATGGATTTTAACACCCGCTAAAAGCAGGTGTTAAAAGCGCCATGGCGCTAAGGGACCTCGTAATTGGCGGTAAGGGGTCGGCGCAGCTAACGCTGGCGCTAACCCCTTACCGCCAGGGTCGTAATGAGGCCCGTCATCTTGGTCAAATTTTAAGGTAAAAGGTGAAACTATCGTATCTGAGGGCTCACTTAGGGTAGGAGCAACATATATAGATGAGAAGTGGTTGCACCAATCGTTTTCTGATACCCCATTTATGTGAGATGATACTTGCGATACATTGGTTACTGAATTTAGAAATTGCCAAATTTGTGCTGTATTTTTGTTCTTAATTTGGTCTAACATAGCTTCTCCTTCTTTTTGTTGCTTTGTTATTTTATATTCTTTTATCCAATTTCTGTAAGTGGTTTTGATCGTTCTTAATATGTGAGTCTTTAGGTGTGGAGATGATTTAAGAGCTTGTCGCTTTTGTGTTTTGAACAAGGCTTTCCTAGTGCGAATTGCAATGTCATATGGTGGAGCAGACTTTACTTTGATGCTTTGTTGTGTAGCATATAATTGCATAAGATCAAAAGGGACCAATCTATAAGGTTCTGCTGACATTTGAGAAGAGTCTGCATAAGATCTTATATGATCACGATAGCATGTTAAGGACTCGTAAGACCATTTTAATCGGTTTAAAGAATTATTAATTTCATATTTGCCCATAAGCGATTGACTTTCTACAATCGATGCTGGGGACAGCATAATCTTGAATGTTAATGGGCAATGATCGCTATGTTGCGATGACTTAATGACAAAATCAGTAGTGTGCGCGAATAGATTTCTGGAAACAAAGATGAAGTCAATTTTTGCTGACTGTTTTTGGCAATGCCATGTCGGTAATGGAGGAGAGTCCGCTGCACTTGTGCCATTCAGCATGATTAAATTCCATGACTTCATAAGTTTGTTCCATAATCTTCTACGCTCAAGATCTTTAGAAGTTTCTTTGTTAAGAAGATGTAAGTTCAGGTCGCCCGCAATAACAAAGTGTACTATTTCTTGTGCGAGCACTACATTTTCCAGGACAGCTGTTAAATCTTTTAGAAATTTAACAGTTGAAATACCCATTGGATTCCAATAAACATTAATACAGGCGATTTTAAGAGAACTAACCGAAATATAGGAGCATTGGATGAATGGGTTGCTAGAAGGCAATGGAAAAAGATGGATAAGAGAATTTGATGCAATAAGCAGACCTGACATAGGTCTACCTCTCAAAGCGCATAGTGCTGGTTCAAGTAATATATCGTAGTTGTTCCAAGTCGGTGGAGTGGACAACCAAGTCTCTTGAAGAAAAACCAGGTCATAATCACCCAGTATACTTTCAGGGTTATTGATGAAATGAGAGAAACCTCGTGTGTTCCAGCTTAGCACCGATAAATCAACTTGCTCCTTATTTCGATCTAGTTATACTCTAGTGATCACATTTTGGCTCTTACCCATAGGAGTATTGCTTTCATTTCTATGTTTAGGGATGTATGGTTGGAATCTATGTGTAGATTTCATGCAAGATTTGATAGGTCCTTCATCTTTATTGTTACGTGAGAGTACAAACCCTAGGTCAAATAATTCATCCCGGGAGGCCCAAATGATGTTATGGATTATAAAAGACCGGCACCATATAAGGACTGTTGTCAGATCCTCACTACGGGGGAATTCGATCTGATCAATATCATTAGATTCGATCTCTCGTAGGGATTTTACGTCTGAGAAAAGTCTAAGAATATTTTGGCGATTCATATTACATGATGTAGATGAATCGTCTCGTGCTGATAGAAGCAAGAAGTGTCTGTTTTCTGCTTTAGATTGTTGTCTTCTGCCAGACTTGATTGGTTTATCAAAGGTGGGCTTTGGATCTATCACTGCTTGGTTAGGAAATTGAAGACTGTTTGGTTGTTTTTTAAATTTTTCATCTTTTGGATGGTTTTGCATTTGTGCTTTAGAGTTTAGCATCCATAAGCGTGCAATAGACTCTTTGATTTCATTTAGATCTAGTTGTGACATAGTATTATTAACCAACTCCTCTCGTGTTGTTTCTTCATCGGCGTATAGCAATGTGTCAGCAAACGAAACTCGTTTTACTGATGATTTTGTTAATTCACTAGGCATCATATAGGATACAGAATCCAGAGGGTTAAGAGTTAAAGATTTTGCTGGGCCATTAGTTATAATCGGAAAAACTGGAGGATCAAATTTACGTGTCTCTAGGTATAGATCAATTTCCTCCCTTAGTGCTTTCCTGGATGATGCAACTACATCTGATACTTTTGTAAGTGGCACGCTCATTGCATTTGTTTTTTCAACATTGGTTCTCGAAGGCACATATACGCTATGATCTTTGTTTTTGAGTAGGGTTTGTTGTCCCTCTGCCAATGTGATCAAATCATTCAATGGTGGATGATCCATGATTGTTCCCACCGGCTGAGTGCTAATGATGTTTTTTAGCTTCTTAGATTTTGCTAGAGCAACATATTTTTTAGTTATGAGGCTCGCTGCTGAAGTTGAGCTAGAATTCGCCCTTGTGATCTTGTTAACAAATTGTTTGATGGATGGGAGGGATGTTGCTTTTACAGTTTTCATATTTTTTGTTTTTTTTTCTGCCATTTGTTTAGGGCTCTTCTTTTTTGCAGGGTTCTCGCACCCTTCATAGATAGTATTTTTATCAAAAACAGAATAGGTCGTTTTGTGAACTTGGTCGCATTCCAGTTTTTTGTCATGTTTTTTTTGTACTGAAGGGCGTTCAGCGGCAGAGAATATGACAGGTTCTTGAGGTGTCATTTTTTCTACTATTATACCTGGCACAAAGGGAACCGCTGTTTTAGAAGTATGTAGGACACTGGATTTATATAGTTCAGGACAGATTTGAGAGTCCATAATAATTTCTACGATTTGACAGTCTGGGTCTTCTGTAGTTTGAGTGCTTATACAGTTCCCAGTCACACTTTCTTTAGATATACAACTCGGCTTCTGGGCCAGAGACTCAGCTATTTTTTGTTGTAATTGGGTGACATTATTTATTTTTGCATTTATGTTATCATGTAAGAGGGACATCTCTGATAACAGTTTAGTTTGGTTATTTTCAAGAGTGTTAACATTAACAGTGAGGCACTTTAAGGTGCTATCCACTGATTCAAACAGCTTTGCAAGGGCCATTAATGCTATGTTCATGACTTCCAAAGTCAGATTTCCGGATTTGAGATTAGTAGAAGATCTTGCAGGACTCGTAAAGATGTTATTCGATCTTCGTGGGGTTGGTGGTATAAATGATATCTCCAAGGTCGATATATCACAATCAGGACGATGGAACATATCTGGGGATTGTGATAATTTAGAGCCCTCTGCTCTAGCCGAGCAAACCGAGTTGTTATTTTCTAATACATTTGTTAGTTCACTTGATTTTTCAAAAGTTGCCGCAACACCAGTTGTCACTGCACCAGACAAGGCATTTTTTAAAAGCATACTATCTGACATAGAGGCAGTGATTTTAGAGGTTACCAATGTCTCTTTTGAGTCTAAGTTGTCATCTACTATAATCACTCGTTCTTCCCCACTGCTTGTTTCAGAATCAATCGGCACAATGTTAGTAATATTATTAACATGCGCAACAGTTGCCATCTGAATAGGCAGAGGGGCGGGGTTAGTCATTCCACACTGCACCGCAAAGCCATATTTCCGAATATCAGCGTTGTCCATTGATGGTTTTTTCATTTTTCCTTTTGATTTACATTGGATTCGAGCAGACTGTTGATCAGGCGTGGAACATATATTTTCTGCAGTACTTAATGGAAGTCTTTCGACCACCGACGCAGCCATCAGTGGCTGGGTTTCTGACATTATTCGCAGCCTTGTATTCAAGGGCATGTCAGTTGTAAGGCGATAAATATCGTTTCTTTTGGTAGACATATTTACGTATAGCGTCACCAAATTTATAACCAGAGCAACCTATGATGAAAAGTACTGATGCACTAAAACAAATAGAGGAGAAAAAAAGAAAGGAAAGAATAGAGGAAAAGGCCCCGAGATGCCCCGAGCGCCGCGGCGAAGCGGCAAAGCGGGGACTCCACGGGGACTCGCTCGGGTGCGCGCGCGCGGTGCGCGCGGCTTGGTACTTATATATGCCCGCCTCCAACAGGGAGAAAGCCTAGACAAATAAATAAAGAAATAAAATGATAAATATAAACAAGGTATAGATGATGTATAGTCCCCCTTGTATATATGAATATAGCACAACAATAGGCTTTCTTAGGTGACAATTTCACCTGCTGGGCGTTGTAGTCCAAAAGTCCAAAAGTCCAAATAGTAACAGAGCAGAATCCAGCAGAATCCAACAGCATGTAGCGGCAAAGCGGGGACTCCACGGGGACTCGCTCGGGTGCGCGCGCGCGGTGCGCGCGGCTTGGTACTTATATATGCCCGCCTCCAACAGGGAGAAAGCCTGCTGGGCGTTGTAGTCCAAAAGTCCAAATAGTAACGGAGCAGAATCCAGCAGAATCCAACAGCATGTAGCGGCAAAGCGTGGACTCCACGGGGAGGTACTACATTACTCGGTATTACCCAGGATAGTCCGGTCAGGGCGCTGGTTTCTCCTACTATGCATATTGGAGCTGTCTCTAAAAATGTTGTCTCTGTGATACCTTCTCAATATGCAGATTACACAGATGTTTTTGACAAAGGGATGGCAGAGACTCTACCCCCTCATAGAGCCTATGATTGTCCAATAGACCTAATACCGGGAGTAAAGATACCATCCGGCAGAGTGTACTCCCTCACTCTCAAAGAAGATGAAGTCCTTAAAGATTACATAGACAAGGCCTTGGCCATGGGATTCATTCGTCCTTCCAAATCACCAATTTCATCACCACTTTCCTTTGTTCCTAAGAAGGAATGGGATTTACGTCCCTGTATTGATCATCGTGCTTTGAATGCAGCAACCATAAAAAATCAGTACCCTCTTCCTCTGATTTCTGTCCTCCTTGATCAATTGGGATCTTCCAAAATATTTACTAAGCTTGATCTCAGAGGAGCTTACAATCTCGTCCGCATGAGAGAGGGGGACGAATGGAAGACCGCATTCAAAACACGTTACGGTCTATTTGAGATTCTTGTCATGCCCTTTGGGTTATGTAATGCCCCGGCCACCTTTCAGGCATTCATGAACGATTTGTTTTATGACATTCTTTTTTTTTTAAAACATATTTTATTGGTATTTAAAACAAATAAACAGATAAACAAATAATACATGCACACTGCTGGTAAGGGTCAATGGCTGTCTCTGATCGATTTACGCATATATTGCAAATTGGGTCGACTTATCCCAACACGGGAAAAACATTTAATTCCTCTATTTTGCGAACACCGTGGGTATCAGGGGGGTACTTTGACATATCACAATGACCATTTATCCTACGTTTGCCCTCATTGGGTGTCTTCCCATTTCTACCATACTTTTAGCGCTTTAGCCGGGCATCCTCTGGCTGAGTATACCCTGTGGTCCATCGCAACACAAATGTCCACATCTGTCCTCCACTGTTCATAACTCGGTGTTTGATCCGATCCCCATTTTTGGGCAATGTTCCTTTTCAGAAGTGCAGTAGTGGTGAACAAAAGCAGTTTTTCATATCTAGATAAATCAATTTCATCATCCATTCCCAACAGTAATAGCTTAGGGTCTCTAGGAATTGTTTTACCCATGACTTTGGAGAGTTCCACACAACATGCCTCCTAGAGTAGTTGGATGGATGTGCAATCCCACAGGATGTGGAAGAACGTGCCTTCCTCTGTTTTGCATCGCAGGCAATTTGGGTAATTTATCATCCCCCATTTGTATAGGGCAACCCTAGGGTAGTATACTCTGTGTAGTATCTTTAACTGAATCAGTCTAAGCCTTGAGGATATGGCTATCTCCCTAGGGAACATTAGTGCTTTAACCCATTCCTCCGGTAGTATAGCACCCACGTCCGACTCCCATTTGGTCCGCAGAGACAGCAGATCTGGTGTGCCAAAGGAACTTATGGCACTGTACAAAACCGATGTCACTTTGTGGGTGATTCGTTCCGGGAATAAGTTTCTTTCTATGGGGTATAATCCGGCAGATAGATCACTTCGGGGAGGATGCCCTACAATGCGTGTTGTAGTTGGGTATAGTGATAGTGTTCAGTTTGGGGAAGTCCAAAGCGGAGTGCCAGCTCCGTGAATGGGACTATATTGTCTTCTTTCACAACATCGCCCAATGTGAGTGATCCATGCTGAGACCAATTCGGCCATCTGGGGAGCATGTATAGACCTGGGAGGTTTCTATTATTCCACAGAGGTTGCGCCTGCGATAGTTTGTCACCACATCCCACACATTTATGTGCATCTGTCCAGATTTGTGTTATCTGTGCACGCATGTTGGGAATGGTTGTTCGGGCCCTTTTCTTGTAGAGGTATTGCATAACGGGTCTCTCGGGAGTGTCGACTTCTAGAGATCTATTATGTGGCGCAGCTGTGCCCCTGTGTAGTTGGTCATTCACTTTCATCAATTGGCTGGCCCAATAGTACGTCTGCATTCGGGGTAGCCCTATTCCGCCCTCCCAAACGGATCTTTGGAGCGTGGTGAGTGCAATGCGCGGGTGACCGTCATTCCATAGCAATTTTCGGAGTGTTTGATCTATTTTCCTGAATATGTTTGGAGGAATATATAGTGGGGCGTTCTGTAATATATATAGGAGTCGGGGCAGGGACATCATTTTGAAGAGCGCAGCTCTACCTAGTAGTGTCAGAGGAAGCGATGACCAGTGTCGGGTGTCCTCCGCGAATCTTGTCATGACTGGGTACAGGTTTCTGGGAACATAATCGTTCAAATTGTTCGTTATTAATATACCTAGATATTTGAATTGTTCCCTTTCCACCTGGTAGGGACATTGGGGCGGGATCGAGTCTTCCTCTTGTCTAAGCGGGAACAGAGTAGATTTAGCCCAGTTAACCCTTAGGCCACTGAAGGAGCCATATTTCTGGAGTAAGTCGGTGACTATGGGGCAGGATCTGACCGGATCATTTAGGTATACCAACAAATCATCTGCATATAGGGACACTTTGTCCTCCCAGGCTTCTGACCATCGGAATCCCTTCCATGTTTCGTTGGTTCTTAACAGTATTGCGAGTGGTTTGATTGCTATTGCAAATATCATAGCTGATAGTGGGCATCCTTGTCTGGTCCCTTGACCAATTTCAAAGGGGTTTGATACGTGACCATTTACTTTTGTGACAGCTAGTGGAGATTTATACAGTAATTTAACCCAACTCATAAATTGGGGCCCAAATCCCATTCTACGCATTATTTCCCAGACCGCATCCCACCTGACCGAATCAAAGGCCTTCTCAAAGTCCACCGCCAACAGGGCTAATGGGCCCCGGATGGTGGTCGCATTTTCTATCGCTGTGAATAGTCGATATATGTTCATCCGCGTGGACCTTTGCGGCATGAAACCACATTGATCCGGATGGATTAAGAAGGGTATGACTTGCTGGAGTCTATTGGCTAGTGTTTTAGCTAAGATTTTGGTTTCAGTGTTGATGAGGGAAATAGGTCTATACGAACTGCAACTATCTGGGGGTTTGTCCGTTTTAGGTATTACCACTATGGTGGCCTGTCTCAGGTCTTGTGGGAGGGACCCTTTGTGTTTTATGACATTCTTGATCAATTTGTTGTTGTCTACCTGGATGACATTTTGATTTATTCACAAAACCAGGAAGACCACGAAAAACATGTCAAAACAGTACTCCAACGCCTGAGAGAACATAGATTGTTTGTAAAAGCAGAAAAGTGCATATTTCATGCCTCAGAGGTGGAATTTTTGGGATATGATCTTACTAACAATGGAGTGCGCATGAGTCAGTCCAAAATTAGTGCAATCCTGGAATGGCCTGTGCCCAATTCAGTCAAGTCTTTACAATCATTCCTGGGATTTGCAAACTTTTATAGACGCTTCATCAATGGATTTTCTGAAATCTCTGCACCTCTTACCTCTCTGACAAGTGCCAAGGTGCCATTCGTATGGTCTTCAGAAGCTCAGAAAGCTTTTGATCAATTAAAATCAGCCTTCACTTCCGCCCCTGCCCTCAAACATCCTGATCCCGAGCTTCCTTTTTTTATTGAAGCTGACGCTTCAGGTTATGCTCTTGGGGCGGTGTTGTCTCAAACCTGTCCTCATTCGGGAGAGATTCATCCTGTTGCCTACTTCTCTCGTAAATTGACAGCTTACAAAAGAAATTATTCCATCACAGAACACGAACTTTTAGCCAACAGAGACGCATTCTTGGAATGGAGACATCACCTTCTGGGAGCCAAACACCTTGTAACAGTATACTCGGATCACTGCAGTCTGTTAGCCTTCAAATCTATGAAATGTCTTACAGCAAGACAGGCGCGGTGGCATTTATTCTTTTCACAATATCAATTTGTTATCACTTACCGTCCTGCTAAAGCTCAAGTTTCGGCTGATACTCTCTCTCGCTTACATGCGAATGGCCAGTCTCAACAGATCGAAGCACTTCCTCTTCTACCGAACAAAGTTGTTTGTGGTTGTTCGGTTCAGCCCTCTTTGCGTTCAATCATCCTTGATTGGGTCTCAAACCATCCAAAAGAGATCACTGACCTCAACCTGGAAATAATTCAGGGTATGCCATTCATTCAAGGGCACGTCTATATACCCTCAGGTCAAGCTAGAGGTTTAGCGCTTCAGTGGTCTCACGATTCTTTGATTGCTGCACATCCAGGAAGTCAAAAAACTCTTGAAGCCTTACGGCGTTGGGCTTGGTGGCCTTCCATGGTTCGTGATGTAAAGGACTACATTTTGACTTGTTCCATATGCACTCAGTGTAAAACTTCTAGAACCAAACCAGTCGGTTTGTTACAACCTCTTCCAGTTCCGTACAAACCTTGGCAGATGCTGTCAATGGATTTCATTGTGGAACTTCGTGACGTTCAGGGCCATGACACTATTTGGGTAATCGTTGATTATTTCACAAAATATGCATCGTTCATACCTTTCTCTGGTTTGCCTGCGGCTCCAGAATTGGCGAGACTGTTCTTGACGAATGTGTTTCGTTGCTTTGGATTACTCTCGGTTATTGTTTCCGATCGTCGCACACAATTTACGTCACGATTCTGGAAGGCTCTTACAGCTTCTCTGGGTATTGAGGACAGGTACCCCTCGGCTTACCATCCTCAAACGGATGGGCAGACTGAGAGAACTAATGCCACTATCGAACAGTACCTACGCTGTTTATATCTTCAGTTCCAACAGTCTTGGTTTACTTCTCTGCATTATGCAGAATTTGCATATAACTCTATGCATACATCAACTGGAGTTTCACTCTTTTTTGCCCTGTATGGTGGTCATCCTAGAGCACTCCTACTTGATCCGGTATTACCGGCCATTAATCCTGCAGCAAGAGATTGTATGAGAGATCTCGATAAGATTCATCGGGATGTACGTTGTCATTTACTTCGAGCTCAAGATCGTGCCAAGAAGTATGCTGATGTGCATCGATCACCTGCTCCAGTCTATCGCAGTGGCATGAAGGTGTGGTTGTCGTCCCGTAATTTGCGAATTACAGGCAAACGCTCGCTTCTGCCCAAATATGTGGGACCCTATGTCATTTCTGATGTTATCAATCCTGTGGCGGTTAAGCTTTCTTTGCCGCGATCATGGCGCATACATCCAGTCTTTCACGTCTCCCTGATCAAGCCTTTCATCCAGGGGACCCGTCTGCCTACTCGTCTTTCGCCGATCTTGGTGGATGGTGAGGAGGAATATGAGGTCTCCTATCCTGGACTGCAGGGTGTCTAGGGGTACGTTGTTCTACCTCGTGGATTGGAAGGGGTATTGGCCTGAGGACCGTACTTGAGAACCTCCCTCCAATTTGCATTGTATGGATCTCCTGAGGAGTTTCCATTCCGCCAAGGGGTTGCCGGAGTCTTTGGGGGAGAATGCTGTTACACTTCAGGCTTCCCCGCGGGCCTCCTTGCAGACTACGACTTCTTTACAAGCGCCTCTATGGACCAGATACAGGCTACCATGGCGTCTGTACAAACTTCGACGGACTCCGGGTCAGCTGACACGTCTTGTACGTGGAAGATGTACAGCAAGACATGCCCCTCTTATGACTAAAAAACCACCGTCTTCCCAGGGGCTTGTTGCTGCTAATTAGCGTTACAAGCTACATGCGGTTTCATCCGTTACTTCTTCGTGTCTTCCTACACGATTCCTCATCTGAACTCCTGGTTTTGACCTTTGCCTGACTACTGGATTGCCTCGTCTCGTCCTTTATTCCTGTCGTCATCGTCTGGTTGTTTGACTCGGAAAGTTACTGGATCCGGCTCCTTTCTGTCTCTTGCGGTACTTCATTCCAGGTTGCCGCTTCTGCACACGGAACCAAAGCAGAGGACGTGCTGTCAACTATCTGGAACTTTTCTACACCTACTCTGGATGCATGTGTGCTCAGGTACATACTTAAGTGGCTATCCCCATCTCTGCTACTATTTATCTCCACGACTTGTTTGGATATTTGTCTTCTGTTGGATTCTGGGACATTGAGTGACTTTCCTGTGAGATTGTTCTTAAGTGCATATAAACGCTTTCCTGAAACTGCACCAGACCGGCACTAGTGCGACCCTCGTGCCGTCCTGGGCTACTTCCCTATACTAACATCCCTGTTTGTTATTTTCTCCTGTCGTTGTCTTCTGTTTCCTAGATTCCTTTCCTCAATATATCCTTATTCAGGTTAGTTGTTATCAATTCTATATATAGTTGGGACCGATGGTGAATTAGACCATTTCCACTCATTTTGTGTTCTTCCTTGTAGATCCATCCCGGGGAAGCTCCACTCCAATACCTATCTAGGTAGTTGCCCATTTAATTCAACTGTTCTAATCATTTGCATTAACCTCAACACTGTCTAATATCTTTGTATTCCTTTGCAGCATTGGTATTGGCGGTGTGTGTTCTCCCTGCTCTTTTATTCAATTGACACCTCTGTCTGTCTACACTGAAACAGCAGAGAGGTACATTGTGGAAGAGAGCCCCTCTTTGAGGAAGCCTGAGTCTTGTACTCAGGGGAGCTGGGAGTGAAGGCTGAATATCGATTCTTGTATCACCATCATCTCCAAGGCCATTTCTCTGCATCTTCGGCCTATTTCGGAGTGGTGAGTAACATGTTGGTGCTGACCCTGTGTGGCCGGGACCACTCTGGGCTCCAGATGCCGGACCACTAGTAGCCTGAGAAATGGCATTACCCACTGGGGCTGGGACAGCTGCTTCAGCTGCACGACCCTTACCCTTCTGGGCTGGGACAACTGCTTTAGCTGCATATCCTTTACCCTTCGGGGCTGGGGCAGCTGCTTCAGCTGCATGTCACTGGACCCTTTGGCCTGGGACAGCTGCTTCCGCTGCACGTTGCTGGACCCTTGGGCCTAGAACAGCTGCTTCCGCTGCACGTCCCTGGACCCTTGGGGCTGGGACACTGGACCCCTGGGCCTGGGACAGCTGCTTCTGCTGCACGTCACTGGATTCTTGGGCCTGGGACAGCTGCTTCCGCTGCACGTCTCTCGACCCTTGGGCCTGGGACAGCTGCATCCGCAGGATGTCCCCGACCCGGTCCCGGCCACCTCTGCCCCCTTTCCCTCTTGGGTCCTTTCCACTCATGTTCCAGGTGTAAGTGAACAATGGAAGGCACACCAAGCAATTGTCCTGGGCAATTAGAGTGAGGAGGCAGTGTACGTCATGGAAAACGTACTTCTGTGGTCCAGCAAGGCTCAAAAGTACCACAGGTGACATAAATACGGGATGCGTAACGCACAGGCACCCCAAAAAATGATAAATTGCATACGCAAGACCAGGATAGCTTCCGTAAAAAGAAAAAAAGCATTATGTGATACGCAGCGGCACCAAGCAACACAAAAAATGCATACACGAATCCCAGAAAGCTACACTAAAGGTAAGAATAGAGGTACGCGATACACAGGGGCACCCATAGTAGGAAAAATGTGTACGCAACTCACTGTTAACCTCTGAAAATAGAAAAGTAGGTGCGCATATGCGCGGAGACAAGTCCCCCACTTAAAGAAAATGGGTACACGATACCTGAAGGGAATGATTCCATATCAAATATAACACCATACGAATGATGTTCATAACCCTGACCTTCACGCCCAAGACTTGTGATGCGTGTCGCATGACTTATATGGATTTGTCAATGATGTAAACGCGTAGGCGTTCCGCATAGGCCTGCAGAGTCTACACAAGCAGGACGTAACTTGCGTTTATCCCATCACGAGATAAGGGCCCAAACTCTGCTGCCGGCAACTGCGGTTGCGTGACGCACCCCACGGTACTTCCTGCCGACACTGCTGCTTGTCTTGCCTCCTCTGGCCCTGCTTTGCCCCATTCCCCCTATAGTGCTGCTGCATGCTCAGGTGTGAGTGCCTGCCTGCAACCTGCACTGTCTTCTTGTGCCAACTGCCACACTTTTGCCTGGAATCCTGTGTTGGCCCTGCAACCACCTCCACTATACTTCCAGGGACTTCCACCTCTGCAAAGACCACTGTTGCTACATGACACTCATCCGGGTCCCTGGAAGCCCATACCTGCTTCGGGGGTGCTATTTGTGCCCCATCTGTGTCATCTGGTGAGGGCAGCTCCCCCACATCAAAGCAGAGGGCACCCAACTTTACCAACATCGAAGTTGGGATCCTGGTGGATCGGGTCCTGGACACCTATGATGCCCTCTACAACCCAGTGATGCAGCTTGAATCTGACACAAGGCTGAGGATATACGATGAGATCATGACTTCCATCAGTGCAAAGGGGGTGGCAGTCTGCACCAGGGACCAGGTGAGGAAACATTGGGACGATCTCAAGATTCACAGCCATATCAAGATGCTGGTAGCCCTTGAAACGGAACCCACCGTGGAGGTGCGCCTTGCAGGCTCCCACCACTTCCACCTGACACAGCTGCTGGTACTTGATAGGTTCTACCCGGACCTCCACTCCCATTACTTGGCCTGGAAGAGACGTCTGGATGATGCTGGTGAATACCCATGTGAGATTATGCCCTACGGCGCATTTATAAAAAATACTTTTACCTATACTGCGTCGTATGCTATAGTGTAATTGAATATGTGCTTACTAGCCCTTTGAACTACATGTCCCTTGATTATTGTAGTTCATTGCATGTTTTAAGGACACATCAGGCGCGTCTGCACCGGCGCATCCAAGCCGGTTTGTGCCAAGTATTTAAACGGAGATGACCTTTGTGCACTTGATACCTTGCCATTGATAGTTTCTATACAGATAATTTTATACTTGCTCGCATCTTTTTAAAATATGTATTGATTTTAGGACTTTGCCGAATTTATAAAAAATACTTTTAGCTATACTGCGTCTTATGCTGTAGCGTAATTGAAGCCCATTGAGGCAGATCAAAGTGATTAAGTTGTTTTAGTTTGCTGCAACCTTTTAGTATATCTACCTGCTCATACGTGCAGATTAGACCTCTGAACTACATTTCCTTTGATTATTGTAGTTCAGTGCACGTTTTAAGGACACATCAGGCACGTCAGCGCCGGCGCGTCCAAGCCAGTTTGTGTCTGGTGTGTGTACCATCTGCCGACTGATCTCTTGGGTCCACATTCATTCTATTTCTGTAAGTACTTTGTGTGATTGTACTTTTACCACCTCCTCAATGTCTCGGTCCGAGTTGATCTTGAGCATTCAAAGAAATAGGAAAGATAGATTGGCGGCTCAATCCCATGAAGATTTGCAAGCGGCCTGCCTGTATACGCCTTGCTCGAGTGATTCCAATCCCTCCGACAGTCGTATTCTGATTTCACAACCAGAATGCAACGATATAGTCTCTGATACAGTTCAGCCTTGTGTCACGGAACAGTCCTCCACGATGTCTACCACAACTAGCCCACTGCATATTCGTGGCTCTAAGCGGGCAGAACCTTGCAACATTACTAACATCTTTACTGACCCCTTTTTTCAAGCTGCCTTCTTAATACTCGATCTCTCAGATCGCATGGCGTAGAGATTGCAGACCTTCTAATGTCCTTGTCCTGATTTACTTGCAATCATCTAAACATGGCTTAATGGAGCCACCCCCTCAGATGCACTACTTGCTGTTCGGAATAACTACTGCCTCCTCTGTGCTGATCATATCAACTGTCGTGGGGGTGGAGTTGCTTTATTCTTAAAAAAATCACTTCAGTACCATCCAATCCCTCATGAATCACCTGATAACTGTGAATCACTCTTGGTGAAATTAAATAGAAAATATCAGAAAACTTGCAGATTGCCATGATTATCATCTATAGACTGCCTAGGGTCCTTCCCTCGTTTGAGAAACAGTTTTTAAACCTGTTAAATAACCTCACTAAGACCAACTCTCCAATTCTGGAGATGGGCGAATGTAACTATTGGTTTGACACTCCTCCTGAAGCTGCTGCTACTTCCTTACTTTGTACCTTGGATGCTATAGGCTTCTCCCAAAGGGTGTCTAGCCATGCACATGCTGCTGGGCACACTCTTGATTGGCTTCTTGTACACCATCTGACGTTAGCTAACCTGATTATCTCGCCATGCATATGGTCGGATCATCATCTGCTCTTGTTTCACATTAACCTACTAATCCCAGATCTTTTGTTTGCATGCAAAACTGGAAATCCCTAACTCCTGAAAAACTCTCTCCTTTGATTCAGGATAAGCTTGGTGCCCTGGAGGACTTTGGAAAGTCTGATGAGCTAGCCCTTCACATTACTATTACCCTTGAGGTGGTTATTAATCAGCTACCACCTTTAAAATACCGGTCTATAAAGAGTAAAACCATCAATAAAGGCTGGTTTGATGGTACCATAATTAACTTCAGACTTAAGACACGGACAGCCGAACACTGTTGGCGCAAGAACCCTTCACCTTCCACCTTGGCCAACTACAAATCCTTGGTCAAGCAATGCAAAGAAGCTATTTTTTCTGCAAAATCTTCTGTGTATAATGAGTGATATCATTGATCAAGGATAAACAGCATTGCTGATGCTTCTGGATTTGTCGTCTGCGTTCGACCTTGTGGATCATGCTCTATTAGAGGACAGACTTCAGACTGTTGCAGGTTGCTCTCCCAAGGCATCTCAATGGATCTCTTCCTTTCTTGGTCCATGTAACGCCAGAGTGTTGGTGAGGCCTCCGCGAAGCCCACTCCAATTACCTGTGGTGTCCTGCAGGGATCATGTCTTTCCCCTTCCCTGTTCAATATTTACATTATTCCCTTCTCGAAACTTCTGGACGACAAAACTCACAGGCTCCTACTCTCAGGATCTGACCACCCTTAACTCCATCTATTCCGCAATTCATGCCTGGATGACCACCAATTCCTTGGCATTAAACACCAAGAAGACAGAACTCTTCATTGTGGCTTCCAGCTTTCGTCTCGAATCCCTACCGCAGGAACATAAGAGTTTCTCTATATGGGGCATTAATTATTCCTGTAACAGAGAAGGTGAAGACTCTGGGTGTCAACCTAGATGTAGAGTTAACTATGAACCAGCAAGTTGCTCAGACTTGTTCATCTTGTGGTCTGATCAACAAATTACTCTGTAATATTTAACCTTTTTTGACACATGAAAATGCAGCAATTCTTGCCACTGCTCTTGTCAATTCCCAAATGGATTACTGCGACAACCTCCTGAGTGGCTGCGCACAGCTCAATTTGTGATCTCTTCAGGTCTCTCAGAATGGAGCAGTTCGGGCCATCTCAGACCACTCTAGGCAAGCACATATAACCGTGTCTAGGCGGGATCTTCACGGGCTGCCCGTGAAGCTCAGAATCACCCACAAACTACTCACGCTGTCCCACAAATGTCTTCTCAACATCGTTCCAAAATATCTTGTAGATCGCCTTGTGCTCAATGGGAATGGGGAGGCCGGTTGCACCGGCATCATTCATGAATGGTGCCGGTGCATCCGTCGAGGTCTGAAAGTCAGAAAGGCACCCGCTAGCAGACATTGTAGTTTGCCGTTCCGGTAACAAAGGTACCAGCAAGCTCATTGGTACTGTTGTTACCGGACCGGCAAGCTTATAATGAGGCCCGGTCCTGTTGCTGTGCCACTGGTTGTGATGTGCCACATACTTCTGTGATGTGCATCCAACATGGATCAGCATCACAGGTTGTGGGTGTATGGGTGGGTATGTGGCCAGTGTGTTTGATGTTGGTGGCAGGGCAGTCAAGTTGTGGCAAGTTGTCATTTCAATTTTGCACTGGTAGGGGGGGATAGGGCAGTGCCGGGCTGAGTTGCTGGGGGGGTGGTGTCATAACTTGAGGGGGCTGCCTGTGGGTGGTGTCGGAGGTGAGAGGATCAGGGGGGAGGTGTGGGGGCTGGAGGTGGTGTCAGTACTTGAGGGGGCTGCCTGAGATGGTGTCGAAGATGAGGGGGCTGGTGTCATAACTTGAGGGGGCTGCCTGTTGGTGGTGTCGGAGGTGAGGGGGCTGAGAGGTGGTGTCATAACTTGAGCGGGCTGCATGTGGGTGGTGTCAGTACTTGAGGGAGCTGCCTGGGGGTGGTGTCGGAGGTGGGAGGGTTTGGGGATTGTGTGGAGGCTGCCTGGTGTACAGTCAGGGTGTGGGCTGGCACTTCATGTGCGGTGGAAGTAGGAGGGCTGGTTCGCTGGGGTGCAGACATTCCTTGGTGTGTCCTGGCGCAGAGTATCTGGGGTGCAGCCGTTAATTACGTGGGTCATCGTGCAGAGCAGCTGGGGTGCAACCATTAATTACGTGGGTCCTCGTGCAGAGTAGCTGGGATGCAGCTGTTAATTACGTGGGTCCTCACACAGAGTAGCTGGGGTGAAGCTGTCGATTACGTGGGTCCTCACACAGAGTAGCGGGGTTGCAGCTGTTAATTACGTAGATCCTCGTGCAGAGTAGCTGGGGTGGAGCCGTTAATTACGTGGGTCCTCGCGCAGAGTAGCTGGGGTGCAGCCGTTATGTGGATCCTGGCACAGAGTAGCTGGGGTGCAGCCTGGGCTTACGATGTGAGGTGCTCGATTTTGCAGGGGTGCAGCCTGGTCTTGTATGATATGATTTGATAGGCTATTTTTAACACGCTTAATACCCAGAGGTTTCTAAGCGCGGACCCGGGGATCAAACCTGTGTTGCTCTGCATCGTCTTGCTTCCAAGGCTAGCACGTTGCCCCTGAGCTATCCTCCGGAGTGCGGCGTGCAATTTCACAGGGGTGCAGCCTGGGCTTGCAAGGTGAGGCTTGCGATTTTGCAGGGGTGCAGCCTGGGCTTGCGAGGTGAGGGTTGCGATTTCACTGGGTGCTGCCTCCACTTACGAGGGAGGCCCACGTTTTCACAGGGGTGCAGCCTGGGCTTGGAGGGAGGGCGCACCTTTTTGCAGGGGTACTGGATGGTGGGTCAGGGGTGGACGCGGAGGGTTGCGCCTGGTCTGGGTTTTTGCTTGCTTTTTGGTGCATGTGGGGGCGTGTTGTGGGCGTTCCCCGCACAACTTGTTGTGACTTGCGCAACGGCTAGGTATGCTTCTTGGAATCCATGAATACGCGTGGCGCGCAATATTTTTTCTGCACCACGGCTGGGTCCATCTCGGCGTGCAGCCCTTGCACCATTACTGCGCCAGATGCCATGAATCAGGCCCATTATGTTTTAATGATTCCAACGTATCGCTACTTTTACAAAACCTTGATCTTTTCGGCTATTATGCCTAATTCCAACGATTTTGCGGGTCAGTACTAGATTTAATCTCAGTCGCATTATTTGAGACCATCAAAAGGAACTTGGGGACTTAATCAAATACGCTGGACAAACTGCGATAGGTCTCACATCAGAGAGTAGTCCGGCGTATAACCTGTATTGCCTGGCTGTCTCAATCGTGTGAATCCAGTCGGTTTCACAGAATTTCTTCTTGGCTTTTATCGGTGTTCTAAGCAGCAAATTGCCAGGGATATTATAGTCCAGGCCAATTCTCTTGCACCCCTCACTCCAACTCACCAATGAAGGCCATAGTCCCCTCTCCAAAAGGGTTTTTAGTTCTCTCCAGATTGAACACTCCTCCTCAAATGTGATTTTATTTAATAGCAATAGGTTCTTCCAGAGGAACTCAGATCTAATTGATGACACAGCTAACTCGTATCGAATTACGACAGCAGGTACACCATTAGGGAGTTTTAATACTCTGCGCCAGAAGTGACCTTCCAGCACATCGCAGTCCAATTGGACAGGGAGGCACACATTTTCGGCACCGTAGTGAATAATTGGCAAGACCTTCATTTTGTAGAATTCCAAGATGGGAGTTAGAGAGAACTGGCCAAACTTATGATTATTCATAATGGCTCGTGCTGCGAGAGCTGTCCTTTTTGCTCTATAATGCGCTTGAAGTTCCACTTGATTTTGTATTTAAAATTTCAGTGTCCCCAAGTATAAAAAGTTTGGGACTCTTTCCAGTTCCTCCATACCCAAGAACCACCGAAAATCACTATATTTCTTTTTCATACTGGGACTGAGGCAAAAGGTCTTTGACTTTGCAACATTTATCACAAAATTGTTGGCCTTAGCGTACAGATTTGGTGCCTCTAGTTTACGCGTCAGGCCAATAAGGGTGAAATCAGAAAGTGCCAGGTCATCCGCATACAGCAAATAAGGCAAGATGGAGTTTGCGAGCTGTGGGGAAAAAGCGTCCAATTTTTCAAACACCTTGTTGAGATCTGAAGGAAACAGGCTGAATAAAAGCGGGGGAAGAACGCAACCTTGCTTAGCCCTGATGATTCTACCAGAAAAGCAATGACATGTTTGAAGGGAATGCCACAATCGGACCAGAAGGGCAGCCATATTGCTGTAACTTATGCCAGAGAAGATTTCAATCCACCCCATCGAGAGCCATGGTGAAGTCAATAAATGCTATATAAACTGGCTTGGACCTCACCTCAGAAAGAAGGTGTTGACATTTGTGCCCACCCCCATCGAAATCCTGTCTGCAAGAGGTCCAGCCTTCCTGCCCCCTTAGCCAAGCAGACAATATTTCAACAAAAGAGAGGGAAGATCTTTGCTGGGATTTCCAGAAGGGTTATAGGGTGGTAATTCCTAGCTACTGACCTTACCCTCTTCTTAAAGATAGGGACTATAATTGACTCAGTCCAGGACACAGGGAGTGACTGAATAGAATGAATAATGTGGAAGAGGTGAACCAGTGAGCTGGGCCAAAGTGCTGGTTCTTCCTTTAGGACCATATTCGAGAGTCCATCGGGGCCAGGGGCCCACAAGCTCTTGCAACGCCTTATTATCAACTCCACATCGTCCTCCTCAAAGTCCAAAGCCAAAGGCTGTTGGAGGGTTCAGGTTTCCAAAGCCCATCGTCAGCCCAACCCGAGCACACAGCCACAAAGTGCTCAACCCAAGCTGCTTCCGAGATGGGATTGGCCTGAGCATGTGACTGTGAAGATGAAGCCTGGTTAATCAACCTCCAAAATTGCAGAGAATCATGGGACAATATTCTTTGCAACATGGCCCTGGAGTCTTTCAATACTAGGTCATGTCTGTAAAATCGCAACTATGCTTTGTACACCGATTTAATTGCCCTTCTACAGCCCCCTTGTTCATATGGAGCTGTCTTCTCACCTCCCTCTTCTTTAGCTGCACCTTGTGGTCGTACTCATGACTTCGTACCACACAGCTTCCCATTCTGTAGGGGCATGAGCCGATAAATCTAATCCGGTACCATACTATAGGGGGTACTGAGCTGTGCGGGGTACAAGCCCCATATAATACAGTAAAACTATAGCATGTTGGGTCGGTTCCATGAAACCCAGGTTTTACCCATTTTAACTTACAGAGCGTTAAGATAAGTGTCACATCGACGTCTGCTCTTCGTCAAGCGCCAACTCAGTATGAGAGGCAGGTGATCATTCAGGTTCAGTGGCAAATCCACGAGGTGAGTCAGGTCCTGGAATATCTCCCCAGATACAAAGGAGTGGTCCAGGATACTCATTGAGTCGCCTCACTGCCAAGTGTGCCTTGGTGGATTGTCTCCGGGAATAACACCATTCAAAATACTAAGACCCCTATATCTCCATTAGTGCCAAACGGGCTTTACCTCGGGTGATAAGGTCTAAGGAGTTTTTTTAACCTGAAGTGGGGAACTCCAGTTGGAGGCAGGCAGCATTATGGTCCCCACAAATCAATATGGAGTTGGTCTGCCTCTCAGTGTGCCATGAGAAAATTAAGTCCTCGACTTGGTCGAAGAGGGTGGACTGCCTCAACACTCGTGGATTCCAGTACAAATTTAAGATTAACGTAAAGGACATTTCCGGGTATCTGCTTCTGTCCCAGCCCAGTTCTGTTGCTTGGACAAAGGTATTCCCTGAATTCAAGGCCTTGATGGACACACAACAGTCATACCAGAGCTGGCACCAGAGCGGACAGACCCTGAAAGATCCGCCGCAGTGCCAGCGAGTAAAAAGGAGACGCAAGACAAGACCAGTGAGATGGCCTGAGACGCCAGGTGACCCCGGGGTGCTCCGAATAAGACAATTAGATAAAACAAATAATTTTGAATACCGAACAAGTGAAGCAAGACAAAGGCAGCCAGGGTACAACTCTCCTTATATGGCACACCAATTGGGGGATACTTGGAACCCGCATTGCCAGAAGCCAGAGGCCACATAAGAGTAATGCAAAGGCAGCAGGGGTGCAACTCTCCTTATGTGGGATGCCAATTGAGGGATGCTTGGAACCCTTATTGCCAGAAGCCAGAGGCCACATAAGAGTAATACAAAGGCAGCAGGGGAACAACTCTCCTTATATGGGACACCAGTTGGAGGAAACCTGTAACGTGCATTGCCAACAGCCAAAAGGCTACAGAAGAGTAACACAGAGGCAACAAGGGTGCAACTCCCCTTCGTGAGAAACCCAAATATGTCTTACTTACTTTGACCCTGGGGATCTGTCATCAAGGTGGTCAGGACACGGCCATCGCTATTGCATCCAGTTCCTGGGGGTGGACCAGTGGGGAGAATCACTTGGGTGAGGGATCTACGGCGAGTGGAAGTGGGACACCAAGGGTTGAGACGTGCTACCCTTTTCCTTGTAACACCTTTTCCCCATCCTACCCCGTGGGATAATTATAAGCTCTACCCCCCCTTTTCCGACACAGACACTTTCTTACACCGTAACAGACAACGGACTAACACCAGAGCCGTTTACCTGACATGTCCCAACACACAGGCTAGGCAGAGTCAGGCAATTGACAATAACCATACACACCTGACGACCCTTTACCTTCCCCACAGGGATAAAAGGCAGAGCACGAGAGCACACTATGAGCAAGGCCAACCGCATGAAGAAGCAGGTAATCCAAGACAGCAGTTTAAACGGAGATGAAAGATGGTGAGGCCTGAAAGGATGACAAGAAGAGAGATGCCCTTTGCCCTTTTCAACTCAGACTTGCAAAATCCCCAAAAGAGGAAACCTAAGACCAGGATTTACAGCTGGCGTGTGGAGCAAAAGATGTCAACGGTGCACAAGGGGACTCCTGCATTTATAACGCAGGCGGAGAGGCAAGCTGGCTACCATGGCACTATCCTTGACTCCGGAGATCAGAGAAGCCAATGGGTTCAGCACAGCACGTGAGTCGGAGAAAGCTGATAGCAAGAACTGTGCTGAGCCCAAGGTTGCAAGTAGCAACAATGCAAGACTTGTGTGTTTGTGAACTTTGAAGAAAGCCCAGTTTAGGTCCAGGTGCAGAGGTGTCCAGCACCACGTGGGCGCTCATTCGATAAACTCTGACTGGGACCTGTTTTGAAACTGCAAGTACCAGAAGGCCCTAGGCAGGGGCAGCGTGAAGAGTCAGAGTGGTCCTACGAGGGTCATGTCAAATCCCTTGTATTTTCGAAAGTCTCTGACCCATTGCCGAAAGAAAGCTAGGGGAAGGGAAACCCTGCTTTCTGAGGAAAGTGCAAGTAAAATTATGAACTGTGTTAAAGACGGCTATGTGAACCCGAAGGAGGGATGCCAAGGGGAAAGCTAAAACAAGTGAATCCTGTATCGTAATAAAACTAAGTGTACTGTAAAATTGGCAAGTATGAACCCGAACGAGGCATGCCTGCGAGAGGGGGTGTAATACACCCGTCAACATTGTGTCGACAAGAGTGAACCCAGTTGAGGGTTGTCCGCAGTGGGAAGTTGGTTGAAAGAACACTTATAGCTCTTGAATAGTATGAGCTGTAAGAGTGAAAGGCTGTAGTGAACCCGGCGGAGGGCGGCCCACGTTGCAAGAAGGATCCGAGCCCAACGGAGGGAAATCCAAAGGGTGAGGAGCAGTCGCCCAAGGTGCATGATCACCGAAGGAACCTTTGTTTGTTTGTTGTTTTGGCGTAGCAGGCCTTCTAAGGCAAGAGACTTTGTGGGAAAGAGACTTGGCACCAGAAGATCCTGATATTGTTGAATGGAACTGTCACCACATGCTAGCAAGGCACAGGGGTGTGCTGTGCTCAGACGTCCCGCCATGTCCCATGCCTAAAAAGTGGGAAAGGGTGACCCAGTCATACCATCCTGATTTATCATTTCTGGTGAACATTATCCCACACTCTTTTTGCAACTTAGTGGTAAGGATTGGCAATAGTTTATTTTGTATAGGCCCTTTTTATTTGACAAGACGCCACTAGGACTGCCTTATTATTATTTGATGGCCGTAGCTTGCTCCCATCTTAGATTTAGGTTTAGATTAGGCGTTTATCTCACCACTTTGGAAAGTTCAATAAACACCCTTGAAATGTGATCACTTGTGTCTGTCTTTACTGTTGCCACCATGAGTTCCTTACACCTTTCATGGCATACCAAGTTGGCGAGATCTATAACACACATTGTCAAGAGTCAAGAGACTATAAAGAGATGTCATCATTGTTCAAAACTCCTCACATGAGGTACATGTGGATATTCATGGAAGAAACATTGCCACTAAACACAATTGTAGTTGTAGGAGTTGTCATCCTGGCAGGCGAGTTTACCAGGAAAGAAGAAGAGGATGTGAAGAACAGTAAAAAGGTGTGTTGGAAAGAACTTTATCACCTTTTGATGAACTATTGCATTACCAAAAGTAGTTGTGTTATCCTGACAAATGTGTTTGCTTTAAATAATAAGTGTGAGGTGCTAATACTTACTTGGCATCCTGAAGAAAACAATTGCCTTGGTTTATGAACTTAAGAAACATTTGCTTTACCAAGCAGGAGGCTGTGGAGAATACAGTTGTTTTGATTTGTGATCAAGCATCTGTGAAAGAGACATTAAGTGGAAGGACACAGTGAATGGAAAATACCTTTTGTGATACACTGAACAGAACTTTGCTCAGGGCATTACTGAACTAATCCAGGGGAAGGGAGTTCAACCCTGGTCACAAGGAGTACTTCCGAAAGCCTTGAACTTTTAATTGGTATGTTGTTTTCTTGAGTTGAAGACAGCCAACCATTCCTTGTATAATTTTGTTGTGTGTATTAGTGTGAGGGACAGAGACTTTTTGGACACTAGTCATGTTTCTTTAGTTTTAGTTTTCTAGGCAGGGACATCCTTGTTAAGATATGGAAAGGTAGGCGTTTATCTCACCCCTTTTTATTTAATTAAATGGCAACTTTTGAGAAAATTATACCTTTGTGTCCGTCTTGCATTTATGACCCCTCACACCTCTCTCTCAGCCAGCCTCAACCAACTGACACTACAGGAACATTTAGAGAAAAACATTCACTCCACATTCCAACCATGACATCACGCACAGCAGGACAGAGTAGATAAGGATAGGTAAGACACAACACAGTCCTGGCAGGCGAGTACACCAGGCAGCTGAAGTTAAATAAAGATACCTGGCAGGAGAGTATATCAGGTGGTCTAAAAAGCCATAAAAGAAGTCCTGACAGGCAGCGAAATTGCATAAAGATTCCTGGCAGGGGAGTATACCAGGTGATCTTCAAAGTTAGAAGGAGTACTACAGAAAGACTGTTACAGAGCTTATTGTTTAAACAAGAACTTTGCGAGTCCAGTAAAGACACAAAAGAACTGTTATCTAAAGGAACATTGTTGCTATTTTGTAGTATCACCCTCTGGATCCAAGGGTCTATTCATTGGAGAACACTTCTGGTGGGTTCATTTTGATACTTTTGGTTTTGAACACTTCTGTTAAACATCAAATTAAAGACATTTCCTTGCACCTTTGTTGTTTTGTTTGAAGTGTGAGGGTCAGGATGGGACATTTTGGACACAAGGACGGCTTTTCATTTACTGACATCCTGACACAGACAGATCCTTAGTTTTTGGTTTCTAGGTAGGGAAGTTCCTCTTTAGAATTGGGCCAGAGAGGCATTATCCAAACCCGTTATTATTTAATCAATGGCCTCATTACGAGGTAGGCGGTACGGGATTAACGGCACCGGGAAGGGCACCGGTGCCGGTAATCTCTTACCGCCCTACTACGAGTTTCCTTTGCGGATCCTTCCCTTACGCCTGGTTTTACCAGGCGTTCAGGACGGGACCCGCAAAGGGATACCGGGGTCAATAACGGTACTGCAATTTGCGGTACCGTTATTGCCGCCTTCCCATTGAGCCTTATGGGGGCTCAAATGGGAATGGGGAATGGGGAATGGCTCTGGTAAATGGGGAATTACCGGCGGAATGGACCGGTAATTGCTCCATCCACCAGACCGGAGTCGGTACGATTTTGGAGGCAGCCATGGCGCTAATGGCGCCATGGCTACCTCCAAACTCGTAATGAGGCCCAATGTCTTTAACCAAAAACATGAGAACTTTGTGTTCGACTTTCATTTCTGACCCCTGACATGACCCCGATACTTCTCTCAAAACTCTGAGCTCATCATCATAGCAGAGACTCTTCAGTTTATGTGAGGTCTGCGCTGCTTGAACCAATGAAGACTGGAAATCAGGGGGAGGTTGGGCGTTGCGATCAGTTCAGTCCCAGAGTTTCCCCAGTTATGCCCCAAGTGCTGCAGGCTGTGTAGTAAGAGACCAGGCGCCAACACTGTGATGTGACCTACGTACAACTTATCCTTGGAAACCTTTGGTAACACCAGAACCCGTTGCCCAATTCTAATCCATATACTGTGTTGAGGCGATTGAATCCAACAACTTTGGTGCATCCCTGCAAAAAGGCAAGATCATCTTTAGCACGAGTAACGAGCCATATCCAAATGACTCATATGGGCAGGATTCCCCGGAAACCTAAGGAAGTGGAACATCGTCATCCAACCACTCCTTCCCTACACCCTTCCATGACGTGAGACACAGTCCCACACCAGGTGACTCTTTTCTCCACAGTACCTAGACCAAGCAGCCACTTTCGGTCATTTTCTAGAAGGTAAACGTTTGCAGCTCAAACAATCTTCATTATTTTATCAGAATGTACCAAGGCTGATGGTTTAAGAATTGACACAATGCCCCATTTCTTGGTTGGCCGGTCAGTCCGTCCGTCTGTCCGCCTGTCCTTCCAACACACAGAGCATGTTTGGTGTTTGGTTACAAAGCCGAGGCAGTGGGTTGACAAACGGTGTATCTTAATAAGGCATTGTTGGGCATATAACCGGACAGGCTTGCCAGAAATGTGAAGAGATGTGCTCTCTGCCTGGTGGATAGATTTAAATACTAGCATAAGGAACCTGTATTGGGATCTCCGGTGCAGGTTGAGGAAGCCCTGCCTGGTGTCTGTAGGCAGCCGTTTAGTGGGATTTGCCAAACATAAACAACAAGAGACACATGGAATGACTTCTCCAAGGGGCTCTAAGGAGCAGTGTGGGCAGGGAGGCTGAGCAGAACTTTTCAGCTGTCCTCCTTGTCAGCTTCAACTGTGTTTCTCATGGTCTTGGCAGAGTCAGTGAGCGCGTGGAAGTAGTTGGAGATAGTGGTCATACTTTTCTTTAGGGCTGGTCCCCGAGGGAATGGCAGTGGACGAGGGTGGAAGGGTGGGCATTCGCCTTATTGGGAGAGAAAGAGGCGGGGGATTGGTTGGTTATGGGGGCATAGAATGAGGGTCATCTGATGTCATGGGGCACAAGTACCAAATGTTATTTGATTATTAATCTTTGATCAGGTGGCCGATATTTACCATGACTGACATAAGTAGAGGAGCAGTGCCTGATTTGACCATTGCATATCTTTCCTATACAAATGCCAAGTAACCTTTGTCTTTTGACATATTATCTCACTGCACAGATTTAACTCCTTGTGCTCCAGTTCTGTTACAAAGTTAATTTAAGGACTGTTATTATTATAGCCAAGCTGTAAGATAATCCTTGTAGGAAATGTTGTAGGTAATTTAAAATTATTTAAGAACTAATGTTTTTCTTTCTCTCCATCAGAAAAATTCATAAACAGGCACAGGCTGGAGCTTACTGAAAGAATAACACTGGTTGAACCACTAACAGATCATTTACAGCAACAAGAGTTCCTCAGCGCATACGAGGTGGAAGTCATTCTCAAAGAGAGCCCCAGACGTGCAAAGGTTTCTGCTCTCCTTCGGATGGTGGAAATGAAAGGAGCTGATGCCAAGGTGGCGTTCGTCAATGCTCTCAAACAGGCCAACCCGTGCTTATTCAAAGACTTGGAACAATTACATTAGGAAGAATGTCTGAATGTTCTTATTTGCTTTCCGTGTTTGCAAACCCATTACTACCCCTGAAAAGTTTGAAAGACCGAAAATGTCAGGAGACATGGCTGGGTTCTCTCCCAAGTCTCGATGGATGCCCTGTATATTTAAATCTTGCAGTGAAAGGGCAGCGAGGAGGACGTATGTGTTGTATTGTGCCTGTCTGAGGTGAGGTAGCTTGAGATGTCATGTGGAATGTTGATGTGTGGATGATGGAATATTCTGAGTGAGTGTTCTGTGTAGAGGCGTTTACAGCTGGCTGGCCCTGGGTGATGGGAGCCGGTGTTGTCACAGCTTATGTCCTTTATGTCTTCATGTGGATATGTAACTAAGAACTTGGAAATAAACTTACCTGAAGAAATCTTAAAGAGCCTGGAACCTGCTTTTTAACAATTGCGACGAGTCGGTCTTTGATAACCTACGTGCCACAAGCTGATGGACTGAGGACCCTGCTGCGGGGGTGCAGGAAGGACAAGCTTCTGGAGAAGGACAACACCGCCCCCAAAAACTGTAAGTCCCATCACCCAGGGTGCAGGGGGAGCCGGAGGATTAAAGCCCCATCTTTGGTGGGACCGGCGCACATAAGTAGTGGGCAAGCTGGGCCCCAGGGAGTCTTCAGGGAGAAGCCCTGACATGGCTCCCCAGAGCGCAGGGGCAGGAACAGGAATTGGGCCCCATTGCAGAGGGATCAGCTCCAGGAGCAGGAAGGAGGACTGCATCCCAGGGTTCAGGGGAAGTCCAAGAAAGAGGCCCCTTTTTGGATGGGCAGCTCCTAAGTAGGAGGCAGAGCTCTGCCCTGGGGGCTGAGATGGCGCTGGACCAGCAGGTGAAAGATAATCCTGGCAATACTGGGAAATTGATGTTGAAAGCAAACGCTGTACCCTGGTCCTCCGTGAGATGTAATGAAGAGCTAGCCCACTGGGAGGAATGTGATGCTACTCTACGTTTCTTTTAAAGTTAGAATGGCAATAGAAAAAAAGAGACGCTGCTCTGAGTTTGGGAAATGGATGTGAATTTGACATGAACAAGGAGGACTGTTTGCCTGACTACACGTCACTCCATGTCTTGTGCACTCATAGCAATGGGGAGCTGTTGTTTTAAACAGTGTCCTTCTCACTAGATAATTGCAGGCTTTGAAGTTATGGGAGCCTGGCAGCACCGTACTGTGCTTATCGTGCACATCATGTTTTTGGCTGTCTGAAACTCTGGTGATTTGAGCCTTTCGTGGCGAGGTCTCCTGGGAAGTGAACGACCGTTGGCCTATGAAGCTCTGCATAGCCCTGCTGAGCAGTAGTGACTGATGATGTCACACATGCAGCAGGGGGAGATGGTGAAGTGTAGAATGTTCTTTGGAATGTGCTATTGTTAGAGCTTCGTATTATAAGTGCTGTTTGCCCTGAGGATGTAAAAGGCAAAGTACTTTAAGGAATCTGACGTTTGGCAAGACATGTGTCTTAGAAGGAAGGAAGCAAAATATGTGTGCAGCTATATTAAGGCAGGAATGAACAATGCTTAGAACATGGGAACCCTATGATACGAATCGGATCCAAGAGACATGGTTTGTTTAGGTGCCAAATGCTGTGGTCTCTGCTTGGCAAAAGAGACATTTTCGGCAGATTGTGATGCTGGCATGCCGCAATGGTGTAGCTCTGGTGACCTTCCCTTTGTCACTTACTGCACAAGCAGAACACTCCTTCACAATACTTTCTAAATCACTCCACATATTGGGCCACCAAAACGTCTCCCTTACTCTCCTTTTTGTCAGGCCTCTCCCTATGTGTCCTTCATGCGCAATTTCCCTAATTCTCTCCCTTAAACTTGCAGGTGGAATAATGCGGTCGCCACGATATATACAAACTCCATCATATGACACTTCATCCTTCATCTTTTCCCAAGACGAAATTTCCTCCGCCACTTCTTTCCAACCACTCTTCACTGCTCTCTTTAAATGTTCCTGTTCATCATCTATATTGGTAGCTTCAATCCATTCTTCCTTGGAAAAACTGGGATGTATCTGCGCTATCACACTATCCGTCTCTACATCATCAACATTGACCTCTTCATCAGTCGAGGAGCATGGTAAGCGAGAAAAACAGTCAGCAACCTTGTTTGTTCTACCAGGTGTAAAACTAATGGTCACATTGTATTGCATTATGATTAATATCCATCTTCTAATATGTGGAGAAGTTAGATGTGGGTTTTTCAGATTCATAATATGAATAAGTGGCTTATGATCAGTCTTAAGTTCAATGGGAATGCCCCATATGAGCCCCTTGAAATGCTCTAAAATCCATATAACAGCCAAAGCCTCCTTCTCTATCGTAGAATAGTTCTTCTCCGCACCCCTTAATGTCCTAGATGTAAAAGCAATTGGAACCACAATTCCATTCTGTACTTGGTCCAGCACACCTCCCAATCCTATGTTGCTCGCATCAACTGATATAATAGTCTTTGCACTGCAATCAAACATCTTTAAAGCAGGAGCTTTGTTTATCAATAGTTTGATTGTCTCCAGCTCATTCCTGCATTAATTTGACCATTCAAACTTAACACCTTTGTTCATTAAGTTTCTCATTTGAGTTGTCTTATCAGCATAGTGGTCAACAAACTTTGAATAATATTCAGTAAGACCCAACAAACTCCTCAGTTGATCTTTATTGGATGGGTCAGGAAGTTTTAGTATCGTGTTCACCAAAACTTCTTTAGGCTTGATTCCTTCAGAATTGATACAATGCCCAAGATAGGTTACCTCACTTTTCTTTATTTTGCTTTTCTCAATTTTTAAGGTAAGACCCTTCTGTTGTATGACCTGTAAAACTCCCAATAGTTTGGTATCATGATCTTCCTCTGACATCGCAGATATGAAAATATCGTCTTGGAAATAATATACTCCACGCAAACCTTCAAATAAATGCTGCATCAATCTCTGAAAGACAGTGGCCGCTGATGCCAGACCAAAAGGCATTCTCTTAAAACGGAAGGCACCCAAAGGCATTATAAAGGACGTAAGATGGCTAGATTCCTCTTCCAAAACAACCTGATGGTATGCAGATGACAGATCTAGTGTGGTAAAGTACCTGGCAGGCTCCATGGTGGTGAGCATCTCCCCAATGTTGGGCAGAGGATGTCGATCTATCCATATGTTATTATTGAGATCCCTTAGATCAACACACATCCGAAGTGATCCTTCTGGTTTCCTCACAATCACAATGGGAGAGAGCCACTCAGAACTCTCTATTGGCTCAATGATGTCTTGGGAGCATAATCTTTCCAATTCCTTTTTTAATGGTTCACGGGTGCCAACAGGTATGTTCCTCAATTTATGTACAACAGGCCTCGCTCCTCTCTTCAGTATAATTCGATGTTTAAAACCCTTGAATACACCTATACTGTTGTTAAAAACGCTAGGAAAACATTGAGCCAACCCAGCAGCAGAATCACAACAATTATTCAAGACACTCAATATGGGATTACTCTCCCCCCGGATGAATCCTGATTTTCAAAGCAGCCTGTTCCCACCAGCCCACTATTGCAAATCCTTCATGGGCCACATACAGCTTGCAATATGTTTGTCTCCCTTCAAATGTCAGATGAACCCAAACGTAACCTATGATATCAATTGGAGACTTGCCATAGCCAGTTGCTTTGACTTTAGTCATGTGTAGATCATCTGAACTCTTCTTTAAAACTCCCTGGAACGTATCTCTGTCCACTATGGTATAAGGGGATCCTGTGTCAACCATAACTTGTAGTGCAACTCCATCAATAGTCACAGACACCCACGGACCCACTGCTCCTTGAATAGCGGAGAGGGCTAAAATGTGTACTTCTTCCTCAAATTCGGCTGTTATTGCCACTACCTCTTTAGAATCGGTAGCCTCTTCAACAGCTCTCACTCCTGAGGTGGCACCCCTAGACAGCTGGGAATAATTCCTTCCAGTATTTCCACGTAAATTGAGTCTTCCCCTCCCTCTGATGCTACGGCACACTTTGCCATAATGTCCCACTTGACCACATTTGAAACATTCAGCCATGTTCGCTGGGCAGTCCTTGTCTGGGTTGACATGTTTATACCGCCCACATCTGTAGCATTTACCTTGGGGTTGAGGAAACGCCTCTCTGTTCTGCCTGAAATTCATTCCCAGATCAGACCTCACAATCCTCTTCACCATAGCAACTAAGGCCTCTTCACTCTTATCTGAATCTCCGCAATGTATAGCTTGGACAGATTTTACATCAAGGAGCTCTTGCTTATTCTGTACTTCCCTCATGCACTTGTCCCCCAATTCTATGGACCTTGCAATTTATAATGTTTGTTCCAAAGTTGGATTTTTTGCTTCCCACAGTCTTTGTTGAATTTTGGGATCAGCAACATGCAGAACAATTTGGTCTCTTAAATATTCGTCCGCCACCCCTGTAAACTCGCACGTTGCTATGAGTCCTCTCAAGGATGCAAGATACATGTCAATAGATTCATTCTTGAGCTGTCTCCTGGTGAAGAACCTGTATCTTTCTAGAACAATGTTTGTTTTGTTCCCAAAATGTTTGCCCAGCTTCAACAGCGCAGAGTCATACTTCCTAGAACCACTTGCGGAATCCCCAGATCCACCTCCACCAACACTATCTCCTGGCAGAGTTCGGAATATCCTCAATGCCTCCGCCCCTATACAATTAAGTAAGGTGGCCTCTTTTAAATCATCATTAAATTTTGCACCACCAATGGCCCTCAGATAAACTTGGAAATTGTCCAACCACTGTTCCCATGAAGAGACGGGGCTTCCTGGTTGGACCAAAAACTTTGCAGGAGCTACAATGTTCTGCATGGTGAAATGTGATCAGTCAAGTGCTCTGTTCTGTCTGTGTTATGCTTTTGTTATGGTTGCTTATATTTTTCCTTTATTTTTTTTTTATTTTTTTAACTGGTCCCAATATGAATATCACATATGTTGACTGCGCAGCCTGTCGTCCTACATCAATGTTCACTCTCACTGGCTATTACATCTAACAAACTCCTTTTGTTGTGCATACGTATCCCACAGGCCTTGAATTGTAGCCAGTTTCAATTAAATATTAGATCCGAATTCTCATCCAAAACTTCAAAAGTCAATTTGCGGCAAGAAACTGACATCTTTCCTCCGTTGGCAACATTGTTTGACTCTCTTTGCCGAAACGAAGAACGTGCCTGCAATGTCCTTAGCCTCGGGCCAACGTAGCCTCAATCACACGAAATATCCGCGTTGAACTGGATCTAATATGGCGGCACGTAGGGCACGCACCAAGGTGCTTTACTCAGCCTTTGTTTCCCGACGACACTGCGTGCTCTCTGACCAGCGCGCGCCACTCTCTACTTTCAGCCGTTGTAGATCGCACAACGTTTGAACCACGCACATGTATGTGTACTCCTCACGGTACTGCCACTTTCACTTTTTTTTTTTCCCACAGTTTATCAAAGACAGGGCCCTGGTACCTTGCGCTGTGAGAGTTGCGTGTCCCGGCCGACTGTTCCTCTTTCTTCCGCTTCGCACTGCTACTCTAATTCACCATGGGGAACTCTCCGGTCCGCGAACAGACAGCCTCCTCGTTGCTTCTTGTTGTGATTGAACGTAAATATATAAATATAAACACACCAGGCTCAAGGTTCTTCTTTAACTTATAAGTGTGTTTATTCTTATGGAGAGTTCCCTAGACACCAACAGCTCCGCTGCCGTCCTCTTCCCGTATCTTCTACATTCCAGAATCACGGGGAGAGAACGGCATCGAGTACTGGGAAGGTGAAGGTTCTAATAACCTTCTACATCATAACAGTAGCGGCCAACGAATAAGCTGACATTTTTAGGTCATGAAAGTATGGTGGGGTATAGGCTTGTGCAGAGAGTAACAGCCATAATGTTGGGTAGTTTGGAACTTTATATACCTATTTAAAACTGACAGAGCATTTTGCATGTGCAGGATGGTGAGTGCCTTGGTGCGATGTGAATCTGTAGATGCAAATGAGTTCGTGTTTATAGAAGATATACATGCATCTTAAATGGCGCTGTTCTGTTATGTAAATGGGTAAGTGAAACGGTGACAATATAGTGTGGTAATATGTTGTATTGAAGTGTATTTAGCATAATTCTTTTGAGGAATTGCAGGTTTCGAGTGCCAAGCACCATGGCACATGGACACTAATGTGCATAAATCGTTGCTGTTAGTGTAAGATGGGTGGTATGTGTATGAGTGTGATAGCTTTAATAATTTTGAGGATTTTCAGCTATATTGCACATGTCAGTAGAGCCTGTGTAAATGGCTATGGAATCATAGGTTCGCTTAAGAGCCTACAAATGGCTATGGACGTTTTAGTTCATAAAAGTGTTAGTTTTGGGGATTTTACTTACTATGAGCAACATGGTTTTGTATTCAAATGTGCACAACGCAAATGTTTTCAATGCGATTTATGTATTGTTTACAGCATATGGTTGCAGCATTCTATGACTTTGGAATGCATGTTATGATGAATCTGACTCCGATAGGTTGGAGAGAGTCAGTGAGTGTTGGGTATTGGGTGGACTCACATTCAGCATGGAAGTGTTGCAGTGTGAAATGCATGGTTTGAATTGTTTGGGTAATATTAGTGGGGTATATTGTTTTCCTTACATTGTTTTGTTTTGGTTTGGGTAGTTACCTGTCGTGGTAAAAGTTGAACACCCATGCGATTGTTCTAGAGTGAGGTAGCGCCTCGACTCTTTCATTAAGGATGTTAGGATTTTCTAATTTCATGTGAGGGGATTGGTCTGGTTATAGGGGTTACCTGATTCCGGTAAAGGTTGAACAGCGATGAGGTTGATCTGTGAGGGAGGTAGCGCCTCCTCTAGGTTTTTTTTTATCCTTCTCATCACATTGGACAGTAGGTAGCTGGTGGTAAAGGGGTAGCTGGGGACGCCTGGTAATGACCCGTCGGTATTGAGTGTGGTAAGTCCTGAGATGATGAGTAAATTGTTTTCTATGTTACTTGTAGTATTTATTGTGGATTTCGTTGTATCCACGGGTTCAACAGCTTGTTTTGGGTTAGAATGTTTTCCTTGCTATAAAACCGTTTAGTTTTTACCAGTCATTGAAGTTGGCATTGGGAGTGCGTGGCCACCGATCCCAATGTGTTTGGAAAGCTTGTACATCCTGGTCTTGTGTAATGAGTATGGTATTAAGACCATAGGTGTTTGTGATCTCAGTGATGTTGCATGTTTCCACTTTGTGAATCCCTGTTGGAGTGAGGTTGTGATTGTCTTTTTGGAGGCTTTGAGGTCTCAGTTCTCTAGAGTGGCTTCTAGAGGCCTGCTGGGGTTCCAGGGTGGCAGCCTGGACACCCGCGTTGTTGTAGGCAGGTGGTAGGAGGTGTAGCAGTCTTGTGGTTGTTCAGGAATGTAGGTGAAGTAGCCCAGTTTCAGGGTTGGCCAGGTCCTGGGGTGAGAGCCCAGTTGCTTGTTTGTGGCAGGAACAGGCAGATGGATGACAGTATTTTTGTTATTGGTACATGGATTGTAGTTTGTCAGGGTGTGATGTTTTGATGGTTGGGTTTGGCCGTGGAAGTGTCTGTCTGCCAGTTGAGTGTTACGTGTGCGTATATCTTGGAAGGTGGTAGTTGTGTTGTTCTCGTGTGTGACTTGTTCTGTGCATGTATGGTTTAGTAAAGGAGGGGGTCCGTGTTGTATTGTGCCTGTCTGAGGTGAGGTAGCTTGAGATGTCATGTGGAATGTTTGTGTGGATGATGGAATATTCTGAGTGAGTGTTCTGTGTAGAGGCGGTTACAGCTGGCTGGCCCTTGGTGATGGGAGCCAGTGTTGTCACAGCTTATGTCCTTTATGTCTTCATGTGGATATGTAACTAAGAACTTGGAAATAAACTTACCTGAAGAAATCTTGAAGAGCCTGGAACCTGCTTTTTAACAACAGTATGCCAGCCCTCATGGTCGTCATTAGAAGCGGCCTGATGCAATGTAGGTGCATAATCCCAACCCTTTTATCCAGATGATAACACTTCGCTGAGTTAACAAGAGTGAGATTGGCAACAGATTTTAAGGTGTAATGGAATCCTTCGAGGATAGGGAATGATGGTTCTGTGGAAACCCTTACGCACCCAATTTTGAGTGCTGCGCAAATCTCGAGAATCCTATCATTATAGTCTGCGGTGACTTAAACATCACCTGTTTAGACGGAATGGGGCAGCATTTGGAAAAAGGGAGATCCCTTTCTAAACCTGAGTGAAAAGGATGGGTTCAGTGCTTAAAGAAATTGGAACCCAGTAATCTTCAAATCCTTAAAGGACAGGTAGCAGGAGATTTGCCAGCGCATCCAACTTGCCAAAGGAGAGCCCATCTCGACATTCTCAACTACATGTTCATTTCGAGACATGTATTCTATCTGGTTACAAGGTTTAAAGTGATTCCATCAGTTAATAGTGATCACAATATTTTACAGATGAGATGGGGAACCTTGGAACCAGTAGATAACTCCTACTATGAAAATCAAGTAGACACTAACCAGTATGGGAACAGACTGAGAATGTGACCCCGAGATATCATTGTACTTACAGAGAGATACAATGATACATAACTAATAGACACTAACCAGTATGGGAACAGAGTGAGAATGCGACCCCGAGATATAAGTGTACTTACAGACAGATACAATGTCATATAACTAATAGACACTAACCAGTATGGGAACAGAGTGAGAATGCGACCCCGAGATATCATTGTACTTACAGAGAGATACAATGATACATAACTAATAGACACTAACCAGTATGGGAAAAGACTGAGAATGCGACCCCGAGATATCATTGTACTTACAGAGAGATACAATGATACATAACTGAAAGACACTAACCAGTATGGGAACAGACTGAGAATGAGACCCTGAGATATCATTGTACTTACAGAGAGATACAATGATACATAACTAAAAGACACTAACCAGTATGGGAACAGACTGAGAATGCGACCCAGAGATATCATTGTACTTACAGAGAGATACAATGATACATAACTAAAAGACACTAACCAGTATGGGAACAGACTGAGAATGAGACCCTGAGATATCATTGTACTTACAGAGAGATACAATGATACATAACTAATAGACACTAACCAGTATGGGAACAGATTGAAAATGCGACCCAGAGATATCATTGTACTTACAGAGAGATACAATGATACATAACTAATCGACACTAACCGGTATGGGAACAGAGTGAGAATGCGACCCGAGATATCAGTGTACTTACAGAGAGATACAATGATACATAACTAATAGACACTAACCAGTATGGGAACAGAGTGAGAATGCGACCCCGAGATATCATTGTACTTACAGAGAGATACAATGATACATAACTAATAGACACTAACCAGTATGGGAAAAGACTGAGAATGCGAACCCGAGATATCATTGTACTTACAGAGAGATACAATGATACATAACTGAAAGACACTAACCAGTATGGGAACAGACTGAGGATGCGACCCAGAGATATCATTGTACTTACAGAGAGATACAATGATACATAACTAAAAGACACTAACCAGTATGGGAACAGACTGAGAATGTGACCCAGAGATATCATTGTACTTACAGAGAGATACAATGATACATAACTAAAAGACACTAACCAGTATGGGAACAGACTGAGAATGAGACCCTGAGATATCATTGTACTTACAGAGAGATACAATGATACATAACTAATAGACACTAACCAGTATGGGAACAGATTGAAAATGCGACCCAGAGATATCATTGTACTTACAGAGAGATACAATGATACATAACTAATCGACACTAACTGGTATGGGAACAGAGTGAGAATGAGACCCCGAGATCCAATGATACATAACTAAAAGACACTAACCAGTATGGGAACAGACTGAGAATGCAACCCCGCAATATCAACGTACTTACAGAGAGATACAATGATACATAACTAATAGACACTAACCAGTATGGGAACAGAGTGAGAATGCGACCCCGAGATATCATTGTACTTACAGAGAGATACAATGATACATAACTAAAAGACACTAACCAGTATGGGAACAGACTGAGAATGCGACCCCGAGATATCATTGTACTTACAGAGGGATACAATGATACATAACTAATAGACACTAACCAGTATGGGAACAGACTGAGAATGCGACCCAGAGATATCATTGTACTTACAGAGGGATACAATGATACATAACTAATAGACACTAACCAGTATGGGAACAGACTGAGAATTCGACCCCGAGATATCATTGTACTTACAGAGAGATACAATGACATATAACTAACCCGAAGTGCCCGATTGGAACAAACTGCCTTGAATATTCCTCAATTTTGGTAGATTATCGAGACCTCTGGAATGGGTTTCGAGAAGGATGTATTGCCCTGGGCACACACTTGACCAAATGATAGTTCAGATGAAAAAACTGCTCAAAAAGAAATTAGGCACATAAAAGCAAAATAATTGCTGCAAATGGAGGTGGGGATTCAGAATAAAAAACAACAAAAATATAAGAACTGATTGAGATCGCATAGGGCTTTAATGTTGCAAGCTGCTGAGAGCATTTGGAGAAACATAACAAAGAAACGTTCTGGGGAAATATGGCAATTCAACTCGCTAGAACCCCCACAGCTTGTGCTCCAAATGACATCAGAGGAATCGTGGGTGACCCACTTTACAAGTCTGTTTAGCACCACAGAAAAGGTTACAGAGACAATACAAAATTCCACCGCCACACAAGAGTCTTTCCAGATAGAAAAGGATGACATTGTAGCATTAATTAAAAAAGCGAGTAGTTCACACGCACCGGGCCCGGATGGGATCACGAATGCTATGATAAAGGCTGAACCCGACATGTGGGCTGAATTTTTGTTGCTGACGTTTGGGTAAGTGATAAAAATGAGAGAAGTGCCAGCATCATGGAAGACAGGAATAATCATGCTGATTTTCAAGAAGGGCAATGGGGTGGAACTAGAAATAAATTGCACTATTACCCTTTTGGATGAGGCAGGTAAAGTTTTTGCCTCATTTATTCTGACAAAGCTGACTAGGTGGGTGCAATGCTCTGGCCAACGTGATATTTTTCAGTCGGGATTCGTGAGGAGAGTGGGTACAGCACTTAGTGTTCCTGCTGAATGTGATGAAAACCTGAGTACTCATAAATAAGTCGTGGATTTACCTGCCATTCATCGACCTGGCCCAGACTTTGGATAGTGTGGATAGAGAACTTTTAAGGTCCAAAATGGAAATATGGGGCTGTCCGAGCGACTTACTAGAGGCAAGAAGGGCCCTATACTCATGCACATCGATGAGGGTGAGATTAAACCAAACTGGAGGCTTAGTGTAAGGAAGGCATGGCTATCAGAGTATGCTAGACACAATCTCATATGTTTCAAGGGCGTTTATTGAACAGTATATGGGTGAGGAAAACGCCTAATCTAAACCTAAATCTAAAATGGGGGCAAGCTACAACCATCAAATAAAGAAAACACAGAGCTAGTGTTGTCAGGTCAAAACAATATGGCCTATTCTAATAACCCTATTGCCAAATCCTTATTATATATAACAAATGAAGCAGAATGCAACACGCATGCTGATTGGCTATCACCGGGTCCTTACGATTCTCGGCCCGGATTCCAGCCGGCTTGTCCTTTTTTTCCCACTCTTCTATGTATTTTGTGTGTGTTTTACTTTTGTGTTCTTTGGTTATGGAGTTTTTAGAACAACTCCATTGGCATCATCCTTTTCTGTGTGTCACCCAGCACCTTCAGTGCAGTAACACAGGGGTGTCTTTCAGACTCCCCAAGGTTTAAATACCTTCTCTGGGACTGACTACGGTCTCCCAGAGCATGTAAAGTTAAATTGGCTTTACCAGTTTTTTTAAATTTACTGACCCAGCACACACTATCTTCCTATAGAGTGCTGGAGGGGTTGCCTAGCTTCCCCTGAGTCTAAAACACTCATGTAACAGTAAAATGTTACCTTTTCCTACTTTAAATGGCTGGTGGCAGTGGTTTAGATCAACTACCATGATTTTTCCCGACCGCTAACAACGGTAGCTAAAAATCGGGTCAGCCATCTTTTTCAATATAGCGCCCAAGACCTATCTGTAAAAACAGACTCCGGTCATCTTGTTTCGCCATTTCTTTTAGGAAAAGTCCTTCTTGTGTTTGTCTCTTTGTTCGTTGGCCTTTGGCAGGCTTCAGTGCTGAAGCCCTCCTATGGCGCCTGAGTGTCTGGGATGGACATGATGTGAGGGAGGTGCCCGAAACTCCCTGTGCTTAGTCTTCTAGAAGACCTGAATGCACTCTGGCATGATTGGCCGGCTGACTGCCCAGCAAGGATAGCCACCCTGTTGTGTGAGCGACAGCCAGGCTGGAATGAATGGGGGAAAACTGTTTAAAAGCAGGTCTCTGGGACTTGGAAAGCAGAGTCGACCACTGGAACGAAAGAACCGAAGAGGAGAGGAAGGAAGAGGACTGCTGCAACTCCTGGACGACCGGTGAAGCCCTGCTGCAGGTCCAAATTGCCTGAAACTCCGACGACAGAGAAGCCTTCAAGGTTAACTTCTTCCCTTGAGGTTGGTGGGAACAACCTACTCACAAGCCACCTGGCCACCGTCCCCATCTGGTCGAATTTTCATCAGAGTGCTGTTGAAAACCGGATAGCCAGAGGGAAGGAAACCGGCTCGTGGACTTTAAGGCACTCACATCATAAACCGATGTCTAGCTGCAGCTTTTGGCCTCTTCCCTGCAGTGCAGGAACCTCCCGACATCCTCCTTCTTGTCCCCATGACTGAAGCTCAGGAACAGCGAGATCTGCTCAAACTGCCAGGAACAACTGCCTCAGCTACATCTTTCTTCATTGACAAGGTACTGTGCAAACGCGGTCCGGAAATGTTTTCGGCCATCGAGAAAGTGCGTGAAACTTTCCTCAACTACGAAGGCTTGACCTTCCCTTAAAATTCGTCAAACTTTTCGCCTAGCCAAATCCTTTAAAAATCTGTGGCAAAGACTTGTCCGTTATGTACCAGAACTGTGCTATCCTATAAAAAAGACTGAACCATTGACTTTGGCCAAGGCCTGTTGAGAAGAATTGCTGGTTGTATGTAACTAAAACCCTTTGCCCTGCCTATGAATGTATTTGGGCTGTCTATTCTTATAACCTTATCTTTTCCCTCCTTTATTAAGTATCTGAAGTGCCATTTTGCTCCCACTTCATTTTGTAGCTAAAGTTGTTCATTGACTTACCGGTTGGATTTTTTTGGTGTATTAGTGTGTGATATTGAGCTGCTTATGCTAGAGTAATGTTTTCCAGCTGACTGAGTAAATAAATGTTTATTTTTTTACCAAGAAACCTTGAGTAAGTGTTTACTTGAATCACTGAATTAGTTGGTCCTTTGTGTAACTTGTTCTGCTGCTCACTTAAACTCTTAAGATAAGTCTGGCGGCTCAGCCATCGCTACCACGTTACTGTGTAGTACAAGCTTGTTCCAAAGGTGAAATTGTGCTTACACATGTAGTCCTAATTGCCTGTAATGGTCCCCAAGGGTACTGCAGGTGATTCTGCCTAACAACCTCCAATATACAGAGGCCGATCCTCTTTCAACAAAACAGCTATGTTCGTGCACTCGTTCACAGACAGAATGGGACAGAATCAGGGTCATGGTTGATAGTATATGATGGAGGAGTGACCTCCAGGATGACTTCAGGAGTCATTTTGAAGGAAACCATCGATTGATAGGGTCTGGAATATTTGTCAGAATGTTTGACAGTGGCAATATTGAGGGTGCTGTTGTTAGCAAATACTGAACATCCTAGAGGCAACAATACTAGTCGATCGAATTCATTAACATTTGTTACATCAAAGTTACCAGTGGCACTGTTGTTCCATCGTCCAAAGAGCAGTGCACTCAATGCGGCATAACATGCAGTAGACAGAGCGAGAGGATGAATATACCAACCTATTCCCTTCTTACCATGTTGTGGCAGATGTGAGCAAACCCAGCAATTGGTTTTATTCAGAATAGCATGTGTTGCATTCATAATCCTCAGCAGGGTGTTGTTACGATAACCCCCTCTATGACTGAGGTCACGTGGACGAACAGTGTGTCCATACACGTGTAAGGGAGACATTGTAGATGCACTGACAGTTGACAACAGAGTATCGAATGGATGTGCACTTACCAAATACCATAGTACAGGTATCAATGTGACCACAATACAATTTATTACTGTATTATCCATTTTGTCCTCGGGGACCATGGCCCTTGATATACAGGCCCATCAATCTGAAAATGTACCATATCCTCATTTAAATGAGCAGCCCCAAATACGGGCATAGTCCTTCAGTTCCCGTTAAGAAGCCTCATTGATATGCTTTATAAGTTCATCCATTGGTGGCACATGACCATGTGGCCAATCTTGCTTGTAGTCTTCTTTGGCGCTCCCTGCCCCTTAGCTTGTCTGGAGGGGAATGACGAGGGAATGGCACAATGTTGGTTTCTTCGTTGGTGTAGTAGTCCTACCACACTTTCCTATTCTATTACAAAACGTAATGTCAATCCCTGAACTAGATCTGATTTCGTGGTCGAAGGTTGTACCTCCAGGTACTGAATGGTCGATGAACAAAGGATCATCAATCTCCGAAGGAACAATGTCAATCGATGCAGAGAAAGAAGAAGAATGAACTGTGTCCCCGGGCCCCACGGACCCAGGAAGTGGTTTCGTATCACTCTTGATGTCGATTAAAACAGACACATGATGATCGGTCTCCTTCTTGTCACACACTGATGGAGAGGCGAAGGCAATGGCACTCATTTCACGTGCGTTGTGTGTTTCCAATGTTTCTTGCCAGCCACACGTACCGCTGTCTGCGTGGCCAGTAGCACTTGGTAAGGCCGCTTCCAGCGTGGTGCAAGGCACGTTTTCCTCTCAAAATCCTTCAATAGCACATATTCCCAGGCCGAATTCGATGCCCTGGGCCCGCATATTTTTCAGGCACGGCTGCTCGAACCTGGTAATGAATCAAACGCAGGTTTTGAGTCAACAGGTCACAATAGTCAGACAGTAATGGGTACTCTATCTCAGCCAACTTTGTAGGTCTCGGTGCATTCCATACATTTGCAGGCCACCCCATGATAATTTCGTATGGGGGAAGGCCTGTTTTTGACTGTACGGATGTCCGCATTGAGAGATTGGCTATTGGTAAAGCATTAGGCCTTTTTAAATTGCTGTGCACACACATCTTTGCTAGTTTATTCTTCAAAATACTGTTATGGCGTTCCACCAAACCGGCACTCTGAGGATGTCTTGCTGAGTGAAAACGTTTATCGATCTGTAATCCCGCACAGATCTGCAGAATGACATCAGCAATAAAGTGTGGTCCATTGTCGGACCAAATGACTCTCCGCAGATCAAACCTAGGAAAATATTCCTTTAACATGACTTTGCCCGTCGACAGCACAGTGTTGTCTTTTAGGGGGAAAGCCTCAACAAAAGCCTCAACAAATTTGCTGAAGGCACAAATCACAACTAACATGTATGTAGTTTTGGCAGCGTTCCATCTCAATAAAATCGAAATGTTGTGTTGTAGACATGTCATGCAATTCTGAACGAGATGATCAGCAATTTTCTGGATATTATCATAATACCAAATGTAATCTAAATGCTGCCAGATCTGTTTCGCACATATATGCACGTTACCATGAGCCATAGCGACAACAGCAGTGACATAAGCATTGGGCAGCATTCATCTTTGCTTCTCATTGTCTACCCAACACCCCTCAACATCCAATCCCGCCAGATTATTACTCCATTGTTTAATCTCCACTGCTGTTGCTTCAGCCTGAATTTCTTTCACACTATTGACCCCTTCTTTCATTGAATTAGTGTCAGTCACCCATTTTGCTGAATCCAACACATACATTCCCGAGTGTGGATCGGGTGAAGTCTGTTTGGCAATTCTATCGGCAAAAGCGTTCCCTTTTCCTACATCGTCCGTCACTTTTTGATGTGCGGAGCATTTCATTATTGCTAACTGTGTAGGAAGCGCTAGTGCTGATAACAATTGTATCAAAGTACCATGTTGAATTTTGATAACATGTGATGTCAGAAATCCCCTCTCTGGCCATAATCGTCCAGAATTGTGAACTACTCCAAAGGCGTACTGGCTATCGGTATAGATGTTGTTAGGGAGAATTCTCTGTTTAGACTGAATTTCCTAACCTAGTGAGTCCCACAGCAGTTTTGCTGGATTTTTGGGGTTTATATTTTTCTCCTGCCAAGAGTGAGACTCTTTTACCCTCACTCTTGGACATGATTTGAGTGTGTTCCTTTGACTCTAGATGTGTTTAATGGGCTATGGGGTCTTTTACTCCATAGGGCTTCATGTGTTTTTGTGATGTGTTACACAGCACCCTCAGTGCAGTAACACAGGGGTGTCATAGTGACCACCAAGTATAGACTCCATACCCTGGGACTGACTACTGTCTCCCTGGGCATGTAAAGTCACCATTGACTTTACTAGTCTTGAATTCTGAACAGAACCTGTACAAACCATCATATTGTGGACGTACTGGCCGGGGCAATTCGATTGCCCAGGGGTCTGTTAGTCGAGGGGGCACGTCTCCGAGTTTTGGCTGGTGGCAGTGGATACTACTTTTTATATTCAACCGCAAATATTTTTCTATGGGATTTTCCCATTGTTCGAGGCTACTATCTTTATTTATTTAATTATGATAGCCTCGAACATACCGCCGGTTTATTTAATTATTATTAATTCTCCGGTTGGTATGTATTTGCCAAAACTCGGTTCTAAAATGGCGTTTTTGTGTTCTCTTCTGTGACTCCAACCCAAGTCGAGCCCTTTGTTCCACTTTTTGGAGGGCTTCTCCACAGAAGCCCTCCAAAGTGGTGCCACTCTGTCTCGGGTACTTAGGAGGGGTGGAGGGGAATTTAGGCACCCTGGACTGAGTTGCCCAGGCAACTCAAGTCGCAGTCCGTCCTGATTGACCCAAGTGGTGAGCCGGCCGGCTCACCACTTAGCATGTTTGAGTGACAGCTAGGCTGAGTGAATGGGGGTTTTCTGCATAAATGCAGGGCTTTGGGGACTGGAACTTCAGAAGTCGCCACAGGACCTAAGAATCCCACGAGGGAGAAGCTGAGCCGACCTACCACGACGACACCACCGGTGAAGCCCTGCTGGACCGTCTCACCACAGAGGAGATCTCCCGCCGGAGAGTCTTCTTCCTTTGACTGGTGGGGATAACCAGTTTCACCGTCTTTTCGCCTTCCCGACGCATCTCGTGGCCGCCTTGCCTGTGCCAAGCACCCCGGCAAACTGAATACCACGTTTTCCCACAACCGTGAAATAAAGGGTAATACCTTTAACCGGAAAACTCTGCGGCTGGTTTCTTCCCTGGCAGTGCAACGACCTTCATCTTTCCTCCAAGTCGCGATCTTCTCTTCCCCTGGACGATGACGAGACTTGCACCCACTGCCAGGAACAACTGCCACCGCTGGAGGATCCTTCCCACTTAAGGTACTGTGTCCCGCCTGGCTTCCCTTGCCACCGACTGTACGGGGTATATTTAGCCCCCATCTTTCGAACTTGGGTTAGCCTGGGACACCCTGGATAAACTTTTCTGAGCCTCTCTAAACTCTTTTCGAACTCTCTGCAAGACTTTCTAAGCCTAGTGTAACTGTGTGATCTTGGGCGCATTTGTGCTCTGCTCTCTCTAAGAGTGGGCCCAGCCTATGGACTTTGGGTCACAAGTGACTTTTGCGCTTCTGCCTTGCTAATAGTGTTCCTAAATCTTAGAGTGGTGTACCTTTCCATATTCTGTCTTTTTCCCTCCCTTCTTCATAAACTTATTGGAGTGCCATCTATAGTTAAGCGCTCACCTCTGTATGGAAATAAGTGGTGTTAACTAAGACTTATCTGATAAGGAATAAGGGTTGTATATATTATAATAGTAACTGTGTTTAGAGTGTTTTACAATAAGAGTGCTGGAGTGTTTCAAACTGTGTGTTTTTAAATAAATAATTATATACTTTGATACCAAAGCTCTGGTCAGTGTTTGCTTGTGCTATTGTATCTGAGTGCCTATTGTGTATACTTTGCATACTGCCTAACTCTTCTTGAGGGAAGTCTGACTGCTCAGCCACAGCTACCAGGTAAATCTGGGTGGTACAGACTGCTACCAAGTGGGTTTACTGCCAAACACCTGTAGTCCTAAATCTTTTGCAGTGTTCCCAAAGGGAACTGCACAGGTTTCTGCCTAACAGATGTTTGAACTAAGTCCTTCAGAAAGTTTGCATGCTCTCGTCAATGCAACAATCTCTACAGCCTGGGTGGAATTATGTGGTATCTTTCAGCTCTCAACAATAGTATCTAGTGTGGTGATTGCATAAGCGGCAGTGGAAGTACCATCACAAAACCGTTCCCCCATCTGGCGATTTCAAAGGTGTATCACTCCAATTCTGCCTTTTGTTTCTTGTTCTGTAACATATAGGCAATCATGGGGTGCGTCATTAGCACGGTCTCCCTCTAGCTGGATTTAAAGTACAGCATCTCTTAATTTGGATTTGCTTTGCAAATAGAATCAACTCATATCTCGTTAACCGAGCAAAAGTGAGATGCTGAGTCTGTGCTCTGTTTAGTAGAACATCAACAGAGCGAGGTACCATCACAGTTAAAGAGTGACCTAAAACCATACCCACACTTTATTTTACTGACGCAGCAGTGGTAGCCGCAGTTCGCAAACATTTAGGCAAAGCACATGCAACAGGGTCTAACGTGGAGGAAATAAAGCTTCATGGTCTGCTCTTTCCCCCATGTTCCTGTGTCAATACAGCCAAAGCGCAAACCTCTCGCTCATGCTCATACAAAACGAAGTTCTTTTCATAATTTGGTGTGCCCAAAACTGCCACGGAACATAACGCAGCTTTAAGCAGATCAAAAGCATTCTGGCATTCTATGTCGCATGGCAAAGGCAAAGCAATATCCTTCTTTGTCAATTGCAGCATAGGTTTAATCAAAAGTGAAAAATTCGGGATCCACTGTCTACAGCAAGAAGCCATGACAATCAGGGCTCTGACTTCCTTCTGTGTATTTGGAACAGACATGTCAGAGATGCTTTTTATATGTTCAGGTGTCAGACGCCTTCCCTCCTTTGACAGGAGATAGCCTAAATAGGCAAACTCCTGTCGACAATACTGAAAATTCTTTAACAAATCTTTGTGACTGTGTGTAGCCAGATGAATAAGCAATAAAATAGTACCCTCCTTGCAAGCGTCCTCAGAATCTGTGGCAATAAGCACGTTGTCAATGTACTGCAGCAACGTGCAGGTTGATGGGAAGTCAAGCATATCAAGCTGTTCTTTAAATGCCCTACTGTAAATGCTCGGACTTTCAGTGTAACCCTGAGGAACATGTGTGAATGTGAAAGAGCGTCCCCCTAAAGTGAACGCAAACAAGTACCTACTATCCGTATGTACGGGAATACTAAAGAAAGCATTCTTCAAATCAATAACACTAAAATGTGTGGCTGTAGCCGGAATCATAGTCAAAATGGTCGTAACATCAGAAACAAACGCAAACTGCAGCGCGACAATCTTGTTAATTGCACGCAAATCAATTATAAAATGGTAGGGTAAGACATTATCCCCTTTCTTATATACAGGAAGAATCTGGCTATTACACACACTCCCAGAAATCTCTTCAATCACACCTCGGTGTAAAGTCTGAAACAATACTTTTCAACGCACGCTCACCTTCTACTGATATTTTGTACTTTGGAATACAAGGCAGCGTAATACCTGATTTCAAAATTATTCATACTGGCTCAACGTTCAAAATTCCAACATCATTATCATTCACTGTCCATAAGTGTGTTGGCACCTTACTGAACTCGCTTGGCAAAGGCATAGACAAGAATTGTGAAGCAGAATTTTGTTGGGGAGAAATCGTCAAATACACCCGATCTGGAGAACAATAAATCACAGCATTCAATTTCTTCAACAGATTTAATCCCAACAAACTTTCGCCGCAATTAGTTGTCAACAAAAATGGACATGAATCAGTAAATGGTCCTAATGTAATTGGTACCTGCCGAGAGACCGGACTAACTCCGGGCGTACCAGAGAACCCTACAGAAACATTGCTCTGCCCTTACAGTGGTATATCTGGAACCGCATATGATCAATGGAACACTTCTGTGCCCCGGCACATTAGAAAGATATGCTCCCTATTCTTCACCTTCATTTCAACGTAGGGTTCCTTTTGATCAACGGGAATAGGTATCAGTTCCAGTCTCTGCTTCGGGCTGTCCTAGCAAAACAGTACATTGTCAGATGTGAAATCTTCAGTGAAATATGTAGCATTATCAAAAACATTCCCACTGCTCGCATTCTGTGACTGTGCTCCTCCCTGACTACCCACATTTGTATCTTGTGGCTGGCTCTGGTGCTTCCGTGCGAATTGGTATCTACCAGGACCGGCAATTTCAGAGCGACCCATTGATCGCCTGCTGATCGTGCCGTATGGATTATTACCTCGCTGTTGGAGGGATGGACATTGTGCCCTCCAATGGCCTTCCTGTCTACAATAGGCACATTGATTCATGTGCGGAGGACCCAATGGTGCTCCCATTTGTGGAGCGAACTGACCCCTTGGTTGACTATTCCCGCCCCTCGATCCCTGTGCTATTTGCTGCAAAAGTACTCTAGTCTTCAAATCACCTTCTCTGTATTTACCCTGTTCTCATAATACTGGGCAATGTGCAGCACTTTGGATTGTGATTTTGCTTGCCATGCACTTTCAAAAGTCATGATCTGAGTTTGAATGTCAGGCAACAATCCTCGTACAAATTTGTCAACAAATAATCTCTTTACCGGTTCCGTACTCAAATCTTGCCCACTAAAGTCTGGGAACACCTGTTCAAACCTGTTAAAAAATTCAGTTGCACCCTCGGTTTTACCTTGCATGCATGCTGTCAATTTGTCCCATATAATTCTCTTCTCTGGCAGTAAAGTTTTTTATTTGGTCACTATATTATTCGGCAACATCAATATAGACCAAGGCGGTTTCTCGCCTGCTTTCCTTCCCCCATCAGCTTGCGTTAAGGCATCTCAAGTATCGCCCATACTTGCTTGATCATCTACAGTTCCAATTTGCTTCCATATATCTGCAGGTAGGATCAGGGGAAACAATAAGTCAATATGCCCTAAAATGAAGATTTACAAATTCAAAACTGATTCTATCTCTTTGTAGAACCCTGTAGGATTCTTCTTCATGTCTGGAATAGACTGCTTAATCGTATTCACTTCCTCGTTCGAAAATGGGACGTGAACAAACTGTGATATAATGTGCTGGGATAGTAGTAGCAGGTGGCTGTCCTACAGCTGGGATCTCTACTTTCGGGACTAGTGTTGGAGGAACCTCTTTCATAGGCAATTGTACAGTAGGGAGTTCTGAACGTTTATCAAGCAATAGGGCTAAATCGAGTGACAAAGAGGTTAACGCAGTGTTAAGTCAAAATGCTCTTTTGTAAATCACTATCATGTCTGTAGGACAACACAAATTCCTTTTCATGCATTCATCTTGTAAATAATCAACCATCACCTCTAATACTTTCCGTTGCATAGCCGGTGAATACTGACTGAATGTATCATGCACTTCAATAGGGGGAATAGAAGCATCTGAAATCCATCTAAGCGTGTCTCTTGTGCAGATGCGCATTTCTTCACTAATGGATTTCAATGGAGGCAAAAATTGCTTCTGCACATACAATGTGTGTTGCTTATCTCTATTCAATTCATCTTTGTGTAAGCGATCAAGCTCTCTCTTATATACAAACAGTTGAGTGACATGTTCGCATATTTTTTGTTGCAGTATCCCTTGAACGAGACAAAAAATTCAAGTCCCGCAATTCTTGCGGAATAGCTGAACCAGTCAAATCACTCCATACTTCAGCAAGATACACTCTCATTTGTTCTATCAACACCTTTTGTTCAGGAATACCCTCATGGTCAGACATTGCACTTACAGCAGCGGTTTCATCACCCCCCTCCATATATGTTTCAGCCCATTCATGCAATTCCTTCCTTCTCTCTGCAGATATCGTACTTCGTGTCACTATTCTCAAACCAGCGTCAAGCACATCATGCAGATGCGGGGGGAGGTACATAAGGAGGCGGTGCAGTTGAATCGGCTCCTGAATCAGATCTCTGCTCATTCAGTAACTTATTCAACAACTCATCTGATACATGCAAATCTTGTGACGGATATATTTTCTGCACATCTAATTGAAAAGCCCTATCCATGCTTCTAATGGCCTCGCTCTGTTTCTGTTGATCGTGTACTAAGGCCTTCTCGACATTTGTCATATGTCTACGTGCATGCTTCTCTATTTTTGAGTCGCTTGTTCGCTTCCTTCTTCCAATCTCTAATACCGTCAAACGCAGCTGGTCTAGCTTTCTTACGCAACAGTACAGATTCCAAATAATCTATTCTAGCTAACTCAAAACTTCCCAGTACTGGAAACTGAAGGTCTGGAGCATGTCTGGTTTGTCGATGCCAAATATCATTAAATACAATTGCGCCTAGGCCATGCTACACATATATGGCATATGCCGCCGAAACCTCGGGTGGTGCGGGTTGACTATGTTTCAAATTCTTTGATTGTCTTCCTCAGCAACAAAACATTGCAAGACAGGATGACAACTTACCAGGCATACTAAAACACAATCTTACCTGGCCAAAATATTTACGTGTAAATATTACTCCAATTCAAATCAAATTACCAGGCTGTTTCCTTACTGAAACATGCTCACCTGATTTCCAATCAAATCCGATGGACAATCGTCTAAGGCTGGCAATTTCCCCAAACAGGCAGAACAAGCCTCGATTCCGGAACCCTTGCCTCGATGTCCACTATGCGCTGTGATCGGCCCGGGGTCAGGCGTAGCAGTCTGGGAGCAAACACGTCTCTTGTGCAGGGGCCCCTTTTATTCACTGATCTTGATCCGACTGCCTCGTTTTTATCCAACACGAATGGAACATCAACGGGAGGGTCCCTGTTCGGGCGACATCTGAAAGACCACAAAATTAGGCTTACTACAAAGAAATGGAAATAGCCAGTCACGAGGTCAAACAATAGTTTTTATTACAGCCCGGACTGGGGTCTCAGCGCCCCACGATGCATGAGTACAGACAATGTGGCGAGAGAGAGCCCCGAACAGTCAAAATTGTCTTGCATATATACATTCAGGAATAACATACGATACACTTGTCCAGCCCCCTCATGTAATAGGGTCCATAGGGTTCATGACCTTTCCACGTAGGTAATATTACTGAGACAATGTTTGTGCATTCTTCCATTCTTCAAGGTAGCCAAAGAAGTGAAAACCTTAGGCATATACCTCGACTCCTCCCTTTCCTTCCACAAACAAGTTAGCTCTATGGCATCCTCCACAGCCTACACATGTAAGCTTATAAGAGCAGCCAAACCCTTCTTATCCACCCAGAGCTGCATTACACTACCCAGAGCCCTGGTATTATCAAAACTGGACTACTGCAATGCCCTCTACGTAGGAGCAAGCAAGCAAGTCACTAACAAAATACAGACGCTACAAAACAACGCTCTCAGAGCAGCACTCAGCATCCCCAAGAGAGAAAACATCTTTAACATTAGGAGAACCCATAACTGGCTCAACACTACAGACAAAATCCTGCTTAAAGTAGCCACACTAACACACAAATGCCACAACAACGCTGTCCCGCGCTACCTAGTCGATAGAATAAGCAAATACACCCCAAACAGACCTACCAGAACTTCTAACGCAAACCTGTTCATAGTTCCCAGATTCAAACGCACCAAAATGGGTGGCAACAGCTTCCTGGTGAAAACAGCCCAACACTGAAATGCCCTACCACCCCCCCTTAGGACACCCCAAACCTATACACACTTTAGACGCAACTATATGCAGTGGATAAAGAACAAGGCCCACTAATACTACAAGCCCACCACACTGCTGTATACCATGTAAATTATGCTTATTTGTACATTTGTAAACTATCTGCCTTATTGTAAACTTGCAAACTTTTGCCTCCATTGTCATGTTGTAATTCTGTAATGCATAGTAACTTGTAACCAAGTTGTGAATAACCTTGTTGCTCCTGCGCCCTCATACCCCCGGGTTTGGTGCGCAATACAAATGAATAAACTAAACTAAACGGTCCTCCAATTGACAATTTACTGTCTGGGAGCAGGGCAAAGCAGTGTGTGGGGGCATATCGTGTTCCCTGGTACAAGGTAACATTTGCTGTACAGTTTATCTATGTTGCTCTTGAAGCCTGGGGTCAGTCTGCTCTAAAGCTTAGAAAACAGGGTTTTCACCATAGGAGCACGTTGCAGCTGCAAATTATTACAATTAATGGTTCAATGGAGAAACATGCTTGAGACAAGCAGGCACCTAACTTATAGATTAGCTATGCTTCTGCGAGGACTTGAAGGTTCTACAGCGTAAGACAAACAACATGCTCAGCAGAATGTGCATTCCTGACTCGTAAATAACGAGACAGGTATGTCTCTACCGTGTTCAGAGTGAGGAAGGCAAAATGAGAAAAGAACTGAACTGAACATTGCATCCAAGATGGCAAATAAAACAGAATGGAAATGTGGCTTCCATTATTGTTGCAGTAGGTTTGTAGCGTGATGCGAATGTGCTTAGGCCAATATGCATAACTATAGGACACTAAACTAAATATATTTTCACAGTACAACTCTGAACTCTTTTGTTTCTAACATTTTCTATGCAGTTTTAACTGTATGCACCTGTTAGATGTTGTGCTTTTTACTCTCTTACCAAAAAGGAAACTCATTTTTACTCTCATGAAATTGTACTTACTCTCTAATTCTAAAAATAGGTAGTAAAATACACTAACCTCAAAATCTTATCTGGAGCATTGGTCATGTGTATCTCTTCATGGGGTCGGCAACAAGCGTTCTCATGGGCTTCGCTTCCTTTGGCTATCATCAAGTTTTGTACTTCCCTGTACTCGTTGCAGAGCTTGACCACCCATCTTCCCATCTCAGGCCCAGACCGCATACATGATACTCTGCAGTACTTTTTCCAGGGAGGGTTGGTTTTGGCAGATTCCTTTACGTTGGACTGCTTCCTGGTGCTCTCTGGCAGTGACCTTCTCACTGGCTGGCCGGTGTCGCTTTCTCTGGCTTTCCCTGGCAGCAGCTTTCTTGTGGACTTGCCTGTGTCTCTTTCTTGGCCTTTCTCTGCCGGCAGCCTTCTTGTGGGAACATTGATGTCTCTTTCTCTGGCTTTATCCAGCGGCAGCCTTCTCGTGGGCTTGCCAGTGTCTCTTTCTCTTACTCTGTCCATGTCTCTCAGGACGAGACGGACAGCTTTGTTTGGTCCGTGTTCCTGTACTCAGCGAAGTTCTGAGGGCTGCTCACTCACCACGGACACTCTGTGGTCCTGCCTCCTGGCAGCAATGGTTCTGCATGGTTGCGTCCGCTCTGCGTCTTGACCCCAGCTGATTGTCTCCACATCGGCTGGTCGCTCCCTACAGGTGAGGATGAAAGGTCTTATATGAGTTTGTGGTAACCAATAGAACTTTACAAGGGTCTGTTGTTTACCAGACTTCAAACTCGAGGAAGGGTCAGCATTAATATAAGGCAGAGGTAAAGGCTTTATCAATTAGACAACCTTTTTTATTCCCAAAAAAATGGAGAACACTGGGTTTAAGGGAGATCTTGATACAAATTGGGAGTCCTTATCCCCTAAGGGGAATCATTCCAAGTGGGATCCCCTTGCCCATATCCCTCAGGAGGTTGTTGCGGTGCGGGCTCACCTCCCTAGTCTCAATGGGGTGGCTCCACCTTGCGGAGAAGGGATGAATACCCTAGATTCGTCACATTAGCCACAGCTTAAAGACAGGCTAGAATAGGGGACTTTTGATTACCAAGGTGCAGAGACTGGCAGGGAAGAATCGTGAGCAAAGTATCCACTTTGGAGCCAGCATGGGGAGTCCTATTCCAGATTATGGCGGCAGTTGCGAGTCAGGCAGTCCCAATAAACAAGTCTTGCTAAATTTTGACAATGTGAGTGTGTGGGCGTGGGGGATCTTAAATGAAAGTAACACCTAGATTTAGAGGGTCTCAATACAGGGTATGCCTCTCTGGCAGCTGTGAGTCCCTCGTTTTATCCTATAGTCAGTGACAAAGGAATGGGTCTGTATAGACTTGTGAATGGTATGCTATGGGTTTTGGCTCACAACGATTACATACAACATATGTAAAGGCATTTAGACCAGGAAATATGTTTACTTTCAAATTTTTTTGTTTTGTTTTCGCCCTGAGTCATTTGCAGGAGAATTTGGTGTAAAATGCATGTGTGCTCCCCTTGCAGATTGATGGACGACGGTTGGGTCTTAAAAGGCCATACAGTGGCTTCACGAAAGCTGCATATGAACACCCAAAATTCCAAGCAAGGCCTGCAACTGTTTAAGTCTGCATGGCCTCATTCCTCCAGGAATTGAGAGGCAAGTCCCCTTCCCTCATCAGATGATTTCTTTTTGGGCTATCTTAGATTTTTTTTTAATTGAAAACATTGCTTTTAGCTGCCAGCATTTTTAGGATTAGATTTACCTTTTCTAAACGTTCATTCAAATCATCATCTGCACAGTACATATCATCTACATATGTCCAGCAATTCTGAATGCCCTCTAGAAGGGATTGAGTTCTGCTTCATAAAAATCCCTGGGCTAGGTTTGTACCCTTGTGAGCGTCTTGTGAAAGAAAACCGTTTACCTCGGAATGTTAAAATGTTGTACTTATGGCTCTTGCGATTCAAAGGTGCAAACAAATCCCTTACCCAGACCCAACACTGTGTTATACTGATATCTGTGCATGTTACTCAAATGGCCAAAGCTGTGCATGTTCTGAACAGACTCTGTGCGTGTATTTGCATTGAGTATCCTACAGTCAATTCCCAGACGATATGAACCATCTGGCTTGGACACTGGATGCAATGTTGTGTTGTGTGGGCTTGCTTGTCGTACCTGACAGCCTTGGTCTACTAACTGATCCACTATTATATTTACACATGTGGTGTAGCCTGTGCTTTGATTGGATGCTTTCTCCAAGACTGTGGTATTGCAAACACTGCCATTCTATGTGGAGGGCAATCAATCTCTTGTCCTACATGATTGTTGAATAATTGTGCTGCACCTAGAACAGCCCATCATGCAGCAAAGGTGTTGACCAAGTGTTCCTCTAACCTTTCTGAAAAGGCTGGCTTAATTACCTCTTCCCCCTAGGGTCTTCTCTAGCATAAAGCCGAGGCCAGTCTTTTTCTGGTAAAAGACTATCTTGTGTTATAGTGCCTCTATTTCTTTTGCGTGTTTTCCTTCAGGTTGTATGTAACCAAGTAAACATCATTGTCCTCAACCACTTCTCTGGTGGGGGTAGTAACTTCTACTTTCTGATCAGTAGGATTGTGATGTAAACGCGCCTTGTGTCTTTCTCTGAATATGGGGACATGTGTGACTGCAACAGCACTAGTAGCTAATCTGGTTCTTGAGTCCCTGTTATTATCCAGTGGGTCTCGTTTAGTGTTTTTACCATTGTCCCCTCTCAAAGATGCAGTTTGCTTCCTTTCTTCTTTCTTCTCCTCCCTTAGGGTAGACTTCTGCTCTCCCTTGGGTGCTAAGCCCTGGTTCTTGTCATTCTATGAAGGAGGATAGTCTTCATCTCTGTATCTATGTGGCTGACTAAGCTGTGCCATATCCCTGAGGTGACAGGTACTTCTCACACCGCTTCTGCCCTCGTAGGTTCTTCTACCCCACCCAGCTTCCTGCCCGGGGCTGGTACTATCCGGCTCTACTGATACTGCTCTGCCATGACGGTCTCCAAGAAGACTTGGTCCCTTTGAACAAATAATGTTGTTGACCTACTCCTTCCTCTAACAATGGTCCATCAGCCTTTCCTACGATAATATGGTGGCATCATAGATTGTCAATTAGCACCTCTTGAAACAGTTGTGTGGCGATTCAGCACAATTGATGTCTTAATGGTGGTGCAACACACTAGTACTCTAGAGGTTGGTGTCTGATCCCTATGCCACAAGCAGTTGACTTTTGGAAAGAAACATTTGCCAAACCGTTCTTGAAGCATGGGTGGCTGTTTTGTGGTGACAGTGAGCAGTACAGTTTGTTTCAGTGACTTGTCTCCTCTTCCACTTGAATCTTTGTTTTTTAAACTACTTTGCATGATCGGGTTATCTTAACTGGAGTGAACATGATATGTGTGTTTTTATTGAGTTACTAGTTTTGTCAAGTAATTCAGGCTCCTAGTGCATACACTGAATTATAAAAAATCTAAGACAAGGGAGATATACAAATCAGTGTAATTTGCAATTAGACGCAATAAGTAAAGAGCATGCATTTTGGGGAGGAAAAGTCAGTCACCAGGCTTCCTGCTCAAGTAGCCCTTCCTCAGGACTGTGCCCTGCTATGACCTGTAAAGCATTCTGAATGGAAGTAGAGTTGAGAGTCAGGAAAACCAAACAGGAGTGACACCTGTGTCTCAATTGGTATGAAAGTACCTATGCCTTGTCGATAGTTATTCTAAAATGGGTGCATTGTGAATAATCACAAGTAAATAAATATAAGAGACAATGCAAGGTGTGTTGTGGACATTTTGACTGTGGAAAATAAAAAGTTACTCACTGTGGTGACAAGGAAAACTCTGCCTAAGCTTCAGATTTGGATGATGTTTGTTCGGTAAAACTTTGATAGCAGCAAAGCAGAGGATGACACAGGAACATGCACATAAGGCAGCGTCAGCCAAACGCCCTAATCCCATGAAACTCTTCCCCTGTGCCACATTTTGTATAGGTTTGCAAATACATTGCAGTGTTTGTACGTCTTAAAGACTTTAGGAATTTATGACTTCATTTAAGGAGGTACCTTTGGGTTCCCAATTATCTTCATAGTGTCTCCACATTCAAAGTTCCTCCGGATACTCCATAATGCTTCTAAATGTTACCAGTGCAGCTGTGTGCATTCATTATAATTGAATCCACAGCCTTTATCAGGTCTCTGTTTGAAGTGGAGTCAGCCTGTGCTGGACTGTAAATTAAATAGTGTGACAGAGTTACACATAATTTGTGTGGTGGCTTAACAAGTGAGTGAGCATGTACACATTTCTGCGTGCCAGAGCAGAAGTCAATCTCGTATACTAGCATATATTTTCAAGATGGATTCCTCTAATTTAGCCAGTGCAGGAAAATGCAGCCGAGCCTGAGATTATTGTGGTCAAACATTGGGCGTCATTATGAGTTTGGCAGTGTGGCCAAAAACAGTGCCGTTACAACTGCATTGCTGCCGCATTACCACACTAACTATGGATTTGGCGGTAAGGCAGAGGAAATACCTCCAGCAGAATGCTGGAAGTAATTCTGGTGCCTTACTTCAAAAAAATGTCCAAATCGGTGGAATTACCACCAGTGATGATTCCGACAAAATCCCGAAGGAGTTCTATGGACTCCAATAAATGGGGACTAACACCGCCTAGCACCACTTGTAATCCAGTGGCAATTCTGCCAGACCAGTAGGCGGCAACGTTAAACCGATTTGGTAGTATTTCTGCTGATTTACCACTGAAATACCACCAATGCTGTAATGAGGCCCATTGCATATTAACATTTCTATGTGACCTTTTAAATGTTTCCATGACAAAAAGTCCCCCCTTCTCTCCTAGAGGGGGTCCCCCCGTCTGTGGGGAAAGAGAGGTGATCCCACTCTACAACACCCTGCCTAGGGGTCGAGGCAAGTGGGACCTCACTGGGAGAGACTCCCCCTTTGGGGACAAGGACTCCCGTTCCTGTGAGGAACTCCCTAATTCATTCCCTACATGGGAGTCTTCGAGGTGAAGAACAATATAGAAGCCAAAAACATGGCTATATGATATATACATAGTAACCAACAAGCAAGAGGATCTGTCTCTTCAAATATAGACTTCCATATAACTGAGATGAAGACGCTGAAAGAGGATCAGAAGCAGAGGCAGAGAGAGGCGTACGCATGCAGGGGAAGCCCTCGTACAGCATAGCGCCTGAGAGAAGCAGAGTCAAAAAGGGCTGCGGAGCCGTGACATTCAGAAACACTCTGAATCTAAGAGCGAGATGCTGGAGGTCCAGCGTATATGAGGATGGAGAAAGCGAGGAGATGGGAACACAAATCCCAGTGGTGGCATGACCACGACAGCCTCATGGTGGGTAGTGCACCCAGTGAACTACGCCGAAACCACAACGTGGAGAAAGTAGAGAGCTGGCCAGTTGTAGGCAGGAATACCTGACCGCTGAGAGGAGCAGGACACCAACGGAAGCAGAAACCCAAAGAAACAGAGTGACCCAGGAGAACCCGAGCGTGCACTGGCCCTAAAGACATTCCCTTGCAGCTATTGAGGTAACAGGGAGATCGGGAGACTCAGGATGCCACCAGGAAATCCTTACTCAATAAGGGAAACTCGCCCCAGTGGAATTGATGAGAGATTTGATATAAAGCCCATCAAGTGGAACTATAATATCAGTTGAAACTGAGAGAGAGATTATTAAAACTGGGATTCAAACACCCTGGGGAAAGGGGAAACACCCCATACATTAAGAAGTGAAGAGTGGAACAGAGACAAGTGTGAAAAACCTGAGGGTGTTTCATTACACAGTTGCTGGGGATCCCTTATTCTGGTGGCCAGGAAAGGGCCATCATTATTGGATCCTGACCCTTGGGATGGACACTTGTGTATAGGCGCGTTACAAATGCCTTATCATATCATATCATATCATGGACAACGATGGAGGATCACCTGGGTAGGAGGTTCCTCAGGGAGTGGGTAAGAAACACCCAAAAGCGAGACATGGTATCCCCTATTTCCTGACATTTGATTACCCACCATTCACTCAGCTTTTTGTGCGATACTAAAACTCCCATAATTCTCCTCCTTTATTTTCCAACCCAACTACTGAGACGAGGAAGAGGAGGACTGAGACTAGGAAGATTACCACTAGTAATATGCAATGGCCCTGTCCCACTAATAGGGCCAGGCAGGGCCAGGCACTCAGTCACAATCACACACACCTGAAACTCATTGACGGCTACCCAGAGTACAAGAGGTGGAGCACAAAAAGACACAGTGAGCGAGTTGTAGCCTGAGAAGGAACGTGAGCTGGAGGTCGAGCAGGCAGGCGAACTGAGTCACCTAAGTACCCCGCAACCGGTCTTTGGAGAACAGATAGCCGGAACGCTGAGGGCCAAAGAGTTGGAAAGGCTGCAGCAAGCGTGACAAGGGAGCCGTGTTTCCACGGTGCCAGAAGGGGGTCGCTTGAGAAAGTAAACTCCAGGAAGAAATCCTTGCCCAGGTGCTCATTCCCCTGGGCATGCGAAAAGGCACAGGAGTATCGGAGGGGCAGCATAGGACACCCTGACCTCGACACGCCACAGGCGATAAAGAGAAACACAGCTGGTGAGTTCAAATCTGAAGGGAGCCCGGTTTGTGAAAGGCGAGAGTGAAATACAATGTTGCAGAACGAGAAAATGCGTATGGCGAGAGACGCGATGAAGATGAAAGCATCAATTATCCATTGTTGAAAGAGTGTGATAAGAAACAAAGTAACGTCAAGGCCGTGTGTACGTTACACTAACAAAAAGAGACTTGTTGGAAACTATAAATCAGAGAAACAGCTTTGCAAAAGGGAAGGGAATCTGTGTCGGGCTCGAAGTGCGAGCAAAAGGGAAACTAAAAACAGTGACAATATTAAGTAATTTTGGAATCATCGAAGGGGGTCTGGGACCTGTGATGAAAACTGAGAAGAGGGTCTGAGACCCACAAGTAAAATTGTGAAATACCATCAAAGACGGTGCCAGGGGGCACAAACTGTGTAGAAGGCCTGGTAACAGAGTGGTCCTGCACAAGGCCGATTCAGATACTGTGTGTTTGCGAAAGTCTCTGTTACAGTACTAGAAAAGGAAGTGCCAGGTGCACAATTGTATGATCAACTGTTTGAACCTCACTGACAAGAGTGGTCCCACAAAGGGCTGGCGAATACTGTATGTTTACGAAGGTCTCTGTCAAGTAAACCACTGAAGGTTTGTTGAACTGTTGGAGAAAGGAACCCCATTGTGAAATAAGAGGAAAAGACTGCCGTAAGAGGGGGCAGCCTTTGTGAAACTGAGATACTGCGATACAAATTGAACTAATATTGTGTCAGGTGAGGGAAGCCTGAAAGAACTCTTTGAACTGTGCCTGCTACCCACCTTGAAGGAACATTTAAAGAGCCCCAGTGACTTAGCCTTTGGGAAGGGAGTTGTGAACCTGCTCTGTTGCCATTCTGACTTTCTTTTGATACACTCTTTCATGTTTCATACATTTTCCCACACGTAGTTATTGTAAAGCGTGAGGGCAAGTACAGGTTTCCGACATAGGCCTTTTCATTGACTGACTGACATGGACTACGTTATTTTACTTTGATGTTCAAGACTACTCCCATTATAGAATTAGGGCCACCCCATTCAAAACTTAATAAAGGTGTTGAAACTTGTATCTTTGTGTCTGTGTCTGACTTTTGATACCATGCCTGCCTCACATATGGTGTCAGGGTGGGATGCGGCTCAATTTACACAAGTTGGGGAACCCTGAAGTTTCACAAATTGAGTAACAGAGCCTCAGACCCAACAGTAGCTACAAAAAGCTCCATTGAGTTCGACATATGCAGTAGTAGGGAAGTGTCCATCCCTCTGGGAGAAAGGGAATTGATATCTACCGATTTAGTCTTTATACCTCCCGTGGATGTTATGTCAGATTAGCTCCCAAGTCAGGACTGGCCTGGGAGTTTGGGTTAGACCTACTAGCAGGAGGCATTGACCCTGATTTCAGGGGAGATATAAAGGTTCTGTAAGGAAGGCATGGTATCAAACAGTGAAGACAGACACAAGTGATCACAATTCAAGGGTGTTTATTGAAATTCAATGGATTGGTTAAACACCTATCTAACCTAAATCTAAGGATGGGAGCAAGCTACAACAATCAAATAATAAAAACACAGTACTAGTGGAGTCTTCATCAAAATGAAAGGGACTTTACTAAAAAACCTATTGCCAATCCTAACCTCTAAACAACAAACAGTGTGGGGAAATGATGTAGGTAAAAGAAAGAGTGTTCAAGAAATAATATGTCAGGACGGCTCGATAATTAGCTTCTCTTCCACCACGTTTCAGCATGGGACAAGGCGGCACACTTGAGCTTGGAACATATTTGAGCTTCTCTGAGCACAAGGGATCAGTTCAGAAATCAACATGGGTCTTCTGCAGCAAAGTCTCATGTTCATTCAAGAATCCCTTCTCTCCCGCAGGATGCCATAGGTTACAGACAAAACACTTAAAGTTACTTTTCTCCAGAGTTTTACTTTCACGGCAATCTTGTAGTGTATTGTTCACTTTGGGTCTCCCTCAGCCGGTCTTGGACCCATTTCTTACTTAATTTCCCAACTGAGTCTCCTTCGATAAGGCTCGGACCCCCTGTTAACTCCAAGTCACAATAGGCCTCCCTCAGATGGGCTCAGACCTTTGCAAGATTCACTTGTAATTGACGGTTCACTTGAATCGAGGACATTCGACTGTGTGAAGGATTTTTCTTAGAGCCTCACAGGACCACTTCGATTCACTCTCCTTTTGGGTTTTCAACTGGGTTTACATTAGCATCTCAAAGTTCTACTTTGTTATTCCTTTGTAAGATACATTTAGACCGAGACCTTTGATTGAGTACACACGCAGTGCCGGACCGCTCTATACTCTTGAATCTTTTGTTTCTCTTGGTAAAAGTTCAAAGACAATTTATCGTCTTTCTGTTCGTTACTCCCGTCTTTCATCAAACTCTCCAACACTTGCTTTCCTAGAATACATTGTCGCTGCTCACAACCTTTGTTCAAACACAGACCAGCCTCGTACAGTTTCCTTCAACTCACCGGCTGTGCGAAACCATCGGCTTGAGGCTCTGATCTTGGAGCCAAGGACGATACCACAATGTCTGCTGCTCCTCCCCGACTCGGCCAGTCATGAAGGAGGCCCTCTGGTATCTCTGATACACAATACTGGATTCTCTGGCTTCACTTCGAGGCATCACAATTGCTGCTTTCAAGTTTTCAAAAGTATAGCAGTCACTCGTCGAGAAAGCTCAAGGCCATCTCCCTCCATGTTCTCTCTTCTCGACCTGCTGTCTTTCTCCACTGATTCAGCTGTTACCTGGAATGAACTGCTCCTTCATGTGCTCTGCCTTGCACAAAGTGTGCTCTCATGCTTTTATCCGTGTGGGGAAGTTCAATATGGATCAGCAGCGAGTCATTAACTGCAACTGCCTGACTCTGCATAACCATGGTAATCGGACATGTCTGAGGAAATACTGGAGTGTGAATCTGTCTTTCCTCGGAGTATACTGTCAGTGTAAATGTGTTTGTACAGGGAAGGAGGTGGGGAGGTTGAAGTCCCCAGATATCCTATCTGATAACAGGGGGCAAAGGTGTTATGGGGGGGGAGACTGCTTCTCACGATTAGGTGTACCACACCCACTTCCGAAGGACCCCTCACCCAGGTGATCCTCCCTCACTGGTCCACCCCCAGGAACTGGATCCAAAAGCAATGGCCGTGTCCTGGCCACCTGGATGATAGATCCCTGGGACTAGCCTGGGAGACACCCTTTAGTTTCCCACATTCCCTTCCCCTATGCGAGGTGGATATACTTCAATGTTAGGGCCATGGAGAGAACAAGGGGGAAATGCATCCATGGATTCTCACATATTCCACAGATTTATTTTCCTCCGTTCTGGTATAGGTAGGGTGTTTATGTTTGTCTTCGAATATATATCCTATAAATTGGTATCGAGGGGTTGATTCTTTAGTTATGTCCTCTTTATGTTTCAGGGCAGGTTTTTGATGAAGGATAGGGTTATGAGATTCTGTCTCTGCCCACTCCCACACTGCAGGGTTTGGGGAGTAACAATCCGATTGCCAATGCTCTTGGGGCATGAACTCCCTTTGTGGATTTGGAAACTCTTGTAGTAGAGTGGAGGATGCAGGGAAGTCTCTTCCCACAGTGACTTCTTCTGGAAGTCCAGGGATAATAGCTGATGGAACGCGTCGTGACTCCCCCCTGATGTTAATGTACACTGGTATCTTGGGATAGATCTCATTATCTCCATGTACACATGTGACTGTAACTAGAGTCGCATTCTCTAAATCTACGGCTGAAACCAGACCGGCCCGTATGCCTGAATCAATTAGCACCTTTACTAGTTTCCCATTTACTAGGGCTTTTTCGTACGAAAAATCAGTTTACGACTGGCAAAAACATATGCTGAAGGTTTCTAGGTCTTCCTCTGGTTCTTCCTAGTTTCCCCTTTCAGGCATCATATTTCCATAGGTTCCCCTTTTAGATTTTTAGTGCAATGTCGGGCCAGGTGGTCATTCCCTCTACATGATAAGCAAACAGGTGGTGACGGTTTAATTCCTCTAAGCTCTTCTTTCCTACTTTCTTCTCTACCCCTCGGGTCAGGTGTTCTCACTTCTATTCTTTGTTCAGGTATCCACTCTGTATGTTTAGAGAGCCCTCCCCCTCTATCTAATACTTGGGTTTGGGAGAAGTAAATAGGTTTATGATCTTTTCGCTCCTCACTTCTGTGCACAGAGTGAAAGTGTTTTACTGCGTCTGAGTGATTTTGGGGAGTCTTGATAGCCATGGCAAGGGTGTGTCTATTCATTTGTAAAACAGTTATTTGTAGGAAAGGAGGTAAAGAGTTGGTGAATTGTTCTAGCTCAATCAAATGTTCTAGGAGGAACATTTGATTGAGCAGGAATACACGCGAATATCAAAACCTTTGTTCAGGCATGTGAGATCTGTCAGAAGATCAGTACATGTTATCCTCCTCCAGCCCCTTTGAATCCCTTGCCAATAATTGAAGTCCCTTTTTCCAGGATTGAAATGGACATAATTGGTCCACTGGAAACCTCTACGTTAGGTAATAAATAGGTCTTGGCAATTGTAGATTATGCCACAAGATACCCTGAAGCTTTCCCTATGAGTAATAACACCACAACAAATATTGAAATATCTGCTTCCATTTTTGATCGGGTCGGATTCCCAAAGGAAATCCTAACAGACCAAGGTACAAACTTTATGAGTAAGCTTATGAGTGAGGTGAAAGAATTGTTACATATTTCCACCTTGAAAACCTCTATCACCCAAAAACAGATGGGCATGTGGAACGATTTAATCAGATCCTTAAAACGATTCTAAGAAAACTGTTTGATAAAGATGGGAAAGATTGGGATCGCCTGATTCCCTGTGCCTTAATTGCTGTGATAAAAACCCCACAAGCTTCCACCGGTTTTTCGCCTTTCGAGCTATTATATGGTTGAGAGCCTATGGATGTCTTATGCTATAGGAAATGTGGGAGGAACAAAAAGAGGCCCCAATACCACTCTCTCAAACCACCACAATATTGTGAGAACATATGGTGTTAGTCAGAAATGTAGTCCATACTCATATGGAATAAGCCGAATTCCAACAAAAGCTTTCCTATGATAAAAAAAAGTGAATTTAAGATCTTTCTCCATTGGACAGAAAGTCCTAGTTCTCCTGTCTACTTCGAAAAACAAGTTGGTTTCAGAACAGACAGGGGCATGTAATTACAGAGTGTCACAACCGGATAGACCCCAAAAGACTCATATACACCACATTAATCTTTTAAAAGAGTGGAAAGAAATCCTTCAGCCTCTCATTCTACCATTTTATGATGTTTAGTACCACAAGAAATGGATAGCCAAACCCTATTCCCCCAGGAACACACAAACAATAAGAAGGAAGATCTAACCAATCTTATTGTACAGTTTCCTGATGTCTTTAGTGAAAAACCAGGAAGAGTGAAAGGAATCTGCCAGTACATACATTCTAGCGTGATAATCTCTAACAACTCTTCCATGGTTTTGTTATTGACCCACAGGGAGACCGTATTTTTAATTTGTTCCCTAGTTCTAGAGGCTTCTCAATGGGGTTTAGTTTGATCGTTCTTAACTTCTGTCGGTAGAACTTACTAGTGTGCCCTACTCACTTGAGGAGTCCATCTTTAATGGATTGGAAGGTAGCTCGAGAATCAGGTTTAGTAGCTGGTAGGCGGTCTGCAGTTTGCCCTTTAGTAGGGGTCCCAAATAAAAATATTGTAGGTTTCCTCCCACCCTAGTTGTTCAGCTAATCGCCAAATTTTATGAAGAAATTCCTTACATTTTCCCCCCTCTGATAGGGTTGCAGTATCCCTTGGGGTAACAGGGGCCTAGCCTGTAATTCGACTAGCTTTGTCAAATTTTCCTGAAAATGGGCTTCATGTATCTGGTGAGCTGCAAGCTGGGTCATGAGGACGTCACGGTGGCCATCTATTCAGGGGGAGTAAGGGTTCCCCCAGTAGTAGTTTCATACTCAGAAAAGAAAAGGGTCTCAACTTCCTCTGAAAAGGTTTCAATTTCATCTGACTCCACAGAGTCTGATTCTGAGGAAGGAGGAGATCCGGGTTTGTTAATCTGTACACCAGCTCTATTAGGGGCCAATGTTATCCTAACCCCAAAAAGGAAAGGTTCGGGAAATGGGGGGTTCAGGGCGGTAGGTCTTAGAAAATCATATATGGGTCTTATTTTTAAGACAATTTGATCACATGGTTGGATGTTATAGTGGGAGAGCAAATGTGTATCTGATGGTACCTGAGTTTTGAAGAACAAGTCTTGTTGACCAACCAGGACTTGAAGTTGTTCACACAAGGCCTCTTAAAGTGTGGATATACGATCCGAATAAAGGATTTCAATTATCCTATTTTCCCCTTCTGGTGGTATGACAATTACCAGCATGGGTTCTCGGTTTTTAACAATTGTTTAACAATTTTAAACAAATTTTAGCTGCAATGGATGTGAAACCTTACAGTTGAAATTAACACACACACACCCAACGACTGCCTTAACATTGTAGTTATCTACAGACCTCCATCTCTAGTCTCTGATTTTGCTAACGAGCTCAGCTCCCAGCTAATAAATTTGAAATCATTAAATACATCTACATTGTTAGTTGGCGATTTCAACTAGTGGAGAGGGAATATAACAGATAAAGAAGCCATTTCACTGGAGAATACGTTAAAAAATCTAGATTACTTTGTCATTAAGAAACACCCGACAACTCCACAAGGAAACCAATTAGATTGGGCCCTAACTCAAACCGTACAGACCCAGGTGGTTACCACGGAACCATGCATATGGAGCGATCACTTTCTGGTTTCTTTTGAGGTAATACTGGAAACCTCCAAACAGCAATACAAATCCCCATATTAAAGTACTGAGTAGAAACTTTAAAACTATGGGTGCAGAACAACTCAAACCTTGCATATCCAGAATCTTGAAATCTTTGCAAGATCAAGATAGCTGCGAAGTGATGCTAAATAAATACTTAATACAGATTCAAGATTTGGTGGAACAAGAAGCTCCAATGAAAACCAAAATAGTTAGAAAAAACAGAATGAGTTTAACCAGTGAACTGCGCCAAAGTTACAGACAATACATCAAACAGTTGTGGTGTATTTTTATTTCCATTCAACAGCCTGAGACGTGTTTCGAGCAGAGCTCTTCCTCTGAGGCCAGGAAACCTTGTCCGAAGGGGATAATCAATAGTATGGATAAATCTAAGGAAAATTCCAGAGCTTATAATGATTGCGATTGCAAACGAATAATTATGAGTAACAGCCTTCCGGCATCGAACTAATCCAAGGGAGAACCTTTTAACGTGTTGCGAGCAAAGCTCTTCCTCTGAGGCTGTACAACAATTGTCAATCGATTAAAAGTAATTTGCATGTACAATTTGATCAATACATACATAACATAACGATTGGACAAAAACAAGGGGGGTGAAGGGGGTGATTTCCAAAATCATAATGTGAATTGCATGACACCATTATTTGAATTAATTGCAAATTAGCATAACATTATAATTAAATAATCATCAAAGAAAAAGAGTTGCATATAATCAGTTACCGTTTCAGAGTGACATCAATTTAATTCCGGATTCAGGAAGAAAAATAACGAGAACAATAAGGAGAATAAGTATTGTGCGGTGACTAGACAACCATGGATAAGCTAAATGGCTAATTAGCCTCTATTGAAATTAGAATTGCCGAAAAAAACATATTTACCCAGGAAACCTTGTCCGAAGGGGATAATCTGTGCAATAAAGAAATTCATACCCTAATCACGATTTGTTGAGAAAGTCAGAAATATATATCAATAGGGAAACATACCAATGTACAACACTTACCAATAGTATGGATAAATCTAAGGAAAATTCCAGAGCTCAATCAAAGACAAAATGATGTGTGGCTTATATATTAATACAATTGGTCCAACCAAAATCAATTATCAGTAATAAAGAGATAAAATGTATAAATAAAATAGATTACCTTATAATGATTGCAATTGCAAACGAATAATTATGAGTAACTGTATAAGTCCAAAAAAATATGCCGCCGTGGGTGGAAGTAATTCGAAACACAACAAAGCAAATCCGTAGAGTGCAGATAGTCCCCATAGCAATGGTAGTTGACCAATTGGTAAAAGAAAAAAAGAGAACAAAACCCAGAGTTAGGCAGGTATCAATTATAGAAGATCGCACATGGTTAAAGGGCAGGGACCGTGTCAAAGTCACACGCGTCTCACTTACCAGCCTTCCGGCATCGAACTAATCCAAGGGAGAACGCGCGCGAGCACCATCTCGTGTTAATTAAAGGAAACTGGATTGCGGAAGCAACGGTGTAGACAGTCAAAAGGCGGCGGCCATATTGGGTGAGGTAAGTACCCTGACTGCCGAAACAAACACAATAGCCACTTGCTAATTAGCCCACGTATAGCATCAAAGTACTCAAGAGTTACTGAACAAGAGGATCACCTAGAACAAATGTCACCAATAATAAGTTGCAAAATATGTTATGTTAGAAATTGCATTGGCGTGATGTCAATGCAATACACCATGGTTGTATAACCTGCCGTACATACTTAATCCTTTAGTCACAGAACAACAATCATGGGGAATATACCTCCCAATTGACACACAGGAATAGTGTATAGCCATCCGCAGTACCAACGGCACTTCCAACCAAAAGCAAATAATTACAAACATTATGATATGTACATCCTACGTACTAAAACATTAGACCTATTAGATTGATACAAATATATAAAATCCCTTGAGGCAAATGTACACTAACATATAAATGTATTAGTGAAAATAGAGACGGAACACATATTAGCCGAAATTAATATGATTAATGTATATTGCTAACGTAATGTCAATTTAAACAACAATGATAGCTGAATTGCAGGTTAGGTCATAGGAGTACATGAAATTCATTGTCCGAGTTAAGTCCTCGAGTAACCAATCTATGTTTGCAGATGAGTCTTGCTTCCAATTGCCTAAGCCTAAGTTCCATGTTGCCTCCTCTCTTGGAAGGACATATCTGAGCTAGGCCAATAAACCGTAAGTCCTCAATATCATCCAATTGATGTGAGGTCTGCCAGTGCAGCGCTAATGGGTATTTCAAATCCTGTTTATTCAAAGAGGCCAAGTGTTCCCGAATACGGATCTTAAGTGGCCTAATAGTACTCCTTATGTAAAATGAACCACAAGCACATATAATACAGTACACTACAAACTTAGTATTGCAATTAATAAAGGAATTGATTACATGTTTTCCCGTAGTGACAAAATCTAGCAATTCAGACTCAAATGTATATGGACCCATATTACAGCTACCACATTTGTGAAAGCCGTTTAACCACCCTTGGGATAGCCATGTCTTAGCAGTGGGTGCTTGTGACATAAAGTACGGGCAGAGCAGATTTTTAGAGTAGGCGCTCTACAGAATGTTATTGATGGATTTGGTTCAAGTAATTTAGTTAAATCATTATCAAGGTGTAGTAAATGCCAGTGGCGTTTGAGGATAGCATACACACTATCACTATCGCTATTGTACCGTGTGATCAGTCTAATTTTATTATGTGGCTCGCTAGCAGAACTTTGTCTAGTTTTGGGTTTAAGAAGATCTGCTCTCTTCATACTAGACACTTCCCGTTGAACTTTGGTTAACAATGTGGGTTGATACCCTCGTTGTTCAAATTGATCATGTATGAAAGCTTTTTCCGCACCAAAATCAGCATCAAGTGAGCAATTCCCCTTCACCTTTTGAAATATTATTGATAACAGATAGTTTGTGAGAACTAGATGAATGTAAGACCGCATTAACCGAAGTAGGTATGAGGCTCTGGTTAGCCATTGACCGAGTGGGGCGGCGTAGACGCCGCCTGTGTTGGCCACCCCTTGAGCCCCTTGGTTTGGACCTTGCGTTACGGTATTGGCAGCGGGTGGTAGGCGAAACCTGACCTGTTTTCTGATAGCCTCTTGTCTGTTGCCCTTTTTGAATCTTCTCATCTGTTCTAAAAAAGGTGCCGGAGTAGGTGGTTCAGGCAATTCAACAGAATCCACGTCCTCTTCGTCCTGGTCTAGGCACCCTCTACCTAACAGTTGAACGCTGCCGCTCTTACATCATAGTAATTGGCATTAGCGCTGTGGTCATAGTGGCCTTTCTGGACCCCCCTGTTCTTCTAGTTAGAAAAAACAGCAAGCACCAGATGTGGTTCAGCGAAGAGCTTACTAAACAGAAAGTAGAAAAAAGAGCTCTAGAAAGAAAGTAGCACCAAAACCACTCTAAGGAAAATAAGGATAATTGGAAGCAGGTGAATAAAAACTACAGAGAAAGCAAAGGAGAAGCAAAGGCCAATTATTATGATAAGGAAAACACAGCAACAACAAATTCCACAAGTAAAATATTCCAAATTATAAAAAGTATCGAGAAACCAAAGGCACTCACACCACCTTTCATCCCATCTAAGGAAAACTGCGACATAGTCCAAAATGCCTTTGCAGCGAAAACACAAAAGGCAAGAAATAATATAATTAAGGCCAAAGAACTCTCAGGAAAATCTACGCCGGACAGAGACTGTCTTAAACGGGGTGTTATAGACACTTTCAACTTCACACCAGTCTCGGAAATAGAAATGCTGGGGGTACTGAAGCAAATGAAACCTACCTCATGTGCGTAAAACATATTACCATCGAAAATTATTCTAGAAAATAAAGAAATATTTGCACCAGTCTTTGTCAAAATATTTAATGCATCTTTTAGAGAAGGCTCAGTGCCTAAGGAAATTAACTATTACACCCTTGGTCAAAAAGGCTGGTCTGCATCCTAAGGACCCAGGTAACCTTCGTCCGATCACTAATTCTAACTTCATCCTCAAGATACTAGACAAAATAGCAACAAACCAACTGCAGAAACATATAGAGGACCAGGTAGCACTCCATAAACAACAATCAGGATTCAGGGCCGTCCATAGTACGGAGACGGCCATGTTAGACCTGCAAAGTCACATGCTAGAGGTAGTCGACGGAGGCAAAACAGGGATGCTGATGTTGCTTGATCTTAGCGCCGCCTTTGATCTTCATCAGCTCCTAGTAAAAGCATTAAAAAGAATAGCTGGGTGTTCCCCGGTTGCCCTGGACTGGCTCATATCCTTTCTAACGGAGCGCCAGGCCAGAGTGCACTGGGGGGATATGTTTTCTGAGGCCGTATCTATCATCTTTGGAGTACCTTAGGGAGCAAGTTCATCGCTGCTGCTTTTCAATATATATATGAGAAGCCTTTGTGACTTGTTGGATGACATTGGCGTCTTTTTCACAAATTGACCGCAAAAGACTCATATATACCACATTCATCTTTTAAAAGAGTGGAAAGAAAATCCTTCAGCCTCTCATTCTACCATCTTATCATGTTTAGTACCACACGAAATGGAGAGCCAAACCCTATTCCCCCAGGAACACACAAACAATAAGAAGGAAGATCTAACCAATCTTATTGTACAGTTTCCTGATGTCTTTAATGAAAAACCAGGAAGAGTGATAGGAACCTGCCACTACATACGTACTCCTGCAGATAAAGTGGTGCATTTAAAACCGTACAAACTACCAGAAGCCTGCAAAAAGCTTGTCATTGAAGAGGTAGAACACATGTTAAAAGCTAACATCATTGAATCCTCTTCCAGTCCCTGATGACTTCAGAAGGGTAAATTCCATATTGTCCTTCGATGCCTATCCAATGCCCCGTATTGTCGACTTAATAGATGAATTAGGGTATGCAGTCTATTTTTCAACTTTAGAACTTTTGAAAGGGTACTGGCAGATCCTGTTACATGGGCCTGACAGAGAGAAAACAGCATATTTTCTCTCTGTACCCTCTCTGGGAAAGTTGCAATTAGAAGTGTGCTCAGTGAAAGAGCATATAACCGATCATACCACACCACCATGCTTACTCTCTCCTTACATCACCACTCAACTAGAACACAGAGATACTATGACACCATTCGGTATAACTGTTCTCATACCAACATTCCGCCGCTTACTCCACATCATTCTATGTAATCACTGCTGGTTCCACACCCCCAGCCAGGCGTTTTCCTCAGGCCTAACGCAGCCACATCCGTTCCGGATAAATCCTGCCAGAACGAACACATTCTCCTGATCTCTCAACCACCACACCTACCGCTAAGAAGCAGCTATTACACGAGTACCGCACGAGCTGCACACATACCCGGTGCTCACACGCACCTTTTGACTCTCCCTACTCTCTCTACTGATCTGAACTTCGGTTCCCAAGGGCGTTCAACCTACAAGCGCCTTCAGACCATACCAATGGTATATAAGGCGCTATATAAGTGCAAAATAACATAACATAACATAACATATTCAACCCCATCAGGACTATTCCAATTGAAAGTCTTACCCTGTGGAACCCATGGTTCCCCTGTGACGTTCCAAAGAATAATGGATAGAATTTTGCATCCTTATTCTAACTTCTGCAGGGCGTACATTGATGACATTGTAATGTATAGCAAAACATGGGAAGACCATCTCCATCACCTATACACCATTATGAGGGCTCTATGCAAAGCTGGGCTAATGGCCAACCCAAATAAATGTAATGTGGCCCACTCAGCTGTAAAATACCTAGGCTTCTTCGTAGGGAAGGGTAGTGTACAACCTCAAATGGAAAAAGTAAAAGCAGTCCTCGAAGCACCAAAACCTAAAACCAAAAGGGATCTAGAAGCCTTCTTGGGATTGATAGGATACTATCATAGGTTCATTCACATTTCTTTTGATAAAACCTCCAGCCTGACTAATAAGCTTTGACATGCAGAACCATAAACACTCCAGTGGAAAGATGAGGATGAAGTGTGTTATAACAACTTGAAGCAAACCTTGCGCCAAAATTCCATTTTAAAGGTAGCAGAACTGGCCAAAGATTTCATTCTTCAAACAGATGCTTCCCTGATTGGATTAGATGCTGTCTTGTCACATAATTATAACGGCTTAGAACACTGTATACTATTTGCCAGTAGAAAACTCTCTCCCAGGGAGAAAAATTACTCCGTTTTGGAATTCGAAGCGCTAACTATAAAATGGGCCATCCTACATCTCAAGTAATATCTGTTAGGAAGGAAGTTCAAACTAATCACGGATCACTCTCCCAGCGAAAGGAATCTAATCCGCGGGTTATGCAATGGTTTCTAGACGTACAACCTTACTGCATCACAGTTCAACACTGAAAGGGAAAGGACCACAGTAATGTGGATTTCCTTTCTAGGTTCCTCTGTGAAGCAGTACCTTCCATATCGCATAGGGGAAGGGTATATGACAAACCGGAGCGTGTGTCACTACTCAGTCCCCGGGGATCCCTTATTCGGGTGGCCAGGGAAGAGCAATCTCTATTGGAACCCGACCCTGGGTGTGGACAAGTGAGGGGAGGATCACCTGGGTAGGGAGTTCTCGGTAGTGGGGAAGAAACCCCCAAATGCGAGACATGGTATCCCCCATTTCCTGACAGTTCTTTATCCCATATTCCCTCTTCCCTTATGGGATACTACAACATAATCCCCTCCGGTATTTTCCAACCCAACTACTGCGATGAGGAAGAGGAGCACTGAGACTAGGATGATTACCAGAAATGTTGCCAGAAATGTACATTCCCTATCCTGCCAAGAGTTATACAGCACAGTTTCTGTCATAAGGTTTTAAAAATAGGTTCACCTTTAACTGGTGTTAATTCAAGGAGATCTCTGAAAACAATAACATGTTTTCCTTCAAAGAGTTCTTCATAGTCTGTTTTGAGGACCTCTTGCAATCTGAGGTGAATCAAAGGCAACATTAGGTTGGAGACCATGCTCACCTCATCTATTAGGAGCATTTTCATTTCTTTCAAAACTCTGTGTAGCTCCATAGCAGCTTCTCTTGAAAGTTTGTAGTAGTCTAATTTGTTTTGGTGTTCTACTGTAAGGAGTAGCAATCAGTGTTAAGTGACACCACCTATGTTGTAGGCAACTAAACCTGTGGGGGCAGTTTCAACAGTTGAAAGTTTGTTAATTTTTGGAGGAACATACTGGTGATTTTTATTAAGAATGTTTTACCCGAACCAGCTTGACCACTTACAGAGTACAGGTGTATAGTGTTGACAAGTACAAGTTTTAGTTTCGTGCTGCAAACCATGTTCAATTTCTTTAGTTACTTCTAGGAAAATGGTATGCTGCTTATTGTTTAGTTGTGATTTCAGTAGAGCAAAGTCTTCTGCAGATTGCTCATACTGACACATGGTGTTTTCTACTTCAGTCATGGCTAATTCTGCCTCATTTGCTATGAGTGGCTGTCCAAGTGGTTCTTGGCTTCCTGCCAGAGAAGGTTGACTGCTCTCAGGAGTGTCTATATTTAGTTGTGCTTGATGTTCTTCTTCTTGTTGGCGTTCATTGTTCAACATGTTTTTGTACTGCGTAAAGTTCATATCTGTTATGGTGCTTTCACTTGAATTGAAAGCATCTTCATAGGAGGCATGGGTGTCTAGTACATCCTCTTATTTTCTCCATGGTTTAAACAGTTGCATTAGGGCCATGTAGTACAGTTTTTTGTGTTGAGGAGTTTTTAATGACAGCTTCATATGATTAATCAGGCAGCTTTTGTAAGTTTAACCAGGCCTCACAACTTTCAACATTGTATTTACCTTTTTTCTCATCTGGTTTAATGTTATTTTTGTATGAGAAGTTTTGGGCTATATGGTATATGCACGTGGTTTCTAAAGCAGTACTCCTGTTTGGGTGGTATGTGTCCAATAAGTTGTTTTTCAAAATGTCCTGGATGTTGGGATCGTTTTTGGTTATTGTTTCTATGTCTTGTTTTGATTTGAGAACTCTTTTTCCCGATGCAGCAGGACCAAGGCTTAACCAGACTATGTTTTCAGATTTCCCATATAAGGCGGTGCCGGTTAAATGGTCTGCGGCTTCGTACCAGCCACATTCTCTATGGGAGAGCATTTTCATGCTAAAGCTGTACAATTTCTGTGACAGTGTTTTGTCTGATGATATGGCATCCTAGAGGTCTTTCAGCTCTGTTTTCTCTGCTTAGGTTAAGTAGGCTGTGGCATATCATACAACTGCAGTGGAATTGTCTGCAATGTACTGCACATCTATATTTGCATTCCATAGGAGAGCAATGAGTGCATTGTAATTATTGATGTACTTTGATGCTTCGGTTCTTTTTATGCAGTATGTGTTCTTAGGAGATTTGCCTTTCACAGTGTGTCTAACCGAAGACATGAAGCTGTTAACTTGTCCTGTTGCTGAAACTGGTCTAGGGAAACCAAAGCGGCCTTTGGTGTAGTATTTTCCATTGTTTTTATATGTCCACTGACAATACTTGCCACACTTGTGACATTGAAACTGCAAAATGTGTGCAGTGCATGTAGGTCGCTATGTGTACTTTCTGAAGGAATTATGCAAGTGACATATTTGTGAATGAACTGCAAAACAGTTGCATCACTGTCCTGGCCAAATTTAGGAGCATGTTTAATCCACAAAAGCATGTGGATGTGTGGTGCTCCTCTGGCTTGATATTCGTTTCTCCAAAAGAAGTGTTCAATTTCTCCGAGGGGAGGAAGTATTTTATTACAAATGAAGTGCAGCATGTCAATAAAGAGATGATGGAAGTACCTTGATACATTTACAGGATCAAGAGAGCAGAGTTATCCTGGTGTTTTCATGTCTATACCTTCTTTGTTTTGTTTGCTATGTGTAGGAAAGTGTGCAAGTCTTCCCATGCATACTCGGCACAACTTAAAGTGACAAACCATGTATTGTATTGTTTATTTATTTATACAGCGCACCGGGCCGTTAGGCAACTGGGTACTTGTGAAAATCTTAAATTACAGTTACATAAATATCTTACATTTCTTGTATTACAGTTACAAGTTAATGTTTCATGAATATCTTACATTTCTTATGTTACAGTTACAAGTTAATGTTGCATGAATATCTTACATTTCTTATGTTAGAGTTACAAGTTAATGTTGCATGAATATCTTATATTTCTTATGTTACAGTTGCAGGCATATTTTAAAAGTTACATTCAGGATATTAGGATATATTTACAGTTATTGGTGACAAAAAAGGGGATGAGAGGATGGCATAGGGAGAAGGGAGAGGTGTCTAGGGGACCGGTCATTCAGAGGAGAGGTGTCAGCAGTCGTTGGTTTGTAGCCAGAGTTTAACATTGGTTTTGAACATGTGAAAGGAGGGAATGGCTCTAAGTAGATCCGGAATAGAGTTCCATAGATTTGCAGCCAATACTGGGAAGCTTTAACCTCCTGTTCTTTTCAGATTGAAATTTGGGATTCTGATGCTGTTAGATTGGGCCTTTCTAATGGGGCGTTCAGATGTGTACCTAGTAAATTTCTCAGTGTGGTATGCGGGTGCTTTGTTGTTAAGACAGTTGTGTGTAATGTTCAGGGTTTTAAATTTGATACGGTCATTGATGGTCAGCCAGTTAGCAGTTCTGCTTTGGTCCGATATATGTTGTCTTTTGGGAATGCCTAGTGCTGTTCTGAGGGCGTTGTTTTGCAGGGTTTGGAGTTTGTGGCTGTTGTGTTTGCTGGTACCTAGATAGAGTGTGTTACAATAGTCTAATTTAGATAGGATAAGGGCTCGTGCGATGGTGATGCAAATGTCTGTAGACAAAAATGGCTTACATGCATGAATTAACTTGCAAGTGTAGCTGGTTGCTGAGGCTGCGGCATTTACCTGCTTGTTAAGGTTGAGCGCTGAGTCTAAGTAGAATCCTAGCATTTTAACTTCCTTGGCTACATTGATTTTGATACCATCAATAGCAAAGGATTTGTACAGGTGGGAGAGTTTGTTTAATTTACTGGTGGATCCAATGATTAAGAGCTTGGTTTTATCGTCGTTAAGACATAAGCATGTGTAGCCATCCAAGTTTGAATGATTTGGTAGATTTTGTTTATGAGGATGGTGTCTTTGTCGTAATCTCCTTGGATTCGGATGAGGATCTGGGTGTCATCAGCATAATTAGTATATGAGACACCCAGTTTATCCAAGATATCAAAGAGGGGCTTTGTAAAAATATTATACAAAGTAGGGGGTCCGCGGCTGAGATGGGCGAAAAGACTCTTCTAGTTCTATTATCCAGGAATGAATTTATCCATGCTGTGGCCTTGGTGGAGAAGTTGGCAGCTGATTTAAGGTGGTTACAAAGTATTTTATGATCTACCAAGTGGAATGCGGCTATTAGATCTAGGAGTAGGAGAATAGATGTATCACCTTTGTCTTTACACTCATCTAGTTGGTTTTTGAGATCAAGGAGGGCTGTCTCGGTTCCATGTCTCGGTCTGAATCCAGATTGTCTAGTGCCTAGTAGGTTATTAATCTCCAGGTAGGATTGTATCTGTAGATAGGCAGATTTATCTAAGATTTTAAGGAGGAACTAAACTGTCGTTATGGGTCTGTAATTAGTTGGGACATTAGGGTTTAGGTTCGTTTTTTTAGGAGGGGTAGTATCCAGGCATCTTTGAGGTTAGTGGGCACAGAGCAAGATTTGAAGAAGGAGTTGATAAAGGAAGTGACAAAAGGGGCTAGTTCTTGTGCAGCTTCTTTGATAATAGGAGTTGGACATGTGTCACCAAGACAGCGAGAGTGTTTAAGAGAAGTGATGATGTTTTTAGCTTCTGCAATGGAGAAAGCTCTAAAGTTAAATTGGTTGTGAGGTTTAGTTTGGTTGGGGGTGAGTTCCTGTAGAATGGCTTCTTGAGTGGATAGCGCAATGTTGTGGAGGGAGGATCTTTTGGCAGAGATTTTGTCTTGTAACATGGTGATTTTATTGCATAAGGCATTTTGAATGTTGGTACACCACATTTTATCTTTGGTCCAGGAGTCTATGGGTGTGATATGGGATTCTAATTCTCTAAGGATGGTGAAGATTTCCCTCGTGTTGGAATTTGCTTTTTTAATTCTGTCATTAAAGGTCTCTTTTTTAGCCTGAATGATTTGTTGCTTGTAATTATTGGTGAGGGTAGGGAGGAGATTTTTGTTTGAGGGGAGTTTTTTTTTTCCAGCAGGCTTCTACTTGTCTTTTTTCTTTGCGCAAGGATTTTAGGCTTGGGGTGAACCAAGTGTTTAGATGGGCAAGAGGTTTAGATTTGCTTAGTTTCAGTGGCGCAATGACGTCTGTAGCTGAGTTGATAGTGTTGTTGTACAGGTCAACCAGATCATTAGGGTTAGTGATCAGACTGGAGTGATTGGTGATTGGCTGAATCAGGTGGAGGAGATTCATGACTGTTATGTTTTTTTACAACGTGTAAGGGCTGGAGGTGCCAGTAGTTTGGTTGTTTTAGATTGGGGTAGGTCTGAGATGGTCAACAAGATCAGATGATGATCAGTCCATATGCATGGTTCAATAGCCATTATGGTGGAGATGCAGTTAATATCTGTCACCCACTCCAGAGTACGGCCTTTGACATGTGTGGGCCGTTGTTTCGGATGGTGAGGCCTGCTTCCAATATTGTGTTGGCTAGGATAGAGGCATTAGAGTCTTTAGGGTCATTGTATCCTAGATTGAAGTCACCAAGTAGGATAATTTGTGTCCCCGGTTTAACACTGGTCTTGAGAAGGGTAGTTATATCTTCTTCAAAAGAACCTAGTAGGCCTGGAGGTCTATAGATAAGGTGCACAGTAATTGTGCGTGAGGCGGAGATACCTAGTTTGAGGGAGAGTAGTTCTGCTGAGGGTATGGACATATGACCAACTTCTTTGATGGTGAGGTCGGCTCTGCAGTGGAAGGCTACGCCGCCACCTTTGGAGGTTTCTCTATCCTTTCTAAAGATAGTGAAGTTAGGAGGAATGGCGAGCAATAGGCTGGACCAGCCGCTTTGTGCAACCATGTTTCAGTCACTGCTAGAAAGTCGAGCTGGTTGCAGATGATGAGATCTGCAATTTCAGAGGCATGGGCTGTCAAGTATCTAACGTTGATGCGGCCTCCCTTAAGGTTATGTGTTCCTTTCATGGTAACGCTGGTGTGGTCAGTGTTGATCAGGGTTTCAGATGATTTAGTACAGGGTTTTTGGGTACGTCTAGGTTTACTTTTGGAGGGGTCGTGCCGTACTCGTGTAGGTTCGATCTTGGAGTGACCTTGAAAAAGGTGGACTCGTGGTGGTTTAGGCAATCTAGATCCTAGTCTGACGTTTCTTAGCGTGGTGGGGCAGACCTGACTCTTATAGATTAAGGAGATGGGCTCTTATTACTGTTGGGTCAGAGGCTGGGTGTATGTCTTGCCAGACGGTTCCCATGCTGTTGGGAGTCTATAGTGGATGGCTGCCATTGTAGATAGGGCAGTAAGTGTGGTAAGGATAGCAAGGGAGCAAGTGGGCAGGTTGAGTATGGGTGATGTCATATCAAAGTTGGTATAGGAGATTACCTGTGAATGGCAGGTGTAGGGTATAGGAATAGACTAGTTCAGGAAGGTAGCACACAATATAGGGCCAGACTAGTACAGTGTAGTATTGAGCAACATAGGGCTAGGCTAGTACAGTAGGGCACGTCAAGCAGCATAGGGACAGGCTAGTACAGTAGGGCACATCAATCAGCATAGGGCCAGGTTAGTACGGTAGGGCACATCAATCAGCATAGAGCCAGGCTAGTACAGTAGGGCATATCAATCAGCAAAGGCCCAGGTTAGTACAGTAGGGCACATCAATCAGCATAGGGCCAGGCTAGTGCAGTGGGGCACATCAATCAGCATAGGGCCAGGCTAGTACAGTGTAGCATTAAGCAACATAGGGCTAGGCTAGTACAGTAGGGCACATCGATCAGCATAGGGCCAGGCTAGTACAGTAGGGCACATCAATCAGCATAGGGCCAGGCTAGTACAGTAGGGCACATCAATCAGCATAGGGCCCGGCTAGTACAAAGTAACATCAGTAGTCATAGGGGAGATAGGAGTAATACCTACTGAATTTTTCTACGTGGCCAGACCGTTAGAGGGCTATACAACCTGAGCATGTGCCAGTGGGGCAGGTGACAGAACATGCCACATTAGGGGACTCGTTGTTTAGAGAGGTCTGTGGGGGATTATTTCAAATAGAGTCTGACATTATAACTAAAGCAGTGGTTACAGGTAAAGCACAAATACTGGCAAATTAGAGCAGTTAATAATATAAAGATATGGGTCAGATACCAGGAAGGGCTGGCGTACGCTAAAGAATGCACCGGGTGGACGGCGAAAAAGTCCACTTTCTCAGGTGCAGTATGCAATAGTGCTTACCGGTGTTGCAGGTTCATAGTGAAGGTGTCGGGAGCAGCTGCATGAAGAAGATGAGTGGCATGGCGGGGAACCCTGTGGATTGGAAAGGGCTTAGCAGAGGGTGCAGGGACGTTGAGGGGAAGGTGTTGAGCTTGTGGCCCTGGGCTTGGAAGGCTCCTGACAGGCTCACGACAGGAAGCACTGCCTTAAAATGTGTGCCTTGGAATGTTGGCCGGCCAGAGCCTGCCAGCTCTCGATTGGCTCCGAAGTAGGTGCAGAGGGCCAATCAATGTTGGATGTTGGGCCTGGTGTGTTTCTACACATAGGACTTGGCACAAAGATGGCGGGCGGTCATTTTGAAGTGGCTGATGGCCTCGTGTTCCCAAATGGTAGAGGCTACACTCCTGTGGCTACACTCCATGTGGGCAGGCCAAGGTTGCGTAGCATACACTGTACATCTGCATGCCGTCAGACCTAGTATTCTTTCCTACTACGCATGTTTGGCAAGAGATTTGTAATACTTGACTGTAAAACATTGTCTTTTTCCTACACTTTTTGAAGTAGCTGCGTAGCAGACATGTTTTGAAAATTGGAACCTGTTTTCAATGAGTGTGCAACTCCATAACATAGAGTTGCTAGTTCACTTTCAAAGAGGAGGTGGAATATGTATTCCATGTTTTGTCTGAATCTGGGGTCTTCAGCATACATTCGTAAAGAGCCGTATTCTGACGCTGTTATTTGTGTGCATCTTTCATCATACCTACCCCCTTTCCCGGTAGGAAAGACGAGAGGAAAGGCTTGTGCTTCTACACTTTTTTCCCATATGCTGATTGGAGATCCTTTGGCTTGCCGCATTTGATGTTTCCAGTGCACCATCTATGGTGTCTATGGAGTGCAGTGGGTACATTATATAGTGGTCCAAAATATTGGAGGTTGTAGTAGGATCTAGAAGTTCAAATTGGCCAGTTGCTGAGGAGTCCTGAATTATTTTGGTGGTTTCCCTCAGGTTTTCTTCAATGTTTATTTCTTTGTAGTATTCATTGTTGTCCTTAAGATATTGTAGGGCTTCTCTACCTTTATTTAAGTACACTAGTTGCTGCCAATTAATTTTGTCTTTTGTAGGTACACCATTCACCAGGATAATCAAAGATTGTTCTGTTGGCCGTTGCACTCCTAGAGTGTCTATATTTTCTTTGAGATGTAATGGCAAATACACTACTTTGCTACAAATGCCTTTCAGTAATTTAGAGGGAGGCAACTTTGCTGTTTTTGATTGAAGTCGTATTATTGCTTGAAATGGGAATACAGTTTGCATTATAATGGTCTCATACAAATTAAGCTGTTGGAGTGGTTTTGGCAGTGGGAAAGTTTCCAAATTATTACTGATAGCCCGTGAAGGCATTTGGTTATTGTCAAGTTTTGCAGTGCAGTATCTGCAAAGTACTGAGGGGTTAGTAATTTCATATTTGTTTTCTGCTATAAGGTAGAGGGCTAATTGGAACCATTGGGATTCCTCATTGTCTTCTATTTTGTACATTATATCTGTAGTTTTCATGCTCTTTGTATAAAAAGTTCTGCGACAACACACACATACTTGGTTCGGTACTTCAGCAGATGTGCTTTTAAACTTGGCTATTTCTTTTTTGTATGTGTGTAATAGAAAGTTGACATCTGCAAGGTTGTTGCTACTGTTTTTTAAAGTTACTGGACTTTGTAAGTGCTCTTCAGTTCCAAGGTATTTGCTTTGGATGTGGTCTATTTCTTCAAGCAGTTCTTTGGCTGCACCACGTTGGAGAATGTCATTTAAATGCTCCGGTGCTAAAGCAGGACTTTTTGCATAGTACAGTTTGTGAACGAGATTTCATACAGTAGAATGGTATGTGCTAACATTTTGATATGGTGGAAGGTGCTTTTGCAAGCAGGTCCAGAAATGCAGCCTAATGAATGTCCTCGTAGTCCTGTGTATTTGCGCACTGGGCAGGAGTCCATAGTTTGTAGTATTTTCATTTTTGCTTTGTAGTTGGCTTTCACATAGCGAGTGAGGAACTTCTGCAGAGTTCTGATAGAGTTTTGGCGCACGTTACACATTGAAGTGCACGGCCATTTGTAGATGGGGCGTATTGGTTCGGTGGAATGGAGAGTTGATGCTAAGTTTAATGTGGATATTTTTTGAAAGCAGTGTTTCTTCTTCCATTATGGTGTTGTCTACCCTTTCATACCCTGACCCACTGCTATGTATGGCAATTTGGTTTGTTTGCTCTTGTTTGTATGCTTCTTCATTGAAATATGGCTCTGTTTGTTTGTTTGTTTCTTTATTTGTTTGGTAATGCGCACCAAACCCTTAGGTAGCCGGGCACAAGCAGTACAAGAAGTCTTACAGCTTAGTTACATAGCACAAACAGGGGTATACAGGTAAGTACAACAGGTGCATAAATACATATAATACAGAGCGTAGCCTTGGAAGGCCAAGGAGACATTGACATACAGAGTAGTATATACATATTCGCCTACAGTACAGTATGACTCATCATGTGCAGGGTCAGGTGCAGGCCTAGGGGTGGTAGGAGTAAGGTGAATCAGGGTAAGTGTCATTGGCCATTTAAGTACCTTATGTCTAAATTTAGGGTAGGGTTGTTCTAGTCAGAGGTCAAGTGGTAACTTATTCCAACACTGCGCAGCTTTGACAGGGAAGCTGGTTCCTCCCGCAGTAGAGCGTTTGAACCTGGGAATCTCCGGCATAAATGTATTATCAGATCTAGTAGGGCGGGTGACTGTTCTCCTGGTGATTTTTTCCGCTAAGTAAGGAGGTGCTAGGTTGTTCAGTCATTTGGAAGTTAGGGAATCTGTTTTAAGGAGGATTCTATCCGTTATTTTCAGCCAGTTAACCTCTTTCCTGAATTTGGTAATGTGCTCTCTTTAGGGGACATCCAACGCTGCTCTCAGTGCGTTATTCTGCAATCTTTGAATTTTATCTGTGATGTATTTGTTGGCTTCTGAGTACAGTGCATTGCAGTAATCTAGTCTTGACATAATAAGGGCATTGGCTAGAGTGATACAGCTAGCATTGGAAAGATACGGTCTAGACGCTCAGATTAGTTTGCAGGTATAAGTTGTGGTGGAGGCCAGGGAGTTGACTTGTTTTTGAAGTGTGAGAGAGGAGTCCAACTAGAATCCTAAGGTTTTAACCACAGACATCACCTTGATAATATTGTTATCAATGTTGAAGGATGTGTAGTTTGGGCCTAGCTTTTTGATGTTAGTTTCCGAACCTAGGATTAGTAACTCCGTTTTATCATTGTTCAGGCAGAGGCCATGTGATGCCATCCATGCCTGAATGATGGAGTAGATTTTGTTCACCAAGGCTCAGTCAGCCTCAAAGTTGCCCGAAAGGTGTATGAGGATCGGGGTGTCATCTGCATAGTTAGTGTAGGTGACGCCCAGTCTGTCCAACTTGTCAAACAAAGGCTTGGTGAAGATGTTGTACATGGTCGGGGAAACACAGGATCCCTGTGGGACACCGCATGTTATCTTGATATGGTCAGCGGAGGCTAAGGTGGAGAAGACTTTCATAGTGCGCTTGTCTAAGAAGGATTGGATCCCCGCTATAGCCTCTCCAGTGAAGTTAGCGGCAGATTATGGTGGTTGCATAAAACTGCGTGATCCACCAAGTCGAAGGCTGCCGGCAAATCCAATAGGAGTAGCAGAGCTACTGTGCTGGTGCTGGTGGTGTGGCTCCACTCACCTGTACAGATGTTGCCAAAGGTAGCTCTGCTAATATTGCATTTGTTGCAAAGTACTGGTTGTAGTTTACCGATTAATTTTGTTAGTGGTTTCATTCTGTTTAAAATTAGTATACATAATTTCCTTTTGAAGAGCACTGCACTGTCTACAAGAGCTTCCAGGACTACTTTTCTGTGGTAGGTTTTAAGGGTTGAGCATGATTTCCGCCCTGTAATTATAAGGTTCTGAAGGACTCTGTGGTGGAACATTTTTTGTAAAATATTTTTTTGCGAATGCTTTCTTGTGGCTACATTAACAATGGTAGGTGCAGTGTTAGCAGCAATGGTAGTTGCAATCTTTTTAGTACATTTCCTTTTATTTTTACATTTTGAAAGAGGAGTTACAGTTTCTTTCCTGTTAGGTGCTTCTGTTTTCCTTAGTGACTGTATTAGCTGTTTTGTTTGAACTTTCTGTACAAATTCTGCATGAGACGGATGGCTATTTTGTATGCTTTTAGGTTGATCTGCTCTATTTCTGCGTTGTTTTCTATGGAGTTGCTTTTTGGCAGGCATTCTGTAGTATCTGTTGGAGAAAAAAGGAAAGTGTGCGTGTGGAGGTTGTGCACTGTATATGTGTGCACTGTGCATGAGTGTTTGAATATGAGGGTAGGCATACATGTAGAGGTGTGTGATTGTGTAGTGGGCTGTTACTTTAGGTTGGGAAGGATGTATTGTATCGGGTGTTACTATAATGGTGGTCAGATGACAATAGAAAGTGGGCACCTGTTGAGGCGAAATGAGTAAGAGTGAAGCAAATACTGTTGGGTTGATGGAATTGCGTATCTTACAATACAGGAACACTGCACTGTGTAACAGGCAGAACACTACGATAGTATTGCACATACTTTGACGGATGTTGAGAGTAGGTTTATTCTGGGTTTTATTTTCCACTTAAAATGCAACTGGCTTTCAGGAGAGTGATGTTCACAGCAATTGCGAAAGAAGGAGGTAAGTACATTTGTTTGTTAATGGCAGAGTGATAGCATTTGGAGAATACATTATTTAAAATTGTAGGAGGATGTCTTGGCAGGAAGAGTTAGTGTGTGTGTTAAATTGGATAGCTTTGTATATGAATAGGGACGGGGGAGCATCAGCATTTTTGCTAAGGGGGTCAGTGGTTTATTTATAAGTGTGCCGTATGAGGTGCACTTTTGCAAGCGTGCATGTTGCTGTAGGACTATTTAGTTTGGAAATGGATTAGTGCGAGTTGTAGAGAGTGAGAAAAAGGTTTGGAAAGATGTACAGATTGGAAAGGAGAATGAAAGATAGCCTCCCCTCACTGTTAGGCACAGACATAGAGTAGATATGCTGCCTGAACACAATAACGAATCAATATGCCGGTCTGTATACCTAACCATTACAGCCTAGGCTCCTCATAAAATGAGCAAAATAAGCGCAGGGTTGCGCTTTATTCACCAGATATGTATCTATGTATTTCTTCAGCCATGTAGCTGACTAGCACATCCCAGTAATACAGGACTCAACAAACCCAGCGCACAGAAGGCGCTGCAAGTGTAGAACTCCCAACAGATTCAACACTTACCTGTCACACCGACATTATACGGCACAGGTAGGACATGGTCCATGCACACGAATACAGAAATTTCCTGTAGAGACTCACCCCTTTCTGACCCATTTTTTACTTACTTATTTTTTAGATGTCCTAAATTATGTGACAACCCCAGTCCACTGAAGTTGTCCTGAAGACGGCACCAGATTCAACATCAATTACTGAATGCCAGAAACACCATTTATGTGTCGACCAGATAGATGTGTAGTCAACTAGATCACATCTGAAGTCACAACCACTACTAACTCACACTATGAAACAGTGACAATAAATGAACCAATGTATGAGGATGTTTGGAATATCAAAAATACTGTACCCTTTTCACGTTGACTCAGGCTAAGCAACAAGGGCTGTTTGTTATTAGCAGTGTGATATAATTTGTTTTAAACTCAAATACAAATAAATGTAACAGTTCTGTAGAAGTGTTTGGGTGGTCTCATATGTACAGACTAACTGTAAGAGATCTGTCAAATGTGTGCTTGACCTATAGCCGGCCAGTGTGTATCAGGTGGGGTAGCCTAAGTTCTTTCTTTATTTAACATTTATTTACTGTTGATACCGCGCCTTTCTTACGCTGTACAGCAAGGCTGGGAGTGGATGTTCTGTGCATTCTTCTAAGAGAGCATCTCTTTCTCTCTGATCTCCCTCACTTATAATTACACTTTAAAGATCCAAGCTGCACATAGAACCAACCATTAAACCTCTGTGTACCCTTTTCACTCCATGTTACTATTTAGACTAAACAGTGAGTTTCGCCAAATTGTTGTTTTCATCCAGCAAATCTCAGATTGCCCTTTCACCATCAAGGTTCTGTTCAATGTAATATTAGGGTCCATTGGGATTTAGTAATAAATCCTTTATCCCATAAATTGTTTCCCCATAGGTTGCACTGACTTTATCTTTGGATGTACTACAAAGTAGCACCCTCAATTTCCATCCATGTGCTTTGTTCTACGTTGAGTAACCAGCCCAGGTGGTGGCCCAGCTTACACGCCCTCTTATCTTCTGCCGAACCAGGAAAACCGATTTTAGGGAGAATTCTCTGTAAAGGCTAATTTCCCAAACCTAGTGAGTCCCCCAGCAGCTTTGCTGGATTTTTGGGGTTTATTTTTATCTTCTGCTAAGAGTGAGACTCTTTTACTCCCACTCTTATGCATGATTTGAGTGTACTCCTTTTGATTGTAAATGTGTTTAATGGGCTATGGGGTCTTTTACTCCATAGGGTTTCATGTGTTTTTGATATGTGTGTTACACAGCACCCTCAGTGCAGTAACACAGGGGTGTCATAGTGACCCCCCCAACATAGACTCCATACCCTGGGACTGACTACTGTCTCCCAGGGCATGTAAAGTCACCATTGGCTTTACTAGTCTCAAATTCTGAACAGAATCAGTACAAACCATCCTATTGTGGACGTACTGGTCGGGGCAATTCGATTGCCCCGGGGTCTGTTGTTCGAGGGGGCACGTCTCCGTCCCCCCTGATCGAGTTTTGGCTGGTGGCAGTGGATACTACTTTTTAAATTCGACCGCAAATATATCCCTATGGGATTTTCCCATTATTCGAGGCTACCAACTTTAATAATGAATTAATAACCAGTCTGCCTTCTTTTTCGCCTTCCTGGAACATCTCGTGGCCGCCTTGCCTGTGCCAAGCACCCCGGCAACCGGGATACCATGTTTTCACCACTACCACAAATCGAAAGGGTAGTACCTTTTGTACCAGAGAACTCCGCGGCTGGTTTCTTCCCTGGCAGTGCAACGACCTTCAGCTGTCCTCCACGGTGAGATCTTCTCTTCCTCTGGACGATGCCGTGACTTACACCCGCTGCCAGGAACAACTGCCCCCCACTGGAGGATCCTCTCCACTTAAGGTACTGCGTTCCGCCTGGCTTCCCTTGCAACCGACTGTATGGGGTGCGTTAAATCCTCGTCTCTCGAACCTGGGTTAGCCTGGACACCTTAGCTAACTTATCCTGAACTGATCCTATCCTTTTCTGAACTATCTTCAAAGACTTTTGGGCATAACCCCACTGTGTGATCCTGGACACTTGCACCTGTCTCTCTCTAAGAGTGGGCCTGGCAATTGAACTTCCTTGCTATCCAGTAGACTCTGCCTAACCTAACTTACTGTGGTTCTTTTAAAAAGTATTAATATTGTTTGCTTCATAAATTCTGTCTTTTTTTCTCCCTTTTTATATAAGTATTTAGAGTGCCATCTTAGGTTAAGCGCTCACCTCTGTCTGAAAATAAGTGGTGTTTCTCACTAAAAATTGTCTAAATGCTTAATCAGGGTGTATATATATATAATAGTGACTGTGTGTTGCATTTACTGACTTTCTACTGCTAGTGTGATTTTCAAGTGTGCCTTTTTAAATAAATAAGTATATACTTTTCACATAAAAGCTCTGGTCAGTGTTTGCTTGTGCTACTGTGTCTCTGTACCTATTGTGTATACTCTATATACTGCCCAACTCATCTTGAGAGGAGTCTGACTGCTCAGCCACAGCTACCAAGTGAATCTGTGTGGTACAGACTGCTACCAAGTGGGTTTACTGCTAACACCTGTAGTCCTACATCTTTTGCAGTGGTCCCTAAGGGAACTGCACAGGTTTCTGCCTAACAACTGATCCCTCCCCTCCGACTTCCCAAACATTTATACATTTTCAAGATTGCTGATCTTGGTATCTAAACCTATGCCTCCCTGTCATGGCCACTTGCCAGGATCACAGGAGCTGCACCATCAGGTTGTGGGAGCAAGAGGTAGCATGGTTCATGCACGTCCCTTTGGGACGTTTATACACAGTAAGACTTGGTTATTATGGGCAGGAGTGCTTTCAAGAACTTTCCACTTGTGTGCAATCAGTCCGAGTGTGGCTTTCTATCTTCAGCTGCACGTGCAACTTCAAGGAGTGGCAGGGTGTGGCAAGCAGAACAGAACTAGCGGGCGTGGCCTTAGCTCAGCTATAAAAGCCAACCCAACCCCAAGGAGCACGCTTCACGTTAATCTGCATTTACATGCAGCGTAACGCTCACCGCCGCCGCCGCCTGCGTTAAAGCAGCGCTTATCTTTGGGAATCCAGTCTCCTGCCCATACGCTTACCTCCTGGAGTCAGCATTCACCTGCATTCTTCACCGCTGAGCCTGGCGTACATGCTTCATCCTCCGGAGCGCAGGACTTCAGCTCTGGGCACCGCAGCACGACATCTTCTTCATCCTCCGGCACGCAGGACTTCAGCTCTGGGCACCGCAGCACGACATCTTCTTCATCATCCGGCACGCAGGACTTCAGCTCTGGGCACCGCAGCACAACATCTTTTTCATCCTCCGGCACGCAGGACTTCAGCTCTGGGCACCGCAGCACAACATCTTCTTCATCCTCCGGAGCGCAGGACTTCAGCTCTGGGCACCGCAGCACGACATCTTCTTCATCCTCCGGCACGCAGGACTTCAGCTCTGGCCACCGCAGCACGACATCTTCTTCATCCTCCAGCACGCAGGACTTCAGCTCTGGGCACCGCAGCACGACATCTTCTTCATCGTCCGGAATACAGGACTTCAGCTCTGGGCACCGCAGCACGACATCTTCTTCATCCTCCGGCACGCAGGACTTCAGCTCTGGGCACCGCAGCACGACATCTTCTTCATCCTCCGGCACGCAGGACTTCAGCTCAGGGCACCGCAGCATGACATCTTCCTCATCCTCCGGCACGCAGGACTTCAGCTCTGGGCACCGCAGCACGACATCTTCTTCATCCTCCGGCACGCAGGACTTCAGCTCAGGGCACCGCAGCATGACATCTTCTTCATCCTCCGGAATACAGGACTTCAGCTCTGGGCACCGCAGCACGACTTCTTCTTCATCCTCCGGCACGCAGGACTTCAGCTCAGGGCACCGCAGCACGACATCTTCTTCATCCTCCGGCACGCAGGACTTCAGCTCTGGGCACCGCAGCACGACATCTTCTTCATCCTCCGGCACGCAGGACTTCAGCTCAGGGCACCGCAGCACAACATCTTCTTCATCCTCCGGAGCGCAGGACTTCAGCTCTGGGCACCGCAGCACAACATCTTCTTCATCCTCCGGAGCGCAGGACTTCAGTTCTGGGCACCGCAGCACGACTTCTTCTTCATCCTCCGGCACGCAGGACTTCAGCTCAGGGCACCGCAGCACAACATCTTCTTCATCCTCCGGAGCGCAGGACTTCAGCTCTGGGCACCGCAGCACGACTTCTTCTTCATCCTCCGGCACGCAGGACTTCAGCTCTGGGCACCGCAGCACGACATCTTCTTCATCCTCCGGCACGCAGGAGTTCAGCTCTGGGCACCGCAGCACAACATCTTCTTCATCCTCCGGAGCGCAGGACTTCAGCTCTGGGCACCGCAGCACGACATCTTCTTCATCCTCCGGCACGCAGGACTTCAGCTCTGGGCACCGCAGCACGACATCTTCTTCATTCTCCGGCACGCAGGACTTCAGCTCTGGGCACCGCAGCACGACATCTTCTTCATCCTCCGGCACGCAGGACTTCAGCTCAGAGCACCGCAGCACAACATCTTCTTCATCCTCCGGAGCGCAGGACTTCAGCTCTGGGCACCGCAGCACGACATCTTCTTCATCCTCTGTCATGCAGGACTTCAGCTCTGGGCACCGCAGCACGACATCTTCTTCATCCTCCGGCACGCAGGACTTCAGCTCTGGGCACCGCAGCACGACATCTTCTTCATCCTCCGGCACGCAGGACTTCAGCTCTGGGCACCGCAGCACGACATCTTCTTCATCCTCCGGCACGCAGGACTTCAGCTCTGGGCACCGCAGCACGACATCTTCTTCATCCTCCGGCACGCAGGACTTCAGCTCAGGGCACCGCAGCACAACATCTTCTTCATCCTCCGGAGCGCAGGACTTCAGCTCTGGGCACCGCAGCACGACATCTTCATCCTCCGGCACGCAGGACTTCAGCTCTGGGCACCGCAGCACGACATCTTCTTCATCCTCCGGCACGCAGGACTTCAGCTCTGGGCACCGCAGCACGACATCTTCTTCATCCTCCGGCACGCAGGACTTCAGCTCTGGGCACCGCAGCACGACATCTTCTTCATCCTCCGGCACGCAGGACTTCAGCTCTGGGCACCGCAGCACGACATCTTCTTCATCCTCCGGCACGCAGGACTTCAGCTCAGAGCACCGCAGCACAACATCTTCTTCATCCTCCGGCACGCAGGACTTCAGCTCTGTGCACCGCAGCACGACATCTTCTTCATCCTCCGGCACGCAGGACTTCAGCTCTGGGCACGACAGCACGACATCTTCTTCAACCACGAAGGCGGACCCTGTAAAAGGACAAAAGTCAAGGTTAGAACTTACGAACTTTCAGTTTGAGGTCACGCTTGCAAAATTCTTAGCGCTTTTCCTTAAACGCTCACTTACGTGCTGCCGGACGCTGCGGGATCCTCAGCTCCTCATCTGGAGCCACCTCGTCCTCTGCAGCTCCGCTGGGCCGCAATCACACCTGTTTGGGAGAAAGATAGACATTATTACAGATCTGACAACAGGCTGTGAGAAAGACAATACAAATACTTCAAGACAAAGAGAAAACTGAGACACTTACCAGAAAGGCGTGGAATAGTGGCAGCTGGACTGGACACCAGGTACGAAGGACCAGTGAAGGAACTCAGTCCTCATCCTTAATGCCCCCCTGCCAGAAGTAGCAGGACGGTGAGCTCACCATTAATAATCTACAGGTGAGTCTTAATGGGTCGATGCACGCTCATGGAAACCACGCTATGGGATGAATGGTTTGAGAGGGAATTCAATCACAGGCCAGTAAACTTACGTCCTCTCATATCTACACAGGAGCAGTGTTACAATTCATCGCAGCAACCCACAGCCTATTTGCAGTGGGAGAAAGCAGACAGGGGGTCTTCTTCCCGGGAGGGCTGCAAACATGCCCCAACGTCCTGACTAATATTACAGTAGCTCTGGCCATTATGGACTATCTGATCTCTGCACTCAGTCTTGCTTCGCAGTCCATGGAGAGTAATATTACAGTTGCTCTGGCCATGTTGGACTATCTGATCCCCGCACTCAGTCCTGCTTGGCAGTCCATGGAGAGTAATATTACAGTACCTCTGGCCATGATTGACTATCTGATCTCTGCACTCAGTCCTGCTTGGCAGACCATGGAGAGTAATATTACAGTAGCTCTGGCCATGTTGGACTGTCTGATCCTTGCACTCAATCCTGCTTGGCAGTCCATGGAGAGTAATATTACAGTACCTCTGGCCATGATTGACTATCTGATCTCTGCACTCAGTCCTGCTTGGCAGACCATGGAGAGTAATATTACAGTAGCTCTGGCCATGTTGGACTGTCTGATCCTTGCACTCAATCCTGCTTGGCAGTCCATGGAGAGTAATATTACAGTTGCTCTGGCCATTATGTACTATCTGATCTCTGCACTCAGTCCTGCTTGGCAGTCCATGGAGAGTAATATTGCAGTTGCTCTGCCCATGTTGGACTATCTGATCCCCGCACTCAGTCATGGCCAGAGCTACTGTAATATTACTCTACATGGACTGCCAAGCAGGACTGAGTGTGGAGATCAGATAGTCCAACATGGCCAGAGCCACTGTAATATTACTCTCCATGGACTGCCAAGCAGGATTGAGTGCTGGGATCAGATAGCCCAACATGGCCAGAGCTACTGTAATATTACTCTCCATGGACTGCCAAGCAGGACTGAGTGTGTGGATCAGATAGTCCAACATGGCCCGAGCTACTGTAATATTACTCTCCATGGACTGCCAAGCAGGATTGAGTGCGGAGATCAGATAGTCCAACATGGGCAGAGCTATTGTAATATTACTCTCCATGGACTGCCATGCAGGAATAAGTGCGGAGATAAGATAGTCCAACATGGCCAGAGGTACTGTAATATTACTCTTCATGGGCTGCCAAGCAGGACTGTGTGCGGAGATCAGACAGTCCAACATGGCCAGAGCTACTGTAATATTACTCTGCATGGACTGCCAAGCAGGACTGTGTGCAGAGATCAGACAGTCCAACATGGCCAGAGCTACTTTAATATTACTCTGCATGGACTGCCAAGCAGGACTGTGTGCGGAGATCAGACAGTCCAACATGGCCAGAGCTACTGTAATGTTACTCTCTATGGGCTGCCAAGCAGGACTGTGTGCGGAGATCAGACAGTCCAACATGGCCAGAGCTACTGTAATATTACTCTCCATGGACTGTCAAGCAGGACTGAGTGTGGAGATCAGATAGTCCAACGTGGCCAGAGCTACTGTAATATTACTCTCCATGGACTGCCAAGCAGGACTGAGTGCGGAGATCAGATAGTCCAACGTGGCCAGAGCTACTGTAATATTACTCTCCATGGACTGCTATGCAGGAATAAGTGCGGAGATCAGATAGTCCAACATGTGGGTGCTTCTTCCAAACCTGGAATGGACACTCTACCAACTACCTCAACATATGTTGTAGGTAGGACAGGGGGAATATTCTCCTTCCCTCTGCCTCTGTTTCTGACTCCTCTGGCCATGGGTTCCCCCTTAGGACTAGGCTTTCCCTTAGGCTTGACTAAGGCAACCTGATTCTGGGACCAAGTTGGACTAGGCCCAGCATTCCTAACAGGAGAGGTGCTTAGTGTTGGGGACAATTCTCATTTCTGTGCTAATTCCCTTCAGCCTTAGAGACCCCAGCTCTTTTGCTGGACTTTAGGACTTTTCCATTTCTATCTTGGGGGGAGTGAGACCTTTTTCTCACTCCCTCATGTATTTTGATCTGATTTGGATTCTGTATTTCCTTTGCTTTTGGAGTCTGGCATCTACTTTGTTGGATGGTAACACACAGCACCCTCAGTGCAGTGGCACAGGGAAGTCCTTTGGATTTCTACAAAGGTTTAAATACCTTCTCTGGGATGAACTACTGTTCCCAAGAGCAGTAAAGTGAAATTTACTTTACTTACCTTTTTTCTATGTAGGTCCAGCACACCCCATCTTATGTGGAGTGCTGGGGGGTTACTTGGTAGCCTCTTTTCCTACTTATGTAACATTTTTTATGTTAACCTCACTACTTTTAATGGCTGGTGGCAGTGGTTTAATTTTCCTACCATTGTGATTTTCTAGCGCAGGCTGAATCCTCAGCTGCAGTATAGCACCCCAGGGTGACCATTGTATCAAAATGGCACCACTCTTCTTTTTTCACCATTTCTTGTTAAGTGAGGTCCTTCTTGGGTTTTACTCTGTGCTCCAAACCAGGTAGGTATCGTAATAACTCACCTCCCGTACTCCAATTCTTCATGGAACTTGGCAGGTCGGTTGAAGAAGGTCCAAAGTCACTTTTCCCGCATCAGCCTTAGCTCTTGATCCCGAGGGGTTTCAAGTTCAAGCAGCTCTCCGGCCTCAACTCAGAATGGCGACGTCGGCAGCGCGGTAGCCCAAACTCAGAGCTGGTCAGCCACAGGGCGGTCCTGGGGCATTTCTGAAGGCTCTTCTTTGCAGGACTCTGGGCTGATGTCAAGAATAGATGTTCCCTCCACTCCAAGGGACGCAGCTCCTTTGCAGGACTGCTGGAGATCTTCCACAGGACAGGGCTCTACCGGGGCCGCAGCAGGGTTATGAAAATAGCATGCATGCTCACTGGTGAGAGAAACATCCTGCAAGTATGCCAAGGCTAGCCAGAGTTCGTGGCTTCATGGTTGCCAGTGCTGGAAGATGTCTGGAAAGCATGCCAGGGATAGCCAGAGGGCATGGCTGCCAACGGTGGAAGAGGTCTGGCAAGCATGACAAGGCTAGCCAGAAGGGCGTGGTTGCCAGCGGTGGAAGATGTCTGGCAAGCATGCAAAGGCTAACCAGAGGGCATGGCTGCCAGCGGTGGAAAATGTCTGGCAAGCATGCCAAGGCTAGCCAGAGGGCGTGGCTTCATTGCTGCCAGTGCTGGAAGATGTCTGTCAAGCATGCCAAGAGTAGCCAGAGGGCGTGGCTGCCAACAGTGGAAGATGTCTGGCAAGCATGCCAAGGCTAGCCAGAGGGTGCGGCTACCAGTGGTGGAAGATGTCTGGCAAACATGCCGACGTTAGCCAGAAGTGTGTGGCTGCCAGCGGTGGAAGATGTTCAGCAAGCATGCCAAGGCTAGCCAGAGGGCGTGTGTTGTGGCCTCCCAATGATCCCACGGACACTTTCTAGTGTGACACTGCCTTTATTGCCAATAAAATAATACTGCTTGTACACAGTTGCTTCACTGTAATTATTCTGGTCAATGGCTTAATATGTGAGTGTTCAAGAGTGGTTATAGAAGGGGTGGCAGGCTGGCAGGGGGTGGAGCCCTAGGGCTGCAGTGCTGTCCCTCGCTTCTTCTACTTCTCTCATTCCACTGCCCTAGGACGCCCTTCTCTTGTCACTCCACTCCTTCATGAGTGTCTGGCTCTTCTTCATTCTCCATACCAATTCTTCCATGTTCACTTCATCGTCTTCTGCTAATTTGTGACATCCACGGAGGGACCAATGTGGACACTGCCCTGCGTCCTCTTTATATCCGAAATGCGGACACGTTGGTGATCCCATTGGGGTCAGTGGGTGGGCTGCCACTGCTTCCTTTTTTATTTTTTTATTTAATAAAACATTTTATTGTTTTGAAAAGCATGAAAAGAAACGAGAAAAAAAGAAAGGAGAAAGGAGAGCATACAGCCTCGCGCAGCGAGGTAACAATTACTTGCCTTTCCTACTCAGCATTGGTTCGCACCTTTCCTCTAGTTCGGTAGAGTCTCTCAGCACGGCTAGTTGCGTTTGTTGCGCTAATGTGTCGCAATACTGGTTCCCCATGCGTATCCTCGTATGCTGGTTAGGTCTGTCAATATCAACTACCTGTTAATGTGCTTCTTCCCACTTTCGCCATATTTTCAGAGCTTTTTCCGGGCATCTCCTGGCTGTATTCACTCTTTTTTCCATTGCGATAAGATGTCCACATCCGTAGTCCATTGTGTGTAGCGCGGTGTCACCTCGGAGCCCCAAAGTTGCACTATACTTCTCTTGATTAGTGCAGTGGTGGTGGATAGGAACAGTTTTTCATATCTCGACAACTCAATGTCCTCCTCTATCCCTAGTAGCAGCTTTTCTGGATTCCTGTGGATTGTTTTACCCATTACCCTTGACAGTTCGTCATAGCATCGCTGCCAGTATTGCTGAATATAAGTGCATTCCCATAGTATGTGGTAATAGGAGCCTTCCTCCCTTTTGCACCTCAGACAGGATGAGTTGGTTGTTTTCCCCCAATTGAATAATGCCACCCTTGGATAATACATTCTATGTAGTATCTTCAGTTGGATCAATCTGAGCCTGGAAGAGATAGCTGATTCCCTGGGGAACATCAGTGCAGTTACCCAGTCTTCTGGAAGTATGGCGCCTACACCCCTTTCCCATTTGGTCTTTAGACCTGACAGTTCTTTAGTAGCAAAGGAGGTTATGGCACCACATACTGGATGTCACTTTATGTTTAATCATTTCTGGAGTAGGTTACGTTCCAGTGGGGTGTAGTCAGGCATATCAGTCATTTCGGGGAGGTGGACCTGCAACGCGTGTGTAAGTTGGGTGTAGTGATACTGCTCACTTGGCGGGAGTGCAAAGGTGGTGGCCAAGTCTACAAATAGCACTATACCATTTCCACTTACGACATCCCCAATTTTCGTAATGCCTAGTAGGAACCAGGAGTTTGTTGTTCCACAATGGTTGTGCTGATGTTAGTTTTTTGTCCCAGCCTAGGTATTTATGTGTGTCTGACCATACTTTATGTGTGACCGCATAGACGGGGTGACAGGCCAGTCTTTTTTGACATAGAGGTATTTCAGAATGGGTCTTACTTGTGGATCGGGGTCCTGCGTTCTGTTATGTGGTAATGTGGTGTCACCGTGGAGTTTATCGTTCACTATTGCCATTTGGCTGGCCCAATAGTAGGTTTGTATGCAGCCGGGGGAGTCCAATTCCACCCTCCCATACGGACCTTTGCAGGGTGGTAAGTGCCAGGCGTGGGTGACCCGCGTTCCATAACAGTTTCCTGAGTGTCTGGTCTATTTTTTGAAACTCACTGGGAGCTATGGGTAACGGAGCGTTTTGTAGTATGTAGATAAAACGGGGGAGAGCCATCATTTTGAAGAGTGCAGCACGTCCCAGTAGTGTTAGTGGTAGGGACATCCCGTGACGGACGTCCTCTTTGAATCTTACCGCTACTGGATGTAGGTTTTTGGCCACATAATCCGATAGATTCTTCGTGATTTGTATGCCTAGGTATCTGAATTGCTCCTTTTCAATTTGGCACTGTGTTGTCTGCGTGCTTCAGTGGGAATAGAATGGACTTTGACCATTTGACACGAAGACCACTAAAGAGGCTATATCTGTTCAATAGTCGTGTCACGATGGGACAAGCTTCTCTTGGATTTTTTAGGTATATTAGCAGGTCGTCCATGTATAAGGACACTTTGTCCTCCCTGTCATCCGACCATCTGAAGCCACTCCATGTTTGTGTGGATCTTAATAGGATTGCCAAAGGTTTAATTGCTAACGCAAAGATCAGGGCTGATCGGGGGCAACCTTGCCTCGTACCTCTACCCAACTGGAATGGGTTTGAGACATGCCCATTTACCTTAGTTACTGCTTACGGGAGTTTATATAGCATTTTTACCCAGCTTAGAAAGTACGGTCCTATACCCATGCGTTGCATGATAACCCAGATTGCTTCCCAATAAATGGAATCAAAGGCCTTTTCGAAGTCTATGGCGAGTAGGGCCAGGGGGTCTTGTAACTCAGGTAGTTTTTCTAGTGCCGTGTGTAATCTGTATAAGTTTTGTCTGGTGGATCTCTGTGGCATGAAACCACACTGGTCTGGGTGCACCAGTGTGTGTATGACTTGCTGCAGACGATTGGCCAACACCTTCGCAAGTATTTTGGCCTTGCAGTTTATCAGAGAGATGTGTCTATAGGAACTGCACCTGTCGGGTGGTTTATCTGTTTTAGGCAGAACTATTATCGTGGCTTTCCTTAGATCTGGGGGGAGGCATCCCTGTGAGTGTGAGTGTTGGAATAGTCGTAATAAATGTGGGGAGATTACATTTGCACCTATCTTTTTCCATATTTCGACGGGGAAGCCGTTTGGGCCTGGTGTTTTACCCGTTTGGAGTCCCATCATGGCCTGGGTTACTTCTTCCTTGGTCATTTCTTGCTCTAATAAGTTGGATTGTTGTGTGTTTAAGGCGGGGAGGGTGATTTCTTCCAGGATGTCAGTTATAGGTGGTGAGGATGGTGCTCTGTACAGCTCAGCATAGTATTTGGCAAAAGTTTCCGCTATATCTTGATCTGCTACTATTGGTTCCGGTTCTTCTGTTATTAGTGCCCTAACTTGGGTGAGGCCCAGGTCTCTGCATTCTAGCCATGCCAGTATTTTCCCTGCTTTGTCCCCTGTTTCGTATACCTTCGCTCGCATCGCCAGATGCGCTTCTTTTGCATTATCTAAGGCTATGTGTTGCCGTTGTTTCTGCGCCAGTTGTAATGCGCGGTGGGTTACAGGTTGGTCAGCGGTTAAGTGAGCTATCTCTGCGTTTTGTACCTTTACTTCGGCTGCACGTGATGCTTCAAGGTGTGGGCTGTGGTCCATGCTATGATTTCACCTCTGAGCACTGTCTTTAGTGCCTCCCATAGCGTTACTGGGCTGTCTACGGAATCAGTGTTTATCTCAAAGTATGATTCAGTGCTCTTTTGGATCTGTTCCACTAGTTTTGGGAAGCCTAGATAATAGCTATTCAATCGCCAACAGGGTGGGGGAGTCGATCTATGGGTTTTAATCGTTATTGTGAGTGGGGAGTGATCTGACATACCTCTGGGAAGGAATTGTGCTTCACTTGCTTCGTGCATATTATTTAGTGGTACAAAGAAATAGTCTAGCTTGGACAGTGAGGCATGTGCACCGGAATGGTACGAGTATTCCTTTGCATTGGGATGTAGTGTTCTCCACACGTCTTGCAGACCTATTGCATCAATGAATGTAGCAAGTTTGGTGCGCACGTTTGGGTTCCTGGACCGTGCATGTGTTCTGTCAAGGTCTATATTTATTACCTCATTAAAGTCACCTCCAATTAGAGTGAGGTCTGCAGAGTTGCTGGCCAGTAGGGGTATAATGTCATTGGTTAGAGGGGTTAGTAGATTAGGTGGTACGTATACAGCAATCATGGTTATTGTGCGCTCCAGAGGGACCCTGTCGTGTATATAAATTTACCTCCCGTGTCTTGTGCAACGGTAGTGGGCCTAAAGGGAAGTCTTTTGTGAACTAGAATTAGTACCCCTCGTGATCCCATGGTGAATCCAGCGTGTAGCGCCAGTCGGTAATTAGTGCGTTTGAATAGTGTGCAGTTTGTACCAGCTAGGTGTGTCTCCGTAAGGAATACTACATCTGGGGAGTGGCGGTTCAGTGACTGTAGAACTAGTCTTCTCTTAATGCTATTGCCAAGCCCGTTCACATTCCATGTCATCACTCGGATGGTTCTGCTTTTATTCGCATTGGTAGTCTCTGCCATTAGGGTCGCTTATAGTTAGTGACAGCATGTATCGGGTGTCTGGGGATGCTGTGTGATTTGACCACCTAGTTGGGGATTCGCCGCGGGCATGCATGGGGTAATTCCTCTCGAGATGCGCTTGTTCATTTGCATTGAGTGACTTATTAGCAAGGCCGTTATTACATTGTGCTTGCTAGAGATGATGCAGTTCTTAACGGTATAACTTGGATCCCCCGACCCTATACTCCACCCAACTTGAAGCATCTGTCGCCCAATATAACAAAACTAAACTCACTGCCGAAACCGACAGTTAACTCATTAACTATCAACTAATCTTCAACTTTCTTCCTCTACATGTTTCGTTCCCAAACTTACTGTTCGTAGTAAAGGTCAGAGTTCCTGGGTGGTGGCCTCAGGCGGCCACCGTCGCTATGTTAATTTTGTGGTCGTGCATGTGGCCCGGGATTAGGGCATTTCTAGGGTGACCCACAGTCGTACTCCCGATGCCTTGGTACCAGCGGTGTTGCAAGAGGAGAAACGAGGGGTCGAGGACCCAGAAGATCCTGGGCGTATCGTAATAATGCAGCAACCCCAAGCTCTTCTGGGGTCAACTGTTTGCTATATCCCAGCAAATGTGGGATAGGATGAGGTTGTTTCCTGGGCGATGTGTCCGTCGTGCTACCGATATCTTGGTTCTATCTGCGATGGAAGAGGCAAGGGGAGGAAAAAGGACCCAAGGGATCTTTAAGTGTGTTGTGTCAATGTAGCGGCCCACAGCCCTTTTAGGTTTACTTATTTGTATCATCCCGGCTGCTGCTCAGCGAGCTCCACTGCACGGTCCGGGGCTACCGGCTCTGTGTCTGCCTGGGGTCTCCCTGGGGGAACACGTTCCGGACGAGATTGGGGTCTTCTCTCCTGTCCCCTTGGTCGCGCCCTCCAGTCACCTTCAATATGGGTCTCCGCCCATCTCCAGGCCTCCTGTGGGTCAGTGAAGTGTATTGTCGTCCCTTTATGGGAGATCTTGAGCTGAGCTGGAAATAGCAGTCCAAATTTCACCTTCATGAAGGATAGCTGCCTCTTCAGTAGTTCAAAGGACTATCTTGCGCGTTGCACTTCTCTCGTGTAGTCGGGGGAAGAAGGCTATCTGAGAGCCATTATGAGTGACTGTTCCCTTCGTACAGGCCATCTCCATCTAGAGCCATGCATCCCTGTCACGATAATTGAGGAGTTTAGCAATTACAGTTCTGGGTGGCATTCCTGGGATGGGCTTGCCAGATGGTATCCTGTGAGCACGTTCCACCGAGAAGAATTTGGAAAAAGAGTGTGGTTCATAGATGTCCGCCAGCCACTGTTCCAGGAACAGTTCCATACACGGTCCCTCTGCTTCTTCTGTGGATGCGCACGTTGTTGCGGCGTGATCTGCCCTCTCCCTCGTCCACCCTAGCCTCCAGGGTCTTCAGGCGGCGTAGTGTCTGCAACAGTTGTTGGTTAATGGTGCCAATATTATCTTCCGCTCCTGAAATGCGTTGTTCCGCCTCTCCCATGCAAGAGGTGAGCTTTTGTAAGTTGTGGCGGAGAAAGGACACATCCACCGCGATGCTGTCTATTTTAATTTCCATGGAGGTGCGGGAACCTGCTATAGCTGCAATTACATCTTTCAGTGAGAGAGCATCTTCCGCGTCTGGTGAGTTTGGCAGCGGCGCCCGATCCATCCGCTGGGAGGCCGTGGCGAATGCATATTGGTCCATCCTATTTTGTGTAGTCGGTTTCCGCAGCTTGTCTTTCCCCATTCTGTAATGTGGGAGGTGGCGGTATGGTATGTGGGAGTTTGATATTTGTGCCTCTTGTTGGGTTTCCCACCTCTACGTATATATATGTTTTGCTGCTATACGGGCAAGGCGAGGGGTGGAGGTTCTCGTCCCTCCAGGACTAAGCATGTGTACCAACGGCTCATGGTCTGTCACCAGTTGGAATTTGGAGCCCCTGACACATGTCTGTAAATAATCGGCTGCCCACACGCAAGCCAGCATTTCTTTTTCTATTGTCGAGTAGTTCATCTCTGCTTGTTCCAGTGCCTTTAAGGCAAACGCCAATACTTGCTCCACGTCGCCCTTCCTTTGGGTCAATGTCGTTCCTAGACCGTAGGAACTGGCATCTGTGGTTATGATGGTCTTCCTTTGTGGGTTGAAGGGCTGTAGGCAGCGGGCACGAGTGATGCAATCCTTCATTTTTTTCAAATGCCTCCTGCTGCCCTGCTCCCCATTTGTACTCAGACCCCTTTTTCATTAATTTGCGCATAGGTGCCCTGGTTTCTGAAACGTTCTGTACAAATTTAGCATAGTATTCGGCCATTACCAGAAACAATCTCAATTCATCCCTGTTGGACGGATCTGGTTCTTTCACAGTAGCCTGGAGCAGGACCTTCTTTGGGCTGATGCCCGCTCTTGAAATTTTGTAGCTTAAGTACTCTACTTCACCTGCCCTTAAGACACCCTTGTCAAATCATAGTTAGACTCCCGCTTCTTGTAGTTATGTCAGCACTTCAGGAAGCACCCTATTGTGCGTTTGACGTCGGCTGCATATACCAGAATGTCGTCCTGGAAGTACACTACATTACCAATTGTCCTCAGTAGTGAGTCCTTCATGCGTTGGAAAGACGAGGTGGCCAACGACAGACGAAATGGCATGCGAGTGTACTGGTATGTGCCAAATGGATTTATGAATGCCGTCAGGGACCTCATCGCGAGTTGGGCGGTAACCCCGGCGCTATTAGCGCCGGGGCTATTAGCACTACCGCGAAACCCCACGGCGCTACTAGCGCCGGATTACGGGTTTAGCAGAGCGGTTTGTTCCCATTCCCCTTTGGGCCCATTCGGGAATTCCTCATTGGACCCAATGGGGAATATTCGTGCTATTACCGCCGGCGGATTTCCTGCCGGCGGTAATAGCGCCGAAAATCAGCAAATTTGCAGCAGATTTGCCCCCAGCTCAAAGCTGGGGGCAAATCCGCCAAGCCCATGATCTGGTGGACCCTTAAATGCAGCAGTAATAGCGCTACCGCCACATTTAAGGGTTACCGCCAGACTCGTGATGAGGCCCAAAGGCCAGTTTGGTGGTATGCGTCCCTCATGTCAGGTTTTGAGAAAACTTTGGCCTCTTTCATTAGGAGGAGTAATTCCTTAATGCTGGGGAGTGGGTAGCTATCTGTTACCACCTCAAGGTTCAGCCTACAGAGATCTATGCGTATGCGCAGGTCGTTCAAGTGTTGTTTCTTGATCAGGACTACCGGCCTCAACCACTTGGATGACGCTACAATTTCTATCGTGCCGTGTTTGACCATAGTTGATAGCTGTTCCTGCAGTGATTCTCTTGCCGTGGCCGCGACCGGCCTCACTTTATGTTTGAGTGGGACGGCTGCATGTTTTAGCTTTATTTTATGCAAATAGTTCTTTATTTTTCCTGGTTTGTCAGAGAACAAATTGTGAAAATCTTCTCTAAATACTGGTGTGCCCTCTGAGGTGAGTGATAGCACTTGGCCATCCACGCTGGCATCCAGTCGCAGGTGCAATTTTGCTTGATCATCCCAATTCAGCACAGCTGGTCCTCTTTCAGAAAGTTATACTTTGCTCTCTGTTACCCTCCCTTTAAATTCAATAGTGCTTCGTATGTAGACAAGCACGTTTTCCGTGGCTCCGCCAAAGACGGTTGGTCTGTGATTTGTCATTCGTACTTCCACCCAGTATTACCCCAGCATCTCTTTGCACATGGCCACGGGTAGTATGGTTAGGTCAGATCCGGAGTCGGCAATGACCCTGGTTTCATTGCCGTCGACTTTGATGGTGCACTGCGGCTTTTCCCTGCGAGCAGTGGTGCTGTTGACCATGATTACGGTGGGACATCCCACCTCTTCCGATGACTCTTCCGTCCTAGCTGTGTCGCTGAGTATTGCTGTGGCCATTTTCCTACTTCTCCATGTGCATACGTCCTAATCTGCAGCACTTTGAACACTCTTTGTTCCTGGCTGGACATTCCTTGTCATTGGCAAGGTGACTGGTGCTGGGACACATGTAGCATTTGGCGGGTTCACTTCTCCCTGATCTGCTGTCCTCAGTGTCAGGCTATCATTTCTCCCATATTCCATATGAATTGTACTGCTTGTACCTTTGGCTTGGGGAGGCTCCCCCCAAATTCTTTCCCCCTCCCGGAGGTCTCCTCCTCCTCTCTGGCTATTTGTATCGCCTTACCCAGCCTCAGTGTTTTTTCCAGGATGAACTTATCCTGTATCTTGTGGCTGTTGGTGTGCAGGGTCAACAGGTTGCATATTCTTTTCACTATTGCAGCCCGTTCTCTCAGTGTCGTAACATAATCATCCACTAGCTCAGCCGGCTCTTGTTTCTTACTGTAGAACATTATTCTCACTAGACGAAAACCTCCTCACGATCCGCCTCACCGCCTCTTTATGGACGTTGTCCTCATCACCTTCTACCGCCTCGGGTTTCAATCCTGCAAAGATTCTCTGGCCTTATACCCCTAGTGCCTTCAGCAGCATCGCCCCCTTCCTTGCTGCTGCGTAATTCGCGCCACCCATTGCCTCCACGTACGTCACAAACACAGGTTCCCACTGCGGCCAAGGTATGGTTGGCCTACCTGGGGCTGGAGAAATGCTGGTGGTGGTGTGGCGCCTTGCATGATGTCCGCTGCGGGTCATCACTTCTGTCCTCTTCGCAATTATGTTGTGGCCTCCCATTGATCACACGGACACGTTCTAATGCGACACTGCATTTATTGCTAATAAAGTGATACTGCTTGCACACAGTTGCTTCACTGTGATTATTCTGGTCAATGGCTTAAGATGTGAGTGTCTAAGAGGGGTTATAAAAGGGGTGGCAGGCTGGCAGGGGGTGGGGCCAGACCCAGTGCTGTTCCTCGTTTGCCCACACGGCACTTTTCTTTCCTTTTTATCCTCTCGCGAGAGTACGCTCTACAGTGTGGCTGCCAGTGGTGGGAGATGATTTCAAGGTACACTTCAAGCAGTACACTGATCTTTTACCTACCTCATAGCGCCTGTATTTTAACCATGATGTTATTGTAATAATCTTACTTTTTAAAATGGTTTTCCTTGTATGTCAGGCACTGGCAGAGGGTGCCTGGCCTCTATCCCACACCCAGGCTCGGCTCAGGTGTGCAGGTGCTTCTTTGCTTTCAATCCGAGAAGCAAGCTAGTGGGGCTGTCTGTCTTCCCTCTCTAGTTGTAGTGGGAGTGGATTGGCTCCGGTAATATTGAATTTAGCGTATGTGTCGCGTTAGCAGACAGCGCAGCGGTCGCGTGCAGTGGGTGAGAGCCACTCGCGCCAAAACTGTGCCAAAGTTAAGCCTGTCTGGGCCCGTCCGGGGTAAGGATGGGCCAGACGGTGGGTAAGTTATACTCTAGCTATTCCCTACTAGATTTGCACCCCCAAGGGACTGTCTTATCAAACAAGTTCTCTTTTATTTCTTTAAGACATGGTATGGCGAGGTGCACAGAAGATAGCCTGTTACACTCATCCCTTTTGAACTTGCGGTCTTTACCAGCTCATGCTATGTCTATTCATGACCTTTTGTCGGAAAAATATTGGGATGTAGGATTTGTCACAGAGACATGGTTCTCCGGAGCATCTGGACCAGGCCTCGTCCAGGCACTCCCGACTGACTACAATATTATTCATTGGGACCGTGTATTTCCCCACCCTGGTGAGGGGGTTGCTGTGATTTTTAAACGTACCCTTCAGTTCTCTGTGGTTCCATTTGTGTATAAACTGAGGAGTTTGCCACACCTTCTTGGTGGTGTACCGGCCTCCCGACCCTATGTAACATTTCTTAATCCATTCTTAGACCTGGTGTCTGCCCCCCAGGTCAAATATGCTCATTTGATGGTGCTTGGAGAATTTAATAGGCGACTCAATTGTCCTCTTTCACCTACACTAACCGAGTTTTGTGAAGCACTACTGGATGTGGGCCTCCATCAATTTATAGCCGAGCCCACGCATATCAAGGGGGGAATCTTGAATCTGATTTTCACAGGTTTAGACACTATTACGGTTACTTCAGTTAAGCAAGTGATTTGATCTGACCATAGACTTATCTCCTTCAAGGTTAACAGACTGTCAGTGCCACGCAAAACAATTTTGAGGCGCAACAGGCACGCAGTGGGCCCCCAAGGTCTACTGCCGCTAATTCTGGATTAATGTAAAGGATCTACCAGTATTCATTTGCCCTCTCTCTCGCTCGTTTCTAATGAGGTAGCTGACCAGGTAGCCCCGGTGAAACTGGTCCAAGCACGGAAGGCCCCTTCAAAGCCCTTGTTCACCGACTAACTAAAAGCTTCTCGTCAGCTTGTGAGGCAAGCAGAGTGTCAAAAAGATGTCTGGCAAGCATGCCAACGCTAGCCAGAAGGCGTGGCTGCCAGTAGTGGAAGGTGTCTGGCAAGCATGCCAAGGCTAGCCAGAAGGCGTGGCTGCCAGTTGTGGAAGATGTCTGGCGAGCATGCCAAGGCTAGCCAGAAGGCGTGGCTGCCAGTGGTATAAGATGTCTGGCAAGTATGCCAAGGCTAGCCTGTAGGCGTGGCTTCCAGTGGTGGTAGGTGCCTGCCAAGCCTGCCAAGGCTAGCTAGAAGGCGTGGCTGCCATCAGTGGAAGATGTCTGGCGAGCATGCCGTGGCTAGGCAGAAGGCGTGGCTGCCAGTGGTGGAAGGTGTCTGGCAAGCATGCCCAGGCTAGCCAGAAGGGCATGGCTGCCAGTGGTGGAAGGTGTCTGGCAAACATGTCAAGGCTAGCTAGAAGGGTGTGACTGCCAACGGTGCAAGATGTCTGGCAAGCATGCCAAGGCTAGGCAGAAGGCGTGGCTGCCAGTGGTGGAAGGTGTCTGGCAAACATGTCAAGGCTAGCTAGAAGGGTGTGACTGCCAACGGTGCAAGATGTCTGGCAAGCATGCCAAGGCTAGCCAGAAGGCGTGGCTGCCAGTGGTGGAAGGTGTCTGGCAAGCTTGCCAAGGCTAGCCAGAAGGCGTGGCTGCCAGTGGTGGAAGATGTCTGGCAAGCATGCCAAGGCTAGCCAGAAGGCGTGGCTGCCAGTGGTGGAAGGTGTCTGGCAAGCTTGCCAAGGCTAAGCAGAAGGCGTGGCTGCCAGTGGTGGAAGGTGTCTGGCAAGCATGCCAAGGCTAGCCAGAAGGCGTGGCTGCCAGTGGTGGAAGGTGTCTGGCAAGCTTGCCAAGGCTAGCCAGAAGACGTGGCTGCCAGTGGTGGAAGGTGTCTGGCAAGCTTGCCAAGGCTAGCCAGAAGGCGTGGCTGCCAGTGGTGGAAGGTGTCTGGCAAGCTTGCCAAGGCTAGCCAGAAGGCGTGGCTGCCAGTGGTGGAAGGTGTCTGGCAAGCTTGCCAAGGCTAGGCAGAAGGCGTGGCTGCCAGTGGTGGAAGGTGTCTGGCAAGCATGCCAAGGCTAGGCAGAAGGCGTGGCTGCCAGTGGTGGAAGGTGTCTGGCAAGCTTGCCAAGGCTAGCCAGAAGGCGTGGCTGCCAGTGGTGGAAGGTGTCTGGCAAGCTTGCCAAGGCTAGCCAGAAGGCATGGCTGCCAGTGGTGGAAGGTGTCTGGCAAGCTTGCCAAGGCTAGCCAGAAGGCGTGGCTGCCAGTGGTGGAAGATGTCTGGCAAGCATGCCAAGGCTAGCTAGAAGGCGTGGCTGTCACCCACTTGGAGATATGGCACATGTCTGGGCTGCAAGGCCGCCATAATCCTGCTGAGAGACTAACCCCCAGGTCCAGGTGGGAGAGCAAGGCCTGCGATGAGCAATGCACTCGCTCTGGTGTTAGCACCCATTGGGGGTGAAGAGGAGACAGGGTTTAACATGAATTACTTGCTGCAGCCCCCCACTCCCTTGCCAAACACATGTGCCTAGTAGGGGGTTTCGGGGGTCTCACCTGACCAGGATCGAGGAGTCCCTGCCCTGCAGCAGAGGTGACAGTGAAGCAGATGCGGAAATGGGGGCAGGGATTGATAATGGGGAATAACCCCACAAGGCCAGAAGAGAAGGAAAATGGGGGCTTTCCCAGCAGACACACACCTCCTTTCCCGAGATACAGCCCCTGCCTCCCCCAGTCAGACCTCCCCGGTGGGAGATCTCGGGAGTCAGTGGGTCCAGGGATCCCTCTCCTGGCTACAGGGGCAAACAGGACATGGGACTAACACATGAGGGGTGGGGGCAGGAACTGGCAATGTGGAATAATTCCACAAGGACAGAGGAAGACAATGGGGACTTTTCCTTATAATTTCAGACCGGAGTATGGCACTTGCAGAAAAGATTTGAGAATGAATGCATTTGAGGGAATTTCACGGGGTGCCTGACTTAGGACTCCCCCTGTTGAAAGGTTCAAGTCAGGGATTGACCCGTCCATAGCTCCCAACCTTTTTTTGTCACCAAGGCGGGTGAAAACACCCGATTTTATTTTTGGTGTGTGAGGGGCCCATAGAAGGGAATGGGTGTATGAGGGACTTGGCAGGTGATTCATCTGCTTTGAAGGCGGATGACACCCGGCAAAAGCGGGTGAGGTGAGAGGTATGCCCGTCATGCGTCCTTGGTGTCTTTCTGGCGGCCTTGCATTGCGGTTCTTGAGATGACCTGTACATTTTGAGATTACCTGTACATTTTGAGATTACCTTTTCGAAGGACCGTTTCCGAGGGCATTTGTTGCCTGTCTTGGCCCATGTGGAGGACATCAGCTCAGGCGAGCTGCAACATCTAGTGGCCCCCCCAGAACCCCCTGCACTCCGACTGCAGGCCTTGATGATCCTCGAGGGAAGAACCACTGCTAAAATGGCCACTGCCAAATTTACAAGGACCCACTCGTCACCCAGAAGTGCCTGGAAAAGGCCTCTGCATCCGAGAGCAAGGATTGGCTGCCCCTGCTCAGACATGTAAGGCTGAAGATGCGTTGGGTGAAGGTGATTGATAATAATAAGAGGGTACTAAGTAACAGAGTGGTCGGTGTAGAGTTACAAGAGTCTGGCCACTGGTTGCAAGTACCGCAATATTATGTGTACAGAAGTGGACAGGGCCTGTGGTGGTTGTGGCCAGCCCCTAGACTTTTGGGTGCATGGCTGAGTTTGCGCACTGCCTGCAAGTAGTGTGATAGTATGTGTACAGAAGTGGACAGTGCGTCTGGTGGCTGGCTTATGTGTGTCGGTTGTGGCCACTGGCCACATTCTTGGGTGCATGGCTGTATTATGCTGCGATAGTTGTGGCCAGCCACTAGACTCTTGGCTGCATGGCTGGTGGCCATGCACCCAAGAGTCTGGCCACTGGTTGCAAGTATTGCAATAGTAGGGCCTGTTGTGGTCGTGGCCAGCCACTAGACTCTTGGGTGCATGGCTGGTGGCCATGCACCCAAGAGTCTGGCCACTGGTTGCAAGTACTGCAATAGTATGTGTAAAGAAGGGGGCAGGGCCTGTTGTGGTTGTGGCCAGCCACTAGACTCTTGGGTGCATGGCTGGAGGCCATGCACCAAAGAGTTTGCGCACTTCCTACAAGTAGTGTAATAGTATGTGTACAGATGTGGACAGGACCTCGGGTGGCTGGATTATGTGTATCAGTTGCGGCCACTGGCCAGATTCTTGGGTGCATAGGTGTATTATGCTGTGATGGTTGTTGCCTGTTCCTAGGCATTTGGGTGCATGAGAGTCTGTCTACTGGCTGCAAGAATTGTAGTAATATGTGTACAGAAGTGGACAGTGCCTCTGGCGACTGGCTTATGTGTTTGGGTTGTGGGTACTGGCTAGAATCGTAGGTGCATGGCTGCATTATGCAGTGATGGCGTGGCCTGCTCCTAGACTTTTGGGTGCATGAGAGTTTGCCCACTGGTTGCAAGAAGAGTAATAGTATGTGTACAGAAGTGGACAGGGCCTTGGGTGCCTGGATTATGTGTGTGGGTTGTGGCCACTGGCCAGATTCTCAGGTGCCTGGCCTATTATGCTGTGGTGGTTGCGGCCAGCCCCTACACTCTTGGGTGCATGGCCAGAGGCTTGTTAGGGTTGGCATTAAGGACATACATTTTACATTTTTGTGTGCTAATATTTCCATGACATCAGCAGCAGATGTGTTATGCCCGTATAGCTCATGGATGAGTCTACTATGTAAGATAGACTGTGCATCCTTAGAAAGGACACCAATCCGAAAGCTTCTCAAAATGTTTGCATAGGTGTGACCGGCAGACGGACGCATGTTTCCAGTTAGTTCTCTGTATTGGAAATGTTGCCAGAGATTTACATTTCCTATGCTGCCAAGTGTGTTACAGCACAGTTTGTGTCCTAAGGTTTTAAAAACAGGTTCACCTTTCACTGGTGTTAATTGAAGAAGATCTCTGAAAACAATAACATGTTTTCCTCCAAAGAGTTCTTCATTGTTCGTTTTAAGGACCTCTTGCAATCTGAGCTGAATCAAAGCCAACATTAGTTTGGAGACCTTGCTCACCTCATCTATTAGGAGCATTTTAATTTGTTTCAAAATTCTGCATAGCTCCATAGCAGCTTCTACTTAAAGTTTGTAGTATTCCTATTTGTTTTGGTGTTCTACTGGAAGGAGTAGCAATCAGTGTAAAGTAACACCACCTATGTTGTAGGCCTCTAGATCGGTGGGGGCTGTTACAACAGCTGAAAGCTTGTTGTTAGTTAATGTTTTGAGGAACTTGATGATTTTTATTAAGAATGTTTTTCTGAACCAGATTCACCACTTACATACAGGAGTACAGGTTTATAATTTTGACAGCTACAAGTTTTAGTTTCATGCTGCACACCATGTTCGATTTCTGTAGTTACTTCCAGGAAAATGCTACATTGCTCATCATTGAGTTGTGATTTCAGGAGAGCAAAGTTTTCTTCAGAATCCGTATATTGACATATGGGCCCTCATTATAACTCAGGCGGTAAGGGGTTTACGGCACCGTAAACAGCGCTGACCCTTACCGCCTGAGTACGAGGTCCCTTAGCGCCATGGCGGATTTAACACCTGCTTATAGCAGGTGTTAAAATCCATGGCGCTAAGGGACCATGGAGTTAATTACGCCACCGTAATTTACGGTGGCGTAATTAACGCCTTCCCCACTCCCATTATGCCCTATGGGGCAAAAATGGGAATGGGTAAATGGGGATTGGGGACTGACCGCCCGCCAAGGTCGGAATGGGGCGGTAAGTCCGCCAACCACCATGGTGTAAACGTAGTTTACGCCATGGTGGTAAAGTCACGGCCCAGGCGGTAACTTACCGCCTGGGTCGTAATGAGGCCCATGGTGTTTTCTACTTCAGTCATGGCTAATTCTGCTTCATTTACTATAAGTGGCTCTCCAAGTGGTCCTTGGCTTCCTGTAACAGAAAGTTGACTGCCATCAGGAGTGTCTTCATTTAGTTGTGCTTGAACCTCTTCCTTTTGTTGGCATTCATTGTCCAACATGTGTTTGGACTGTTTGAAAGTTATATCTGCTATACTGATTTCAATTGCATTGAAAGCATCTTCATAGGAGTCATGGTTGTCCAATAAATCTTCTTTTCTCCATGGTTTAAAAAGTTGGAGTAGGGACATGTAGTACAGTTATCTAAGTTGAGGATATTTAAATGATAGCTTCATATGATTAATCAGGCTGGGTTTGGTAAATATAACCAGGCTGCCCTCACAACATTTGACTATGTATTTACCTTTCTTTTCATCTGGTTTAATATTATTCTTGTACGAGAAACGTTGGGCTATGTGGTACAGACACATGGTTTCCAAAGCAGTACTCTTGTTTGGGTAGTATGTGTCCAATAAGTTGTTTTTCAAAATGTCCTGGCTGTTGGGAACATTTTTGCTATTGTTTCTATGTCTTGGTACGATTTGAGAACTCTTTTTCTGTATGTAGCAGGACCAAGGCATAGTCAGACTATGTTTTCAGATTTAACATATAAGGCTGTGACTGTTAAACGGTCCGCAGCTTCGTAGCAACCACATTTGTTTCCGTGGGAGAGCATTTGTATGCCAAAGCTTTACAATTTATGTGACAGTGTTTTGTCAGATGATCTGTCATCCCAGAGGTCTTTCCGCTCTGTTTTCTCAGCTTTGGTTAAGTAGGCTGTGACATATCATGCAACAGCAGTGGAATTGTCTGCAATGTACTGCACATCTATGTTTGCATTCCACAAGAGGGAAATTATTGCATTGTAATCATTGTTGTACTTTGATGCTTCGCTTCTTTGAATGGAGTATGTGTTCTTAGGTGATTTGCCTTTCAAACTGTGTCTAACAGAAGACATGAAGCTGTAAACCTGTCCTTTTGCTGGAACTGGTCTAGGGAAACCACAGCAGCATTTGGTGTAGTATTTGCCTTCGTTTTTATATCTGCGTCGACAATGCTTGCCACATTTATGTCTTTGAAACTGCAAAATGTGTGCATGTCACTCACTATGTGCACTTTCAAAAGGGATTTCGCAAGTGACATATTTGTGAATGTAATTGCAAAACAGTGGCATCACTGTCCTGACCAAATTTAGGAGCATCCTTTATCCACAAAAGCATGTGGATGCGTGGTGCTCCTCTGGATTGATATTCTTTTCTCCAACAGAAGTGTTGCTCTTCTCTCAGGGTAGGAATTGTTTTATTACAGATGGAGTGCAGCACGGCAATAAAGCGGTGATGGAAGTACCTTGACACATTTACAGGGTCAGGAGAGCTGAGTTCTCCTGGTGTTTTCATGTCTATCCCTGCTTTGTTTTAATTTGCTATGCGCAGGAAGTCGTGCAAGTCTTCCCATGCATTCTCAGCACAATTTAAAGTGACAAACCTACATCAGCGTGATGTTGGAACCAGTATTCTTTTGTACCCTGCATGTTTGCCAAGAGATATGTAATACTTGACTGCAAAACTTCATCTTTGTCTTGCACCTTTTGAAGTAGTTGCGTAACAGACATATTTAAACAATTGGAACATGTTTTCAATGTGTGTGCAACTCTGTAACATAGAGTTGCTAGTTCACTTTCAAACAGGAGGTGGAATATGTAGTCAATGTTTTGTCTGAATCTGGGGTCTTCAGAATACATTTGTAAAGAGCAGTATTCTATTGCTGTTATTTGTGTGCATCTTTCATCATACCTAACCCCTTTCCCGGTAGGAAAGACGAGAGGAAAGGCTTGTGCTTCTACACTTTTTTCCCATATGCTGATTGGAGAACCTTTGGCTTGCTGCATTTGATATGCTTTTTGGAGTGCAGTGGGTGAATTGCATACTGGCCTAAAATATTGGAGGCTGTAATAGGATCTACAAGTTCAAATTGGCCAGTTGACGAGGAACCCTGAATTATTTTGGTGGTTTCTCTCAGGTTTTCTTCAATGTTTATATCTTTATAGTATTCATTGGGGGACATTACGAATTTGCTGGTCCAGGAACTATGGTACCGGTAAGATTGCCGGCCCATGGGCCTCATTACAAGTTTGGTGGTAGCTTTGCTGGTAAAACCGGCAGGGTGTTGCCAAACTTGCAATATTTTCCAGCACTCGCGAATGGGCAATTACTGAGTCATTAGGACCCGGCCAGACCCGGTAATTGGCCATTCGCAGGCGCCGGAATTAACTCATCGCCATTCCCTTTTAGCACTATAGGAATGGGGATGACGTTTGCACCAGCACCGTGCAGAATGGTGCCAGTGCTAATGTCAGTTCTGCGGGCGGGTGCCGGACCGCCCGCCAGGTCAGGAACCTGCCCACAGAACTCGTAGTTTACCGGTACCGTAGTTCCCAGACTGGCAAACTTGTAATGACCACCATTGTAGGGCTTCTTTCACTTTGTTTAAGTCTACTAGTTGCTGCCAAATTCTTTTGTATTTTGTAGGTACACCATTCACTAAAATAATCAAAGATTGATCTCCCAGAGTGTCCACATTTTCTTTAAGATCCAATGGCAAAGAAACTACTTTGCCACAAATACCTTTAGTAATTCAGAAGGAGGAAATTTGGCTCATTTTGGTTGAAGGCATATTATCCCTTGAAATGGGTGTACTGTTTGGATTATAATGCTCTCATATAAATTTAGCTATTGAAGTGGTTTTGGAAATGGAAATATTTCCAAGTTATTAGTAATAGCCCATGAAGGCCTTTGGTTATTATCAAGCTTTCTATTGCAGTATGTGCAAAGTATTGACGGGTTAGTAATTTCATATTTTTTTTTCCTCTATAAGGTAGAGAGCTAATTGGAACCATTGGGATTCCTCATTGTCTTCTATTTTGTATACTATATGTACAGTGTTGGTGCTCTTTGTATAAAATATTCTGTGACAACACACACATACCTGGTGTGGTACTTCAGCAGAAGTGCTTTTAAACTTTGCTATTTCTTTTTTTGTATGTGTGTATTAGAAGGTTGCCATCTGTGAAGTTGTTGCTACTCTTTTCTAAAGTTACTGGATTGTGTAAGTGCTCTTTATTTCTAAAATATTTGCTTTGGGTGTGGTGTATTTCTTCCAGGAGTTCTTTGGCGTGCCATGTAGGAGAATGTGATTTAAATGCTTCAGTTCCAAAACAGGACTTTTTGCATAGCACAATCTCTGGATGAGATTTAGTGCAGTGGAATGGTGTGTTGCTAACATTTTGATGTGGTGGATGGTGCTTTTGCAAGCAGGCCCGGAAATGCAGGCTTATGAATGTCCTCGCAGTCATGTTTATTTTCACACTGGACAGGAGTACATGGTTTGCAACATTTTCATTCTCATTTTCTCTTTTGCTTTCACATACTGATTGAGGAATTGCCATAAAGATTTGAAGAGTTGTTTTTGTATGTTACACAATGAGGTGCACGGCCATTTGTAGACGGGATGGATTGTTTCGGTGCAATGGAGAGTTGATTGTAGGTTTGTTGGGGCTATTCTTTCAATGAGTGTTTCCTCTGCCATAATGGTGTTGTCTACCATTTCATACCCTCGGCCACTGCTATGTGTGGCAATTGGGTTTCTTTGCTCTTGTCTGTATGCCTCTTCATTGAAATATGGCTCTGTAATGGTTGTGTGAATCCACTCACCTGCACAGAAGTTTGCAAAGGTATCTATGTTGATATTGCGTATGTTCCGAAGTACCTTTTGTAGTTTACTAATTAATTTTGTTAGTGGTTTAATTCTGTTTAAAATTAATATAAACAATTTCCTTTTGAGGAGCATTGCACTGTCTATGAGGGCTTCCAGGATCAATTTTCTGCTGTAAATTTTATGGTTTGAGCGTGATTTCTCTCCTATTTTGATAAGGTTCTGAAGGACTCTATGGTGGAACATTTTTTGTAAAATAAATGTTTTGGAATGCTTACCTGTGGCTATGTTAACACTGGTAGATGCAGTGTTAGCACTACTGATATTTGCATTCTTCTTAATACATTTCTTTTTAGTTTTTCCATTTTGGAAGAGGGGTCACACTTTCTTTCCTGCTAACTGTTTCAGTTTTGCTCAGTGACTGTATTAGCTGGTTTGTTTAAACTTTTTGTACAAACTCTGCTAGAGGGAGATGGCTATTTTGAATGCTTTTAGTTGTATCTGCTCTATTTCTGCATTGTTTTCTACCAAGTTGCTTTTTGGTAGGCATTCTCTTGTGTCGGTTGGAAAAAAAAGTAAAGTGGGGGTTGCAAGTTGTGCAATGTATTTGTGTGCACTGTGCATGAGTGTCTGAATATGAGAGTAAGCATACATAGAGAGGTGTGTGATTTTGGAATGGGCTGTCACTTCTGGTTGGGAAGGTTGTACTGGTATGTGTGTATGTTGATGTATGGAAGGTTTGTTTCAGTGTGTATGACAGTGTACTGTGCCTGAATAAGTAAGGACATTATGATGGTTTCACAAAACTAGTGGGTGTTACCATACTGGTGTTCCGATGACAGTACAAAGAGTGGACCTGCTAAGGTGCAATGAGTAAGAGTGAAGCAAGTGCTGTTGGGTTTAATAGAATTTTGTAGGCTATAATACAACAACACTGCCCTGTCTGAGTAACAGGCAGAACACTACCACAGTACTGCACTTACTTTGTTGGATGTGAAGAGTGGGTTTCTTCTGGGTTTTATCTTCCAGCAGAGATGTCACTGGCTTTCAGGAGGCTGTTCTTCACGGAAATTGCGAAATCGGGAAGTTACTGGGTGTGTGTGTTAATGGCACAGTAATTGATTAGGAGAACACATTATTTTAAATTGTATGAGGATTTGTTGGCAGGAAGAGTTAGGTTGCGTGTCCAATTGTATCTTACTGCACAGGAGTGGGGACTTGGGAGCATCAGCATTGTTGCTATGGGGGCCAGTGGTGTAGTGATAAGCGTGCCCTATGGAACTGCACTTTTGCAAGTGTGTGAGTTGCTGCTGCACTACTTGCTTTGGAAATGGATTAGTGCAAGTCCTAGTAGGGTGAGAAAAAGGCCCAGAAAGATGTACAGATTAGAAAAAATAATGTTACCGTGTGTGGAATTTTATTAACTTTCCCACACATTGATGCTTGCTACATGAGTGCAGTAATTGTTTCCTGTTCTTTCATTTATTTATCCAAATGTATAGATAGCACTGTTGCCAATGTACACATGCATTTCTTTGCTTTCCTTCCAATAGTGCATTTTGGTAATTTTGCAATATATGTACTTGCCATGCTTTGCTAACATACATGCAGTTTGCCCTTTCTGTGTGCATGCTCGGCATTTTACATAGATTCTGGCACTTGAACTTGTTGTGCAAATGTTCCCAATGTGGTTTTCCTATTTTGTTTTACAAAAACATCACAGAGAGTGCTGATAAAATTTAAATATGTGGTTTGCAACTGTTATGCAAGTGGGCATTAAAAGAAAACTTTGAAAGCATACAGCATTGTAAGTAACTGCCACTTGATGTCAGGAGATGGGACAAATCAGAGTACAATTATTCAGTAGGTTATGCAGGGTGTAAGTGGCAGGCACCGTGTTCATATGCATTTGGAACAGAGTTGCAAATGTACTCCACAAAATATATGCATACCTGTAGTTTGTGTTGATGGATGTAGATGTGGATCAATCTGGAAGCAGAAATCTTGGAGAGTTTTGCAGTACTTTTTGATGCAGGTGCTTTGGAATTACAGGAGATCTGTACTCTGAGTGTTCAACAGTACATCTAAAGTATTGAACTGTGATGGCAGAGTTAGATGTAGAGTTCTTGGATGTGATTGGTGGATGAGTGGGTGACTGCTTAACAGTAGTCAATGAGGGAGTGCTACAGAGAGCGAAGTGGAAAGGGAAGAAGAGCTGCCATGTGTTACGGGTCCACGGACACTATGGTAGTTCGCAGACAGGGCGTGTCACATCCGGGGCTTCTCAGCATGCCTGGCATGGAAATGCGACTGTGGGGATAAGCCAATAAGGTGGTCAGGTTGTGCTTTACAGGAAGGGAGGGTAATACTTTTTTATTGCTGTGTTAGTTGTGTAGTGAAGATGGCTGGTGTTGGAGAGAAGCAGATACTTAGTGTATGAATAGTGGGAGATTGCTTTGTGTAGGATCTGGAGAGGTATGCAGAGGCAAGAAGCGTTTCTGGTGATCTTGGGTTTCCAGGTCTGCAGGCTTTGTGGTACAGTGTGCCTGGCCGCAATGTGCAGGGACTGCTTGCACTTTGCAAAGACATGGCTACTTTTGGTACCCCTGATGTTCTGGTGGTGCACTAAGGAGGAGAGCTTTTGGGCTACATCAATGCTCCAAGATGGGTTTCTGTACTGAGGTTTTTTGAGACAGAACTGATGCTGCTTGTTCCTACTGCAAAGGTGTTTTGTTTTCTCCAAAATACCACCTAGAGCACAATGGAACAGCCCCAGTGTCCTTTGTCCCCAGCAAAATGCTGGAATGTTCCTTGTTAATAGCGGCATGGATGTATGTTTGGGATGTGTGCAGATGTTCATTTTCCCTATTGAGAACATTCATTCTCTTACACTGCACTATTTCACCCAAGATGGCGTTTTGTTGCCCATCCTTCGAAATGCTCTTTTTCCTCAAATTTTAAGGGATGATTTGCAGAGGTTGATGTAAGGCAGTAAGGAGGAAAAGAAGAGAAACCCCCCAAAAAAATAGAAAACAAAAGTTGTTGGTTTAATAGCACCTAAAACAAAAAAGTCTCTTTTCAGAGCCACCACTACAGAGGAAATTTCCTACCCTAGGTTACATTTCTCTCCCCACCCCTTTGAATTGGCCGATTTATCCGCAAACACTGTGGTAGTTCGCGGATTGCACATGCCACATCCAGACTTTTGAGGATGGCAGGCATAGAAATGGGACTGTGGAGGCCAGGGGATTGGCCACAAAGTTTTGCTGGGTGTGGTGTACAAGTAAAGAGTGTGGCAGAGGCTCTGTTTGCTAAGAGGAGTGCAGATGGCTATGGCTATGGCTGTGTGTTTTAGGAGGCAGAGTGTCTGTATTTTAGGGGACTCTTGGATACATCGGTTGCAGGTGTATGCAGAGCACTGTGGAGTGCTTGGATTCTACCATGTGGATGTTCACTGGTATGGAGTCGTGACATGAAGTGGCTGGATTTGGTTCCCCTTTGTGCCACTTTGGTGATGCACCATCATCCAGCCATTATTATTGTTCATTGTGAAGGGAACAGTTTAGGCCACGTTACCGGAATCTCACTGCAGTTTGCGATGAAGGAGGCACTTGGGAAAGTCATGGACATGTTTCCAAACTCCAGAGTAATTCTTTCTCGCATTGCACAGAGACAGATGTGACTGTGCTCTTCTTCATTTGGTCCTCAAATGGAGAAAGCGAGGTGCAATGTCAGCAAGGCTGTTTGCGCATTTTTGCAAGATGTTGATGGAGACAATCTTACTGATGCTGGCAATCAGTTTTTTTGGTGAAATATCAAACATGCTTTGCAGCCCTTTTTGCACATATATCATGCACTTCTTAGTAGGTGTTGTTTACTTTATCTGAAAACATTGAAATAAACCACCACTACATTTATTTAGAAGGCCGCGGACTACTGTGCTGTTTGCGGACTTCGCGGACTGCGCAGGGGCCTGCACCATTTATTTGATACTTCTATTTTTAAACCGTGAAAGGTGGCTCTGGAAGGAGCCATTTTATTTGGTTTTGTTGTTTTTTCACACAACACATAAGAAAGGGAAGGGACGGTATGGATGAGACACCAACCACAGGGACGAAGGGGCAGGTGGAGAGCGGAAGATGTTGGGTGGGCCTCATGGAGGTAGGGGGCACTTTCCCTCGTACTCCCAGACCGTAGCCTCGAAGCACTCTGGAATTGTTCACCCCTGCAGAGTACCTTGTCGCAGTACATACACAATACAGTGACATTTGAAAGGCAAGGGTCTGCTGCGGTGCATATGGCCTGCAAGGTTGGCTCAGGGATCCGCTGCCCCACAGGAGTGTCTCTTGTGATGACAGGAGCAGATTTGGAGGATGCTGCAGATGAACTCAACCTGCTACCCTGCTCGAAGGGCACGACCCTCCAAACTGCTGCCTTGCGGTTCAACCTCAGGTGTCGCCGCATGGCGGTGGTGCCGCAGATGTGCAGCCCAGGCTTGCAGTGACTGAGTATCCACTCAGTGCAGAAAACCTTGGCTGCATGCTCCTTGGCTACCCCCCAACAGTGGTAAATAGCCTCCACACCCAAGACTCACATTGGCAGCTGGTAGTGGGGACTTCCACTACCTCATCCTCTTGCTCTACGTGTTCCCCCTCTGCATCACCACGCCTGTTCCCCTCTCCAGGCCCTCCAGAAGATGGTGATGGTGGTGGTGGGGGTGGTTCTGAGGAACCAGCAGCAGAAGCAGCAATGGATGCCATTATGGAATACATTTGGCAATTCCGCTAACCAGGAAACCAGCAATATGGCGCAAGCAGCAATCTGGCTCTGTGCTCTGTCCTGGGTATTCAAAAACAGAATGAGGAGCAGCACTGGTGTGTGGCCTTTTATAGGGGTTCTGGGAAGCGCTCTGTGAACAGTTGCGTGCTCCGCGAACACTTCAAACCCCAAGCTGGGCTCAAAAAGTTCCAAAAAGTCTCTAGGTGGACCAGGCCATGGTCTAGGACCTCTGCAAGGGTGACATTTTAGCTCAAATCACCTTGGATTGCTCAAAAAAGCACTGTTTAGTGATCCGGGAGCCCAGACAGTGTTCAGGAATAAGGACAGATGTTCAACGTGGGTGCGGTCACATGATGACATCGCAGACGTTTGTGAATGGGACGGCTGTCCGTAGAGCACCTATTGCATGGGATGCGGTGTGCGCTGCGCCTGTGCCTAAGTCCGTAGGACTGGGCCGGGATCCCCAAACTAATTAAAAGTGCACCACGTGCAGCGGTCAGATCCGGACAGGTGCAACGTTCGGAGGGCCCAGGGGAGCAGAAGCACATGCGCTCGGGTAGCCATAGGACAGGGCTGGGATCCCCAAACTAATTAAAAGTACACCACTACTTTGCGTCTTTACGGACAGGCGCAGTATTCGGAGGGCACAGGGGATCAGATACGCATGTGCCCAGGTGTTCGTAGGACAGGGGTGGTATCCCTGCACTAATGAAACTACGTCACACTTCTGCAGACATATGCGTACAGGGGCGTTGTCCGGAGGGCACCAGGGAATAGATGCGCATGTGCCCAGGTGTCTGTAGGACACGGGCGGGATCCCTAAACTAATTAAAAGTGCGACACAACTTTACAGACTTTTGCGGACAGGTATGCTGTTCGGAGGGCAAAGGGGATCGGATGAGCATGCGCCCAGGTGTCCGCAGGACAGGGCCTGGGCCCCCGGATCATATAAAGGTACGTCATCATTTTGCGGACATATTTTGACAGGTGCGCTGTGCGTAGGACACCTCCATTTTGTTTGCGGACAGCCGAGACAGGTGTGGTGTCCGTAAGACACTGCCATTTTGCTTACGGACAGGTCAGACAGCCGTGTGGTACACGGACTCCTAACAGGGCTTTAAAAAACAAAACACACACACAGCAACAGTAAACATATACAAATTTAATAAAACAGATCAAAAACATTCAATTAAGAAAGGGAAGCGGTAGCAGAATGGGAAGCATTCACGGGGGAAGTGGGGTTTTGCACAGGCTGGTTATCAGGGGAGGAAGGGAAGGAGATCTCATCATAGCGTCTGTGAGTGCAGGGAATCTGTGGGGATGGTTGGCTGGGACAAGGAGAAAGGGTGCAGGTGCAGGTGGGGCAGTGGTACTTATATTTCCCATTATATGCCTCTCTACAAATACTTTTAAGTCGGCAAAACTGTTGTTCAGTTGGTCCATTTTTGCCCTCAAGCTCACTAGTTCATTTCCCACACTGTCAGTTTGGGTTTGTATGTGCTCATCAACTTGTGGTGCAGCTGGTGCTTCCGGGCCATTCCCTCCATTTGCAGTATGTACTGTTAAAAGAACAAATTGTGTGTCAGTTACATGTGAAACAATGTGCATTAATTTTCCTACTTTTCAAATTGCTCTGTGTACCATTACAGTTACTATCGTCACTCATTTCCTCAAGAGGGAAATTCTCCTCAAGCCACTCCATGCTTTTTACTAGTCATGTACACAGAACAAACTGCACAGTTACAGGAAGAAATATAGTGTACGTACCACTTTCTAGTGTGGTTCTGCTGTTACTACGTTGCACTTCTCCCGTTGGCAGTTGCTTCTCAGTGTGTATGCAAAGCAGCAGCGAGGTAATACTGTTGGATGCACATGTTATTTTCCTGCTTGGTGTATTCCATTATGTTGCACACCCTATGTAATTGCACTGTTGCTTTTATAAGTACAGAGTTTGTAGACCTACTTCATTTTTCTTCATGTTCTTTGCTACACGCTACAACAATGTAAGACGACCCCTGAGCTTTTGGGCAGTGTGAATGCTGCGCAAGGTCTGCGGACAGACGTATAGTCCGCGGACTCTGTGGCTATCACATTGGGCCAGGAGGGTCACTATGTTGTATGGAACCTATGAAATTCAGTGAAAAAACCTTGTTAAAGGGACGTTATGGTTAAGTTGCACAAATAAAAACCTATCCAAACAAAGTGTGTTGAAAGGATATTATGGTTCCAAGTAAAATCGAAAAACCTGAGAAATTCGCCAGTTATGGTAAGCTAAGTAACCATAACTCATGCCACCACCGTGCACTGCTAAGACTAACACCCATGACATCAAAGATGACATCACAAATGCAGTGCCTTTTGCTGCTCCTTGGCCATTCCAAGATGGCCGCCCGCGTGCACTGGAGTGCATGGGCCTTTGTCTCTGCTTGTGGTCCCTGATTGGATAGGGCTAGCAACATACTGGCCTGTGGGATGGCTGGCAGGCTTGGCCGGCCCTCCCTCCAATGCCCACTCCTAAGGCACCTGTATGCTCCCTGTCCACTTCAGGTAGGCTTCCCACCCCACCCTTTGTCCCCCATGATGTTGCTGGTGTCCCCCACCCCCCTTGTCCCCTGTGATGTTGCTTGTGTCCCCCTGTGTCCCCTGTGATGATGCTGGTGTCCCCCACCCCCCTTTGTCCACTGTGATGTTGCTGGTGTCCCCACCTCCCCGTTTGTCCCTGTGATGTTGCTGGTGTCCCCCACCCCCTTGTCCCCCGTGAGGTTGCTTGTGTCCCCCCTTTGTGCACTGTGATGCTGCTGGCCCTTGTCCCCCGTTATGTTGCTGGTGTCCCCCTCTATGTCCCCCGTCATGTTGCTGGTGTCCGCAACCCCCCCTTTCTCCCCTGTGATGTTGCTGGTGTCCCCCACTTCCTTTGTCCCCCATGATGTTGCTGGTGTCCCCCATCCCACTTTGTCCCCCATGATGTTGTTGGTGTCCCCCATCCCACTTTGTCCCCCATGATGTTGCTGGTGTCCCCCACCCCCCTTTGTCCACTGTGATGTTGCTGGTGTCCCCCACCCCCTTGTCCCCCGTGAGGTTGCTTGTGTCCCCCCTTTGTGCACTGTGATGCTGCTGGCCCTTGTCCCCTGTTATGTTGCTGGTGTCCCCCCTCTATGTCCCCCGTCATGTTGCTGGTGTCCCCAACCCCCCCTTTCTCCCCTGTGATGTTGCTGGTGTCCCCCACTTCCTATGTCCCCCATGATGTTGCTGGTGTCCCCCATCCCACTTTGTCCCCCATGATGTTGCTGGTGTTTCCCAAACCTCCTTTGTCACCATGACGTTGCTGGTGTCCCCCACGCCCCATTTCTCCCCTGTGATGTTGCTGGTGTTCCGCAAACCCCCTTTGTCCCCCGTGATGTTTCTGGTGCCCCCCTCACCTCATCTGTTCCCCTTTTGACGTTGATGTGTGCCCTCCCTCCCCCCCACTTGGTCCCCTGATCTCTTCTCCCTCCTACCCCTCCACTTTCCATTCGTCCTCCCCCCTCCCATTCATTGCAGGAGTTATCGTGATTCACAAAGGGTTCACCATTATTGACTTTTGCCAACGCTCAAATTTGACTTTTGGACACATTGGTACTCATTACGAGTTTGGAGGTAGCCAGGCCGTCATTACCGGCATGGCTACCTCCAAACTGGTGTCCGGCTCGGCAAAAAAGGGAATTACCGGGCCCTTCCGACTTTTGGGGCCCGGTAATTCCCATTTTCGGGACCCGGACCCGGTACGTCCCCATTCCCATTTGAGCTCCCATAGGGCTCAATGGGAATGGGGAGGATGCTAACAACAGACCCGTTAATGACGGGTTCGTTGTTAGCATCCTGGTCTGCTCGCGGGTGCTGGTATGCATGTCTGGCCAGACCAGACGTGCATACCGCCACTCGCGAGCAAACTCGTAATGTGGCGGCCCGGTATGAACGGTGCCGGGACCTTACCGGCACTGTTCATACCGCGGCCGCCAGGGTCGTAATGAGGCCCATTGACTCTTGTGCTTCACAACTCTCATGCTGGACCTTCCCTGGACTTTGGACTCAGGTTGGCCCTGAATCATGCTGTGCCCACCGTCAACGTGAATCCCTGCCTTCATTTCTGCTCCCTTGAAACATCTGTATTTTACTGACCTCTGCAACTGTATTCGTTCTCCTCTTTACTTCTCTGCTCTGTTCACTATTTTTTATTGTCTGCTATCTTCTCCTCTCCCTTCCCCCTTCTCTCTCGCTCCTCCCCCTCCCTTACTTTTCTCTTTGCACTTACTGTATCAGAATTTGTCCCAGCACCCAGTATGATAGTAACGAATGTCAGTCTCCTCCCCCCATTACTTGTTTTCAGTGGTCCAAGTGTACGACAAGAAGAAGTGGAACTATGTTCGCTACTGGCCTGCACCGCTCCCCACAGACCCCATCACCACGCCCCCTCCCATGCACAATAAAAACCCCAAAACACATGTGGCTGCTCTTTAAGGAAACGTCCTGTGCATTGCACTGAAAGTGCAAGTTTCAATTTCTTCCTACACTTTTATTTTAAAACGAAACTGTTCCGGAACGGTTTCTTTTTAAAATAAAAGTATAGGAACGGTAAAACTTAATTAAAAGAAGTAGAGGAGCCCCGCTCCCGACCGCTCCCGCCCACTTTGACCACTGCTTGTTTTTCCCCCTCCCCTTCCAGCACTATCTGAAATGTTGTCAGGCCTAGTACGATAGTTGCTTGTTTTGTTCCTCCCCTCCCTTTCTCATCCCCTCTCCCTCTCCTCGTTTAATTCTCCGGCTCTACCAGAAATGTTGTCAGGCCAAGTACGGTAGTTGCCTGTCTGTTCCCTTTTCCTTCCTATCTTTGTCTTAGCTCTTGCACTATCTGAAATGTCGTCAGGCCGAGTACGATAGTTCATTTCACATCCTTACTCATGGCCTGTAAGAATGTCATTGTATTTTCCCTTGTTCTCTCCTTTGTCGTGAAGTGCTTTGAAACACATTCTGTATAGGCGCTATATAAATAAACTATCATATTATATCATATATCATAACCCTTACTATCTAAGTCTCTCCCTAACCCTATGGAGGCTTAAAGGCTGTAACTTTATCTAACGCTCTGAGTGACTTCCTGGGGAAGGAACGGGATAGACTAGTTGATCTGTTGCTTTCTCGTCGCTCGCCTGGTTTGTCTCTCTCTCTGCATTCCGTCCCCTGGTCTTATATTGTTTTCTCCCTTCACCTGTCTCTACTCTCCCACTGATCTTTCCCCCTTCTTTATCTCTGTTTCCTGGTTATCCCTTCCTCTGTCTGTGTAGTCTTCTATCTCCATCCAAAAAACTCCTTTCTGATCTTCCCCCTCTCTAAAACTCCCACAACTACACCTGCATCTACCCTCCTGTCTCTCACACACACACACACACTCACACACATGTACATGCACACACTCACACGCACACACACACGCACCCTAACTCCCAGTTTCTATTCCAAGACTCCAAATCAGACTCTCCTTCACTCACTCTCTCACTCACTAATACACAACCAAATTGGTAACACCCTCTCAAACTCAAAACCTAACCATCACTCTCTCAAAGCACTCCAACAATTTTCTTCCACTCCTCTCCTACACCCCGCTTGCTGGTTTCTTAGCCTGCCGCTTCCTACATCACCAGTACACCTTTCATCATCTCCTGCAACTGCTGGCTTTTTATAGCCCTAGCTGTCCTGCTTAAGAGTAACCCCTGGCTCTCATTGGTTCCCTGCATCAGCTGTTCCCCGGGGACAATCACTAAGTGAGCTTCATCCTTGGGAACAGGTCTTTTCCCCCCTCCCACCAGGAAGTGTTCAAAAGGCCTTCAAGCTGCCCCCCTTTTCATTCTCCATTTCCATGTGTCCAGCCATGTGCTCAGGAGAGGTGTGTGTTCTGGAAGTGTTTCTTCTCCTGGACAAGAGTTTCTTCAAACAGTGGTTCAGAAGGGGTCTTTGGTTTCTCCGGCAGTCCTCTCCCCGCCTGCAGTTGCCCCACTGCTCGCCTGTAATACGCCTGGGGTTGTTGGGGTGGGTGTTTGGTTCCTCATTAAGCCTGGAAAGGGGACTCCCCAGTCCATTCCCATGTCGATACTGAATGCATGCTGCTTGCTCCGGACTGGGTTCAATCAGCTGGGCCTAGGTGCATTGTGGTAGTTGTAATTTGGGTTCGTCCGCACAGGGTCCAGCGTCCTTGGATCCACGATTCATGCCTCAGGTTTTTGCTGGACTTTGTCTTCTCTGCAGTGGAAGAGAGAGAGACCTGGCAGGATTGAGGCTGGTCGCTATTGTTGCAGAGAGAGAAGCACCAATGTGCATGCATGGCTCTAGATACTTTGGGGAGTACTCCCCCTCACCACCTCCGGGGTAGGGCTGGCTCTGGCAGTACCCCGATAGTCCGCCTATCCCAGGATGGGAGGGGTTCCTGCGGTCCCTTGACAGGGCCATATCGATGCCCATGTCACATGGTGCTAGTATAACATGCATACTATTGGGAACAGAAATAGCACAAGGACATACACTACAGAAGGCGTTTCCTTGAGGCTAAGGAACCACAGGAGCATTTTAGATTTTAGGACTCCTTCAAATATACATAATTTCCTACAAGGCCGTCACAGCCAAAACACCATTCTCCCGATATAAGAATATCCCATCTCTAGAGGCACCACCGGAAGTCACAGCACTGCCAGACTGGAAAACCCACTGCAAGTGGGGAAATAGGACCCCGGTATGTTCTGGCGACGCGCCCGGTCCCTGGAACATGTCCAAGATCTAACTGGAGATTGGGGTATTTAGGCCCTTCCCAGAGTGTAGGGTAAAGGGGGCACAAGTCATCTATCTAATTGCTTTCGCTCCACCCTACTTCTCCCCCTGGAGCTCTGGTCCCTCCCCTGCTCCACCCCCCACACCCGCACCTTACCCCTGGCTGCATCCTCTATGTTTGCACTGCAAGGCCAGAGTCACGCTTTAGAGATCCCATACTTGACTACATATAAGGCAGTGAGACTGTGACGTGACGCAGAGAAGCCTCCAATAGATGGACAAAAGGTGGGAGTCACTAGTCCAATCCTGGATGACTTTTTGTTTAGTTTATTTTTTTTATTGTTATAGGGTGAAATAAGCACATGATAAGTGTAACCTTTAAGAAACCTAAATGCATTCCATACACAAAAAGGAACATTCCTCAAATAACAAAGTTTATAATTCACAATTCAAAAGTACATAACGCAGGGAAAAAAGCAATGCATATTATTATACCAAAATCACACTTTAAAAAAGGGAATAAATGGCATAGCTACGTCTCTAAAAAGAAACATTTCATTCCTGTCCACTTTTTTCCATACTTTCTAAGCTCATACAGAACCAATAACTAGGTGCAAGGTGAGTACTAGACCAGCTTGAAGCAGCTGGTATATCACACTGTAGCTCCAGTTGCAATGACTTCCAAAATCCCAAAACGTCCAGTAGCCTAGATGCTGCCCGTCCCGCTAGACAACACTGCCAGACCAGTTCTGTATCACCCAGAAGAAGCAGCCCCGCACATTCCTTCAGTGAGCACCACCTTTGCCCCTATACACCAGCAGATGTTTCAAGGATTCACACATATCATCTGCATTACAGAATCTCCATGTGCCAGTTCCGGTTGTTACATACCATATCTAACCAGGATCTCCTTAGTAAGGACCTGATTCCATCCAAACCGAAGGTGCTCCTCTCTGGATAGATTGCAAGGGATTAAGTGCTACATACAATGGATTCCATCTACGGTGCTCATCCAGTCAAATCCATATAATAAACGTTTGACTCGAGACAGATTTTCAACTCTCTCACTTGCAGAGAAGACAAGTTTGCAAAGGAGATCACAGCAAAATACGGAATGCTCCTGGACCAAGCTGCAGCCGCTCTCCGCAAGTCTAGCCTTTAGGTCGACAGACAGCGAGCCTTCAACAGGGCTCCAGATCTTCCTATTGAGCGACAGGAACTTCCACTGCGCTCTCGACTGCATTGGGGTCATGCCAAGCTCATACCCAATGGCATGGAATGGCACCGACTAGGAATCCCTGGAGCTTTTCCCCAGAACAGTGCCCCCAGAGTTGGCAGATATTCCAATATAGATAAAGCTTTCCCTTCTACTCCAAACAGCAGTTTGGGGGTGATGTGTCCCTCATAGTTCTTAATACAGGGAATCACTGAGAATTTACCATATCTGGCGTCTACAGTACTTGATTTGACAGGGACCAGGTGCGATCTTTCATCCACTCTGAGGTTTCAAGGTGATGAGACCCCCTAAATATACGAGACTCTCCGTCTTCTCTAGCGGGGCATGCCCTACCCACCAGCAGAAGGTTCTCGTACACCGCATGACTGTGTGTTGGCAAAACTCATGTACCCGGCAATCAAATGTTGGAGACCTTTCTGGGTACAATCAAAAATAGGACAACAACAATAGAATCCCAGCAGAGCATTCAATGGACTGGAACCAAACTGCAAAAACAATGTTGCATCATTGTTTCAGAAAAAAGTATTTGCCATTGGTAAGGGGATATTTTGCGCAATTGTGGCAGAAGTTGAGCCGTTTTCAGGGACATGGATTCACATGACCCCAACAATATAAAGGGCTCAAAATTGCTCAACATCCCTCAAGAAAACGCCTTATCACAGACAATTACATGTTTATACATGTGTGTGGATCCCTAAAACGTACTCCTTGGGTTGTTAACTTATCTCTACACCAAACCCCAAGTCTATGCCTTACTACTCAGCCTACACTACCCCGAGAGAGCTAGGTTACACCAAGGGGGAAAACTCTTCACTGATCCATTAGGCTGATCTCTCAGAACCCCAAACCAGAGCAGGTTCTGAAAATATCTCCTAACAGCTGGGAGACCATCCCCAGATGACCCCTGGAGCCCAATTGAGTGATAGATTTTACAGCCAGGAAACGAAAACAATTATTTCCTCTGTTAAGAACTATAATTCCATCCTGAATAACTCACACATTTAGAAAACTATGAAATATTTAATTTTATTTGTACGTTTTACACACAATACTATACACCAGCAATTACTGTAGTGAACATACCACCATTATTTATCTGCCTATTTACAATCTTAACCACACATGGTAAACTGTATCCTTATATTTGTGCTAGAGAGACATCCCTAATGCACACTGTGAATGTACGAGGACTTTTTATAATTAACTACAATTTCTTTGCTTAATCTAGAGTCCTGTTCGGAGGGTCTTCACTCTCTTCCTGCTCAGAGGGTCTTCACTCTCTTCCTGCTCGAAGGGTCTTTGCTCTCTTCCTGCTCGGAGGGTCCTTGCTCTCTTCCTGCTAGGAGGGTCATCATTCTCTTCCTGCTCAGAGGGTCTTCGCTCTCTTCCTGCTCAGAGGGTCTTCGCTCTCTTCCTGCTCGGAGAGTCTTTTCTCTCTTCCTGCTAGGAGGGTCATCATTCTCTTCCTGCTCAGAGGGTCTTCACTCTCTTCCTGCTCGGAGGGTCTTAGCTCTCTTCCTGTTCAGAGGGTCTTTGCTCTCTTCCTGCTAAGAGGGTCTTAGCTCTCTTCCTGTTCAGAGGGTCTTTGCTATCTTCCTGCTAGGAGGGTCATCATTCTCTTCCTGTTCAGAGGGTCTTTGCTCTCTTCCTGTTCAGAGGGCCTTAGCTCTCTTCCTGTTCAGAGGGCCTTAGCTCTCTTCCTGTTCAGAGGGTCTTTGCTCTCTTCCTGTTCAGAGGGTCTTTGCTCTCTTCCTGCTTGGAGGGTCCTTGCTCTCTTCCTGCTAGGAGGGTCATCATTCTCTTCCTGCTCAGAGGGTCTTCGCTCTCTTCCTGCTCGGAGGGTCTTCGCTCTCTTCCTGCTCAGAGGGTCTTCGCTCTCTTCCTGCTCGGAGGGTCTTTTCTCTCTTCCTGCTAGGAGGGTCATCATTCTCTTCCTGCTCAGAGGGTCTTCGCTCTCTTCCTGCTCAGAGGGTCTTTGCTCTCTTCCTGCTCGGAGGGTCTTTGCTCTCTTCCTGCTAGGAGGGTCATCATTCTCTTCCTGCTCAGAGGGTCTTCGCTCTCTTCCTGCTCGGAGGGTCTTTGCTCTCTTCCTGCTAGGAGGGTCTTTGCTCTCTTCCTGCTCGGAGGGTCTTTGCTCTCTTCCTGCTAGGAGGGTCATCATTCTCTTCCTGTTCAGAGGGTCTTAGCTCTCTTCCTGTTCAGAGGGTCTTTGCTCTCTTCCTGCTCGGAGGGTCTTCGCTCTCTTCCTGCTCAGAGGGTCTTTGCTCTCTTCCTGCTCGGAGGGTCTTTGCTCTCTTCCTGCTCAGAGGGTCTTCGCTCTCTTCCTGCTCGGAGGGTCTTCGCTCTCTTCCTGCTCGGAGGGTCTTCGCTCTCTTCCTGCTCAGAGGGTCATCATTCTCTTCCTGTTCAGAGGGTCTTTGCTCTCTTCCTGTTCAGAGGGCCTTAGCTCTCTTCCTGCTAGGAGGGTCTTTGCTCTCTTCCTGTTCAGAGGGTCTTTGCTCTCTTCCTGCTAGGAGGGTCATCATTCTCTTCCTGTTCAGAGGGTCTTTGCTCTCTTCCTGTTCAGAGGGCCTTAGCTCTGTTAGGCGGAAACCTGTGCAGTTCCCTCTGGGACCACTGCAAAAGATTTAGGACTACAGGTGTTTGGCAGTAAACCCACTTGGTAGCAGTCTGTACCACACAGATTCACTTGGTAGCTGTGGCTGAGCAGTCAGACTTCCCTCAAGAAGAGTTAGGCAGTATGTGGGGTATACAATATAGGCCAATTCCACACAGTAAGACAAGCAAACACGCAACAAGGCTTCGGTGTAAAGAAATACAGGTATTTATTTATAACGACACATCTATAGAAAACACTCTGGCACTATCACGGCAAACACTTCAATTACAATTACTCTACGAAGAAAACAGATCAATCCCCCTAATAATAGTTCGACAAGTCTAGGTTCTACCAGCATCAGTTATTTGCAGACAGAGGTGTATGCTTCAACCTAGATGGCACTCTAATATTCGTTAGGACGGGAGAGAAAAATAAACAGGTTACGAAATCAACACAGTTCAATACTTCACGGACAAATGCAAGGCAAGAAGACAAGAACCACGATAGATCATAAAGTTCAGAGGCCAGGCCCACTCGGAGAGAGGCAAGGCGATATGTCCCAAAAAGTCTCTTAGTGGAAATGCGTTCGAGTCTTTGTAGCAAATTGTTATTGGAAGATTGGACCAGTTCAGAACAACACGCTAGAGAAAGCTTAGAGGTGACCCAATGGAAAGGCGAGGATTAAGACACCTCACTCGATCCGGCAGAAAGGGAAGCCAGGCGGACACGGTACCTTGTTTGTGGAGAGACAGCTCCGGCGGGGGCAGTTGTTCCTGGTGGTGGATGCACTTCGGGTCTTTGCCAAGAGAAGAGATGATCTCATTGTCGAAGAAAAGTGAAGTCCGGTGCACCACCAGGGAAGAGACCAGCCGCGGAGTGCTCCGTCACAAGGCACCACCTTTTGGTTGCGGTACAGGGGTAGTGGCTATCCGGTTGCCGAGGTGCTCTGCACGGGCAATTCGACCACTGCGTCCTGGAGCGAAGAAAAAGCAAAGGGGACTGGTTGTTCCCACCAGTCAGGGGAAGAGACTCTCTGGCAGGGAGATCTCCTCTGTCGTCGGGAAGTGGTGAGTCGGTTCCGCAGGGATCCACCGGAGGTGTCGTCGTGCAGGTCGGCTCAGCGTTACCCTCGTCGGATTCTTAGGTCCTGTGGCGACTTCTGAAGATCCAGTCCAAAAAAAACCTGCTTTTATGCAGAAAACCCCCATTCATTCAGCCTAGCTGTCAATCAACACACGCTAAGTGGTGAGCGGGGAGGCTCACCACTTGGGCCAATCACACCAGAGTGCGAACGGAGTTGGCAAGGCAACCCCCTCCCACACCCCTGTGGTAACCCAGACAGAATGGCACCACTTTGGAGGGTCTCTGTACAGAAGCCCGCCAAAAGTGGAACAAAGGCTCAACCTTTGGTTTAGGAGTCACAGAGACGAACACAGACGCCATTTTAAAAACCGAGTTCTGGCAGAAAATACCATCCGATAGACTTATTTAAGATAAGTAAACCGGTGGTATGTTAGAGATTAACGAGGAAAAGTATCAATCTCCAACAATGGGAAGAATCCCATAGGGTTATGTTCGGGGTCGAACATAACAAGTAGTTTCCACTGCCACCAGCCAAATCTCGACGAGGGGGGACGGGACAGTGCCCCCTCGAGTAACAGACCTAGGAGTAATCGAATTACCCCTACTAGCACGTCCACAATAAGATGGTGTGTACTAGTTCTGTTAGTAAATTTGGGTCTAGTAAAGCCAATGTTGACTTTACATGCCCGGGGAGACAGTAGTCAGTCCCCGGGTATGGAGTCTATGGTGGAGGTCCGCTAGGATGCCCCAGTGTTACGGCACGTAGGGTGCGGTGTAACACACATAGTAAAACATATGAGACCCTATGGAGTAAAAGACCCCATAGCCCATAGAACACATTGACATTCAATGGAATTACACACATTCATGTCCAATAGTGGGAGAAAACGAGTCTGACTCTTGGCAGGATGGAAAAAAACAAACTCCAGAAATCCAGCAAAACCGCTGGGGGACTCACTAGGTTAGGAAATTCAGCCTAAACAGAGAATTCTCCCTAACAAGCTCTCTTCCTGCTAGGAGGGTCTTTGCTCTCTTCCTGCTAGGAGGGTCCTTGCTCTCTTCCTGCTCAGAGAGTCTTCGGTCTCTTCCTGCTCGGAGGGTCTTTGCTCTCTTCCTGCTCGGAGGGTCTTCGCTCTCTTCCTGCTTGGAGGGTATTCGCTCTCTTCCTGCCTTCATTCCTTAGTGGCGATATAGGAACTTCTTCAATAGGCATCTAGGTATCTGTTGGGTGGATATAGTTTCTTATAACTTAATCATGCGAGATGCAGGTTTTGATAACTTTTCTTGGATTAACAGAAAATATTATGCAGAGATGGAACAAAATATGAGTTTCAAAATCCCACTTCTTCTTCGTCAGATGGTGCAGTGGGAGATTGATTCGTAAAGAGAAAGCCACAGTGCAGTTTTTTCACAAAATTAAGAAAGAAAATAGCATTTTAAACTTCGTTTGCTAATGGAACAGAATGACTGGAATGAGGGTCTGGAAATTGCCATCCTAACTAAAGAGGTCATAAAACCTCCTGGAAACAGGGAACACACAGTTTGGAAGCAGTACACATTTCTATCTGAAAGTTACATTTAACAGAAAAAGGAAAAACAAATCTTTTTCACATGTAACTGTTAAATTAGGCCCTGATGGTTCTCAAAAATTACAGATGTTCTTTTAAAAGGCACATTGAAATGAGTAGTTTATAATTAAGAAACCGGTTCAGTGTTGCATTTTCCTCACACATGGCCTCATTACAGGTTTGGTGGTATTCCAGCAGTAAAGCAGCCAAAATACTGACAAACGGAATAGGGATAACCGCCACACAGTCCCACGGATTTACAAGTGGTGGTAGAACGATGTAAGTCCCTATTTTTGGAGTCCATTGGACTCCATGGGAATTTCTTCAGAATTATTACCGGTGGTAATTCCGCAGATTTTTGGTGGTAGGTAGGAAGTTTTACCTCTAACGTTTAGATGGAGGTTATCCTACCCCTTACCATCAAACTCATAGTTCGGAGGAGCAGTAATTAGCTGGTAACAGAATTACTGCAGCATTACTACCGTTTTTACCACACCGCTGTACTCATAATGAGCCCCACAATGTCTAAAAATGTCTTCTGCAGCCTCTATGTAGTGTCAGAATATTGTAGTGCTTTCAATGCCGCTGCTACAGTTTCCAGGCTGGTAGACAGTTTGCGGTGAAATGTGCGGCTTGTTTTGTATTGTTCGTTCTTGCCTGGTGGCGTGATGCGCTTTAACAAGTCTCTTTCTCCTTGCAGGTGTGGATTATGCAAAATGCCGTTCCGGATCGGGCCGCTGCAGGAAAAATGGGTTGAGCGGCAACCAAGCGGGGTTGCAGCCAGCTGACAGCTAGTTCAGGTAAGTGAGTTCTCAATGGGAGTTTGGGAAGGGATTTTCGTAACACTTTGGGCTCTTACTGTAGTTTCTCTGTTGCAGAAGCTGCAGTTGTTGCGGGACCTGATCGGTGGAATGCAAGAGCTGAGACGCTGCAGAGCTCGATCGCTGAAGTCTTCTGGTAAGTATGGATGCAGGATGGATCCCAAGCGCTGATGAATTCAGGCGTGCACCGACAAGGCAAAATTCTCTGTGCACGTGGAAACAGGAGCGGTAAGCATTACACTGCTCTTGCAGGGAACAGGAGAAATGCTAAGCGGAGGGTGTGGCCTGGGGCGTGGTTTTATAGCCTTGGCCGCACCCTGTAGCACTAGACCACCGGGGATGTCAGACCTTGAGGTCTGTTGGAGGCCATCTTGAGTTCCACAGCAGGCCCTAACTTGGTGGCCATGTTGGTGTGGGTTAAAGCAGCTCCTAGCACACGCCTGCGCCAGCCAGCCATCCATCCAGCACATCCAATCCCTCCCTACACTAACATATGAGGATGGGATCATCCACTGGGATCATGACAGCCCTCTCCTCTATCTCTATCTCTACCTGTGGTGTTCCCCAGATGTCTAACCTCTCTCCCTGGCTATTCAACCAATACCTGGCACTTCTAGATCACCGCATTGCTGCTTTCTGCTCTTACTTTCAGTGGTATGTGGATGACACTCAGCTCATTTTCAGGCTCCCTTCCTCCACCACTTCTCCTTCTCTAATCTCTGACTGTCTGTCTGCTATCCAGGAGTGGTGTGCCGCCAAAGATCTCTGCCTTAATGCCAGTAAGACTGATATTCTCATCATCGGCACACCTGCTCCCTCCTTTCCTGTCATTCTCTGGCCGGCCTCTCTTTGCCCTCTTCCTGTTCACACCTGTGAGGATAAAATCCTCAGGGTCATCCTCGACTCCACACTCTCCTTCTCTTCTCACATCTCTGACGTCTCTAAGAAGTCACACTACCAGCTGCATCTCCTCAGAGGTATTCTTCTTTTCCTCTCCTCTGTCTCCAGAGCTCTGGTTCTCTCTAGGCTGGTTTACTGCAACAGCCTCTTTCTAAATCTGCCTGCCTCTACTCTCAACCCTTTGCAACTCATCCAAAACAGGATGCGAGACTTGTCCCTGACCTCAAGCCCAGGGATCCCAGTGGCGGCGAGGATTAAGTTCAAAACCCTCTGCATTGTCCAAAAGGCCTTCTAGGGTCTGGGGCCTCAATACCTTCAACTCTCTCTTCCTAAATATCTGTCTTCTCAAGCCCTTTGCTCATCCGCCTCCAACTCCCTCAGCGTCAGTCGCTTCTCCAAGCAACGAGTTGGTGGTAGATCTCTTTCTTTGGTTGCGGCCTCCCTCTGGAACAGCCTCCCTGCCTCTCTGAAACTTAAGGAGAATCATCTCTGGTTCAGGAAGCACCTCAAGACCTTCCTCTTTGCTTCTGATTTCTCTCCTCCTCTCCCCTGCTGATCTCCTGGCTCAATCTGAACTTGCACTGGTTACCTGGCTACCCTCTGATCTCGGGTCCAGGTCCCCTCCCCTCCAGCTGCACTCCTGCACTGGCCCCCTGCACTCTGAGGCTTTTCTCTGTATCCCTACAGCACCCTAGCAGCACCTGACACCTGATGTCTGCACTTACCCCAGCACTTGCCACCACCCGGCTGCACTTTTATTTATTGTTTTTGTCACAATCACACTAACTGGAAGGAAGAGAGATCGACACTCTCCCCCGAACCACGGAAGCCGAATGAACTCGACCCTCCCACCGTGGTTGGCACAGGCGCCTGAGTTAGTAAACAGGTCGCCACGTGGCAGCCAATGGGGGGGAAGAGGGGTTAGGGAGAGGTTGTGGATAGGGAGGGGAAATTAGGAATACCGGAAAGAGGATAAGGAAACTCCTAAGGTGGATGGGACTGGGGAAACACAGGAAAAAACCCTACTCTAACTCGCATAGAATGAACAGAACAATCACCTGCACAATTAACATGTACCTGATTCCTGAATAGCACACCTTAATACGTGTACTGTATCCTGCTCTGAAATATCATTCTCTTACAACACATAAGCAAGCAATATGACCACACCTAAGGGAAAGCTTCCCAAAATGATTAGACAATACACATGGCCCTTCGGGCAGCGTTAGCAACATACAACATAAATGCATTTCCTTCAGTTCCTGGCACTAGTGAAATGTCGTTGTCCATATGCATTAACCCATACGAGATTGGCAAAGCCCGTGGGACTTCCCAGACAAATAATGAAACAGCGGTAAATCATTCCAAGCAGTTCAGGAAATATATTGCCCTCACGAGTACTTATCTTGAGTCTGGGAGCCCCGTGGGACTTCCCAGACGAAGAACAGCAAGCGTTGTCTCTGCCGACTACTCAGCGCCCCTCCTGCTCCTACCGCACTGTGAACGCGTGCGATCAAGCGTTCCTCCTCTGCATCTCGTTTCGTCGCACGCGGACGCCTTCCTCCTGTTGCCGAACGCGGCCGCCTGACTCCTGCTCCCAATCAACAATAAGCCACACCTGCCCACCGCCGTTGCCTGCCTTTAAGCTGCCTTGATTCTTGATGCAGTACAGCTGGCAAGGTGCGCACGGGCCAAACTACAAAATAACGCAAAGGATGCTGGGAACTGAAGTTTCCTTATCCTTCTAGCACATAATGTCTCAATAGGCGTATTCTAGCACTCCACGCCTGTGCCAACCCTGATTCCTGACAGTTTTATGTATTGTTTTATTTATTTATTGTCTTATTTATTTTACTGTTTATCCTATGTACTGCTCTGCCCCCCCTGCACTTGCGCAATCTCAATGTCACCTGGTCTAGTAAGATCGTTGTCTCTGTCTTCCCTCTGTTCCCCCTCCCTTGCCTCGTCGCGCCTTAGAACACTTGTGTATAGGCGCGTTATAAAAGCCATATCATATCATACCTGGCCAGTATAACTTCCCACTAATATGTGACTGAGTTTTGGATTGTCCTAAGTGTCCCCCTTAAAATGTGAATGTGCAATCTCCAGCACAACATTTCGGTGGGTCTTGGGGATTACCAACTGGGTCTTTACTAATCCTTCTGTAGATGTCTCCCTTCTGTACAACAATCCCTGCCTTAAGAAGAAAAAGGGACTCCCTTTCTCTAATACCTTCTCATTCTGGAATAGCTTGTAGAAAAGCTTCAGTGAGAGCTGGATCATTTCGCTGGGCGAAGGCAAGATCGGGATAGATGGTAGGCTCTTCTCCCTGTTTTTCTTCGATTTAAGAGGGTTTATCAGTTTCCCCAAAACCAAATGAACCAATTTCTGTTTCACCAGGTTCACTTTCTTTAAACTGAGGGAACAGTACCTTTTCCAAAATTCCTTGAGCAATTTGATCCCCACGATGTACTTCAAATGGGATTTCACCATGATTCTGTAAGAGAACCTTTACGTCTCCCCGGAAGTCGGGATCGATGACGCCTGCTAAGACGTCTATACCGAACTTCCACGCTAGGCCACATTTCGGGGCTAACATTATGGAACACCTTGGGGCAGTATCAAAACCAGATCGGTAGGAATCATTCCTTTTTTCCATGGGGGGGATGACAACTTCCCTATTGCTACAGATATCGAAACATATCGATTCTTTTGTGGGACCAGAGGGGTTAAAAGCTCAATGACTACATTTTTGAAATTGTAGGGTTCCCCCATTTGTTTCAATTGAGTCAGATCCCCCTTCTGACACCATATGTAAGGAACTCATGGTGGCAACAGTATAGATAGACACAAGTGATCACAGTTCAAGGGTGTTTATTAAACTGTATGAAAAGGTGAAAAAAACGCCTAATCTAAACCTAAAGCTAAGATGGGAGAAAGCTATGACCATCAAATAATAATAAGGTAGTCCTAGTGGCGTCTTGTCAAATAAAAAGGGCCTATACTAAAAAACCTATTGGCCTTGTATGACCACTCTGACACCTCACGTCGGCCTCTCCTAGGACCTCCTGGTTCTTGTAGTTCCAACAAAGGGGCCAGTCAGAGTCCTTTGAATGAGCACTCCTGCATCGCCTGACCACTCTGCAGCTGGTCCTTCACTGGGTTTCCCAAAATTCAAACACACATAAGTCCTTTGTTCACAAGTCCTTGCGTTCACAATATGTTGCAGATTGCAACCTTCAGCTCAGCACAGCCCAGATTACTATCAGCTCCCTCTGACTCACCGGCTGTGTTGAACTCCCTGGCGTTTCTTGTCTCTGGAGTCAAGGATGGTACCACGGTAGCCAGCATGCCTCCCCGCCTGGGCTAGCAGCGCGGGAGGCCCCCGTGCACCGTTGATATCTGCTATGCCATACACCAGCTGTTTATACCGGTTTTATGATTCCTTTTATGGAGGCTTTGCATGTCTGGGTTAGAAAGGGCAAGAGCACTTCCCTCCTTGTCGTCCTTTCAGGTCTCACTGCCTTTCCTCTCCTTTTGAACTGCTGATCCGGTATAGCTGCTTCCTTGTGCGTTCGGCCTTGCTCGTCGTGCGCTCTCGTGCTCTGCCTTTTATCCCTGTGGGGCAGGGAATGGGTCAGGTGTATATAGTTGTTGTCAATTTCCTGAGTTTGCCTGACCCTTATGTTGGGACATGTCTGGTAAACGGCTCTGGTGTAAGTCCGTTGTTTGTCATTGTGTCGGAAAGTGTTTGTGTTGGAAAAGGTGGGGTAGAGCTTCTAGATATCCTACGGGGTATGATGGGAAAAGGTGTTACAAGGAAGGGGGTTCCCCCGTTTTGGCTGTAAGTGTCCCACTTCCACTCCCCGAAGACCGCCCATCGAGGTGATACTCCCCCACTGGTCCACCCCCAGGAACTGGATCCAATCGCAATGGCCCTGTCCTGGCCACCTGGATAACAGATGTCCATGGGCTAGCAGGTGAGACATCTTCAGGTGTCTCACAGATGGGATAATACGAATTGGGATTCAAATCAGGGAACTTAAGTTAGATTGTGAGTAGAGCTCTGGTTCCGGAGAAAGTATTGCACTGGGAGGTATACATAAGGGGAAAAATGAAGAAATGGAAGAGGCATAAGGTATTGGGCCTCATTACGACTCAGGCGGTAAGGGGTTTACGGCGGCGTAAACAGCGCCGACCCTTACCGCCTGAGTACGAGGTCCCTTAGCGCCATGGCGGATTTAACACCTGCTTTTAGAATCCATGGCGCTAAGGGACCATGGAGTTAATTACGCCACCGTAATTTACGGTGGCGTAATTTTGAATTTAACTTTTTATTTTACATGAATAATCCAATAAACACATAGCCAATCAATACAATATAAATAAGCAACGTATCACAACCAATTTAAAAATAACCAACAGCGTATTAAAAATAGAACCGGTTGAAGAAGAAGAGAGAAAAAAAGGAAAGGAAAGAGAGAGGAAGAAAGAGAGCAAATGTAGGAGAGAAGGACCAAGAAAATAAATTACATGCACCATACAATAATCCAATTATAAAACAACCAATGCACATCCTATAGATGACATACATACAGTAGTGTACAAGGATGTTTATACATAGATCCAGATCAAAGTTCAGTTTTTACCCATAGGTGTCAAGAAAACAGCCCCAGATGTCCCAAAACTTGTCAATGTCATCAGAAAGCTTGTAAATAGCCCTTTCATATGTCGAAATTGTAAGAAGCTCCTCCACCCAATCATCAATGTTGAAAGAATTACTCGATTTCCAGGACCTCAAAATGAATTTTTTAGCAACCATACATGCACGTAGCAGCCAAACCTTCTTACCAAAGTCAACTTCCTCCAGAAGAGAATCATCGCCTAAAATCAACAACGATGCATTCATGGGGATTGCAATGTTTAAGACCAAGCTCAATCTCTCACATACCTTTTCCCAGAACTGCATCGTTTTAGGACAGGACCAAATCAAATGACTCAGAGATCCTCTAGAACACTTACATTTCCAGCAAAGATTATTGTCCAAAAGTTGTCTCCTGAATAGTTTCTCCGGCGTCCAATAGGCCCTAAACAACAACTTCGTTTGAGAAGCTCTGAGGGACCAGTCCAAACTCACCAGACGAGTGTTTCCACAGCACCTTCGCCAACACCTGAAGTTCACATCTTCCCCAAGGTCCTCCGCCCACAGAGCAGGTAATCCCGGATCACCTTTCCGAGCAGCTTTTATGATACTATACATAGTAGAAGCAGGGTGAGATGCACCGAGGCATACAGTTATAGCTGCCCAGGCTGGACTCTGAGTAGTTAATTGTGGCTCCTCAATACAAGCCGAAATAATAATCTTCAACTTTCGATATTCGGCAAATGAGCATTCCGTCATGTCATGCCTCTGGCCAAGCTGAGTGAACGTTAACCAGTTTTCCCCATCAAACAAATCTCCAATGTATTTGATACCCGCCACAAACCATCCCATCCAAAACAGAGTTTTGCCCTGATACATCAAGGCTGGATTATTCCACAAGGAAGCATCTGGATGTAAATATGGATCTGCACTCAAACGGGTTGAGAGGTCACACCAGCAGTCTTGTAAGAATGAAGTAAGGGCGCTGATTTTTCTTGATTTGTTCCTTCGAGTGGTTAGCAGAGCTCTCGGGTCTAATTGGGATACAGCACTGCATTCCCAAGATAAGAGGTCAAAATGCTCAGACTGTACATCTCCAGAGTCAACAACTCTACATAAATGTCGAGTGGAAAAGGATAAGTGGTAGTCTGAGAAATTAGGCAAATTCATTCCCCCCAATTTCAATGGGAGTTGAAGTTTCCAGATTGCAAGTCTTGGAGGCTTCCCATCCCATTATGCCCTATGGGGCAAAAATGGGAATGGGGAAGGGTAAATGGGAAATGGGGACTTACCGCCCCGCCGACCTCGGAATGGGGCGGTAAGTCCGCCTACCACCATGGCGTAAACGTAGTTTACGCCATGGTGGTAAAGTCACGGCCCAGGCGGTAACTTACCGCCTGGTCGTAATGAGGCCAATTGTGTTATAAGATAATATAATGATTGGTATTGGAGATATGTTTGAAGCCCCATAATTGTTAAGACACAATAGATGTACTGAAACAAATGATGTGGGAGATACAAGACTGTGAATGGGTCATCCCATAACCTTTACTGACTTTTATATCGAGAAGGAATAATGAATCCATTTATGTCTATAGGTAATCTGTGAACTTATATAATAAGCTGATTGAGCTAAAATGGAACTAGAAATACACAAGGATGAGTGGGAAAAAGGTGATTGCAGCTGACCAGTCATAATACGGATTTAAGTGCAACGGATGGGAGATGGAGTCCCACGTGTCTGTGGAATCAGAATAACAGCACAGAGGGCAGCAAATGCACTCTGGCTGCACTTGGATGCAGCTTTTTGTTAACACATATTGTGAGTATAACAGATGGGAATTAGAATCCTGATGCATGAGTAAATGGATTACCGTTACCATGGACACTATCTTGCGTATATCCGTGCTCTGGTGCAGCGTGACAGAAGGGAAGCACCTATGTCCTTAAATCTGAGACACGTATTACGAGTACAATAATTGGGAGTCATAGTCCTGAAGCACAAGTAAACAGTGTACTGTGACCATGGGCATCACCTTACTTATGTCCGCGCGTTGCTGTGGAGCTATGAATGGGTAGCACCTATGGGTTTAAATTTGAGGTAATGACACAAAGAGTTTTCCCTTTATATGGATAGACCTGTGGCCAAATGTAGTTGCACTATTTTAAAGACTATACACTAGACATAAAATGGCTTTATTGCAATCTTGAGTTCATGAAACTAGTTAAAGATGGCCACCGTGTTAGATGGCTTACCGCTCAGGGTTTGGAAACAACAAAGCAACAAAAGCGGTCGTGGGGCACCCAACTGGTTTGCGGGTTGGATGGCTCATGGTCCGTTCGTGAAATTATTAAAGAAATAACTTAAAACACAGTGAGTACATTATGAATGTAGAGCATGTTGTGAGTGAAAAGAGACAGAGCTCCTTTAAGGGGGAAGCCCCGGATAATGGGTGGGAGCGGGAAGTGGGAGGAAAGGGAGGGGCAAGGGCAGAGGGAATTCAATTGTAACATGGAGGAATAAAGTGAAGGTCAGGAGGAACCTGGCTCCTGTGCAGTTAATGAGATGAATGAGGAAGGGGGCTTCACGAGGTTCAACAACTGGCGGCGAGGCCGACGAACGTCATGTCGTGCCCATTGAGGATGAGAAGAGGGTGCATGGAGCCCAGCAGAAGGACGGTGGATTGCACAAGCCCAACCGTGTGTCTACGGGCCTAGTGTGCCGGCAGTGCAGCGCGGGACCAGTGGGCCCAGAAGGAGTGACGGAAGGTGGGAACACCCAGCAGGACAGCTGAAGGGATGAAACTACCCCAAGAATAAGACGGCAGCGCTGCTGTGTGCACAACGGTACGTAGCCCAGGATGGCGCCGCAGTGAGGTGACAAAGCAGGAAAGGCCCGGCAGCAGGAGTGCGGGTGAAGCACAGCTGAAGACCAGGAGGTCCGGCCCAGGGACAAATGCAGCAGAAAGAAACCAAGCCGAGGAGGAACAGCAACTGGGGAACCCAGCAGTGACGGGTGAGGAGCCCAGAAGTGGTGAAGGGACTGTGTGCCCAGCAGCAGTGGTGAGGGGCCCACGCGCCCAGCAGAGGAAGAGAGACGGAGGATCTGCGAGCCAACAGCAACGGTGTGCCCGCAGCAGAGAAGAACGCAGGAAGAAGGCTAGTGAGCACAGCAGGAAACGGGGGCCCGTGTGCCCAGCAGAGGAGGTTCCCAGGAAGGGGGGGCCTGTGAGCCCAGCAGAAAACGAGGGCCTGTGTGCCCAGCAGAGGAGGAGCCCAGGAGGAGGACCCGCGAGTCCAGCAGCAACGGGGAAGACGGAAGAGGAGTTCCCGGCAGCAGCAGTCCATGCCGGAGCATGGAAGAGCCCAGTGAGCCACGGGCGACCAACGGGGGAAGCCCGACAACCCGCGCAGAAGAAGAGGAGGACCAGGAAGCAACAAGTCCAGTGGCCCACAAAGGACCACAGAGAAGAGCGGCTGAGCAGTGAGGCACCAGGGGTGACGATGGTAAGAAACCCCACATCCCTCCCCCACTGCTGCATACTAGGAGTTACCCGCCGTACTATGTGGGGCAGCAGAGCACCAAATCAGAACGGCCGTTGCGACACACGGCCCCGGAAAGAAAGGGCACAATAAGCCACTCGGATAAGCTCCAACAAACGGAGCGTGAAAACCTGGCTAAGTGCTGCCTGCCCAACAACGCAGCATCGCAGAGGGGGCTGCAAACAGGAAACCCAGAGCACGCGCCAAAGACGACACGGCCGAAACGCTCCTACGAGCACCAGGGGCACACACAGATAATTACAAGAAGACGGACCTGGACACGCACAATGGCCCAAGGAATGGATGCCCAACATCCTGTGTAAAGGAGGACATGCCACACAGGCCACAACATGCACGAACAAACACTTGCAGGAGCGGCAACAAACCTCCAGGAAGTACAAACTGCAATACTGTGCGCAGACCCAACGCACTAAGTGAACATCCACCACGACCCACCTACGTGGCACCACAGATGCGCCAGACCTGCAGTGTCACCAGCCACGAGCCGGCAGAGCGAGTTTCACGCCCATAGGACCACTGCGAGAACCCCTAATAAACTGTTATCACGTACTACACCAGTGGCCCTATCACACCAGCCAACAGGGCCACCAATTTAGAAACAGCAAAGAACAGCCACACAAGCTGATGAACTTAAACCACAAGAGCGCGCTGCACGCACCTGGCACTCCAGCAACTGCCACCACGGGAGTGGCACTCCAAGACAAGACTCCCTGCCAACTTGCTGAAGCCCAAGACTCGTGGCCTACCACGATTAGCAACAACACCATGGCGCCGTGGCCCACCAGACCTCAGAAATAAATCGAAGCAACAAGATGCTGCCACACCACGCCCAGACACAGCTCCCACAATCTCGAGGAGAGAGACACCATGAACACCAGCCAACTTGGGTGACCAATCGCATGCACCTGACGCAGGAACACACGCCTTAGCAAATTCGAGCACAACATCCCTCGCCAGCCTTATGAGAAGGCCCAACCCATTCGCTCTGAACCCGCACCACGACCAAGGAACAAGATGGGAAGAATGGGTCGAAGAGTTTGAAGACTTTCTAGGTGCAATCGGGAACCAAGACCCGCCAAACAAACTCAGCATATTCAAGAACCTGGTAGGAAAAGAGGTAAAGGACATCATCAAGACAATTCCAACAATGAACAAGACCACATACCAAAGCCTTCTCGATGCAGTCAATGACAAGCTGATAGTAGGCTCCAACAAAGACTACGAACGCCTTGAATTCAACCAACACAGGCAGCATCTGTACAAATCCATTGGAGGGTTCGTCTTACGTCTCCAGCAGAAGATAGTGAACTGCGACTATGCCAACTTCAATGATGAAGAAGCTATAAGACTGAGGATCATAGAAGGGTGCACCTCATCAACGCTCAGAAAATGCCTTCTCAAAAAGCCCCTACCCCTAGCGAAAATACTCAAATTGGCAAAAACATACGAGAGAGTTGACGCACAGGCAGCTGCCATTGAAAGTCAAGTTGAACGCAACGCCATTGCGGCCCTCACGGAAGGGCAACCGCAAACCTCTAAGCCCACTTGACCATGGAGACGGCAAAAACTCAGAAGACACTGGCAACAAACCCCGAGCAAAGAGGAATGCCACAGGCGGGGCTGGTAACACACACAGACAACCATACTCAGCCTTTGGACGAACATGCTGGCGCTGTGACCAGTAAGGTCACCTTCAAGCAAAATGCAGAACACAAGCACCCACAAGCGCTGCATACCACACCACCAGCCCAGGCAAGATACCCGAATCCACCGATGGCATGGTCAGACATCAGGAAAGACAGTGAGGCTGTGAACACCAGCCCACCTAGACATCACAGGCATGCACACCCCCTCTACCCTGGGTTGACCCACCCAAAAGGGAATGGACCAGCACTTGGCACACAAACCTCACCCGCTCTGCGAGAGGACTACGAGCCTCACAACCACCCAGTACCCTTCGGGACGTCGTACCGGGGGGGAATGTGGAAGCCACAAGAAATGTTGGTACAAGGCAACAATACCAGACCAGGGCGGAAGAACAACCCCTTGACAAACCCCAAGATCATGCCGTCCAATGGAGAACAGCACATACAGTACAGCCAAAAGGACAGTCACGATACGACCTAACCCAGGGAAACCGCAGAGTGCCTGACGCTATCCAAATGATACCGAGTCCCGCCATAGGGCACAGCCGTCTTAGCCACCGGACAGCACTACAGCACGCACTCATCAGCATCCACTATAGGTCATTCGAAGTAACCCACAAGAAGGACCACATGCCCGAGCAGGATGCGAGAGAGGCAAACGAAGCCAAAGGACAGACGAACCGCGTGGATCCCATCCTAGCGACAAGGAACTACGGCAAACTGACGCCAAAGAACTCCCTCCTCCACGAGTTTTACTTTGAAGAGCATGAACCAACGAAAGGGGAAGCGATCGAGATGGAGGAAAAAGAGAGAACAGAGGCTCATGAAACACTGCAACAAGAGAGTGCAGAGGAGACCCACGAGCAACCAAGCAGGCCCCATCAAACCACAAGGAAACCCCAGCGTCTCATCGAGCAAATGTAACCCGGGAAGTATCATGCAAAGCAAGGGGGAGGTGTTGTGAGTGAAAAGAGACAGAGCTCCTTTAAGAGGGAAGCCCCGGACCATGGGAGGGAGCGGGAAGCGGGAGGAAAGGGAGGGGCAAGGGAAGAGGGAATTCAATTGTAACATGGAGGAATAAAGTGAAGGTCAGGAGGAACCTGGCTCCTGTGCAGTTAATGAGATGAATGAGGAAGGGGGCTGCACGAGGCACAACAGAGCAGGAATGTATTAATGGGATACACACAGGTGATACCTGCCTAGCGAACACAAAGCTCGATCAACTAATGGAACCCTTGTTCCCATAGGAACGCTGCAGGATTCCATATCGGGAAATACGCTGCCTGAGGCCAGATATGAGCCGATTTATAGTCGGTTGGGTAAGTGATGTAGAAAGAAACATGTCAGATACAAAATCTAGGGGCAGATACTGGTTCTTCTAATTAGTTGGTCTGTAATTTTAGCCTTTTTACTTTTAATGTATCAGTTTATTTAAACTAGTGGCGCCCACAGACATTTTTCATAGGGGTGGCCTGATGAGGCCACAGGAAATCTTCGGGTGGCACACAGGGTGCCACAAAGGAGCGGATCCATCCTCAGCATTTTGGCGGGGCTGGATGGCAGTTTTGGAATCTGTTAGTGAGACGGGACATTAAACCTATTGCGCTAGTGAACCCCCCTCCTCGTCCTAACACCCCCTCCCCAAGCCCAGGAGGCGGAGAAGATATCACGCCTTCTTTTGGCCCGTTAGATCCATCGTTCACCCAAAATCACCAGAGCTGTAGCCATTATTCTGTATCAAGTGGGGCCTGGAGCTAATGTAGAAGGGCCCACACACTAAGGAGAGCCCGCAGGAGGAAGGGCACTTGTTCTGCCCCCGGCCAAATGCACAGGAGTGACAGAGCAGTGAGGGAGGGCGAACCAATGAAGGGAGGTTTGTCCCCTTGAGAAAAGGTTTTAAATAATGGGTTAAAATAGTGCATTTTACAGTACACTTTCAGTGATAAATTAGGTAAAAAGCCACAAAGTTTACCAATCGGTTTTGTAGGGTAAGACATAAAAAGTGCATTAGATGCCAAGCCACCAACAATGCACAGGAGCATTTTCATAATGCCTTTGCCCACTATGAGCCAGGACTCTGCAAGTGTAGAAAAGGATGTTCATATCGATTGTGCTCACACATGTCCATTCTGGTGCACCTATATATGCCACTATTCCCACATAGGACAATACTCATGTTTGCTTTGTCCATAATGCCAGTAACGATACTATAAGAAAGCATGTTCATGATGGCTCTCCCAATACATGCCAGTATCCCCATGTAAGAGCATACTCCTGTTGGCTTTGCCTTAATGACTATGAATAAAAGCCATGCCACAGTAAGAAAATATATCCTTGCTGGCTACACAAATCCCCCGCTCCAGATATAAGAACACTCATCATGTTGTATTTGCTCCCTAACGGCAGTGAAAATGTCATGCCACAGTAAAAAAACATAGCCATGCATGCTGCATGAATGCCCCCACGCCAATGTAAGAATACTTATGTTGCCTTTGGCCTTAACACCAGTAATAAACTGCAATGCCACAGAAAGAAAACATGCTCTTGCTCGCTAGCCGATAAGATAGCTCAGCGGGCTGAGTGCATGCTTTTGTAACCCGAGTGTGAATCGCAGGTTTAAATCCTGGCAAGGCCAAGTCTGCCTTTCATACTTCAAAGTGACCTCCGTGATCTCTCCTCTCCTCTATGGACCTTCTACTTTTATGTTGCTTTTGCACCTTGTTACCTCTCTCATGCTCTGTACTGCACTGTGTTTTCCCTGCTCACCAAGTTGTAGCACTGCCGTGATACTTACGGGTTTGGGCGATGTCAATACATACAATAAATAAATAAAGCTCATTAGATGAGTGCAGACTACAGCTGGGTGATAAGCTCTTCTCCTAGTAGCCAGGCCCTAAACAACTCCACACCTGGAGTAAGGGAGGCTATCAGGTGGGATGCAATTGGCTCAGCCGGCAGCTCGCGACTGTATAAGAGGCACCGCGTATCAGAGGTCCGAGCGCCAAGTGCCCTAACGAGACAGAGAATGCATGGGGTTGTGTCCTCTATTAGCAGGGAACTCAATGCACAAACTTCCATCTGCAAGAACCTCAACAGGGACCTGGCTAGTCCGCTTCCAATTAATGAAAAGACAGCTCCTTTCACCCCATAGCGTAGTTTGGGTAGGGGCATTATCGACCCTGTTGGGTCAGCTTTCTCACCAGGAATCACCAACTTATTGGGAGGGATAAAAAATATACGCCATGAATGACACTGACCTTAAGAGTTCATTACCTATAACTCTGGCACAGGGCCTCAGAAGTTCAGCCATTCAACTAGACAACACTACATGAAACCAGTTTCAACATCTAAAGGATAGTATCGCGAAAGAACTTCATCAGTGCCACAATTTACAGGATCTCTGTGCTCTCTTGGAAACTCTGGATGAGTTTGTTGCGGTTATATGTCCGCATAAAGATAGTACTACAAGACAGCCTGTCAAACAACCCTCCAAAACTAAGGTGAATCAGCCAAGAAGATTGGATAGCGGTTGCCAAGCTAATCTACGAGTGGAGAATCGGGACCAAGCTTACCAATCTAACACTATTAGAGGTCCCCTGCAGGCACCATCCAACCTGTCCAGCATTGTCCCTAAGGATCTAGCTAAGGATTTACTCTCTGGATTCCCAGGACTGGCTCATAATCATGACAAAAATTCTAATTTACTAGTCACGGAAAGCAATGTTTCTCCTAATCAAACTCTCTTGAGGAATGTGCGATTAAGAAAATCTCAAATGCCTGGTATCAAGGACATCAACACATATGCGTTTATTATGGACCAGCTTAATTTTGTTATTTCAAATATTCCAAAAGTAACTACAAGAGAGACTAGAGAAACCTTACGCAACAAAGTATTAGCTTGGCTGCGTCAACGAACAGGACCCAGCACTGTTAGACTCTCTGATCTTAAGGTTTTTTGTCGAATTGACTTAAGTGAGTGGTGTTCCACACCCAATAATGACTGTGTTATACTGGGGTGCGGGGCTAGCAGGCTCCCTCACTATCTTGGCTTGTCCAATTATTTCCTGAGAGTGGATACCAACTGTAAATTAATTCTTTAAGGGCACGACGAGAGAATAATTATCAAGGCCATTCTTTTTTTCTTAGTGTACTGTGAATGGGTTTCATTAGGGGTATTCCTCCTCTTTACCTAGGGGACTATTTTGGTTGTTAGGATGTACTTTATTTTGCTCTGTGTTTCATGTTATTTGTAGTTTGCATAATCTTTTGTCTGTTATGTGCCAGCATGCCTACGGGTCAATTGAGCTCTATACAAATAAATTAAGTTAAAGTATTTGATGTAAATATGTCCTCTGTAAATCACTTTGTCGAAAGCGCTATATAAATAGAATATCATCACACAAATCCCCCCCATATGGGAACACTTATGTTGCATGCATCATGTTATATTCCCCCATGTAAGAATATGTATGTTGCCTTTGACCTTAAACACCAGTAAAGTAAAGACCCAAGTCAAAATAAGGAAACATGCGCTCCCCATGTAAGAACACTCATCATGTTGCCTTTGACCTTAATGCGAGTACAACATTCTATACCACAGTAAGACCCAGCCAGGCCAGCCCCACTGTAGTATTCCCCGCCACCCCCACCATCACATAAAAACACTCAAGTTGGCTTTCCTTCGCCCAAAAACGGCAGTGAAACATGCCAGGCTCTTGTCAAAAAATGTTCATGCTCCAATGCCCCTCCTCAGATACGCAGAGATATGAAACATTCAGACACATGCACCCACACAGCTGATCTTTCATTCACACGAGCACTCAGAACATTTAGACTGTGCGCTCATTAACACAGGCAATCACACCATTCACACTGCATTCATTCAAAGGTGTGCACTTGCAGACACCGCCTAGCATACAAACATACATATAGGCTTGTTTTTAACAGGACTTCGGAGAAGGACATGCAGAGTGCTTATAACTCGAGTGGCTTAAGGCAGACCTGGTTAAGACATTTGTATTACACCAGTAGCCCATTTACAGTTCAAATTAAGTCATTAACTGAGCGCCTGGAGACCATGCAAATGGCAACAGTGCATGGTATTAATCATCATAACAGAACAATAATTCTCAGAAAACTGCTTGAAAAATCACTAGCAATCACTTAGAAATGTCACTTTTCTTTGCATGGTGAAGGGTCGGCAGTCCCCCGCCCATCTAGATTTTATATTGCTTAATTTCGTGTTCCCGCCAAGTTAGAGAGGACTTTCAGATAGGTCATACGTTTTGTTTGTGCTTTCACCTTTCCTCAAACAAATATGCATTGGTCTCTCATGTAGATGGCTTGGCTCTTGTTATGTTTTGCATTTTAAAATTGGAATACACATTTAAAAAAAAAATCACTTGCAGGCACTTTGTGTGCAAAGTTTGATGCTAAGGCTTGATTAAAGCGAGCTCAGAGAGTTCCCTTGAGGAGGGGTTTTGGGCAGGAAGGGCGGGAACTGGGTTGGAATGGGCATAAGCCTGGCCATGGGCAGTCATGGGGCGTGCAAATAACCATGAACACCGACATGCTTTGTGTCCCTTGTGTCATATGCCATTTTTCCCCATTTGTTCTCTAATGCAATAGTTTCGGCTTATGCAGCACCTAACAGCTAAAACTAAATATGACGTGTTGAGCACTGTTGGTGGGAAATCCATGGAGAAGGACGAGACCGCAGGGCTCTCTTAGTGAGTCTGAAATGAAGTAGACCTTCGAGTCACAATGCTAGAAGAGTAACTAGACTTGGGTGATTCTCATTTCTGATGAAATCTAGTGCCTCTTCAGGAAAGCTCAGTCAGCTGTATCTGCACTCATTAGGGGAAACACTCAGACTCCACAAAGAAGTGTGCCAAAGGGTGTTCCAAAAGTGCACATCAGTGGTGTGTGTCTTAGTATCTACTCGAAGCTGGAAAAGTGTGCCGTGCAGAGGGCTTATTGGGCCAGATAAACAATGGACACGCAAACGTGCAGAATACTTAATCGTGCGGAGTGTCAAGGCAAAACAGAAAGAAAACCACACACCATGTGATCCTGTGCACAAAGCCTGTGGTGCCTATGGCATTAAATAATCCGAAAAAAACATAAATAACACAAGAGAAACTGCTCCTACCAGAGAAGCTGGGTCTTGGGAATGGCAGGGCCATAGCAATGGGGGCCTGAAGAGTCCACACTTTCCGCCAGTTTGAGGTGCAGTAGAGAGAGAGCACATGGGGAGGGAGGGAGAGAACGACAGACACAGGCACAGACAGAGGGAGGGAAGCACAGATAAAGGGAGGGAGAGAGCGACTGACACAGGCACAGACAGAGGGAGGGAAGCACAGATAGAGGGAGGGAGAGAGCGACTGACACAGGCACAGACAGAGGGAGGGAAGCACAGATAGAGGGAGGGAGAGAGCGACTGACACAGGCACATACAGAGGGAGGGAAGCACAGATAGAGGGAGGGAGAGAGCGACTGACACAGGCACAGACAGAGGGAGGGAAGCACAGATAGAGGGAGGGAGGGAGAGAGCGATTGACACAGGCACAGACAGAGGGAGGGAAGCACAGATAGAGGGAGGGAGAGAACGACAGACACAGGCACAGACAGAGGGAGGTAAACACAGATAGAGGGAGGGAGAGAAAAACAGACACAGGTACAGACAGAGGGAGGGAAGCACAGATAGAGGGAGGGAGAGAACGACAGACACAGGCACAGACAGAGGGAGGGAAGCACAGATAGAGGGAGGGAGAGACTGACACAGGCACAGACAGAGGGAGGGAAGCACAGATAGAGGGAGGGAGAGAGCGACTGACACAGGCACAGACAGAGGGAGGGAAGCACAGATAAAGGGAGGGAGAGAGCGACTGACACAGGCACAGACAGAGGGAGGGAAGCACAGATAGAGGGAGGGAGAGAGCGACTGACACAGGCACAGACAGAGGGAGGGAAGCACAGATAGAGGGAGGGAGAGAGCGACTGACACAGGCACAGACAGAGGGAGGGAAGCACAGATAGAGGGAGGGAGGGAGGGAGAGAGGGACTGACACAGGCACAGACAGAGGGAGGGAAGCACAGATAGAGGGATGGAGAGAGCGACTGACACAGGCACAGACAGAGGCAGGGAAGCACAGATAGAGGGAGGGAGAGAGCGACAGACACAGGCACAGACAGAGGGAGGGAAGCACAGATAGAGGGAGGGAGAGAGCGACTGACACAGGCACAGATAGAGGGAGGGAAGCACAGATAGAGGGAGGGAGAGAGCGACAGACACAGGCACAGAAAGAGGGAGGGAAGCACAGATAGAGGGAGGGAGAGAGCGACTGACACAGGCACAGACAGAGGGAGGGAAGCACAGATAGAGGGAGGGAGAGAAGAACAGACAGGCATGCACAGATAGAGGGAGGGAGAGAGCGACTGACACAGGCACAGACAGAGGGAGGGAAGCACAGATAGAGGGAGGGAGAGAAGAACAGACACAGGCATGCACAGATAGAGGGAGGGAGAGAGCGACAGACACATGCACAGACAGAGGGAGGGAGAGAGCGACTGACACAGGCACAGACAGAGGGAGGGAGAGAGCGACCGACAGGCACAGACAGAGGGAGGGAAGCACAGATAGAGGGAGGGAGAGAGTGACTGACACAGGCACAGACAGAGGGAGGGAAGCACAGATAGAGGGAGGGAGGGAGAGAGCGATTGACACAGGCACAGACAGAGGGAGGGAAGCACAGATAGAGGGAGGGAGAGAACGACAGACACAGGCACAGACAGAGGGAGGTAAACACAGATAGAGGGAGGGAGAGAAAAACAGACACAGGTACAGACAGAGGGAGGGAAGCACAGATAGAGGGAGGGAGAGAACGACAGACACAGGCACAGACAGAGGGAGGGAAGCACAGATAGAGGGAGGGAGAGACTGACACAGGCACAGACAGAGGGAGGGAAGCACAGATAGAGGGAGGGAGAGAGCGACTGACACAGGCACAGACAGAGGGAGGGAAGCACAGATAAAGGGAGGGAGAGAGCGACTGACACAGGCACAGACAGAGGGAGGGAAGCACAGATAGAGGGAGGGAGAGAGCGACTGACACAGGCACAGACAGAGGGAGGGAAGCACAGATAAAGGGAGGGAGAGAGCGACTGACACAGGCACAGACAGAGGGAGGGAAGCACAGATAGAGGGAGGGAGAGAGCGACTGACACAGGCACAGACAGAGGGAGGGAAGCACAGATAGAGGGAGGGAGAGAGCGACTGACACAGGCACAGACAGAGGGAGGGAAGCACAGATAGAGGGAGGGAGGGAGGGAGAGAGGGACTGACACAGGCACAGACAGAGGGAGGGAAGCACAGATAGAGGGATGGAGAGAGCGACTGACACAGGCACAGACAGAGGCAGGGAAGCACAGATAGAGGGAGGGAGAGAGCGACAGACACAGGCACAGACAGAGGGAGGGAAGCACAGATAGAGGGAGGGAGAGAGCGACTGACACAGGCACAGATAGAGGGAGGGAAGCACAGATAGAGGGAGGGAGAGAGCGACAGACACAGGCACAGAAAGAGGGAGGGAAGCACAGATAGAGGGAGGGAGAGAGCGACTGACACAGGCACAGACAGAGGGAGGGAAGCACAGATAGAGGGAGGGAGAGAAGAACAGACAGGCATGCACAGATAGAGGGAGGGAGAGAGCGACTGACACAGGCACAGACAGAGGGAGGGAAGCACAGATAGAGGGAGGGAGAGAAGAACAGACACAGGCATGCACAGATAGAGGGAGGGAGAGAGCGACAGACACATGCACAGACAGAGGGAGGGAGAGAGCGACTGACACAGGCACAGACAGAGGGAGGGAGAGAGCGACCGACAGGCACAGACAGAGGGAGGGAAGCACAGATAGAGGGAGGGAGAGAGTGACTGACACAGGCACAGACAGAGGGAGGGAAGCACAGATAGAGGGAGGGAGGGAGAGAGCGATTGACACAGGCACAGACAGAGGGAGGGAAGCACAGATAGAGGGAGGGAGAGAACGACAGACACAGGCACAGACAGAGGGAGGTAAACACAGATAGAGGGAGGGAGAGAAAAACAGACACAGGTACAGACAGAGGGAGGGAAGCACAGATAGAGGGAGGGAGAGAACGACAGACACAGGCACAGACAGAGGGAGGGAAGCACAGATAGAGGGAGGGAGAGACTGACACAGGCACAGACAGAGGGAGGGAAGCACAGATAGAGGGAGGGAGAGAGCGACTGACACAGGCACAGACAGAGGGAGGGAAGCACAGATAGAGGGAGGGAGAGAGCGACTGACACAGGCACAGACAGAGGGAGGGAAGCACAGATAGAGGGAGGGAGAGAGCGACTGACACAGGCACAGCCAGAGGGAGGGAAGCACAGATAAAGGGAGGGAGAGAACGACAGACACAGGCACAGACAGAGGGAGGGAGCGACTGACACAGGCACAGACAGAGGGAGGGAAGCACAGATAGAGGGAGGGAGAGAGCAACTGACAGGCACAGACAGAGGGAGGGAAGCACAGATAAAGGGAGGGAGAGAGCGACTGACACAGGCACAGACAGAGGGAGGGAAGCACAGATAGAGGGAGGGAGAGAGCGACTGACACAGGCACAGACAGAGGGAGGGAAGCACAGATAAAGGGAGGGAGAAAGCGACTGACACAGGCACAGACAGAGGGAGGGAAGCACAGATAGAGGGAGGGAGAGAGCGACTGATACAGGCACAGACAGAGGGAGGGAGAGAACGACAGACACAGGCACAGACAGAGGGAGGGAAGCACAGATAGAGGGAGGGAGAGAGCGACTGACACAGGCACAGACAGAGGGAGGGAAGCACAGATAGAGGGAGGGAGAGAGCGACTGATACAGGCACAGACAGAGGGAGGGAGAGAGCGACTGACACAGGCACAGACAGAGGGAGGGAAGCACAGATAGAGGAAGGGAGACAAAAACAGACACAGGTACAGACAGAGGGAGGGAAGCACAGATAGAGGGAGGGAGAGAACGACAGACACAGGCAGACAGAGGGAGGAAAGCACAGATAGAGGGAGGAAGAGACTGACACAGGCACAGACAGAGGGAGGGAAGCACAGATAGAGGGAGGGAGAGAGCGACTGACACAGGCACAGACAGAGGGAGGGAAGCACAGATAGAGGGAGGGAGAGAGCGTTTGACACAGGCACAGACAGAGGGAGGGAAGCACAGATAGAGGGAGGGAGAGAACGACAGACACAGGCACAGACAGAGGGAGGGAAGCACAGATAGAGGAAGGGAGACAAAAACAGACACAGGTACAGACAGAGGGAGGGAAGCACAGATAGAGGGAGGGAGAGAACGACAGACACAGGCACAGACAGAGGGAGGGAAGCACAGATAGAGGGAGGGAGAGAATGACAGACACAGGCACAGACAGAGGGAGGGAAGCACAGATAGAGGGAGAGAAGAACAGACACAGGCACAGACAGAGGGAGGGAAGCACAGATAGAGGGAGGGAGAGAGCGACTGACACAGGCACATACAGAGGGAGGGAAGCACAGATAGAGGGAGGGAGAGAGTGACTGACACAGGCACAGACAGAGGGAGGGAAGCACAGATAGAGGGAGGGAGGGAGAGAGCGATTGACACAGGCACAGACAGAGGGAGGGAAGCACAGATAGAGGGAGGGAGAGAACGACAGACACAGGCACAGACAGAGGGAGGTAAACACAGATAGAGGGAGGGAGAGAAAAACAGACACAGGTACAGACAGAGGGAGGGAAGCACAGATAGAGGGAGGGAGAGAACGACAGACACAGGCACAGACAGAGGGAGGGAAGCACAGATAGAGGGAGGGAGAGACTGACACAGGCACAGACAGAGGGAGGGAAGCACAGATAGAGGGAGGGAGAGAGCGACTGACACAGGCACAGACAGAGGGAGGGAAGCACAGATAGAGGGAGGGAGAGAGCGACTGACACAGGCACAGACAGAGGGAGGGAAGCACAGATAGAGGGAGGGAGAGAGCGACTGACACAGGCACAGCCAGAGGGAGGGAAGCACAGATAAAGGGAGGGAGAGAACGACAGACACAGGCACAGACAGAGGGAGGGAGCGACTGACACAGGCACAGACAGAGGGAGGGAAGCACAGATAGAGGGAGGGAGAGAGCAACTGACAGGCACAGACAGAGGGAGGGAAGCACAGATAAAGGGAGGGAGAGAGCGACTGACACAGGCACAGACAGAGGGAGGGAAGCACAGATAGAGGGAGGGAGAGAGCGACTGACACAGGCACAGACAGAGGGAGGGAAGCACAGATAAAGGGAGGGAGAAAGCGACTGACACAGGCACAGACAGAGGGAGGGAAGCACAGATAGAGGGAGGGAGAGAGCGACTGATACAGGCACAGACAGAGGGAGGGAGAGAACGACAGACACAGGCACAGACAGAGGGAGGGAAGCACAGATAGAGGGAGGGAGAGAGCGACTGACACAGGCACAGACAGAGGGAGGGAAGCACAGATAGAGGGAGGGAGAGAGCGACTGATACAGGCACAGACAGAGGGAGGGAGAGAGCGACTGACACAGGCACAGACAGAGGGAGGGAGAGATCGACTGATACAGGCACAGACAGAGGGAGGGAAGCACAAATAGAGGGAGAGAGAGAGCGACTGACACAGGCACAGACAGAGGGAGGGAAGCACAGATAGAGGGAGGGAGAGAGCGATTGACACAGGCACAGACAGAGGGAGGGAACCACAGGAAGAGGGAGGGAGAGAGCGACTGACACAGGCAGAGACAGAGGGAGGGAAGCACAGATAGAGGGAGAGAACGACAGACACAGGCACAGACAGAGTGAGGGAAGCACAGATAGAGGGAGGGAGAGAGCGACTGACACAGGCACAGACAGAGGGAGGGAAGCACAGATAAAGGGAGGGAGAAAGCGACTGACACAGGCACAGACAGAGGGAGGGAAGCACAGATAGAGGGAGGGAGAGAGCGACTGATACAGGCACAGACAGAGGGAGGGAGAGAACGACAGACGCAGGCACAGACAGAGGGAGGGAAGCACAGATAGAGGGAGGGAGAGAGCGACTGACACAGGCACAGACAGAGGGAGGGAAGCACAGATAGAGGGAGGGAGAGAGCGACTGATACAGGCACAGACAGAGGGAGGGAGAGAGCGACTGACACAGGCACAGACAGAGGGAGGGAGAGATCGACTGATACAGGCACAGACAGAGGGAGGGAAGCACAAATAGAGGGAGAGAGAGAGCGACTGACACAGGCACAGACAGAGGGAGGGAAGCACAGATAGAGGGAGGGAGAGAGCGATTGACACAGGCACAGACAGAGGGAGGGAACCACAGGAAGAGGGAGGGAGAGAGCGACTGACACAGGCAGAGACAGAGGGAGGCAAGCACAGATAGAGGGAGAGAACGACAGACACAGGCACAGACAGAGTGAGGGAAGCACAGATAGAGGGAGGGAGAGAGCGACTGACACAGGCACAGACAGAGGGAGGGAAGCAAAGATAGAGGGAGGGAGAGAGCGAAAGACACAGGCACAGACAGAGGGAGGGAAGCACAGATAGAGGGAGGGAGAGAGCGACTGACACAGGCACAGACAGAGGGAGGGAGAGAGCGACTGACACAGGCACAGACAGAGGGAGGGAGAGATCGACTGATACAGGCACAGACAGAGGGAGGGAAGCACAGATAGAGGGAGAGAGAGAGCGACTGACACATGCACAGACAGAGGGAGGGAAGCACAGATAGAGGGAGGGAGAGAGCGATTGACACAGGCACTGACAGAGGGAGGGAAGCACAGGTAGAGGGAGGGAGAGAGCCACTGACACAGGCACAGACAGAGGGAGGGAAGCACAGATAGAGGGAGGGAGAGAGCGACAGACACAGGCACAGACAGAGGGAGGGAAGCACAGATAGAGGGAGGGAGAGAACGACAGACACAGGCACAGACAGAGGGAGGGAAGCACAGATAGAGGGAAGGAGAGAACGACAGACACAGGCACAGACAGAGGGAGGGAAGCACAGATAGAGGGAGGGAGAGAATGACAGACACAGGCACAGACAGAGGGAGGGAAGCACAGATAGAGGGAGAGAAGAACAGACACAGGCACAGACAGAGGGAGGGAAGCACAGATAGAGGGAGGGAGAGAGCGACTGACACAGGCACATACAGAGGGAGGGAAGCACAGATAGAGGGAGGGAGAGAGTGACTGACACAGGCACAGACAGAGGGAGGGAAGCACAGATAGAGGGAGGGAGGGAGAGAGCGATTGACACAGGCACAGACAGAGGGAGGGAAGCACAGATAGAGGGAGGGAGAGAACGACAGACACAGGCACAGACAGAGGGAGGTAAACACAGATAGAGGGAGGGAGAGAAAAACAGACACAGGTACAGACAGAGGGAGGGAAGCACAGATAGAGGGAGGGAGAGAACGACAGACACAGGCACAGACAGAGGGAGGGAAGCACAGATAGAGGGAGGGATAGACTGACACAGGCACAGACAGAGGGAGGGAAGCACAGATAGAGGGAGGGAGAGAGCGACTGACACAGGCACAGACAGAGGGAGGGAAGCACAGATAGAGGGAGGGAGAGAGCGACTGACACAGGCACAGACAGAGGGAGGGAAGCACAGATAGAGGGAGGGAGAGAGCGACTGACACAGGCACAGCCAGAGGGAGGGAAGCACAGATAAAGGGAGGGAGAGAACGACAGACACAGGCACAGACAGAGGGAGGGAGCGACTGACACAGGCACAGACAGAGGGAGGGAAGCACAGATAGAGGGAGGGAGAGAGCAACTGACAGGCACAGACAGAGGGAGGGAAGCACAGATAAAGGGAGGGAGAGAGCGACTGACACAGGCACAGACAGAGGGAGGGAAGCACAGATAGAGGGAGGGAGAGAGCGACTGACACAGGCACAGACAGAGGGAGGGAAGCACAGATAAAGGGAGGGAGAAAGCGACTGACACAGGCACAGACAGAGGGAGGGAAGCACAGATAGAGGGAGGGAGAGAGCGACTGATACAGGCACAGACAGAGGGAGGGAGAGAACGACAGACACAGGCACAGACAGAGGGAGGGAAGCACAGATAGAGGGAGGGAGAGAGCGACTGAAACAGGCACAGACAGAGGGAGGGAAGCACAGATAGAGGGAGGGAGAGAGCGACTGATACAGGCACAGACAGAGGGAGGGAGAGAGCGACTGACACAGGCACAGACAGAGGGAGGGAAGCACAGATAGAGGAAGGGAGACAAAAACAGACACAGGTACAGACAGAGGGAGGGAAGCACAGATAGAGGGAGGGAGAGAACGACAGACACAGGCAGACAGAGGGAGGAAAGCACAGATAGAGGGAGGAAGAGACTGACACAGGCACAGACAGAGGGAGGGAAGCACAGATAGAGGGAGGGAGAGAGCGACTGACACAGGCACAGACAGAGGGAGGGAAGCACAGATAGAGGGAGGGAGAGAGCGTTTGACACAGGCACAGACAGAGGGAGGGAAGCACAGATAGAGGGAGGGAGAGAACGACAGACACAGGCACAGACAGAGGGAGGGAAGCACAAATAGAGGAAGGGAGACAAAAACAGACACAGGTACAGACAGAGGGAGGGAAGCACAGATAGAGGGAGGGAGAGAACGACAGACACAGGCACAGACAGAGGGAGGGAAGCACAGATAGAGGGAGGGAGAGAATGACAGACACAGGCACAGACAGAGGGAGGGAAGCACAGATAGAGGGAGAGAAGAACAGACACAGGCACAGACAGAGGGAGGGAAGCACAGATAGAGGGAGGGAGAGAGCGACTGACACAGGCACATACAGAGGGAGGGAAGCACAGATAGAGGGAGGGAGAGAGTGACTGACACAGGCACAGACAGAGGGAGGGAAGCACAGATAGAGGGAGGGAGGGAGAGAGCGATTGACACAGGCACAGACAGAGGGAGGGAAGCACAGATAGAGGGAGGGAGAGAACGACAGACACAGGCACAGACAGAGGGAGGTAAACACAGATAGAGGGAGGGAGAGAAAAACAGACACAGGTACAGACAGAGGGAGGGAAGCACAGATAGAGGGAGGGAGAGAACGACAGACACAGGCACAGACAGAGGGAGGGAAGCACAGATAGAGGGAGGGAGAGACTGACACAGGCACAGACAGAGGGAGGGAAGCACAGATAGAGGGAGGGAGAGAGCGACTGACACAGGCACAGACAGAGGGAGGGAAGCACAGATAGAGGGAGGGAGAGAGCGACTGACACAGGCACAGACAGAGGGAGGGAAGCACAGATAGAGGGAGGGAGAGAGCGACTGACACAGGCACAGACAGAGGGAGGGAAGCACAGATAGAGGGAGGGAGAGAGCGACTGACACAGGCACAGCCAGAGGGAGGGAAGCACAGATAAAGGGAGGGAGAGAACGACAGACACAGGCACAGACAGAGGGAGGGAGCGACTGACACAGGCACAGACAGAGGGAGGGAAGCACAGATAGAGGGAGGGAGAGAGCAACTGACAGGCACAGACAGAGGGAGGGAAGCACAGATAAAGGGAGGGAGAGAGCGACTGACACAGGCACAGACAGAGGGAGGGAAGCACAGATAGAGGGAGGGAGAGAGCGACTGACACAGGCACAGACAGAGGGAGGGAAGCACAGATAAAGGGAGGGAGAAAGCGACTGACACAGGCACAGACAGAGGGAGGGAAGCACAGATAGAGGGAGGGAGAGAGCGACTGATACAGGCACAGACAGAGGGAGGGAGAGAACGACAGACACAGGCACAGACAGAGGGAGGGAAGCACAGATAGAGGGAGGGAGAGAGCGACTGACACAGGCACAGACAGAGGGAGGGAAGCACAGATAGAGGGAGGGAGAGAGCGACTGATACAGGCACAGACAGAGGGAGGGAGAGAGCGACTGACACAGGCACAGACAGAGGGAGGGAGAGATCGACTGATACAGGCACAGACAGAGGGAGGGAAGCACAAATAGAGGGAGAGAGAGAGCGACTGACACAGGCACAGACAGAGGGAGGGAAGCACAGATAGAGGGAGGGAGAGAGCGATTGACACAGGCACAGACAGAGGGAGGGAACCACAGGAAGAGGGAGGGAGAGAGCGACTGACACAGGCAGAGACAGAGGGAGGGAAGCACAGATAGAGGGAGAGAACGACAGACACAGGCACAGACAGAGTGAGGGAAGCACAGATAGAGGGAGGGAGAGAGCGACTGACACAGGCACAGACAGAGGGAGGGAAGCACAGATAAAGGGAGGGAGAAAGCGACTGACACAGGCACAGACAGAGGGAGGGAAGCACAGATAGAGGGAGGGAGAGAGCGACTGATACAGGCACAGACAGAGGGAGGGAGAGAACGACAGACACAGGCACAGACAGAGGGAGGGAAGCACAGATAGAGGGAGGGAGAGAGCGACTGACACAGGCACAGACAGAGGGAGGGAAGCACAGATAGAGGGAGGGAGAGAGCGACTGATACAGGCACAGACAGAGGGAGGGAGAGAGCGACTGACACAGGCACAGACAGAGGGAGGGAGAGATCGACTGATACAGGCACAGACAGAGGGAGGGAAGCACAAATAGAGGGAGAGAGAGAGCGACTGACACAGGCACAGACAGAGGGAGGGAAGCACAGATAGAGGGAGGGAGAGAGCGATTGACACAGGCACAGACAGAGGGAGGGAACCACAGGAAGAGGGAGGGAGAGAGCGACTGACACAGGCAGAGACAGAGGGAGGGAAGCACAGATAGAGGGAGAGAACGACAGACACAGGCACAGACAGAGTGAGGGAAGCACAGATAGAGGGAGGGAGAGAGCGACTGACACAGGCACAGACAGAGGGAGGGAAGCACAGATAGAGGGAGGGAGAGAGCGAAAGACACAGGCACAGACAGAGGGAGGGAAGCACAGATAGAGGGAGGGAGAGAGCGACTGACACAGGCACAGACAGAGGGAGGGAGAGAGCGACTGACACAGGCACAGACAGAGGGAGGGAGAGATCGACTGATACAGGCACAGACAGAGGGAGGGAAGCACAGATAGAGGGAGAGAGAGAGCGACTGACACAGGCACAGACAGAGGGAGGGAAGCACAGATAGAGGGAGGGAGAGAGCGATTGACACAGGCACTGACAGAGGGAGGGAAGCACAGGTAGAGGGAGGGAGAGAGCCACTGACACAGGCACAGACAGAGGGAGGGAAGCACAGATAGAGGGAGGGAGAGAGCGACAGACACAGGCACAGACAGAGGGAGGGAAGCACAGATAGAGGGAGGGAGAGAGCGACTGACACAGGCACAGACAGAGGGAGGGAAGTACAGATAGAGGGAGGGAGGGAAGCACAGACACAGGCACAGACAGAGGAAGGGAAGCACAGATAAAGGGAGGGAGAGAGCGACTGACACAGGCACAGACAGAGGGAGGGAAGCACAGGTATAGGGAGGGAGAGAGCGACTGACACAGGCACAGACAGAGGGAGGGAAGCACAGATAGAGGGAGGGAGAGAGCGACTGATATAGGCACAGACAGAGGGAGGGAGAGAACGACAGACACAGGCACAGACAGGGGGAGGGAAGCACAGATAGAGGGAGGGAGAGAGCGACTGACACAGGCACAGACAGAGGGAGGGAAGCACAGATAGAGGGAGGGAGAGTGCGACTGACACAGGCACAGACAGAGGGAGGGAGAGAGCGACTGACACAGGCACAGACAGAGGGAGGGAAGCACAGGTAGAGGGAGGGAGAGAGCGACTGACACAGGCACAGACAGAGGGAGGGAAGCACAGATAGAGGGAGGGAGAGAGCGACTGATACAGGCACAGACAGAGGGAGGGAGAGAACGACAGACACAGGCACAGACAGAGGGAGGGAAGCACAGATAGAGGGAGGGAGAGAGCGACTGACACAGGCACAGACAGAGGGAGGGAAGCACAGATAGAGTGAGGGAGAGAACGACAGACACAGGCACAGACAGAGGGAGGGAAGCACAGATAGAGGGAGGGAGAGAGCGACTGACACAGGCACAGACAGAGGGAGGGAAGCACAGATAGAGGGAGGGAGAGAAGAACAGACACAGGCACAGATAGAGGGAGGGATAGAGCGACAGACACAGGCACAGACAGAGGGAGGGAAGCACAGATAGAGGGAGGGAGAGACTGACATAGGCACAGACAGAGGGAGGGAAGCACAGATAGAGGGCGGGAGAGAGCGACTGGCACAGGCACAGACAGAGGGAGGGAAGCACAGGTAGAGGGAGGGAGAGAGCGACTGACACAGGCACAGACAGAGGGAGGGAAGCACAGATAGAGGGAGGGAGAGAGCAACTGACACAGGCACAGGCAGAGGGAGGGAAGCACAGATAGAGGGAGGGAGAGACTGACATAGGTACAGACAGAGGGAGGGAAGCACAGATAGAGGGAGGGAGAGAACGACAGACACAGGCACAGACAGAGGGAGGGAAGCACAGGTAGAGGGAGGGAGAGAGCGACTGACACAGGCACAGACAGAGGGAGGGAAGCACAGATAGAGGGAGGGAGAGAGCGACTGATACAGGCACAGACAGAGGGAGGGAGAGAACGACAGACACAGGCACAGACAGAGGGAGGGAAGCACAGACAGAGGGAGGGAGAGAGCGACTGACACAGGCACAGACAGAGGGAGGGAAGCACAGATAGAGTGAGGGAGAGAACGACAGACACAGGCACAGACAGAGGGAGGGAAGCACAGATAGAGGGAGGGAGAGAGCGACTGACACAGGCACAGACAGAGGGAGGGAAGCACAGATAGAGGGAGGGAGAGAAGAACAGACACAGGCACAGATAGAGGGAGGGATAGAGCGACAGACACAGGCACAGACAGAGGGAGGGAAGCACAGATAGAGGGAGGGAGAGACTGACATAGGCACAGACAGAGGGAGGGAAGCACAGATAGAGGGAGGGAGAGAGCGACTGGCACAGGCACAGACAGAGGGAGGGAAGCACAGGTAGAGGGAGGGAGAGAGCGACTGACACAGGCACAGACAGAGGGAGGGAAGCACAGATAGAGGGAGGGAGAGAGCAACTGACACAGGCACAGACAGAGAGAGGGAAGCACAGATAGAGGGAGGGAGGGAGAGAGGGACTGACACAGGCACAGAGAGAGGGAGGGAAGCACAGGTAGAGGGAGGGAGAGAGCGACTGACACAGGCACAGACAGAGGGAGGGAAGCACAGATAGAGGGAGGGAGAGAGCGACAGACACAGGCACCGCAGCCCATGTCTCCTTTTCAGTGCCTGGAAGGGAGCACAGCCTGGAAGCGCTAGCCAAAACAGAAATGCGCGCGCTCAGGCTGTGTTCATTTCCGGGTCCACTGAGCATGTGCAATGAATGGGGGGCAGGGCCACCATCATACGTGGCTCTCGCTCCAGTCCACGCGGGCCGCGGCAAAAAAAAACTGAACTGGGCATGTTATTATTGTCCATGCACAATTCAGTGCAGGAAAAAAAAGTATTTTTTTGTTGTTGCTTTTTTGTGGGATGTCCGATGGGTGGGCCAGCATTTTTATGAGGGTGGCCATAGCCCCCCCTGGCCACCCCTTGGTGGCGCCCCTGATTTAGACACTGAAAAGGAAGACATGCCTGGGACACGTTGAGGTCAGTGGCACATCACTATACATATTAGTTTCCTTTAAATCACCATTAGTGAGAATGAGTACTGAGTCATGTAAATTGTGCTTTCTTATAGAATACAAATGAATATGAAGAGAAGTTAGGAAAACACATCAGATTAGCCCATGAAGAAGGATAACAAAGATATCCAAAAGGTGTTCGGAAATAATACCACTAGATATAAGAACGTTGCGAACCAAATCTTGATGTGGACAAGAGACATGTTTTGAAAACAGTAAATGTTGAGGCTCAGGTTTTGAACATGGCTGGAGATTTTTATTTTTATTTTCAAGGAATGTTAGACTTCTGAAATTGTAAGTCAAAATGTAGGATGTCCATCCACAAGAAGTGCGGAGAAATTATAAAATGTATATGCTTTGAAAAGAGATGACTTTGAAAAGTAGAGGTCAGAAGCCAAATAGCCCTCTAACTGGTATTTGCCAAAAAAGAGACAACACAGAGTGATTGTGGTTTGCTAAATGCAAGGTATCGCAGCTTTATTGTAATAGAGACCGGGGGAAAAAGCAAGATTAAAAGCTGAGCTCTCACTCAAAAATTCTCCACAACTCAAAAGGAAGCAACATGTTTTATAGGCAATATGATGTCACAGTTATGAAAACCTATCGCTGCTGGTCATTGGCTCCCTCTACTAAGCTACATATATAATTCTTTATGTCTATATGCTGTATTCACCTGTCCGGTCTTAAAATCGATTTTAGCCTGTCTAGTTTTGCTGCATTCACCTGCCCTGCTGCCTAATTGATTTTAGATGTGCTTTGCGGCTGTCTGTTCCCAAAAGGCTCAATTCCCTATGTCTCCTCCCCCCCACCTCCAAGTGCATCAGTGCTTCAGCCCTGCAACTGTCTCCCCCTCACTTCTACCTACCTTGTCGCTAGCAATCTCTACTATCCTCTCCAACTGCTTCACTATCACCTATCCTTCTCCTATCACTAAATCTGGTCGGAAAAGACTTTAGAAGGACACTCTGGCCTCCAACCCAGGCCTTCCTATTGCAGACACCTATGTCAAGGCTTCCGCCAAAGAGAGTGTCACTGACATCCTCTTCTTCTTTAACTCCCCTGAGCTATGGACTTGCTACATGATCAGCTTTCTCTCTCGTATCGCCTCTTCTCCCATTAATGGTGGCACTTGCTAGGAGGTCCTCCTCGACCTCTTCACCATCTCCAGAGTCATCATTAATGTCTATTTCAAAGGAACCATCATATTTCAGGGTCCTCAACCCAACCTTCTTCTCTTCCACAGGCTCCTCCCTCGCCTTGCTAATCTCACCTCCCCCTCTGGCCAGGTTCATTTTCCCACTGTGCCTCCCTCCACCTCTACACAGGCCCCCTTGCCTACTACGCCTTCCTCTGTATTGGCGTCTGGGCCTTGCTCTACTGTCCCAGCTCCCTTGTCGGCTTTGACTCCTCCTCCATCCACTAATATCCCTCTGGACCTCTTGCCACCCTTAGGGGGACCACTGTCCCATGCGCCCCCCTGCGGAAGACCTTTAAAGATGGCAAACTGCTCCACATTGCCACCCTTAACACGCGCTCTTCTGTAAACCACTCAACCGATATCTGCAACCTCCTCGAACACATGAATCTTGATGTGCTCGCCATCACTGAGACATGGTTCAAGAACAGCTCAGTCACAAGCTTTGACACTCTCCTCCCTGAAGGCTACAAAATCCTTTCTGCGACCAGGCTCAAGAAGGCAGATGGTGGAGTTGCACTGATCTTCCCTGAATGGATACCTGTGTCTATTATCCCTACTCAGGTCTTCTCCTTCGAGTGCCTCATCTGCAGGTTTTCACTCTCTCCTCATTTTTCTCTCCTCATGGCCACCTTCTTTTGGGCTCCTGAACAGCTAACTCTCTTCCTTTCGGAATGGGCCTCCTCTCTACTCTCCTCCTCCTCTCAACTCCTCCTACTGGGTGACCTCAACATCCTTCTTGAGTCTCCTAACTCATCAGGACCTTTCCGCAACCTATGTGACTCTCTCTTCCTCTCTATTCTACCCTCTGACTCCGCTCACTTCACGGGCCACACGTTGGATGCTCTCATCTCCACTGACCTCCCACTCGCTATCCCTCTCACTACCTCTCTCTATTGGACCGACCACTCTCTTCTAGCAACTCTCCTGAAGCTCTCCACTCCTTTGGCAGCAACTCACCTGGCACAACCGATTGACTACAAGGTCACCAGATCCATGAAAAAAAGTGACAGTGGGCGCCTTTGCCTCCACCTGCTCTCCTCCTCCCACTCCTGCGGCTGACTCCCACCCTGACACAGCCCTCACTATCCTTAATCTCTCTATCTCCAACACTCTTGATATCATTGCTCCTGTCATGAGGGTCCGACTGAAGCCTTCCAAAAAGTACAACTCTTGGTACGACTCCGACCTGGCTGCCCTTAAACGTAAGTGTAAGGTAGCTGAGAGGAAATGGAATTCATCGGGTGGACCATCTGACAAACTGGCCTGCAGCCTTCTTCAAAGGCAATATCGACTCTGCATCCGCTCCAAGGAAAGAGTCTTTATTCAAGCCTGTACCTCCGCAGCATCAAACAACACGGCTGAACTTTTCAAAGTCTGCAAGGAACTGGCCAATCCTGCAGCAGCCTCCTCCTCCGTCACCCCCAGCCAGGACCTCTGCACACTTCAACACAAAAATCCAAGATATACTCTCCTACCTTCCCCCACACCACTGCACACACCAGCACCTGTGCTTCCCTTGGCCCCACCTCCACTTCCATTCTCCCCTCCCTCTCCCGTCACACCTGATAAGGTCACCAGACAAGTCCGGTCTATGAAGGCCTCATCGAAGCAAATGAACCCTTGCCCTTGCAAAGCCATCAAGGACAACATTCACTCCCCTACACCAGCCTTGGCTGACCTTTGCTACCTCGCCTTTTCCACTGGAGTTTTCCCAACTGCTCTCAAGCACTCCATTGTGCACTCTCTGCTCAAGAAACCCTCTGCTGACCCCTCCATTCTGTCAAACTACTGCCCGATCTCTATCACTCCTTTCCTGGGCAAACTCCTTGAGAAGCTGGCTATGTCACAGCTAAACCTCCACACGGAATCAATCAATTGTTTCCACGACCATCAGTCTGGCTTTAAAGCATCCAGAGGCACGGAAACTGCTCTTCTGAACACCCGTGAAGACATGCTCTGAAATCTAACACTCCCTCTACCCTCATTTGCCTTGATCTCTCCTCTGCCTTTGACACAGTTAACCCCAACATCCTGATCTCACTGCTTCGTGACAACCTGGGAATCACAGGTCAGGCTCTGGCTAGGTTAACCTCTTTTCTCTCCAACCGCCCATCCCAGGTCAAACTTGGTGCTTTTCACTCGACTATCACCCTCTCAACTTGCGGTGTTCCCCAGGGTTCTAACCTACCCCCTGGTTCTTCAACGTCTACATGGCCACCCTGGCACGTGTGATTGCCACTTTCACCTCAAATTTCCAGTGTTACGCGGATGACACCAACTATCCTTCAGGCTACCGTCAGCCGCCTCCTCCTCCTCACTCATACCTGACTGTCTGTCCCATATTCAGGCATGGTGTACTGTAAACAACCTTTGCCTCAATGCCAGTAAAACTGAGATTGTTTGCACTGGGACCCCTCCTCCCGCTTTCCCCCTCTCACTCTGGCTGGCCTCCCTTGGCCCCACACCCACCCGCCACCTGTGAGGCCAAAAATCTTGGGATCATCTTTGACTCCACTCTCTCCTTCTCCTCACACAGTTTTGACATCTCAAAAAAGTCTAACTATCAATGACACCTCCTCAGAGGCACTCGACCTTTTTTCACTTTCCCCCAGTGGCTCACCGTCTCCCGAACCCTAGTTCTTTCTAGGCTGGACTACTGCAACAGCTTCTTCCTCAACCTCCCTGCTTCTGCTCTGAGCCCTCTGCAACTCATCCAGAAAAGATCTGCAAGACTTATCCTTGGACCCAGGGACTCTGGCACTGAAATCCCTCCACTGGCTCCCCGTGGCTGCAAGGATCAAATTCAAGACCCTCTGCACTGTCCACAAGGCTTTCTGGGGCCTGGGACCTACTTACTTCCAACATTGCCTTCCTAAATACTGCCCCTCCCGAGCCCTCTGCTCATCTACCTCCAACCTTCTGCGAGTGAGCCGGTTCTCCAAGCAGAAATTTGAAGGGAGATCCCTTTCCTCAGCAGGTGCCTCCCTCTGGAACAGCCTCCCTGCTGCCCTCCGTCTTGAGCCTGATAGTCTTAAGTTCCAGAAAACTCCTCAAGACCTTCCTCTTCTCCTCTTCCTTCTCTCTCACCCTACCCTGCTAACCTAGCTCTCTGCTCTTGCCCTCTCTCCCTCCTTTGCATACAGCTCACTGACTGGCCGCCTGTTGTACCCCAGAGTCTCACAGGTCCCAGGCACCCTGCCAGTCCTTCTGCACTTGCCTCAGGGCCCTGCACCCCACCCACTCACTGCACTTGCACTAAATCCTGAGAGCTTCTCTCTCTGCACTTCCCAGTCTCTACTGACGGTGTGCACTTGGTCCCCTGCCCCTCCCTTGTCCTGCCTGCACTTGCATAACAGCTCTGCCTGTAGATCGTTCTGTGCTTCCTTGTGTCACCCCTTAATGTGCACTTGAAAAAACTGTAGAATCGCCGTATTCACTTAATCTGCCTGTGCAGACCGTTATCGTTTCCTAAATTCAAGGGCTCTGAGTGACTGTTGTTTTTTCCACGTGTTCCCACCCTCCTTGAGCGCTTTAAAACACTTGTCTGTGTATAGGCGCTTTATAAATAAACGTTACCATACAATACAACGAGTGATTGGACACCCTTATCTAAGATCCCACCCATAAACCTTCCCATATAAAAGGTGCTACTCATCAAACTTGAATACTATTGGTAGGCCCTAAACGACTTCTGCAGTGAAAAACGACATGTGCTCATTGGTTAACAGGTGGTCACACTCGCCATGAACTGGCTGCATGAGGACATGTTTTATGTAGATGAGAGGAGAGAGAAGACACGCGTATTGCCTTGTTCTTAATTAAATAAAATAGCCCATGTTATCTCCTGCCATGTTGTAGCCAAGCCTCAAGGACCTATTCTCGCAACAATAGCCAACATCCTGTTCTTGACACATTTATGAATAAATATAGTCATGCTACTTCCACCCTGTTAAGATTTCATCGCAGCAATTAGTTATCTTTTTAGTCACATCGCGTTCCTCTGTCATGCCTAGCCGATCGCAGAGGCATTAATCTGCCAACTATTTATGACTTCCTGGTATGTTCAGAATGTCCCATAGACTTGAAATGGTCTGCCGTGTTATGGTAACTTAATTTACCTCGACAGCTGGATGCACACAATGGTATCTTGGTTCCGCCATGTAACCCTCCCCTACGAAGCCTTGGGTTTTGACATTGCTTTGAGGCGGCTACCATCTAGCTGGCCACAGCTTTTTCCCTGAACTAAATGTATTTGTTTAAGCGTGCTCAACTGAGGCTTATTTCTCAAAGCTGCAGAGCTAAATTTTCTGCTGGGCTGGTGCAATTTAAAATGGCAGCTGCTTGTCACATTATTCTCCTCTGTAGGACAGTGTACAGTTAAAGTTTCGCAAATAAAGGATCGAATTACCTTTTATTCGAAAGTCAAAGGGTCAAAAAAAGGTTCGATTTTTTTTTATTTATTTATTTATATTTTTTTAGTTTGGTTTGGTAAAAAAAGTTTTTTAATAAAGAAAACAGGGTGTTGGGGGGAACCACCGCATAAAAATAAAAAATAAAAACATTTAAAAATGCAAACCTTTTTTTCGACCCTTTGACTGTCGAATAAAAGGCATTCGAACCTTTTGATTTCGATACTTTTACCTAGAACCGTAGGACCCAATTGCTCTGCATTTATTTTGCTATCTACTGATTCCTGGTGCATGCCTGGCACGTGATACCTCTACTTATGGGTAGGCTGCAACCTCATCCTACCTATTGTCATCCTGCCTCACTTGTGTAGTGAGCCCCTATCCTGGTTACATTCCTCCCGGTCACCTAGTCTATTCTATTTAAAAACACACTAATTGTGCAAGCTAATACCTTCTCTGTCCCTACTTGTATAGCAGAGCTAACTATTCTTTGTGCCAGCTGCATTTCCAGGAGAATTTAAAGTGCAGTTTCAAATGTGTCCTTTCTGATTTTATAATTCCAATTCTTCTGAGGAAGGCAGGGGGGCACATGCTCTCTAGTAAACAATTGCCCCACTAGAACTTTTTCATTTATCTTTAGTCAATTAAGGTAATATGCTGTGTGAGTGTTTGCAAGTTATAAGAGTGTTCTAAAAGGGTTTTCCCCAGGTGGAGTGCACTGGGCTTATCTGTTGCCAACAGTGGATTTAGGAGAAAGAGGTGGGCACCTTTACTGTGTGAAGATTGTTCCTTTGGGACACAAGATACTGAGGCATGGTGTATTCTGGGATATATAATCTTGAGGGTTCCTGATCTGAGGGGAGCATGTTCACACTTGCACATTTTGAGCAGTAGGAGGCTCAGTACTGGGTGCAAGAGTGTATTCTGGCTCCATTGGGGCCCAGTACCCAGTGCGAAAATGTTTATTTTGCTCTGTAGCCCTTTGGGTTATGCATATTTAGTCAGTGTGGAAAACATGAGGCTCTTTGCCTCCCTAACCCCAGGGGATCTTCTACACAGGTAGCTAGGGGAGGGCCATCGTTGTTGGAACCTGACCCTGGGGGTGGACGAGCTAGAGAGAATCACCTGGGTGGAGGGTCCTTTGTGATTGGGATGGATTGCCCGAGTGAGAGACATCGTACCCCTTTTTCACAATAACCCCATACTCAGCATTTCCTCTTATTACATGACCATAGACAGTTCCCCTTTCCCTTTGACAAGCCTCCTCACTCTGTCAAAACACTGCAAAATCCAACAGAGGCACTTTTTAATTTCTTCAATGTCCCATTAACAAGGACAGGCGAAGTCTGGCACTGATTACAGAATGAACACACCTGATTTCTGTTAGCACTCCACAGGCGTACAAAAGGAGTGAGCCGGAGAAACAGAATGAGCGAGCTGGAGACCGAGGAGGTTCAGGAGTCGGAGTACAAGTGCACAGGTAGACTGGGATACAAAGAGAACCTGAGACCTTCTGGAGGGGAACGGAGAGCCGAGACGTTGAGAGCCAATAGTGTAAAGGAGCTAACGAAAGTGTGACGAGGGAGCCGTTTCTCAAAGGAACCAGAAGGGGGTTAAGTGCAAAACTGTTCACCAGAGTGAAGTCTGTGGAAGAGTGTTTGTTCCCCTGGGCCAGAGAAGCCAGCCAGGAGAGCTGGAGGGGCTTGCGAGGTGCCCTTGGTCTTCAGTCAATGAGACCGCAACAGCGATGTTAAAGAAATTACAACCAGTGACTTCAAAGCCAGAGGGGAGCCCAGTTTATGACAGCGGCAAAGCGCGAGGGATAAACTGTTGAAAGAAGTAAAATACTTACAAGGACGAGCATCAGAGGATGTAGACAGTGAAGTCACGTGGGCTCGGTTCCTTTATGGATACTCTAGGAGATCAGAGGATGTAAACAGTGAAGTCACGTGAGCTTGGTTCCTTTATGGATACTCTAGGAGATTAGAGCATGTAGGCAGTGAGGTCCAGTGGGCTCCGCTCCTGTATGGATACTCTGGGAGATTAGAGCATGTAGGCAGTGAGGTCCAGTGGGCTCCGCTCCTGTATGGATACTCTAGGAGATTAGAGGATGTACACAGTGAGGTCATGTGAACTCGGCTCCTGTGTGGATACTCTAGGAGATTAGATGATGTTAACAGTGAACTCCAGTGGGCTAGGCTCTTGTATGTATACTCTAGGAGATTAGAGGATGTAGATAGTGGAGTCCAGTCGGCTCGGCTCCTATATGGATACTCTAGGAGATTAGAGGATGTTAACAGTGACTCCAGTGGGCTAGGCTCCTGTATGTATACTCTAGGAGATTAGAGGATGTACACAGTGAGGTCATGTGAACTCGGCTCCTGTGTGGATACTCTAGGAGATTAGATGATGTTAACAGTGAACTCCAGTGGGCTAGGCTCTTGTATGTATAATCTAGGACAGTGAAGTCTAGTGGCCTCGGCTCCTGTATGGATACTCTAGGAGATTAAAGGAGTCCAGTGGGCTTGGCTCCTGTATGGATACTCTAGGAGATTAGAGCATGTTGACAGTGAAGTCCAGTGGGCTCGGCTCCTGTATGGTTACTCCAGGAGATTAGAGGATGTAGATAGTGGAGTCGAGTGGGCTCGGCTCCTGTATGGATACTCTAGGAGATTAGAGGATGTAGACAGTGGAGTCGGTTCGGCTCGGCTCCTATATGGATACTCTAGGAGATTAGAGGATGTTTACAGTGAATTCCAGTGGGCTAGGATCCTGTATGTATAATCCAGGACAGTGAAGTCCAGTGGGTTTGGCTCCTGTATGGATACTCTAGGAGATTAGAGGATGTAAACAGTGAGGTCCAGTGGGCTTGGTTCCTGTATGGATACTCTGGGAGATTAGAGCATGTTGACAGTGAAGTCCAGTGGGCTCGGCTCCTGTATGAATACTCCAGGAGATTAGAGGATGTATACAGTAAGGTCATGTGAGCTTGGCTCCTGTATGGATACTCTAGAGATTAAAGGAGTCCAGTGGGCTCGGCTCCTGTATGGATACTGTAGGAGATTAGATGATGTAGACAGTAAAGTCCAGTGGGCTCGGCTCCTGTATGGATACTCTTGGAGATCAGAGGATGTAGGCAGTGGAGTCCAGTGGGCTCGGCTCCTGTATGGATACTCTAGGAGATTAGAGGATGTAGATAGTGGAGTCCAGTGGGCTCGGCTCCTGTATGGATACTCTAGGAGATTAGAGGATGTTAACAGTGACTCCAGTGGGCTAGGCTCCTGTATGTATACTCTAGGAGATTAGAGGATGTACACAGTGAGGTCATGTGAACTTGGCTCCTGTGTGGATACTCTAGGAGATTAGATGATGTTAACAGTGAACTCCAGTGGGCTAGGCTCCTGTATGTATTATCTAGGACAGTGAAGTCTAGTGGCCTCGGCTCCTGTATGGATACTCTAGGAGATTAAAGGAGTCCAGTGGGCTTGGCTCCTGTATGGATACTCTAGGAGATTAGAGCATGTTGACAGTGAAGTCCAGTGGGCTCGGCTCCTGTATGTTTACTCCAGGAGATTAGAGGATGTAGATAGTGGAGTCGAGTGGGCTCGGCTCCTGTATGGATACTCTAGGAGATTAGAGGATGTAGACAGTGGAGTCGGTTCGGCTCGGCTCCTATATGGATACTCTAGGAGATTAGAGGATGTTTACAGTGAACTCCAGTGGGCTAGGATCCTGTATGTATAATCCAGGACAGTGAAGTCCAGTGGGTTAGGCTCCTGTATGGATACTCTAGGAGATTAGAGGATGTAAACAGTGAGGTCCAGTGGGCTTGGTTCCTATATGGATACTCTGGGAGATTAGAGCATGTTGACAGTGAAGTCCAGTGGGCTCGGCTCCTGTATGACTACTCCAGGAGATTAGAGCATGTAGGCAGTGAGGTCCAGTGGGCTCCGCTCCTGTATGGATACTCTGGGAGATTAGAGCATGTAGGCAGTGAGGTCCAGTGGGCTCGGCTCCTGTATGGATACTCTTGGAGATCAGAGGATGTAGGCAGTGGAGTCCAGTGGGCTCGGCTCCTGTATGGATACTCTAGGAGATTAGAGGATGTAGGCAGTGGAGTCCAGTGGGCTTGGCTCCTGTATGTATACTCGAGGGGATTAGAGGATGTAAACAGTGAGGTCCAGTGGGCTCGGCTCCTGTACGGATACTCTAGGAGATTAGAGGACGTAGACAGTGAGGTACAGTGGGCTCGGCTCCTGTATGGATACTCTAGGAGATTAAAGGATGTAAACAGTGGAGTCCAGTGGGCTTTGCTCCTGTATGGATACTCTAGGAGATTAGAGCTTGTTGACAGTGAAGTCCAGTGGGCTCGGCTCCTGTATGAATACTCCAGGAGATTAGAGAATGTAGACAGTGAGTCGAGTTGGCTCAGCTCCTGTGTGGATACTCTAGGAGATTAGAGGATGTAGACAGTGAGGTACAGTGGGCTCGGCTCCTGTATGGATACTCTAGGAGATTAGAGGATGTAGACAGTGAGTCCAGTTGGCTCAGCTCCTGTGTGGATACTCTAGGAGATTAGAGGATGTAGGCAGTGAAGTCCAGTGGTCTCGGCTCCTGCATGGATACTCTAGGAGATTAGAGGATCTATGTTATGTTATTTTTCTTATATCGCGCCAAAGCCCATAGGCATCCAGGCGCCGAGAGACAGAAGACGGCAGGCTACCAGTGAGAGGGATTGTATTAAAAGAAGAGATGGATCTTCAAGTGTTTCCGAAACATGAATAAATCCCCGGCTTTACGCAGAATAGCTGGCAATGCATTCCAGGCCTTGGCGCCTTGGATATGAAATGCTCTGCCAAGCCCGCGGGATCGTTTCACGCGGTGTTGGACTAGTAAGAGATCTTCCGCTGATCTGAGTCTTCTTGTGGGTTGGTAGACACTTATAACATCTTTCAGATAGATTGGTGCAGTCCCAAAGACGCATTTATAACAGATGGTAAGTAGCTTGAACCGAATACGGGCCTCAACAGGAAGCCAGTGTCGTTTTTTTCTAGCGGCGGTAATCGGTTCAGAACATTTCATCTGAAAGATGACGCGGGTGGATTTATTTTGTACTTTTTGGAGTGCATAGATGTCAGCCTTGCTTGCCCCACATAGGAGTGCATTACAGTAATCCACACGTGGTAGAATGACAGCTCTCACCAGTTTAGTGCCGTTTTCGATGGAAACAAGTGGGGCAACCTGTCTGAGCACTTTGAGATGGTAATTGGTGCTCTTTGAGATAGCTGTAACGTGAGCATCACAATCTAGACTACTCTCCATGTACGTGCCTAACGTTTCAACTTTCTGCACGACTTTTATGTCACTGCCATCAATCCTAAATCCTGAGTACGCCTGGTCCAGTTTAGTTAATGCCTGGCAGGGTCCAAATAGCATAAGCTCAGTCTGTGAGGCATTTAGGCAGAGCCAATTAGTAGACATCCACTATTTTATCAATTGATACACCTTGTCTACCAAGGTTTGGTCAGTATCATGATTACCGGTGATGTCAAGAACCAATTGGAAATCATCCACATAATTGCAAAAGAAAATCTGATAGTGAAGTCCAGTGGGCTCGGCTCCTGTATGGATACTCTAGGAGATTAGAGGATGTAGGCAGTGGAGTCCAGTGGGCTTGGCTCCTGTATGTATACTCGAGGGGATTAGAGGATGTAAACAGTGAGGTCCAGTGGGCTCGGCTCCTGTATGGATACTCTAGGAGATTAGAGGATGTACACAGTGAGGTCCTGTGAGCTCGACTCCTGTATGGATACTCTAGGAGATTAGAGGATGTAGATAGTGGAGTCCAGTGGGCTCGGCTCCTGTATGGATACTCTAGGAGATTAAAGGATGTACACAGTGAGGTCCTGTGAGCTCGACTCCTGTATGGATACTCTAGGAGATTAGAGGATGTAGACAGTGAAGTCCAATGGGCTCAGCTCCTGTATGGATACTCTAGGAGATTAAAGGATGTACACAGTGAGGTCCTGTGAGCTCGACTCCTGTATGGATACTCTAGGAGATTAGAGGATGTAGACAGTGAAGTCCAATGGGCTCAGCTCCTGTATGGATACTCTAGGAGATTAAAGGATGTACACAGTGAGGTCATGTGAGCTCGGCTCCTGTATGGATACTCTAGGAGATTAGAGGATGTAGACAGTGAGGTCATGTGAGCTTGGCTCCTGTATGGATACTCTAGGAGATCAGAGGATGTAGACAGTGAAGTCCAATGGGCTCAGCTCCTGTATGGATACTCTAGGAGATTAAAGGATGTACACAGTGAGGTCATGTGAGCTCGGCTCCTGTATGCATACTCTAGGAGATTAGAGGATGTAGGCAGTGAGGTCCAGTGGGCTCCGCTCCTGTATGGATGCTCTAGGAGATCAGAGGATGTAGGCAGTGGAGTCCAATGGGCTCGGCTCCTGTATGGATACTCTAGGAGATTAGAGGATGTAAACAGTGAAGTCCAATGGGCTCGGGACCAATTCGGGACCACTGTGGGGCCGACTCATGCATGCACACCAGCTGCGGGGCTGACTCATGCATGCACACAAGCAATGGTCCAATCGGGGACCACAGTGGGGCTGACTCATGCATGCATGCACACAAGCAATGGTCCAATCGGGGACCATTGTGGGGCCGACTCATGCATACACACCAGCAATGGTCCAATCGGGGACCACAGTGGGGCTGACTCATGCATGCATGCACACCAGCAATGGTCCAATTGGGTACCGGGACCACTGTGGGCTGACTCATGAGTGCACACCAGCTGTGGGGCTGACTCATGAATGCCCACAAGCAATGGTCCAATCGGGGACCACTCTGGGGACCACTCATGCATGCACACCGGCAATGGTCCAATCAGGGACCACTGTGGGGCTGACTCATGCATGCACACCGGCAATGGTCCAATCAGGGAGCACTGTGGGGCTGACTCATGCATGCACACCGGCAATGGTCCAATCAGGTACCACTGTGGGGCCGACATGACTTTTAATGTACCAAACATTTCTTGCCATGGCATTTTATTCTAGGCCAACTACACGCACATGAACCAAAACAGGAGTGGGCTGCGTGCACCCAGAAATCTCGCACAGGGTGCTGGGAGACCTGGAGCTGGCACTGTGCTCTTTAATGCAAAAAATAAAAATCATTGAATTGAAGGTTTAGCCAGTTTCATCCTCAAAAGCGGTGATATGGTCCATGCTGCAACTAGGAGGCTTAGTCATTAAGTGAATTACTATTGTCATCAGACACTTGTATCAGTCATGATATCACGTCATGGTATCCCAAGACCAGAACTGAACACAGTCACGTAATTTCTCAGACTTGAATGTTTTATTCAAATGAAATACGTAAGACAATTAATGAGAACGTGTAAGAGGCGATACATCGAGCCCTTGCGCAGACAAAACACAGAAAAGATACTCTTTCAAAAACATAAGAAGCATTTGAAAAATGGTGCAGTTGGTGAAAAAAGAGGGGGCAGGAAACAGATTCTAAATTTCGTGAAGAGAGAAAACATAAATTGATTTCAGAAAATGGAAAGGAAAGGAATGCCAATCTCTATGGAGCGGGTCGACAAATCCCAATTTAAATCATCAATGCTTTTTAAATAATAGAGGTAGGACTAGTAACATCCGAAACTGTTCATAGTTCCTCAAAAAAAAAAACCGGGGCAGTAAATATCCATGTGTAGGTCTTCCTACCTGTATGTACACAGCATAACTTCACTGAGGTGCCCCTACATGTCTTGTAGGCCTTTATCAAGTGCTGGCCTGGTGCAACTGCCTGGCAGATGGTGTAGCCTTCCTAAGGGCAAATGTGTACCAGACCCTAGGGGTAAGCAGACAAAAGAACCATTAATAGCAGATCGTCTGCATATGCCAACCAGCTGGTCTGGTGGCCACCCACTTTCACTGGGTTAGCAGGTAAATTATTGAATGCCAACGGGAGATCTGCTAAATATAAATTAAAAAGTGTTGCTGCCACAGTACACCCTTGCTTTACTCCACAGTGCGTAGCTATCGAATTGGATACGCACATGCAACAGAAGATACAGGAACCAATAGATGGTGGGAAGTGGACGCTTTTTTAATGGGCGGAAGAATAGCGTTGTCTGTGACCCATTGATTTAGCTCTAACAAGAGGACCTTGGCGAAGATCTTAGCTGGAATATCCAACATGGCTGACATCCGGTAGTTTGCTGCCACATGCCAGGAGCCTTTTTTGTGTACAGGTAGTATATGGCTTCCCCGCCATGTCTCTGGTTTGGTACCAAATGTGCTTATGTGCATGAAAAGTAAATGCAAGGCATGCGCCCACGTGCCAGGAGAATGCTTGCCCAGGGGATGGAAAAGTGCACTGAAGTGCACCGAAAGTGCTGTTGTGCTGTGGATTTCTTGCCTAAGGACCTGCCGCCACACTAGGGCTTCAAACAGAGTGGCCTGCTTCCTACCCCTCTCCCCCACCCGAGGAAGGTCCAACATCCAGAGTAATTCTCTTTACTAAGAACACTATCTCTCATTGTACTCTGGTTTTTTGGTTCTCTGGGACTTCGTAGTACGCTAGTACTCTGGAACTTGTTCTGCTGGGGGCTGGGGTCGGGGGACTCGCTTTGACTATATAGCAGTACATTTGCTATTCAAGTGACATGATCCCTGGCCAGTGTGACGCGTACACAGACGTTATGAAAGGTACAGGCTGTTGGCTAATATTCTCCTTTGCAAAGCATGCAGTGCTTCGACTGACGAACCTTTGGTAGTAGGCTATATTATTCATGGTAATTGTATGTAGCAAATTGACCTTTGCCTTGATTTGAATTAGTTCTACGTTATCTTGTACTAACAAGTAAGCGACTGATTGCAAAATACTTTGCGCTGTCGCGATAGCCCTGTGCACTATTGGTAGGAGGTGCGGTACTTCGCAGTGGCAGTAGTATTGTACCTCAGATTGTGAACACTGTGAATGTTAGTGCTCCTCCTCTGCCTCCATGTATCTTAAACTCCTCAATAATGGAACTCCCGCTGGGAGACAAACAGGTAGGTAAGGCTCAAGAGGTGTTGAGGGGCGAGGGTGACATTGAAACGATTGCCCAAGTGCACATTTCATCAATACCACCAAACTATTCTCAGGATATGCTGTACTCTCTTAAAGAAGTGAACTCACAGCAGAAATTGATGTTGGACATTTCGGCAGACCATCTCCTACCAATTTATGGACCCTCTGGGTCTGTAAATTCTATTGACCTTAATTTCAATGCCATCAACGACTTCTCAATCTTGGGACCGGTGGTTGTTGATGAATTGGATAAACGCATTAGGCTCTCATTAGGTCCTTCTCACCCGCTGGGCCGCTGAACTCATCATTCTCTACTGCGCAAAATGGTAATGCGGCAGTGGGGAATGAGGAGAAGGGCTATGACCCCCGGGAAAGGGATATGATTCTCCCAGAAAAGAATGCACCTTTCCTCTGATTGCAAGTCAAAATCATTTGAATCCTGCTGAGGAACCATATTCATTTCCGGTTATCATTAAGATCTTGGATTTGCTTGATAAGGGGCACAATGTTACACATCTGGAACTTAGAGAAATTAAAATCTCTATCGCGGACATATTGTCCAAACTTAACCATCTTGAAGGCTTCACTTTGGCGAGAGAGACCTGCAGACAACTAGATAATGAAGTGTGTGAAGACCTGAAAAGGAACATCTCTTCACACCTAAATTGAGTGTCGAAGTCCCTCGCATGTAACCAATCTACCCAGACTAATCTAGTGGATTGTGGTCCCATAGAGGCGACCTCTACTAATTCAGGTGCCTGTGAATTGCAACTTAATCATACGGTGCATATGAGCGAACCACCTGGTATGGAATCCTTCATGGCCTCGGTTGTATGTCTATCGCAGGAAATGACGGACACAATACAGGACATGAAGGATATCAAGGCGCAAATTCACTCTCGCCTTTTGGAAAGAAGATCATGTCATGGCCACGGGGACTGTGATCAACATCTCAGTAAAAGTTTAACCAACAGTGTAGAGATGTCCCGTCCTAACAGTCCCACAGCACTCACAGATATTATAGACCGCGGTCAACTGGACGTGGATAAATCGAACAGTAAAACTGCAACCCTTTCACGCAGGCATAAACGACTGCAGACAAGGCCAATCAAACGGAGAGCTAAAAAGAATAAGGACATGATGCAGACCCACAAAAAAACTAATAACTTCTTTCCTGCTAAGCTGTCAAGGGACTCGGCCACCTAATTAGATACTCAGTTCTTCCAAACGAAGATGCAATAATCGACTTAACCCAGTTAACTGTAGAAAGTCAACTTCATTTGCAGCCAAAAGGAGCTATCCCTCCTCCTAGCATCCCTCTACCAACTGGTCCAGATCCAACCGCTAGATCTATAAACGGTGAATTATTAAAAGCACCAGGGACCAAAACAGAGTTGTCCAGTGCTGTTGGTATTGTACAACATGAGGATCCCTTGGCAAATTCTTTGCATAAAACGGAAATATCTCAGACTTTTATTTCCAATTTTATTCCTAGCCAGGGCATAAACTTGTAACCTCTGTTACTGCTTCTTCCCTGGCTATGCTCAAACAAGGCAGCGAAATCGGCCCAATGTGATGCCACAAACTTTACGTTGCTCACAAGACCTTATGCTGAGGTACGCAACATAGAGGCAGCCTAGTAGCCTCTGGGAGCCATATGAACTTGGCCCCACCATCATCTTTAATGATGGTCAATGCAAAGGTGGACTGTCATAAAGAAATGTGGGAGCTCCCTGTGGGTGGTGACCTTAGACCTCCTGATTCTGATTCTCATTTCACATCACATAAGCAGCTGAGACAAGCCCTGGAGGATGGCTCCATCACTGAACAGACATTGGGGGCCATCATTTCGGGCTCGGTTTCTGGACTAAATATGGTAGAATCTGCACCTTGTACCATCCCGACCTCGGTGCTAGTTGCTAGTGAAAAGCCTGTGATGCTTCCGGCATCAATGCCTCTCGTAAATACTGGACCACCTAATGTGGGACCACCCTCTTGTAATATCCCTGTCGTAACGCATGAGGGTAAAGAAGAGTCGGGGAATTCTTCAGTGCTAAGGTCTTCGGCCAAATGTAACCCGCCTGGCAGGATGAATTTGCATGTTTCTAATCAATCATGTGAACATATGTGTTCCCCAGTTGACATTTTAGGCTGGGAAGGGGACCCGGCTATGTTGGGGAAGGCGCGCATGAACCGTTCATTCATTTTGGAGGCAATTGGTCAGGTGCCTGCGCTACGTAACCGGATCTCGAGGGACTTTGATAGGATATCTTTAAGTCGGGAAAACAATCACAGGATGCTTAGCTATAGCTCTTCCGCAATTATTCAGAAATGATCATGGCCACACAGGTGGGACGTACGGGAGTTGGGCTTCGAAATACACTCCTTTGGATCTGAAATGGAGGCCGTGGAATTGTTGCATTTTCAGGATCCAAGGATGGAAGAGGATGTGAGCGGAAATCACGAAAGCCAAGAGGGGACTAATGATGGTGCGACTAATATCGCACGGTTTCTGACCATGGCTGGGTGCATAAAAGACTGGTCCTGGGTAGAGCCCCTTATGAAACCACTGATAGCTCTTAAACCTGGAAATGAACCCGCATAGCCTGAATCGGGCTCTAAATTCACCATATCCTCATGGAACTCGTGTGCTTTTAGCTATTGTGTTATGCTCCAGTAAACTGATCTCTATATCTGACCATATCATGGCGATTTCATTGAATTTGCATGGGGACCCCTATTGGGCACTCCTATTGAAAATTGCCTTCACTGGGTGAAATATTACCTGCCGTGGATGCGATCAGGTAATATTTCACCCAGTGAAGCCAATTGCTAGACCTCCTGAAGGCCGCCCCATCGCCGCCTTGGTAGCATTGGCACCAAACATTTGATATCCTTGTAATGCAAAACGATACGTTTTCATGGTTTCCTGTATCAAAATAACAGATGGTCTATGTGAAGGGTGCAGAGATACAAAATGGCTTTTTGGCTACTGCGATTGTGGGATCATAGTTGAACCGCTTAGTTAAAGTCATATTCATGCTTTCAGCAGCACTCTTATATGTCCTGGGTTCATTAATGGATTCCTTAATCTGAGTAATAAAGCAGAAAAGGCAGAGACTATCAGGGAGCTAACCTGAGGGCCAAGGGGATCAAAGCAAGACATTAAAGGAAAGGGGGTAAAAGACTTTCTGCAACAGTTTTGGCTTTTGTCAAGTTCGACGGATTCCAACGAACACGGTTACTACTAGGGTTTCCATAATGTCACCATTTGCATCATAGGTTCTGGTTGTAGCACAACATTTGGGGGCCCCCTGCAAGCCAGGCTGAGCCCCCCCAAAGCCCCTTAACAAAGCACAGGGCACACCACACCCTGGGCCGACCTGGACCAACACGTGTGCGCAATGTGCATGATGATTATGCCGCTGCAAGGACATGCACTACTCCAAGTGAAAGAAGTACATATGTTTTTTTATCAAAGTTTAATGTTTCATCTAGCGTAGAAAGAAGGGGGCGGTGCCTGGTGCCCAAATATACCAGCCACCAGTGGCTGGTGAGTTGTTTTATTGGAGGGTGTAAATATTTGCCACAAGTATGCCATTGCGAGTGAACATAGCGAGCGGGGCCCAAACTAACGGACACAGGTTTGGGCGGATCCGGGGGATTCTACCCACACGCATGAGAAAATGTTTCAAATAATGGGTTACAATGGTGCATTACCCAGCACACGTTCTGTGAAAATGTGGGTAAAAGGATAGTTTGCAATCGGTTGTGTAGGGTGGTGGGTAACTCATGAAAAAAAGTACAATGGATGCAAGTCATTTCCCAATGCATTGCCATGCCGGTCCCTGCAGTATATGCCAGTATAAAAATCATTTTCATGCTGGCTGTGCCCATACATTTCCACTCTGGCTACACCAACATATGGTAGTATTCCCATATAAAACCATACTCATGTTCGGTTTGAGATGTTTTTTATAGTATGATTACTGACTCTAGGCCCAAAGGTGACTCTGCCAATATGAGCCAGTACCCCTATTGAAGGAAATTTTCCCGTTAGTTTGCCCATTAAAAGTGACATTCACAATAAGAAACTTGTCCAAACTGGTTCTAATGTAAGCCGGTGTAGAGCCATAAGAACACTTATCATGTTTGCTTCACCATAGATGCTCAGTTAATAAAATGCTACAGTAAGTAATATACAGTCCGCTATACCAAAACGTCATTCTTGCGAGGTAATGCTACTTATCAGGCTTGCTTTATCAAAAATACAGAGTAATAAATGTCATGCAACAGTAGGAAATGGCTAGACAGGCTTTACCAAAATGCCTGTCTAGCCAGGTAATGGCACACATGAACTTGGATTTTCACGAAAATACTATTAAAACATGCAAAGTCAATAAAGGATGTGTCAAAAAGGCTCTAGTGATCCCCAGTACACATGCAGGCATCCCCTTTCACCCACCCATACGTCTCCTCTCACATTCATTCACAACACAGGCATGCACCCACCCACCCAGTACATTTACACACACACACTCACACACACACACTCACATTCCTACTCACTCACCCACCACTCACTGACCCACACACCTTTTCCCGCAACAACTCACACTGTATTCTCCACACAGGCACACCCCCACCCAGAACATTCAAACACACACTATCGCTGTCCTACTCATTCACTCACCAGTCACTCACTCACACACCTTCTCGTACATCCCCTCTCACTGCATTCTCCACACAGGCACACCCCCACCCAGAACATTCAAACACACACTATCGCTGTCCTACTCATTCACTCACCAGTCACTCACTCATACACCTTCTCTTACATCCACTCTCACTGCATTCTCCACAAAGGCACACACCCACCCAGAACATTCAAACACACACTATCGCTGTCCTACTCATTCACTCACCAGTCACTCACTCATACACCTTCTCTTACATCCACTCTCACTGTATTCTCCACACAGGCACACCCCCACCCAGAACATTCAAACACACACTATCGCTGTCCTACTCATTCACTCACCAGTCACTCACTCACACCACCTTCTCTTACATCCACTCTCACTGTATTCTCCACACAGGCACACCCCCACACTGAACATTCAAACACACACTATCGCTGTCCTACTCATTCACTCACCAGTCACTCACTCACACCACCTTCTCTTACATCCACTCTCACTGTATTCTCCACACAGGCACACCCCCACCCAGAACATTCAAACACACACTATCGCTGTCCTACTCATTCACTCACCAGTCACTCACTCACACACGTTCTCTTACATCCACTCTCACTGTATTCTCCACACAGGCACACACCCACCCAGAACATTCAAACACACACTATCGCTGTCCTACTCATTCACTCACCAGTCACTCACTCACACACCTTCTCTTACATCCACTCTCACTGCATTCTCCACACAGGCACACACCCACCCAGAACATTCAAACACACACTATCGCTGTCCTACACATTCACTCACCAGTCACTCACTCACACACCTTCTCTTACATCCACTCTCACTGCATTCTCCACACAGGCACACCCCCACACTGAACATTCAAACACACACTATCGCTGTCCTACTCATTCACTCACCAGTCACTCACTCACACCACCTTCTCTTACATCCACTCTCACTGTATTCTCCACACAGGCACACCCCCACCCAGAACATTCAAACACACACTATCGCTGTCCTACTCATTCACTCACCAGTCACTCACTCACACACCTTCTCTTACATCCACTCTCACTGTATTCTCCACACAGGCACACACCCACCCAGAACATTCAAACACACACTATCGCTGTCCTACTCATTCACTCACCAGTCACTCACTCACACACCTTCTCTTACATCCACTCTCACTGTATTCTCCACACAGGCACACCCCCACCCAGAACATTCAAACACACACTATCGCTGTCCTACTCATTCACTCACCAGTCACTCACTCACACACCTTCTCTTACATCCACTCTCACTGCATTCTCCACACAGGCACACCCCCACCCAGAACATTCAAACACACACTATCGCTGTCCTACTCATTCACTCACCAGTCACTCACTCACACACCTTCTCTTACATCCACTCTCACTGTATTCTCCACACAGGCACACACCCACCCAGAACATTCAAACACACACTATCGCTGTCCTACTCATTCACTCACCAGTCACTCACTCACACACCTTCTCTTACATCCACTCTCACTGCATTCTCCACACAGGCACACCCCCACCCAGAACATTCAAACACACACTATCGCTGTCCTACTCATTCACTCACCAGTCACTCACTCACACACCTTCTCTTACATCCACTCTCACTGCATTCTCCACACAGGCACACCCCCACACTGAACATTCAAACACACACAGTATCACATTTCTTCTCTTTCACCCAACACTCGGTGATCCATAGCACACACATGCATCTGACACGCACTTCACACATGCAATTTACACATCACATAAAATAAACTCCATAGCTGTTTTTCCAGCTACGGTCCGTCACTCCAGGCCACCATCGGCTCCTCCGTGCTGCTCACAAACAGGAACCAGGAATCTGGGAGAGCTTCCTAGATCCTGTATATGCCATGAGGAAGCCAGAGAAGAAGGGGTTGGAGCTGAATGTGGCATGTGACATGTGCCACATATCACCATCAGCCCTACTGAGTGCTTCTTCTCGTGCTGCAAGCCCCGGCCCAGCCTTCACCCTGATGGGTGAGGACTGCACCGGGGACCCCCCAGACCTGGTGTGCATAGGCCCCTGCTACTCCATTGCCCATGTGCATCTGTTTAAAATAATATATATATATATATATAGCAGACGATATGGCTTTTATACACTTGTGATAAACACAGAAAACCAAAGAAAAGAGGGGTCATCCAATTTTGAAAACCTGATTAATGGACACAATGGACATGATCTATCATAGACTCAAGGTATTAGCTAAGAGGGAATTTGCATTTTAGAGCAAATGCCGAGAGCAACTGCTTAGATTAACATGTGCTGCTATGCACTAAGCACTTTGGACACTACGCACTTTAGATAAAGGTCAGTATGCTGCTATTTGCATTGCACTTTGGTATAGTTAATACCTGTCTTTGAATATACTATGTACTTAATAGATAGTCAACCTCATACACTAATATGCTGCTATTGCACCTTGCACTTTGACAATCTAAACATATGTGGTTACATATTGCCAGTCGCACTATGCACTTTACAGCCAGCTAATCTGACAACAGTAGCCAAGATGCTGCTATAGCATTTTGCATTTAGCGGTTTAAATGGTTACTTTGGACACCGAGAATAGTGCCATGTTTCCAATGGATGCTGCTATATTCATACAGCAGTAAATCGCACGCAGATGTAGTGACAAGGGAAATAATGTTGTCAGTTTTTTCACCTTTGAAATTCATCTTCCCGAGTCAGAGTCTGTGTATTAACACGACAAGACTAGCACAAAGAGTGATACAGAGTAATATTGCATACTGTGGCAGTATGAAGCAACAGTACACAGTGTATCAATTGTAAACACACTGTAAACAAAGCAACTGCCTAATCAAGCACAGGTCATCATGAATGGATGTCCCTGAGGTTTCAACAAAATGATCCATTGTTTGGTGATGTGAATAGTCAGGTAAAGATGGCCGACGGAATACCGACTCACTATTATGCGATGTTTACCAAAGTCCTTTGCTCAGGTCCATTCTGACCAGAGACTAATTAGTTTTAAATGTGCAGGGATGATAGAGGCATTTTGTTGTGAACAAGCGGTGAGTAAAGCCGCGAAACGCGTAGACGCCTGAAGCAAACATTTTTGCTACGCTATGGGAGGATCCTAATCCAATGATCTTTTTACTAACTTTCCATGTTTTTCCGTGAAATATAATAAAGGAAGAAATATTTTGTTAATGGACCAAGTATCCGGGTTTTTTATCAAGGACCATTATGGAGAGTGCTACTCAATCCGTGGGACGTAAGAAATCACCCAACTTTGAACATATATATACATATATATGAAACTCATTCAGTTGGACATAATTGAACCAGTCGATGACCCCACCCCATGGGTGTACCCAATTGTCATGGCACGAAAACCTAAACAGCCAGATTCAGTCTGTATCTGTGTCGATATGCGCCTCCCAACAAGGCAATAAAGAGGGAAAGACATATGACCCCCAAGATAGACAACATTGTGGCTGGATCTCCAGGGTGCTGTTCTCTTTTCAAAACCTGAGTTCCGAGCGGGCTATCACCTATTGACCCTTCATCAGCATTCCCGCTACATTACAACATTCACCACCCAAGAAAGGCTCTACCGATATAAGCACTTGAACTTTGGAATATCCTCAGCTGCTGAAGTGTTCCAGAACTCAATCAGAGGGGCACTGGGGGGCATTTAGGGAGCTATCTACATCAGTGACAATATCCTAGTGTTCACCCGCTCAGAAGTTGAACATCTGGGGTGCCTGGAGAGAGTTAGGGAAAGAATCTGATCCCTCAGCTTAACTTTACATTAGAAGAAGTAAGCATTCTTGCAGAAGAAGATAGAGTTATTTGGGTTCATCTTCCAAGAAGGAGGAATAATCAGCAGACCCAGCAAAAGTAAATGATATTAAGTGTGCAAAGGCACCGTAAAATGTCTCAGAAGTGCAGAGCTTCCTAGGAATGGTCACATTGTGTGGCCGATTCATAAAAGATCCGGCGTCCATATCGGAGCTCCTTCGACACTTAACAAGAAAAGAGTGCTCCTGGCAATGGCCACCACTAGAACAAGCCACTTTCGATGACTCAAAAGAAGCACTCACTGCAGACTGCACAATGGCATTCTTCAATCCTGGCCTACGGCTGCAAATGGTAGTGGATGCCGGTCCGTTCGGCCTGTGGGTAGTCCTCAAACAGTGCAACAACAGAGAAGTGCGGTCAGTGGCATATGCAAGTAGAGCGCTTTCAAGTGCCGAAAAGCAGTACTGTGGAGGTGCCGACATTTTCACCTGTACATTTTTGGAAAACCAGTGACAATAATCACAGATCACAAGCCTATCATCCCCATCCTAGCAGGGTCATCGTCGGAACCTCCGGCCCGCATTGAAAAGTGGATGCTGGCCCTTCAGGAATACATTGTTTTGTTTGTTTGTTTATTTATTTATTGTGCGCACCAGACCCTAGGGTAGCAGGGCGCAAGAGAACAAGGAGGTTTACAGCTTAGTTAACGTTTACAGGTTACAGATTAGTTAACGTTACAGGTTACAGGCATAGTGGACATTTCGAATCTGCAGGGTAGGGCAAGTGCAAGTGCAGATAAGGCGTAGCTAAACAGTCAAATCTATGGCGATCAAACAGTAAAAGCAGGTTAGTACAAACATTATAAGAAGACGTTACGTATAAAGTGACATACGCTATGTCGCATTCTCAATAAGCCATTTTATGGTGTTCTTTCTGAAGTTATTGAAGGTTTGGTCAGATCTGAGTGCAAGGGGTAGGGAGTTCCATAACTGTGCTGCCTTAACTGGGAAGCTGGAACCTCCAATGGTGGCTAGTTTGAATCTGGGCACTAGGAGGCAGTTGGGGCTGGCTGTCCTTGTGAGTCTCGTTGGATTTTTCCTGTTGAAGCGTTCTGAGAGGTATCGGGGAGCTTTGTTGTTTAGGCATTTGTGGATAAGGGACGCAGATTTAAGGTTGATTTTTTCTTGGGTGGAAAGCCATTTGTGTTTTCGTCTTATTTCTGAAATGTGTGCACTTCTGGGGATACTTAGGGCCGCTCTAAGTGCATTGTTTTGGAGCACTTGGATTCTGTGGATGATTTGTTTGGTAGTCCCTATGTAGAGGGCGTTGCAATAATCTAGTTTCGATAAAATGAGGGCTCTAGCTAGAATAAGACAGCTGTCCTCTGAAAGGAATTGTCACCCTGGTGTATCGTCCATGGAGGGACAATGCTGCGGACTTTCGAGACAACCTGCCACTCACACCACAGAACTTTCAAGTGAGGAAGAGGACACCAAACATTTTGTTCGGGTGATCGCCGAAACCAGTATCCCCAACTCAATGTCTCTTGAAGAAATGAAGGTACCGCTGGGCTCTTCCGCAACCTTTGCGACTCTCTCTCCCTCAATTCTACCCTCTGGTCCGACACACTCTGCCGGACACACCTTGGATGTTCTCATCTCCTTAGACATCCCCCTCTCTAACCCTCTCACCACTCCTCTCTCTTGGACTGACAACTTTCTGCTCTCCTCCCACCTGAAACTCCTTGTCCCCCAGGCAAAGCACTCCCCAGCACTGCCACCCTCCCGCTCAGTGATTAGTCCCATGAAGCGAGTGTCAGTGGCTGCCTTTGCCTCAACCTTCTCTACTCTTCGTACTCCTGTGGCTGACTCCCACTCTTAAACAGCCCTCTTTAACCTGCATCTTTCTATCTCTAACACCTTGGACATCCTTGCCCCTGTCAACAGGGCCAAACTCTTTAAAATCTGCAAGGAGCTAGCCAATCCTACTAGAGTCTCCACCTCTCCTGTTCCCTCCCAAGCCCTCTGTATGACGCTGGACTCTCATTTCGTCACTAAAACTCAGGACATCCAGTCCTCACTCTCCTCCTCCTCTCTCTCCCCCTCTACCTCTCTTAGGCCCCCTATGGTCGCCTCGCCCTCTCTGCTTCATTTCTCCTCCTTCTCTATGACAACACCATACAATGTTTCTAGACAAGTCCGATCCCTTAAAGTATCGTCCAAACAGGTGCTCCCCTGCTCTTCCAGAACTATTAAGGACGACATTTCTACCCTCGCTCCAGGCATCAGATGATTTCTGTAATCACTCTTTTGCCACTGGATCTTTCCCCTTTCTCCTCAAGCGCTCCCTTGTGCACCCACTCCTAAAAAAGCCTTCAGCTGATCCTACCCCTCCTCCAGCAAACTCTCGCCTGATTTCTATCACTCTTTTCCTGGGCACTCCTGGAAAAGCTGGCCATCTCCCAGCTTACTCTCAACACTGAATCTGTTGGTTGGCTCCATGACCATCAGTCTGGCTTCAAAGCAGCCAGAAGCATGGAAACTGCTCGCCTGAATACCTGTGAAGATCTGCTCTCTAATCTTGACTCCAGCTCTCCCTCTGTCCTTATCCTCCTTGACCTTTCCTCTGCTTTTGATACGGTCAATCACCCCACCCTGATCGACTCAGTGAGAACCTGGTCACCACGGATCAGGCCCGGATGTGGCTGACCTCATTCCTTCTAGACCAACCCTGGTCCAACTTGGTTCCTTTCTCTCCACCACCTCTCTCTCCACATGTGGTGCCCCCCAGTTCTCTATCCTCTCACCCTGGCTCTTCAATATCTATCTGGCACCTTTGGCCCACCTGATCTCCCCCTTCTCTTCTAACTTTCAGTGTTATGCGGATGACACTCAGCTCTCTGTCAGGCTTCCCAGGCTCAGCCTCCTCTCCTTCCTTGCCTATTCCTAACTGCCTATCCGCGATTCAGGATTGGTGTGCCTCCAACGATCTCTGCCTTAATGCCAGTAAGACTGAGATCCTTCTCATTGGGACCCCAGCTCCTGCTTTCCCTCTCTCACTCTGGCCGCCCTCCTTGGGCCCTCTACCCTCGCCTTCCTGTGAAGCAAAACACCTTGGTGTCACCTTCAACTTCACTCTTTCCTTCTCTCCTCACATCTCGGACCTTGCCAAGAAAGCCCGCTTCCAGCTGCACCTTCTCAGAGGTATTCTACCTTTTCTCAGCATTCCCCAGAAGCTCACTGTCTCCAGAGCCCTGGTTCTCTCCAGGCTGGACTACTGCAGCAGCCTATTTCTCAATCTGCCTTACTCTACTCTCCGCTCCCGGCAAGTAATCCAGAACAGAACTGCAAGACTTATCCTTGGCTTCAAGCCCAGGGACTGCATCTCTCCAGCCTTCAAATGTCTCCACTGGCTCTCGTGGTGTCAAAGATCATTTTTTTTTAAATTTGTTTATGGTTTTTAAAACCTTTACAAAATTGAATGCATACAAAGTTATTGTCATATAAAACAAAGCAAACATTCTAATAAAACGTCTTGGTAAAAGTGAAGAAATGCAAAAAACAGACAAGACTATTCTTTTCATAAAAAATTTCAAAAGACGGTCTAATCACTATTCTAACATAGACTTCAAGTTTCAACTAATATACAGCATTAGTTAATGATCCTTTGACTTGAGCACAACGAGTTAATATTATGTCCAAATATCGCTCTGTGCAAAAGCTGCAATGTGCAAATTATTATCAAAATCAAGATTTATACACATAAAAACAGTTCAATACAATACACTAAATATGACTTTGATAAAACCTCCTTCAAAATGGAGTGTGCAATGTCGCAATTCGAATCAATTCCGCAGTGTACAGAATCAGTCATTTGTTACCAATCGCTTTTGGGAGAAAAACACGCAATTGTAACCATTACAATATTTATTCAGACTATACTTCACAGGAATCAAATTCAAACTCGATAATACAAAGAGACCGAAATAAGACAAAAACCAGTGGTGTGTGTGTTCCCATCATCATTCTAGCCCATAAGCAATCCAAGCACCTTCCAAGAATATGCCAAATCTATGAAGAAGCGGGTCCCGCATAACCCCTATATTATCTCTTATCCTTGTCAAGCTGTTCGGACAATGTATATACGATTGAAAGGGCGTTGAACTGGTCAATTGAAAAGGAAGTCACCCCTATCACTAAATGGAGATTCCCAAATTGTAAAGATCATATCGTCCACAAGGCTTTCTGGGGCCGGGGCCCTCACTATATCCAACTCTCTCTGCCTAAATACCTTCCTTCTCGTGCCCTTCGCTCAGCTACCTCGAACTCTGTGCGGGTCAGACTCTTCTACAAGCAGAGAGTGGGAGGTAGATCTCTCTCCTCTGCGGGTGGCTTCCTCTGGAATGGCCTCCCTGACCGTCTCAGACTTGGGCCAGACTACATGAAGTTCCAGAAGCAGCGCAAGTCCTTCCTCTTCTCCTCTGCCTTCTCGCTCTTGCTTCCTTGCTAACCTACCTGTCTCCTGCGCCGACTGGTTACTTGGTACCCTCAGAGTCTCACTGGGTACCAGGCCCCTCCAGGACCAGTCTTCCCTGCACTGCCTCCTGGCCTACTATGCACTTAGGGGCTGTAACTGTAACCCCTACAGCCCCCTGCATCCTTGTACTTACCCAGAACCGTGCTGCCCTGATCGCACTTCCCCCTCTCCCTTCACCCTTCACTTCTAATTTTTCACACTTGCACGATCCGAATGTCACAAGACCTAGTAGGACTGTTTGTCTTATCTTCCCTCCCTTGTCTATGGCACCCAGAAACACTTGTGTACAGGCATGTTATAAATATCATATCATCATCAGCATCAGAGGGGGATAAATGTTTTCAGATAATGTGAGAAGCAGTGACAAGAGGAGGTTGGAAAAGGGGTGTTAGCAAATCTCGATAAGAGAACAAGTAGCGCAAGAATGGCCCTAGAGCAACGATGGCATATTAAGAGCGAACTCACATTCACTGATGATGGCCTACTACTTCAGGGCTCGAAGATGGCGGTCCCCACCCTCTTGGTTCCCAAAGTACTAGAATTAGTACACCTTGGACACCAAGGAACTGCAAAACCGAAGGCTAGGCTGCGACTAAAGGTGTGGTTCCCCGGTCTGGAAGAGCCAGTGGACAAGTTCATGAAAGCATGCATCTGGTGTCAAACAGCAGCCCTGAAGCCAGGGTCCCGCCGATTGAGTCAATGGTAAGGAGCAGCGAACCCTGGGAAAATTACTCTGGTTTGGCCAAGGCTAATGTGGCAGCTGAAAGATTCATGCAAACACTCAATAAGGTTTTTAGAATCGTGCATGGCCAGGGGACATGTTTGAAAAGAGCGCTGTATCAATTCCTACTTGAGCACCGCACCACGCCTCATTCTTCCACGGTTGTGCCTCTGGCAGAAGCCCTCTTTCAGAGAAGCCCTTGAGGTTTCATTCCAGACCATAAATGTTAGGGCGAATTCTTCAAAATATGCTAATTCCTCTGTACCTTATAGACCCCCAGCACTTTTGCTGGACTCTAGGACTTTTTCATTTTTACCTGGAGAGAATGAGACCCTTTTTTCCCACTCTCTCATGTATTTTAATGTGATTTTTAACTCTGTGTTTCTTTTGGTTTTTTAGAGTCTGACAAACTCCATAGCCAACATTTTACATTGTGTCACACAGCACCTTCAATGCAGTAGTGCAGGGAAGTCTTTCAGATCTCCCCAAAGGTTTAAATACCTTTCTCTTGGATCAACTACTGTTTCCAAAGCAGTGAAGTGAAATTGGCTTTATTTACAATTGTAACTTTCTAGACCAGGCACATTACAATAGGGTGCTGGAGAGGTTAACTAGTATCCCCTTTGTCTAGCTTCTCATGTAACATTTTTATGTGACCCTTTCCTCGATTAATGGCTGGTGGCAGTGGTGTACTTTTTACTACCGTGGTGTGTCTTTATCGCGGGCTGCGTTCGCAGCTGCAGTAAAGCACGCTTGAGTGCCGTTTGTGTCAAAATGGCCCCAGTCTTCTTTTTTTGCCATTTCTCTGTGGAAAGGTCCTTTTTGAGATTTACTTTGCGCGCCAAACCAGGTTTGGTCCCTTTGTTCATTTTTTCTTTGGTGGGATTCACGAGTGAAGCCCGCCTCTGGCTCCAGGGTGTCTGGTGGGGGCAGGAGGTCAGGGAGGTGCCGAAACTCCCTGTGCTTAATCTCTTAGGAGACAGGAATGCACTTTAGGTGATTGGCCGGCTGGCTATCTGGCAAGGACAGCCACCCTGCTGTTTGACAGGAAGCTAGGCTGGTATAAATGGGAGAAACCTGCATAAAAGGCAAGGCTTTTTGCTTGGAAGGCAGAGTCGACCACTGGACGAAGGAATCTGAAGAAGAACTTGAAGAAGACGCCTGCTGCAACTCCTGGACCGTTGGTTTGCCCGGTGAAGCCCTGCTGCTGTGCTGAAACTGCACTTTTCGTTTCGAATAGAAGAAGCCCTACAAGGACAATTTCTCCCCTTGAGTTGGTGGGACCCATCAGCTCCAAAGTAAGCCACCTGAACATTCTCTCGAAGCTGGTTGCACTTCCACTGCAGTTGCTGCTGGTACCGAAGAGCCAGGGAGAGGATGACCAGTTTGCGTCTGTTGCTTTTAAGCTGGCCAAGAGCTCAAGGAAGATCCTACGGACTCCCAGGAAGCAGGACTGACCGAGCCTGAGCCACCTCAACAGAGTGCTGAACCCCAGATGCAAGGAATGCCCATCTCGACAGCCAGGAACCACGGTGGTGCTGTTTGCGGTAGACGCGAGGAGCTGAAACACTGAATTGCCACTAGTTTGAAGATTGCCGGTTGCTGTCGGTGACCGTCCCATTGTTGTCCCCAGAAGTCGTCCCTCTTGTCCCCACAACTGAGGCCCAGAAACACCAGGATCTGCAGAGTTGCACAGGAACAGAAGTCATCTGTTGCATTTTTCTTCTAACTAAAGGTACTGTACAGTCTAAGAGAACTTAACTCTTGTTGTAGAATCTTCTATTTCTCACATTCCTAACAGCTTGTGGCCCTACATTGATTGATTCTTCTTTTTTTGAAAGACTTCTAAAACATTGTGCAAAGACTTTTCTACTTACCTGCAAGAAGTGTTTCAGCCACATCGACTTTTGCCCATTGTCATTGACATTGGCTAAGTCTGTTTCCCTGAAAGACTCTTCGCTCCTCTGACACTGAGCAGGGTTGCAATTGAGGGGGTCCATAGGTATCTGCCTGCTTAAGAATACTTGTGATCTCTTGTTTGTTCTAATAACCTTTTCTTTGACACTCATCTCAGTACTAATCTAAATGCCAAAAGTAATATATCAATGTCCACAGTGTCATAGCTATTGAAGTCACCTGAGGGTGTGTTTGTGTGTCATCCCCAATGGGCGTTTGCTGATTTAGAAACTAAGAATGTGTATTTTGAAGGTATTCGTGTGTTACTATTATATTACTATTATATTATATTTCTCCGTTCTAAAGAAGGCTTATTCAAATGACCGGTAAATAAATAATTAATTGTTTTATCAAGAAACCTTGAGTATAAGTGTTATTTGAATACATGTCACTGGGAATTTAGAATGCTGCCGGTGCTACCGTCAGGGTGTGCGAGCGGGTTCCTTCATGCCCGCCAGGTCAGACCTGCCTGGCAGAAGGGCACCCACTCGCAGACTTGTAGTTTTCTGGTCCGGTAACAACAGTACCGGCAAGTTTACCAGTACCGTTGTCACCGGACTATCAAACTTGTAATGAGCCCCATTGTCTCTTACATATGAACCCCATCCACTTCACATTGTAGATACCAAAGGGTCGATGGTGACTGCATCGATGGTCAGGTCCCGGTCACGAGGAACCCCTGTTTCTTGCGAAAACTGGTGGGCTCGCCAGCAAGTGACAGTGGTGATATTTGTGACAGAAGTGGCTCCCCTACTGCAAAGGGAAGAGAGGTAGAGAATGACGATGAAAGTGATGTTCAGCAGCTCTAATAGGATATGGGTGCGGCCACGAGTGCTCAAGATGGGAGAAACCTCCAGAGCGACAGAATCCAATCCAGAGGAAGAGCAGTGATATCCAGTGATAGAACACAGATGTCGCCCGTCATGTGTCTACAGGACTATGTGGTGGATGTTTGATAGAAGTCATTGAACTTCTATCAATCAATGAACTTCTAGAAGGCCCGGGGCCTCAATACGTTCAACTCTCACTTCCTAAATATCTTCCTTCTCGAGTCCTTCTCTCATCCGCCTCCAACTCCCTCAGGGTCAGTCGCTTTTCCAAGCAACGAGTTGGTGGTAGATCTCTTTCTTCTGCTGGGGCTTCCCTCTGGAACAGCGTCCCTCCTCTCTGAAACGTAAGGAGAACCATCTCAGGTTCCGGAAGCACCTCAAGACCTTCCTCTTGCTTCTGTTTTCTGTCCTCCTCTCGCCCGCTGATCTGGCTGGTACTGAAACTGCACTGGGAACCTGGCTACCCGCTGATCTCGGGCCCAGGTCCCCTCCCGCCAGTTGCACACCTGCAATGCCCCCCTGGCAACCCTTGCACTCGGGAACTTTTTCTGTATCTCTACATCCCCCTACCAGCACTTGACACTTGATGTCTGCACTTACCCTTGCACTTGTCAGCAGCTGGCTGCACTTTATTGATTGTCTTTATTTATTTGACTGCTATCCTATGTACTGCCCACTTCCCCTTTGCCCCCCACACTTTTCCCTTCCCCCTCCCCTGCACTTGCGCGATCTCAATGTCACTTGGCCTAGTAAGATGGTTGTCTATCTCTCCCCTTGTTCCCTCCCTACCTGCCTCGTCGCGCCTTGAAAGACTTGTGTATAGGCGCGTTATAAATGCCATGCCATATCATATGATATGATATGATATCATATAACTATAGTTTAGGTTTACGAGTGAGATTTAACTCGTGATATTGTTATGTGTTTTGTTTAAATATTTAGTTATGGAAAAGGAGGAGTGTGATGGTCTATCCCTCTAAGTCAGCAGTGCCCGAGCGGAGACCCCAGCAACCCTGCCTGCGTCTCTGCCTGTTATCTGGTCACCCTGCTGACTGGGGCCTGGCCAGACACGCTGGCTGACAACAGGGCTCGGGTCCAAAACCTTTCAATTGAACTGGTTCAGGGTAGTTGTTATGTTCATGAGCTTGGACACAGAGACTTCCTTTCATAACTAATATGACCATTGAAAAAAGAAAGGATAGAATACAGCAAACCGACATGACAGTACTAGACATTCCCTGTGAGCGAAGGGGTGTGAGTGTGGCTTAGAGTCCGTTTTTTTCATTAGGGCAAGGTGGTGGTAACCCTGGTAACAGTGCCAGGGCGCGCCTAGTAAGTAGTGACCAGTGGGAACCAGGAAGTAGGGCCCTCCCGCCACTATCCATGCGGCGTGGGGCTACTCCTCACTGCTAGTGCAAAAGCAGCTCAAAGTCATCCTGCGCATGCGCGAATGTCCCCAGAGCACATCTACCCACAGAACCTGCCCTTTGCCCCGACCCTAGCCCCTTGCCCAGCTTCCTATTGGCTGCTGAAGGCTAGGGGTGGGGAAACGATCCTGACGCCATGGGTCGTGCTGAGTCACATGTCCACGTGCAGACATGCCAACATTCTGGAGCCCCTGAGAGGGAGATTTCACAATAGAAATCCAGAGAATGAAATGATCCCATGGGGTTATGATTATATTAGGTGGGAGACAGTAAAAAATAGCACTATTTCTTATTGAAAAAGCAGGAGTCTCCTGCAAAATCGTGAGGGTTGGCATGTATGCAAGTGATCACAGCACATCATCCATGGGGACGGCTCTGATCACGAGTAAATGCCTAATAAAAAGGCTAGGCGGTTTCCCGCTCGGCAGTCAATGCCACCGACTCCTGTCTCGCGTGTGTTCCTGCAGCCACTGGCTGCGGCGCTATGCGTGACACGCCGAGTCAGAGGGCCTTCATCACCTGGCCCTACCACAACGAGTGCCGGCACCCCTGACACTCGACCAGCTAGTCCTTGTGGATGGTTGTGAAACAGCACGGGCCAGGAGCGGGTCCTGAGAGGGCCCCTGCCCATCACCCTCACTACTATTGTGGGTCCCCCAGCAACATAATGACTGGGAACGAGGATGGAATGAGTTCCTCCCCCCGCACGATCCCTCACATCAAAAGGACACAGCCTGTCCCTGCCACGCTGCCAGCAGGGCAAAGCTCGCTCCTCCCTAAGGTGGAGCATGGCATCAGAGGACACAGCCGTGCGCCCACCACAATGACAAAGCTTGCTACCGGAGTGGATGAAGCCAGAGCAAGAGCGGCACCCAGGGCCATCGAGCTCTCCCAGACATCGGCCTCGCCAACGCCCAAAAGTGATCTGCAAGGGGGAGCCAACCCAGGCCGAGATGGTGGCCAGAACAGTTGGTTTCACCTCCCCGCAGCCCAGACACGTCCTGCTGGCGAAGCGTTCCAGCCAGCAGGAGCACATGAGCGGCCCGGACACTGAGCCCACTGTGCCCCTAAGGACTCCAGCAAATGATCCACTGTCCTCCCAGTGTATAAAAGATCAGCCGGCCTCCACGGCATGGCACTTGCGGCTGGCCTCCTCTACCGCCATGGACCACCTCTGGCATCGATGGGCCCTGCAAGGGTGGAGGCCAATGGGGATGCTCCACCCAGGCTCTGTCCCACCTTCCCCACGATGATTACTCCAGACTGCGGGAGCGTGAGCTGCAGCCAGGACACACCCTCAGGCAAAGCTCTCCTGCCAGCAGGAACAGATGCATGGTGCTGCCTGGACACACTGCCGGCAGGAGCCCTCAGTGCCTGTAAGGACTACCGAGTACAGTCACCTTGCCTTTCCTTGTGGCCCTGAGCCAGGAACAGGTCAGACATGAAATATCCTCCGTTCCCCAACGAACAGTGATGCAGTGTCAAGCTGATTTTCTGCATGCCGTACGGCTCAAAGTGGACTCAGCAATCCTGCTGCTGGGTAGGTAAAGAGGGACTATCCCAAGGACCAAACTGCAGATGTGGCCCCCAATGTCCCCGGGTGCAGCTTTGCCGGCCAGTGGTGTGATCCCTACTCTCCTGGACTAACAATGCTTTCCCCCAGGTGCTATGCCCAATATCCCCACGGCTTCCCGCTCGGCAGTCAGTGCCACGACTCCTGCCTCGTGTATGTACTTGCAGCCCCTGGCTGCTGTTGGGAAGGGGGCAGCCCCATCCCCCCTAGGGGCCTTAATGCAAGATGCATTTGAAGCACTGTGATAAGCCAGGGTGGAGGGGGAACAGTGAGATGGACGCCTTCCCATCCAGCACAACCTCATGTTAATATAACCAATTACAGTCTAACTACATGGCGCGAGCGGCATCGCTGTTTTATGTAGATATTAGTAACCCTAGGTAGAAGGGAAGGCCTACACGGTAAATGGGGCATTACATGCACTAGGCCCAAATCCACGAGGACACAGAAATCTCCAGTCATGCCCGAGCTCCCATGAGGACACTTCGCACCCCCACCCACCACACCGTCTATTCATTGTTCCCGAAAGTGTTGCAAAGATGTGATTTTCACCCATAAAGAATGTGCCCTACAAGGCCTCAATCAGAGGCCGGCACCTGATGGGCATGTTATCTCACACTGGCCAAAGCATGACCCAGCCCTTTCCCATGTGACCACGAGTTATAGCCCATATAACTGACTAAACCCTACGATCCCCGAATTCCATGGCACCAGGTGCCCTTTTACCACCAACCCCAAAGTAACAAGTCCTGAAATGTTCAAAGAGGATGGACATTGCACATCGTTGAAGGAACAATCATGTGATTTGTATTGGGAGGTGCTGGGAGGGATAAACTATAGTACAAAACAAGGGTGCAGACCTTGGAGCCGGATGGCACGGAGGGAGGGAGTGAAATCTGTGTATGAAGGTTAGAGTGCCCCGGAACCTCCTGTGTGTCCGTCTTAAGGCCTGCCAAGTGCACAGTATGAGTGATAAACAAGCTGTATAGTAGGAGAATAATTCATTTGTATTCTGACTTTAAACATGAGAAAATGAGCCCTGCAGCACCCATGTGATGGAACACGGACGGGCTGGGCTGAGACCAATAGACTGCCATCCCTTATGGATAAAGGTGGTACCTGTATTGGGTCCATCCAATCAGCAGCGCAGGTTTTTACTGTATGTATTGCGTCATTTATGATGATGTTTTGCTTTATAAGATTCTGCTTGTGCTACTTTTTGGCAGAACGTTCTTAGCAGCAGAGTTCTTTGCTGTTGCTTTCGTCTGCGTGTGAGATTAAACTTGTTATGCTTGCAAGATAGACTTGGGCCTTTCTTCCCTAACGGGTTGTATTCTCTCTGGTGTGAGCGTTCAGGGGCGTTCCTTCAATTGGTGACCCCGACATGATCCCAGCGCCCCTGAATCTGGTGAGACTTCCAGACCGATTCTCCTGAAGGAGCTGTGCCCACCTACTGCGACCATCCTCGAAAAAACACGTGTTTTGTGTGGTTTAGCAAGAGCCATTTTAAGAAAAGTCCTCTCTGCTCTTTGAAGTTGGTCACGGCTCAGAGTAGCGTGCATTCCGGTGTTGGAACCCCGTGACGGAGGAGTTTGGGTGAGCATGCACATGTTAGTAGATTCTTGTTAGAGATAACTAGTAGGGGACAGATGCATGGGGACGTGTGAAAGGTGTGAGTACTTGGAGAGCTAGGTCGTCGATGTGACATGGATGAGGTTAGGGTCATGTGTTGGTAACATTTGTATTATTGATTGAGTGTTTCAGTAAAATATTATAAGGTAAGGCAAAGGTAAGGCAGGGATTTCCTCCTTGGAATGGGAGGGAAGGTGGTACCACAAGGCAGTATAGTATTTAAAGGTGGTTTATGGTGTTAGAATATATTAATAATATGCATCTTTCTTTGCCCTAAGCTAGTCCCTTTTTCACTATCAAAATCCCGTTCTTTTAGTAATATTGAAAATGGGGTAGCGTTTGTAAGTCATTGAGGAGAAACAAAATAGAGATGTGTTCATGGCTTTCTCTGTCAGTCAGTACACGAAAAGGCTGGGTCCATGCAGAGGGCGTGTGTCAGCCGCCTGGCCTTCACCGAAACCCTAGCTTAAATAACATTAAGGACAGGTCCTCCTATTCCGCGAAGTAGGTAAGGCTGTTCCAATAAGACTCTATTCTCTTAACTAAATGTTATGTAAAGACTGGGCTCACTAAGCAGAGGTTAGTTACACAATGAGTCATAATGTTCAGCCCCTCCACTTTGTTAAATGCACGAAAGTTATCTTTTAAAGGTTGTGCAAATCCACTTGCACTCTGTTCCAACAATGCTCACCCTCATTGTTGGAACAGAGTGCAAGTGGATTCTGTGTTTAAGGCCTCAAGGTCTTTATAAGGTGCAGAAGCCTTTTCCAGCTTCAGGTATTGTACATTAAGCAAGTGGTTTGGACGCACACACTGTTTTCTTAGCACTGCATTAATTTGAAATAGTTGACTTCTGTAAAGCCGCCGCTGCCGCGCATTACTTTGAAATTGCAACTGTTTGTGGTTGAATATAGCCGTAAGAGTAAGACATTGGGCCATTGTGGTCACATTAGCCTGCTGCCTGCTGCCGTGCCTTGCAATTTTTTCACTCTTGCTCGATACTGTCTAGATTTGAATTGCAGAAATATAGCAGTGAGAGTTTACTGTGGGACTGTGTGATTAGATCAGCAGCTCCATTTCAGTAACTTACCTTGCTGCATTTTTTTGCTCGCAAACGTGAGAAACGGCCATTTGAACTACACTACCCACTATCATTCCTCAGGCGCTTCAGCACCGGCGCTTCTGCACCAAGCCGGTCTTCGCCGGTCCTCGACATAACTCGTCAGCGAGGCGTTTCGCCCTTCCTCACTTTTTACTAACAACCTCTGCAGTAAGCTTTTGAATATCGGCTTTCTTAGGCACAAACCTTTCTCCTTGGCAACACTCCGCCTGAATCGCTTGGCATTAATAGACAGACTCAAACACATTTTCCTTGATAATTCCATAGCCAACACAGTAGAGAAAGGGCCCCATGAGGACCCTCTCCTACTACTCCTCAACACGAAGAGGTGGGTCCTACATCTAATAGGAATATCAGGGAACCACTGACACAGGAAGGAACCTCGGTAGGACTCACATCAGTTCCAGCTGTCTGCGCCCCTGACAACAGGGTGATTCTGCCGCCCCCTAGGACTGCTCTGTACATTAGTTGCTTGACACAGACCCGGGATGTGGCCATGCCAAGTACAGTTAAGATCGCCCTCGTCAACACCCGCTCTCTAGCAAAACACGCAAAAGACTTACATGATTACATCGAGATTAGTCAAGTAGATAACCTGGGCATTTGTCCATTAGTTAGGCCATGTGTATCACCCATTTCTCATTCTTGCCAGCCCCTTTCCTGTCCCCTCTAGTAAGGTGCTGAATGAGACATTTTCTTTTGGTTTGGCGTAACAAGGCCGCAGATTTATTTTCACATAAATAAAACCACAGCAAACAGATCTTGAAAGTAGTTCCAAAGATGTAGCGACTACTCCTTGTCCTGTTTCCCCCTTTTTATCCATGTCCATTGCAGGCCCAACTCCCCCAAGACCTTTTAGTCTGAGAACCGCCTGCCCCTGCAGGTATTTGCGGACTGGGGGAGCGCCGTTTGTTGGGGGTAAGCTGAGCCCCAATTGCTACCGCCAGACACCCCCGCCGTTTAGGCTCCCAGGAGGCGCTGTCCAGACTGGGCGAAGCCCCTTCTGGTTTAGCAATGGCTCATTCGGAGTCTTTCTCTTCTCATTGGTCGCCACAACACCGCACTGTCGTCCTGCGACAACGACGTCCAGGCTCTGCCGTAGCTGTAGGGTGGGTGGGTGGGAAAATGAAATCCTCTCCTGGTTGACGGGTGCCCGGCTGCTGGAAGAGCTGAAAGTGCTCCTGTGCCGGGTGCCCGCTGCATATGAAGCCCTTGCCCCTCCCCTTTCCGTTGTTGCCCTTCGCGGGCTTCCTGTTGCGCTTGGCGCTCTTTTGAAACTCTTGCCGCCCTCTCCCCTGCCCCGAGGGGGGAGGGGTGACGAGAGAGTGGAAGGAGGAAGGCCCCTGCCCTGGTTATCGGGGTGCCTCCTCCATTTTCTTTCTGTATTTCCGTCGTCACCTTCATAACCTGGGCATTTGTCCATTAGTTAGGCCATGTGTATCACCCATTTCTCATTCTTGCCAGCCCCTTTCCTGTCCCCTCTAGTAAGGTGCTGAATGAGACATTTTCTTTTGGTTTGGCATAACAAGGCCGCAGATTTATTTTCACATAAATACAACCACAGCAAACAGATCTTGAAAATTGTTCCAAAGATGTAGCGACTGCTCCTTGTCCTGTTTCCCCCTTTTTATCCATGTCCATTGCAGGCCCAACTCCCCCAAGACCTTCGAGTCTGAGAACCGCCTGCCCCTGCAGGTATTTGCGGACTGGGGGAGCGCCGTTTGTTGGGGGGAAGCTGAGCCCCAATTGCTACCGCCAGACACCCCCGCCGTTTAGGCTCCCAGGAGGCGCTGTCCAGACTGGGCGAAGCCCCTTCCGGTTTAGCAATGGCTCATTCGGAGTCTTTCTCTTCTCATTGGTCGCCACAACACCGCCACGGCAAAGGTGGGTTACCGCCCATCGTGGCTCCCCCCTTTTCCTATTTTGTAGTTCTAGCAGTTCTGAGTACACCTTGCTGCCCAGTGCAACTCCGTCTATCCTCCTTTGACCAGGGATTTCACCTTTGCCGGTTGTGCCTGATCTAGGGATACCTCAGTCCCCTCCATCTTTTCCGTCATACCTTGACCTGCTCTCGCACAACCGGCTCCTGGTTCGACCACCACTTTGAAGCCAACTGCCTCACCGTTCTTTCAACCATCCCTTGGTAGACCTCTCTCAACCCTCCGTGCCTGCCACCCCCCTGCCCCTGCAGGTGTTTCTGGGCTGAGAGAGCGCCATTTGTTCGAGGAAGCGGAGCCCTCGTTGCCACCACCAGACGCCCCTGCCGTTTCAGGCTCCCAAGGGGCGCTGGTCCGACTTTGTTCCTTGCCTTGTCCAACCATCTCCTCCGTAGACAAGACTCTCTCAACCCTCCGTGCCTGATACCCCCCTGCCCTTGCAGGTGTTTTTGGGCTGAGAGAACGCCATTTGTTTGAGGAAGCGGAGCCCGCGTTGCCACACCAGAACGCCCCTGCCGTTTAAGCTCCCAAGAGGCACTGGTCCAACCCCCGAGTAGTGGAGTCTATACCTGAGGCTACTGTACATACTGACTTGTATTCTGGATCAAAACTTATCCCCCCTTTTGCCTCCTAATCCTGGTGTTATATTGTTTCAACTTAACTGACCCCCCTTGCACAAGCCCCAATAAATTGCGCTGTGTATTAGTCTCCTTCGTGGCCACCTCTGCAGCCCAATAGATAGCCTGAGCCCTCTCCCCCGCATCAGTGCCCTTGCAACTACCCGGCCATGCAGTGATAAGGGACCCCACCATGCCCCAAACCTGGACAAACTACCTTGTAGAGTATGCCCTCTTGTGCATCCACCCTGGGGGATCAGCCACTGACCTGAGTGACCCAGCCACCTTCACCCCCTGGCCAATTTAGACATGTGTCCTATACCGTGAACCTTAGAATCTGGCCAGATATGGCTGCCTACAGGGGTATCCATCTACCTCTGTGCCCTTATTGCCTCCCCGGCCTGTTCTCCCATCCTCTCCCAACCTGCTTTATATCATTTGGAACGTTGGTATGAGGATAGGTTCTTTATAATGCGCTTAATACCCCAAGGTTTCCAAGCGCTGACATGGGATCGCACTAGTGTTGCTCTGTGTCGTCTTGCCTCCAAGGTGAGCTTGCTCCCCCTGAGCTATCCTCCAGGGAGCAGCACTGCCTCTCTTAGCTATCGCTCCTGCGCTCTATTTACTCAAACTAAACCCAGGCCTTATTTCCATTCAGTGCCTTAACCATACTAAGCACAAGTGCCCCCATGAACCCCCCCTGCTGACTCCGGGCTCTGACCAACTGCCCACTTGCATCCTTCCAGCCAATCCCAATGGAGCCACTGTGAGTGACCCGGTCCCCTCAACCATACCAGCGAGCACTGAGCCTATACCATACTGTGCATTGCCAATTGACCCTAAGCGAACCATCATAAGTGAAAAGCTCGCCATCTTTCGTCTCAAATGCACATGACACCTGCCTATAAAGATGTAAGTAGTGAACTGGCCAGTTATATTACAACAGCAATATCTTTGGTGATCCCCTGAGCTACTGAAACATGTGGGGAGGGGCCACCCCTTCACGCAACCTTGCGCCTTTAAAAAACACTTGCGTACCGGTTCGTAACCACTGCCCTGTCATAACATAAGGGGGCGACACGCCTGCCAGTACTACCCTAGCTTGCTGCTGCCACAGATCGAATAGTAAAATACCTCATTGTTACCTTAAACTCGGTAATCCCTGGAGCAGCAAAGTTGCCCCTGAAACGACTTGTGTATAGGCCTGTTACAGTCGCCCTATCCTAACCTAAGGTGTGGCATAAAGTTGAGCAACACTGCCCCTTCATACCTGCACCTGGATTGTGAATTCCCCCGCATTTTGCTATTATGTCCCTGCTCAACTTCTTAGCCCACATTCTGTGCCCATGTCGCACCATCATGTAACTCAGTCCTGCCATCTTGCCTCGTGGTGCTCCCTGGTCGCTGGCTTGCGTGCTTGCGACTAAGCGTGGTGGGTTTAGCCATGTTTCCCCCAAGACTCCCTTTGTACGTAAACGGAGCCTGACCCAGGATCCCCAAAATGATTGAAAACCTCCATCTTGCAACCGGACATGCGGCACAGCTTCCGACCGCGAGCGCCGACTTTAACATCGGCCGCAACAATCCCTGCGTGTGTAGACCCGTGTGGTCGGGCAACCGCCACCTTAAATCTGCAAAGCTCCGTCACGGAGCAACCCCCCGTAGCCGGGCCACCCACTCAAGATTAAATGGCAAACACTCCCTCTTCATCCACTGATGAAGAGAACAATTTCCCTGCAACGTAGTTCAACCGCAAGCCGAGCCCATTACTTATAATACCTGTTTGTACAGACCTGTTGAACCGCACCTTTACCATCTGCGTGGCTCCGCCACTCCACACCCCTGTAGCCTGGCCACACAATCCATCTTAGTGGTGAAAACTCATCTTCCCCCCATAGCTGAAGAGAACAATTTCCATTCAGCCACGTTCAAACTCGAAACCATGCTCCTTCTCGGCACTACCTGTTTAGCCCTAAAGTTTTCGCCGGGTTCGTCTGTATTTAACAAGACGTACAGTCCAGCACAGCCTCAGACCAGTCATTTATTTATCATACATGCAGCATACAAAGCGCCAACCACGGGCTAACATAATACTTAAGCAGCTATATAGCGCTACGAACCCTCAGACTTCTGAGCGCTGCTTATTTTCCCCTGGTGAGTGGTGGCCATTTATCGACTTTGGAGGGGTGCATGGGTGAGCTTGGCCCTGCCGGGATCCGAACCTGCGTCAGCAGGCTCTGCACAGATGTCAATGTGAGCGTTCTACTCACTGTGCTACCGGACCAGCTGTTGTCCCTTCCATTTTAAGGTGAATCTGACATCGTACCCACAGGGGCAACTACCTTGATTGTAACGCCTTGCCCTTTCCGCCTTTACACATGATGAATCATCATGTGCATAATGTGGTGTCACGTGCCCCGCGAGACGGAGGTCACGTGACACGGAAGGAAGAATAAAGTTTTAACCGGAACTGGCGTCACGGCGCCAGTCCGGAGTTGAAACCCGATTACGGTGGTCGCGTATCGTTATATGCTGGCGACTCTGCTGCGTTGTGCGCAGCGACAGGGGGCCCGAAGAGGCCCGAACGTTACGAGCGGTGAGGGCCTGCGTCCGAACCAATCTGCCCCCGCTCGTAACATCACACATACATAACATCGTATAGGGTTCGCCTCCACCACAAAACCTCTGTGTAATTATCTACCCCTATACATTTGCGTATTAAACGCCGCCGCTTATAACACCATGCGATGCCCATGCAGGCTATAACCTTCGTACTTTTTTTTTTTATTATTATTTTTATCAATTCCTACCGTGACAACCGTACCTCAATTCGCAGGGTCAGCTGCATTGAACCTGCTCTTATCAATTCAGCACATGAGCAACACAGCCGACATGCGGGACGGCGCCCGCTTCGTTCCAATCCATACCATCTCCTGCCCTTATACCAGAAACCATAGCGTCTGAATCGAATGCTGCCTCTTGCGCAGCTCCCACAACTTGCGCACCAAAATGGCGTTTAACAGAACCGCCCCCGCTATGGTCAGACAAACGACCCACGGAACACGCCTTATAACCGGCCTGTACCCTAAAACTGTAATTTTATATCCGGTATCGCACATTTGCATACCCACGTCTACATGCAGTCACAAAACCCCTTCAACATGGCTTAATAAATCATTTAATCCAAACGGAATTACAATACCCCCAGCTGTGCATTAGTGCTCGCGGCACTAGCGATCCACTATCTAACACTGCTCCTGGTGACACCACCGCCTGGGGGCCCCTCCAAGCACACTGAGTGGCACGCAAAAAACATCAGCCCTCGAATGCGGGCCCGGGAACATAATCTCCCCGGCTGACCTTCATTATATACACAGCGGGCTCCCCGCATACTGCCACCGACCGCCACACCTGTAGTTGCAGCACATGTCCGCTACTTTGGTTGCAAAGTATTACAGCCCCCGACATACCCAAAGCGACCCCATCCCGGCTACCATGTGCACCAAATCACTGCGCACGATCACAGGCTGGCCTCATTACTGCCCCAGAATGCCCGTCACAACGAAGGCAAGGCAAACCAATTGTCATTCAAAACATGCCCCCCAACCGTACATATGGATAATATGGATAACATTCTTGTTAGCCTTCCGCCACTTTGAAAATGCCCGCCTGCCCTATGGTTTATGGCTCTCCCTACTCTGGCCGGCCCCCCCTCACTTACTCACTCTCTCCTTGACACCGCGACCCGACGCTCCTTACCGACCGGACACACCATGCTGGAACACTGGCCTTCTCTCTCACGAACGCTGGGCTTTCTCCATCACCAACATCGCGAACCCTGGAACCACTAAAACCTCCTCGGCGGAAAAACGAAATCCTCTCCTGGTTGACGGGCGCCTGCTGCATATGAAGCCCTTGACGAGAGAGCGGAAGGAGGAAGGCCCCTGCCCCGGTTATCGGGGTGCCTCCTCCATTTTCTTTCTGTATTTCCGTCCTCACCTTCATCATACTCTGTTTGTCAGAGACCTGGATACAAGACACAAGTGGCCCGTTCATCTCGCTGGCCTCCCCTCAGGGTTACACTTTTGAAGGGGGGTGGGGGTGGGGTAGCCATCATTGCTAGATCCAATCTAGGTTAATTTCCTGTTGCCATTTCCTGTACGGGATGTGAAATTTTACATCTCAAAATGACTCCCACCCCTCACAATTGTGTGAACATTGTATTGATTTATTGCCCCTCCCCCCGTATTATGCCAGACTTCAATGAAGAAGTAATCAGTCTACTTAACAACGTTAACAGCCCAAATTCGTCAACTTTATTTTTGGGTGATCTCAATCATTGGAAAGAAGATACACGTGACAAAGAAGCAATACGTTTAGAAGCAGCACTAACAGATAGCGACCATGTAATCCTCAATAGTGACCCTACTATAGGGAATTCGCACATTCTAGAGTGGGTGGTTACCAGGAAACTTAAATCAAATGACATTGATACCTCCCCTTGTATCTGGTCGGATCATTCCATCATCACCTTTACCCTGCACCTCCCAGCCCCTACTACCAGGCCTACCAATGCGCTGAAATCCATCACAGGTCGAATTTATAAAAGGTGAGCTCCACCGACCTTCAGTATAGTCTTGAATCTATCACAACAAACTTTTAGCCGACTGACCTGGTAGATTGCCTGTTGAATAAATTCACCAACACATTCACCAAAATGCTCAACAACATAGCCCCTGCATAAACGAAAACAGTCAGAGATAATCCTAAACATCAAAGTTGGTATACATCAGAATTGGAAGAGATGAAAAAGAAAAGAAGTGCGCTAGAATTAATGTGGATTAAACACCCTTCATACACCACCCGGGTTGAGTGGAAGAAATGGGACACATCCTACAAAGCATTAATTGTGGACACGAAGAAAAGAAATTAAATTCACAGATAGATCAACCCTCCAGTTCTACTGGAAAGCTTTTCAGCATTTTAAAATCCCCTAATAATAAATACTAATAATAACCCATAGTTTCAAAACTTCCTATCACTCCCACAGATCAAGAACGTGCCTGAATAGCGTTAGCTTTCGAATAGAAAGTCTCATGGGCAAGGGACAAAATCCTATCAGCACACGGTTCAGCCATCACAGTAAGAGTTTCCACCAACCTGGCAGGGGAAGGCATATCCGATACAGGCTTCTCGTTATCCCCCATCTCTCCTGCGGATATGGCCACCATGCTCTCTTCCATGCACCCAACCTCCTGCCTTCTTAATCTTCTGCCCTCCAAACTCATATTGGAACATAAAGATCTGTTTGTGCCCTTTCTTACACATTTCATTAATGCTTCATTTAGAGATCAACTGGTCCCTTTAGACATCAAGAAAGTTACCACCAATCCCCAAGAATCTAAATTGTAATCACACCGGCTCCAGTAACCACAGGCCAATTACTACCAGCCAGTTCCCGTTAAAGATCCTGGACAAGGCAGTCCCAATTCAGCTACAACCTTTTATGGTAACCAACAACAATTTCCATAGCCAGCAAACTGCCTTCCGCCCCTCCTGCAGCACAGAAACCGCTCTTGTGGATCTTCAAACCCATATGCTCAATATTGTAGACAAAGGGACTGTGGCGATGTTGATCCTGTTGGATCTGTCGGCGGCATTCAACCTCATTGACCACAAGCGCCTTCTCGAGCGCCTATGACAGTAAGGGGCATGTTCTTCAAAAGTGGTCAACTGAGTCAAGTCTTTCTTGTACAACCGTGAGTCCAAAATTCAATGGTGTGAAGCCACCTCTCCTGCCCCTTCAATCAAATATGGCATCCCCCAAGGAGCATCAATGGGTACCACTGGTCAGGCTCTGGCGTGGCTGACTTCTTTCCCCTCCGACCGACCCTCCCAGGTCCAACTTGGGTCCTTCCTCTCCGATATCTTTTTTTCTACCTGTGGTGTCCCCCAAGGATCTAACCTCTCTCCCTGGCTGTTCAACCAATACCTGGCACTCCTTGCCCACTGCATCGCCGCTCTCTGCCCCAATTTTCAGTGCTATGCGGATGATACCCAGCTCATTTTCAGGCTACCCTCGGCCTCCTTCTCTCCTTCACTCATCTCTGACTGCCTGTCTGCCATCCAGGAATGGTGTGCCGCCAATGACCTCTGCCTTAGTGCCAGTAAGACTGAGATTGTACTCATCGGCACACCCACTCTCTGCTTCCCTGCAGCTCTCTGGCCGGCATCTCTTGGCCCTCTTCCTGCTCTCACCTGCAAGAATAAAAACCTTGGGTTCATCTTCGACTCCACACTCTCCTTCTCTCCTCAAATCTCTGACTTCTCTAAGAAGTCATACTACCAGCTACATCTCCTCAGAGGTACTCTGCCTTTCCTTTCCTTCCCCCAGAAGCTCACTGTCTCCAGAGCCATGGTTCTCTCTAGGCTGGACTATTGTAACAGCCACTATCTAAATCTTCCTGCCTCCTCTCTCCGCCCTCTGCAACTTATCCAGAACAGGACTGCAAGATTTGTCCTTGGCCTCAAGCCCAGGGATTGTATCTCTCCAGGACTGAAATCTCTGCACTGGCTCCCAGTGGCCGCGAGGATTAAGTTCAAAACCCTCTGCATTGTCCACAAGGCCTTCTGGGGCCTGGGGCCGCAATACCTTCAACTCTCTCTTCCTAAATATCTTCCTTCTCGAGCTCTTCGCTCATCCGCCTCTAACTCTCTCAGGGTCAGTCGCTTCTCCAAGCAACAAGTTGGTGGTAGATCTCTCTCTTCAGCAGGGGCCTCTCTCTGGAACAGCCTCCCTGCTTCCCTGAAACTCGAGGAGAACCATCTCCGGTTCCGGAAGCACATCAAAAACTTCCTCTTTGCTTCTGCTTTCTCTCCGCCTCTCCCCTGCTGAATTCTGGACCGAAACTGCACTGGTTACCTGGCCACCCTTTCTGATCTCGGGCCCAGGCCCCACCAGTTGCGCACATGCACTGCCTCCCTGGCAACCCCTGCACCTGGGGACTGGTTCTATATCCCTACAATCCCCCTACCAGCACTTATTTCTGCACTTACCTTGCACTTGCCACCAGTTGGCCTTTCTATTTATCTTATTTATTCTGCTTTCCCATGTCCCCTCTCCCTTCCCTCTCGCACTTTTTCCCTTCCCCCTTCCCATGCACTTGCGCAATCTGAATGACACCTGGCCTAGTAGGATCGCTGTCTGTCTTCCCTTTGTTCCCCCTCCCTGCCTCGTCGCGCCTTGAAACACTTGTGTATAGGCGTGTTATAAATGCCACATCATAACATATCATATCAATGTCACCTCTCCTTTTCAACCTATATATGCATTCTTTTTGCACATTGTTGGAAGACCTGGTACTCTGATGAGTGACGTGGGGAGAAACGCTGTTTTGTTAATCAAACTGTTTTGGTTCATGACTACGAGATCTAATTTCTATCTCGCACACACCCACAATACTGTTGGTTGCCCCACCCACACTTTTTTAGGCTGCTAAGGATAGAACTGCATGTGGAATATAGCCAACCCACATGCAGTGAGTTAGAAGCCAGTCTCTCCTCCCCCCCTCCCTCCCAGACAGGCGTCACACCACTTGCTGTCTAAGGATAGGCCACCCTTGCCGGCCGGGTTTGGGTGCCTTCCCAGAGGGCCAGCTCAGCTCACCATCTTGTGTCTCATGCCTAGGACCACTCTATAACCAGCATAATTACCCGTTTTCTCCTTGCCTTCACCTGCAAGCAGATCAATATGTCCCCTTAGAACCGTCCTTTGTGTACCGATATGCCCCTACGGTTTGGGAAGGCAGATGCAATTCCAGCTTTCTAAGCCCAATTGAACCTGATGTTATTTTCTGATTTTCGCACAACTGTTTCCAGTTGTTGGGTTTGATTCACTCAAGTAGCAGAAAGGTAGGACCAACCTCCATCCTTTCGATAATTTAACTGCAATCTTTGACTTTAGACAACCTACCGCCTAAATAACTGCCCCACCTCTTTTTTCCTCCCCCCTGCTCCATCCATAATCATTAATGTCGGAAGGGCGTTACCGAGCCTTTGCCGAAGAACTGTTAGATGCATCTTGGCCAACCCCTCCCTACTAGGGATCGATTTAGCACCCAACATCAATGGCAACACAGACAAATGGAATGATATAGACATTTTGAGAAAAAAGATCATCTGTTCAGAGCTCCACGGTGCTCTCATGACAGAATACTTGAGGGCCCATGCCGCCCCCAATGGACTAATAATTTGCATAGAACCACAGATTTTTCTGGACAATCTCCAATTCAGAAAGGACTGGTCCTTTATAGCGAACAAATGCACAAGTGACTAGCTAATCCTAATTATCAACATGGCCAAATCCGTCACTGACAAGCTGATAGCAGAACTAACTCAAAAAAGTGACTCCTTAAAAACTAAAATCACAATAGAAAGTTACACAACTAAACTGGCCCTTCTAGAAACATCCCTCAAGGAATTCAAAGATAACAACTTAAACAAGAGAATTCTCAAACTTAAGAAGGACCTACAGAGTTTTACTCATGTAAAGATCTACCCATATGTCGCTGACGAATATTTCACTGACGAGGCGAGATAAGCTAGAAGAGACGCAGCTCAGATCCGTTTCCAGAACTCTCAGAGAGGCCCAAACCGAACATGGTCAAACTCCAGCTCCAACTCCAGCAACAGCTCCGGCAGCTACGAGTGCCAAGGCCAACGAGTCCAATTCACAGCTTCCGCACAATACAACACACCCACGGTACCTTTTTTAGGCCAGTGCTGCAGAGGACAAGGCAGACCCAGATGGCAAACACCACAACAATCCATGGTGGTCACACGCAGCAGAGGACAGGCAACAACACCTTTACCTCCCTGATTGTGAATCAATCATCGCACAATTTGACAGCACCAGAGGAAGAGATCATAGAAAAGGGGCTCTCCTTCATACCCACAGCCAGATATGACCCATTTCAAACCCGGATAGAATGCACTCAACTTCTCCGGAAGATACACCTACAGCAATTCTTCGCAGACAAAACCAACACACAACAAGATACGACTAGTCTGCGACCTCCATCACAATTCTGTGTACCCTCTAGTGCCTACACCGCTGAAGCCATTACGTTCGAGCAAGCCCTCATGAAAAAACTCTCGGAAATCGAAGCAGATATTCCCTTGCTCTAAAATCCAACTAGAAGCCCTCTCCGCTTTGGCGAAAAACTCGTCCATAACTATAAAACCAGCAGACAAAGGAGGCACTATTGTCATCCAGAACAACGCCGATTACACCAAGATAGCAGAAGCTCTTGTCAATGACAACATCAGTTACCACTCCCTTCCCAGTGACCCGACAGCCTCACTACAGGCATTGATAGCGCCAATCATAGAAGAAGCTGAAGCTGAAGGATATGTGATCTCAAGGGAAGCATCCTTCCTGACACCCCAGCATCCGAGGATTCCAGCCTTATATGCCTTGCCAAAAATACACAAGGGCACCGTTCCGACGCCCGGCCGCCATCTTGTCTCTGAGATACAGTCAGTCCTCGAACCTTTATCCCAATATATAGACTTCTTTATCAAAAACGAAATTCCTAAAATGAAGTCCTACGTAAAAGACTCAACAGCCATGTTAGTCCTCCTTGACTAGTTTGGCATTCAACCCGGAACTGGAGTGGTTGGTCACCATTGACATTGAATCCCTGTACACGAAGATTCCGCAACAGGAAACCCTCACCATGCTCAGGCAGACCCAGATGGCAAACACCACAACAATCCATGGTGGTCACACGCAGCAGAGGACAGGCAACAACACCTTTACCTCCCTGATTGTGAATCAATCATCGCACAATTTGACAGCACCAGAGGAAGAGATCATAGAAAAGGGGTTCTCCCTCATACCCACAGCCAGATATGACCCATTTCAAACCCAGATAGAATGCACTCGACTTCTCCGGAAGATACACCTGCAGCAATTCTTTGCAGACAAAACCAACACACAACAAGATACGACTGGTCTGCGACCTCCATCACAATTCTGTGTACCCTCTAGTGCCTACACCGCTGAAGCCATTACGTTCGTGCAAGCCCTCATGAAAAAACTCTCGGAAATCGAAGCAGATATTCCCTTTGTTCACAACAACTGCTTTAAAATCCAACTAGAAGCCCTCTCCGCTTTGGCGAAAAACTCGTCCATAACTATAAAACCAGCGGACAAAGTAGGCGCTATTGTCATTCAGAACACCGCCGATTACACCAAGATGGCAGAAGCTCTTGTCAATGACAACACCAGTTACCCGACAGCCTCCCTACAGGCATTGATAGCGCCAATCATAGAAGAAGCTGAAGCTGAAGGATATGTGAGCTCAAGGGAAGCATCCATCCTGACACCCCAGCATCTGAGGATTCCAGCCTTATATGCCTTGCCAAAAATACACAAGGGCACCGTGCCGAGGCCCGGCCGCCCTCTTGTCTCTGGGATACAGTCAGTCCTGGAACCTTTATCCCAATATGTAGACTTCTTTATCAAAAACGAAATTCCTAAAATGAAGTCCTATGTAAAAAAAGACTCGACAGCCATGTTAGTCCTCCTTGACTCCTTGGCATTCAACCCAGAACTGGAGTAGTTGGTCACCATTGACACTGAATCACTGTACACGAAGATTCTGCAACAGGAAACCCTCACCATGCTCTGTGAACTCCTTGATTCAGGCATAGAGCTGTATGAGGTTCCATCCACCTTCATATCCTCCCTGGCCGAGATAGCTCTCACAAGAAACATTTTTGTATTCAACAACCAATTTTACCAACAGGATTCTGGTACTGCCATGGGGGCCACTTTTGCTCCCAGCTTGGCCAATTTGTATGTCAACTCCTTTGAGCTTAAGTGCATATACCCACCAACCAATCCTTTCCAGGACAACTTGCTCATTTGGTGTCTCTATATAGACGACATTATTGTCATCTTCAGAGGTTCCAACGAAGAACTCAAGTCATTTCACGAATGGATCAACACACAGAATATCCACTTGAAATTCACCATGGACAAAGATAGAAAACAGACACACTTTCTCGACCTTGCAATCATGGCGTCTGAAGGAGGGCTCATCTCCAAAGTCTATCGGAAAGACACTGACAAGAACTCTCTGCCCACATACTCCAGTTATCATCCACAATCCCTCAAAGACAACCTACCCTTCAGACAATTTTTGCGATACCGCCGCCTATGTAGCAGGACAGAAGACTACACTGCCCAGGCTAAAATTCTCAAAAAACAACTTATACAGCATGGCTACCCACAGAGGATTGTTCATAACACACGCAAAAGGGCTAGATACATCCCACGCCCATGCACTCTGGAACAACACGAAAAAAAGAAAGAGGACAAACCTATCACGGCAGTACTCATTTACTCCCCACTGCTCAACAAAATCAAAAAGGAGATCAAGTCCCTATGGCCCATCCTCAACACCAGCACATCGACCATACAGTCACCACGTTTTGCACTCAAGAGAAGACGCAACTTGAGAGACGCACTGGTCAAAACAGTACGTCCTGAAGCAGACAACATACCAGATGCGCAGGGCACCCTATGGAACCTGAACCATCCAGTGGGACACAGTCCCTGTGGGCTCTGCTCCATGTGTAAACAAACTTCACGCAGCAGCTCTGTGGACATAGGCTGGACGACACCATGGGTCCAAAAACATTTCACGAACTGTAACACCAAAGGAGTGGTATACATGATCACCTGTCCGTGCAATCTGCGCTATATCGGGATGACAGCCTGTGCAGTCAAGAAACGGATGATTGAACACAGATCATGCATTCGGACTAAAAAACTATCAGCACCCATGGTCCCACACTTCCTGGCAGAAGGACATGCAGCCGAGACTTTCCATTGGACCATCTTGGAGAAGACCAAGCGCCAGAAACGAGGAGGGAATTACCATGCTTTGCTCTTCACTCAAGAACAAAAATTAATTTTCCGTCTGGACACATGCAAAAAACGCCTCAATAAGGCCATGCAGTGACAGGAGCTTGCAGTCCTACAACACTGAAGCTCCACCACCTCCCAGTTGCCAGCTCCAGATTAACCATCTGGCTTTTTGATGCAATCCTACACACAGTTGTAGCATACCTCTCTGTCCTCTGACTTTTCCTTTCCCCTTTCCTGTCCGCTCCATATTCTTGCAACCCAGTTCTGCAACCTTTTGTAAACAAGTTTAATCAGTTCAATTCTTTTGTCTGCTTCACTCCCCATCTTTTGAGCACTCCTCTTTCTCCAACACAGCGTGTGGTATTGGGTGTGGGTTTTTTTCTACTTTTCTTTCCAACTGTGTTCCTTTCACCTGACCATTCACCACCTTTGGCACCCTTAAATACGCTTTGCGAGTGCATACTGCTTGCTCTGCAAAACTTTCTTTGCCTGCAATCATTTTTTTTCCTTTAGCTGTCCTGGTGTCTCCCAGCTTTGAAATAGTTTTTTGTTGCACTACTGCCTGGGCTTCACACTGCCCACCCAGTGTGTTCCCCGCTTCTGTTGGATTTCAGCCAACAGACCGCTGATCGGCTTCTCCAGCCTTGCCAGCGTTCCACTCACCAGCCTACTCGAGCCCTTGGCTCCCTGCAGTCTCGCAGGCAGGCCACGCCCCCTCCAATCCCGCACACACACGCCCTTGCCTGTGTGTGCCTGGATTGGAGCAGCGCCAGCCTCACTCACCACTTGGCGCCCTCTGATTGGCCGCCCCGCCAAGGAAGGGCCCAGCCACGCCCCCTCCCACGTGTCACACGCGGAGCATTTATACCGCTGCAGCGTCTCACAAATGCCACTGGCGTTCTCCTGTGAGCAGGCTGCATGCACTCGTCCATACCAGCCAACAAGATAGGCGGCTTCCCATACCTCTCCTTCCAGGACATTTGTCCTGCTTTTCAAGTAGCATGCTCCCTTTACATGCTGCTTTCTACCCTGACAGGTCCGGACCTACAGAGTTTCTTTGCCTTCACCTCAAACCACCTACAGGATACCTGGAGCACTAGGAAGCACCCAGGTAGACGGTTTTCTCTGTCCTCTGCCCCCCACACCTTTGAAATGTGGCCACACACCCAGCCACATGCATTGCCCAACACGGGCCCTCCCCCCCCTTTCCCCTAGGGACTTTGTTGTCTAAGAAGTTTTTTAGCCACACAATAAGTGGCCAGGCTCACCGCATAGCCATTTGTTTTCTATCTAGCATGTAACTAGCATCACAACTTGACGATGAGCGGTTTTTGGATGTACCACTCTGCAACATTGCACCTTGAGGTTGACTTATGGCCCACTTGCAATGTTTCTTTGTGTTCCCTATACAGGATCCCATGCAGCCTGCTTTTGCTGCCCCATTCCAAGGACAGCTGGAAGATGTAATTTTGTAACTTTTAAAGCTTTTTCTTTTCCTGAAGAAGATGGTCCACAACCACTAGCAGAACCATCGAAACCGGTCGACCAGACCTGTTGTGGCTCCTCCACAACACCACACGATATCCCCAATACCAACAGTGAGCTATCATAAAAACCAATCAGGAACCCAAAGAGCACGGGTTTCTCAGCACACCCCACATCCTGGGGACTGTGTGCCTTTTAAGAACCATTTGAGAATTTCCACCCATGTTGTCCTATTTTTTATTGTTCGGTCAACCAACCACATGGAAAGAGCACTGAGCCATCAGGGTGAATAAACCCAGTAATTCCCGATGCCTCTAGCCCACACATGTTAATAAAACTGTTTTGGTTCATGACTACGAGATCTAATTTCTATCTCGCACACACCCACAATACTGTTGGTTGCCCCACCCACACTTTTTTAGGCTGCTAAGGATAGAACTGCATGTGGAATATAGCCAAACCACATGCAGTGAGTTAGAAGCCAGTCTCTCCTAAGCCCCTCCCTCCCAGACAGGCGTCACACCACTCACTGTCTAAGGATAGGCCACCCTTCCCGGCCGGGTTTGGGTGCCTTCCCAGAGGGCCAGCTCAGCTCACCATCTTGTGTCTCATGCCTAGGACTACTCTATAACCAGCATAATTACTCGTTTTCTCCTTGCCTTCACCTGCAAGCAGATCAATATTTCCCCTAAGAACCGTCCTTTGTGTACCGATATGCCCTTACAGTTTGGGAAGGCAGTTGCACTCCCGGCTTTCTAAGCCCAATTGACCCTGATGTTATTTTCGGGTGTACGACCAGAACATTAAAAAATTACTAAAAGTCCCTCCTAAAATGCACGTTTATAACGATGTGCAAAATGTCAATGAGAGTAATAATCATACACCGGCAGCTGAACTGTGTAACGTGACTAACCCAGCTAATGTTGCAAATGACAGAATGGCTGCAGTACGAAATCAAACGGACAACAGACTCGATGAGGAAGTTTTCCATGAGGCCAGTGCTTTTATACTCCTGAAAAGTGTCTCTTTGGAAGAAAGCCTGTTGGATCAACGAGCAGCAAATAATGGGAGGAGAGACTCACTGTATTTAGCTGATAAGCTAATAGACGACTTGAAGAAAATAAACGGAAAATTAAATGGGGGCACCTCGTTGGCGGCTCATACTTCAAATACAAATAGAATAAACGAAAAAGTTTCTATGCTAAACGATCTGCATGACAGAACAAGAGACCTGAAGAGCGACAACCAGGGCGACTCTAAAAATCAAACACAAAGCATGTCGCAAAACTTCATTCAGCCTAATAAACGCAGAAGAATTATGGCAAGCATAAGTCCCACAATGGTTGCCTGCTCACAGAACTCTAAACCTCAACCGAAAATTAACCAAAATCAAAATAAGGGAATCAATCTAAATACGAAAAACAGTGGTAATAAAGAGATCCATGCAAGACGGCCCCTGAATCAACTTCTACTGAATCAAGTGATGATAGTACGACTGATACGGACTCTTCATTAGCTGAAAGGGAATTCCCCAAAGTAAGACGCCAAAACCAGCATACAAACCAAAACTTTGGGCAAAAATCTGCGGACCCTAGCAAGGAATGTTTTGAATTAGTGGAGCAAGTGATTAATCAACTAAGGCAAAATATAATCTCGGCTCTAACGATAACTGTTGCTCCGCTAATGAAACTTTATGAACACCTAAATAAGAGTTTAAAAGACCAGTGTACTTTGACAGCCTTGGCAAACGCAAAACTAATAAACATGGAGGTGCAATTACAGGAAGTGAAAATTCACACAATGAACAATCAACAAAACAATGCAAGCTTTGTCACACAAATTAAAGAGCAAATAAAATACAATGCAGAAGATAAATGACTGCTAACAGAAGTGGCCCGCGAAGCATTAAATATATAAAGAAAAACAGCACCCAGATAATGAACAAAACCAGAGGTCTGGAGAAGAACAAAGACGGGCGACATTAGTCAATTCTAAAACAATGACAGCAACTAAAAACGACCAAAGTACAAAAGGCGAAGAATGTACATGCCCAACGGTGACGAGTGGAGTCACCATGAACAATTATCTGGAAAATCGAGTGAAATGCAAATTCAGCTGGCTGATCGCTCAACGACCTCTGGTGAGATTCAAACTGGAGACAAGCCGGCTTCTATAGCCGGTGTTCAAGCATCCTGTAATTATAGCGAGAAAAAGAAAAAAGATAATACTAACGAAGACGCAGTTCTCACCCATCCCTCAACATTAGTAAACGCAGACGGTCTGATTGAGAATCCTGCCGACGTGCCGGTAAACATCACTGTTGAATCAGCCGGAAAAACTGACACATTTACGATCTTCGATGAATCCAGAAGAGAAACAGTGGATACGCAGGAGGAGAAAAGCAAAAAATCTGTAAAATAAACAAAGAAAACAAAGAATATGCCTAATAAGAAAAACATTAATTCCAGAAATTCGTGCAAATTCCTACGGAATATTAAAGCTCTGAATGTAACAATACAAACAGTAGCAGCAAAATCGAAAGCTGACTCGGAGGAGTTCAAAAGAGCTGAAGTGCCGGCTGTACCGATAAATCAAACTGAAAAACTACAAGTAATAAACGAAAGCATTCAAGAGGAGAAAACAGATGATGACCAAATGATTGAAGAGCTGGCGAATGTATCCACTTACGACTCAAATAGCGTTGATCTAACGCAAGATGAAGCCGAATATGACGATGAAAATCTAATTTTAGACTGGCATAAAACAAACTCTCAAAAAGCACCTGACAGAGAAGAAAGGCAGGAAGGACGAATATGTACTATGAATACCACACCTGAAAACGTAAACAAACGCGTATTCAATTTCACCAGCCAGAAGAAGAACCACAACTAAAAAAGAAACGTGTCAGACGTTAGATGAAAGATGGGCTCCGGCTTACCAAAAGATTAACGGTTCCAGTGCCGAATCGCAAAACAAAGTGCTGGAAGTAAAGCTGGGAAGTAGAGTATCGCTAAACAAGGATCTAAGAAGCACCAGATTTGCTCAAAACAACAAAAGAGACGAGATGGAAAGGAAAGAAGGTGAGACGACTGGAGAGAGGACAAGCGAAAGCAAAACGACAGGACAAAGTATACAACAAAAAAGTAGCAAGATATAATCTCAAACTTCTGCCTGCTGTTAGAGCAGACTTGCAAATCCAACAATGGGCTAATTCTAAATCGATATAATGTCCTGCAACTCCTGAACCATCTTCCTCAGCTCCGAGCGATAACAACAAACGACATAAAAACTGTTGAATTCATACAAGACTCTATACAAGACTCTATAACAGATAGAGTCCTGCTGCACATTTATTCAAGAGCGATAAAAGACATCATTGTCGAAAATGCTACCGAGCTTCAAGAGCTTGGCTTCAGAATAAGTGAATAATGGATGGATTTAACACATGACCAACAGAAGGTTGAGCTAAAGCACCAACATAAAAAAATGGAGTGGTCAAATCTACCAGGAAGAATGGTTAGAAACAAGAAAACCAAATTAGGAAGTATCTGAGATCTAGCAGAAGATGAGTGTTATCAGCATGCACTCGAAGAGCTGCGTACAGATTCTAAAAAACAAATAAAGATCACGTTTGCAAGTAAATGCGAGAATGATGGGCTTACAACCCAAGTCAAAAATAATTCCAGCAATGTTGACGATGACCAAAGTTGGAGTTGGGTGTCAAGCTACAAAATAATGCCAACTCAGCAATAAAAATCTGTGTCTGTTAATGGGCACGTGGAACACACAGGGGTATGATCACTTGTTCAACAATAGTCCTAGCGAAATAGAAACATTGCAAATAATCTGCTTGCAAGAAACGTGGCTTCTGTCACAACCTCTAGTCGAAGGCTATGAAGTTGCATGGATTTCCGCTATTAAGCAGGCAAAAGGAAGACCAATGGCAGGACCCCTGACCCTGGTGAAGATCAAACAAGGGCTGAGGATAATAAAGGCATCAAATTTGACACCATATATACAATATGTAATTATTGAAATTAAGAAGCAAAGCCCCCGAATAAATGACAAACTGCATATAATCAACCTGTACTGGCAGCATAAGGCCTCTGATGTATGGGCATGTTTGGATGCTATAGGCGATCTTATCGACTCAATAATGATTAATGAAAAAAACACCAATATAATACTCTGTGGCGACCTTAATATGGAATGCTTACAAATACATAACGTGAAAGCCTCAAATTGTTCAATAACGGACAAAACAAAAAATCTACTAAAAACTACATGGGAAGAAGAAATGGAGGCCCGGAAAATGTCTATGCTGAACGGCAATCTGAAAGGTGATATCCCTTCAAAACCTACGTGGAAAAATGGAAATTTGAAATCCATTTTGGATTATTTCTACGTATCAGAGAGTTTGTTGGGAAAGATTAACGAATTGACCGTAATTAACATACCATATAGTGACCACGAACTTGTGCGAATAAATATACAAGAGTTAAACTTGAATAAATAAGTTGCATGGAGTCAAAATATTTCGGTCACGGCCGATCGAAATCGCCGTAAAGTAAGTGAATGCCAGATTATGACCATGACAAAGTCTTTGGCCGGTGAATCAAGAAAAAAAACATCAGAAATGGTAGAATACCTGGCCCTATTAGCCGCTTACACAGAAACAATCTGTGAGCAAAAGAAAATCAGTTTTAAGAAAAAGCATGTGTTTGACCAGGAGGTCGTAGAAAACAAAGAGTACTAAGTAAAGCCACTAGGGCCTTGCAGAAAAACCTGACGAAAGACTACGTGAAACGGAAAAATATGGCCCAAATAACGTACAAAAATTGGCTAAGATCACTTAAAAGCATCATGGCCCAGAACGATGCAGAAAACATGCTAAAAATGTTGTCATCAAAAAATGCTCGCTCATTCTGAGAAGTCATTAACAACTTAGAAGCGCCACAACAAGCGATCCAACTTAATATGGTGTCTGAAATTCAATGGATAGATCATTTTTCAAATCTCTTCTCAATAAACATGGAACCTACATATGAGTCACCACCCTCAATAAGATCTTGGGAGCTAATTATAACCAGGACAGTCATTTATGCAAATATCAAGAGGCTAAGTTCATCCAGAGCCCCAGGACCTGATGGCCTTACAAACCAGAAACTAAAATGTTATCCTGAGGCATGGGCAGATTTTTGCTACACGTTGTTCAAAAACATCATTGAACACAAAAGGATACCAGATTTATGGAAAAGAGCAATAATCGTGCCTGTATTAAAAAAGGGAATAAGAACGGACCCCAAAATTTACAGGCCGATTGCACTTCTGGATGTGGTAGGAAAAGTGTTCGCAACTCAACTGCTACAACAGCTAACAGAATGGATAAAATCAGCGAAAATTGCGGATGATCGCCAGACTGGTTTTGTGAGAGGGGTAGGCTGTGCATTAAACCCCCTCTTAATAAATTTACAAATCATGGAAGCAATACGAAATGAAACCAAAATATATCTTGCTTTCGTGGACCTAGCTCACGCATTTGACAGCATAGACCGTGAGTTACTTTGGGCCAAATTGAGTAAATGGGGATGCCCTGAAGGTCTGCTCGTCGCAATCAAAGAACTTTACACTGATACTAATATACAAGTCAGGCTAGACCAGCAGGGAACCCTCTCGACACTGATTAAAACAACAAGAGGAGTGAAACAGGGGTGCCCCTTAGGAGCTACTCTCTTTAGTACATTTATATCAGATATAGGACTGGTGTTCGAATCAATAAGAGCTTTTGCCCCAAAAATAAACGGGCACAGATTAGGACATATCCTATATGCAGACGATATTGTGCTAATAGATGTAACACAGATTGGGCTCCAGAGGAAACTGACCGCTCTTAAAAAATATACAGAAGTAAATTGTCTTGTGATAAATCCTGCAAAAACTGAGATACTGGAAACTGAAAACTGAGAAAATTTAAGGGGCGCAAAGATGACTGAAAAGTTTAAATGGATATTGGGTCTAGATTCGATTAAACTGACGATGGAGACGCAATATTTGGGTGTGACAATAAATTCTCGCATCAACGATGACCAAATGGCTGATAAAATTTGCAGAAAATGGAAAGCCCTAGCGGCCCAAGGGGCAGTTATAAACAAAAATTATGGGACCTATTCATTGAAGCCGGTAATTCAATTTCATAAAGCTAAGGTTATTCCAGCTTTAACCTTTGGTGGTGAGGCTATGCTAGGGTGTTCGGCGGACATATGGTCATGGTGCAAAAACACCTTTTGGAGTAGAGTACTAATGCTACCTGGAGGAACTCCCACTGCCTACATTAGATATGAATTGGGATTAACATCAATCAATGCCAAAGTGATGTGGAATATACTCATGATCTATAGGAAGGTGCTCGGTGCAGACGACGTACCACAATATCGAATTCTTCGTCTTGTGGGAGAACAGCAAAATGAATCGATATTATATAAATGGAAATCAGCCTGTGCAGACATTTTAGAACAACTGATGGTAGAGCAAACACAGCTGATTGAAAAACCTGAAGCAGTCAAAAAGCAGCTTTGGAACCAAGACTGGTGCGAAAACTCAGATAAAAGAGCGATTCACAGAACTATGGCGCAAGTAGCCTTAGAAGCAAGAGCTTTCAATACTCTTCCGACATACCTCCAAAACTTCCCATGTAAAAAGAGAAGGAATATCTTTCTGAAATTTCGGATGAACTTATTTCAAACCAAATCCGTAGCCAACATAAAAAAGACTGACAATAATCAGGAAGTAGACTGCAGATTCTGTGAACTTGAACCAGAAACTTTAAAGCACCTGGTGCTATATTGCAAAAAATGAACTCTGCTAAAATCTACTCACCTGGGACCCGAAATTATTAAGCGACCAAATTTAGGTCCGGAGGAGTGGTGGAATTTAATGTCAAATGGAACATTAATGAAAATAACCTTTGCTTTAACAGCTTACTTAGAAAAATTAGAAAGTCTTATGGCTGAATAATGCATGTTAATGATAGTAAGCTGCAAGCCTTATACTTTGGAAACCTCAGTTATAAATATAAAAATTTAGCTAATTGTTTTTAATTGTATGTTAACGTTGATGAGTGTTTGAAATGTCTTGCTGAATTGCTATTTTCAGTACATATTTTAAAAGTTTGTAATGAACTATAAAAAATAAAAATATATATATATATATATATTCTCAATGTCTTTTTAAACAACCACTCACTGTGGACATCCCTCAGTCGGGTTCATACTTGTCATCACAATGTTCACAGGTGTATTCGCAGGCATCCCTCAGCCGGTTTCACATTTGCCAGTTTAACACAGTTCACTTTGCTTTATCACAAGTGCAGGATTCAATTCCCTTAACTTTCCTCTTGGTTACGGGTCAAAGACATTTGAGTGTACAAGGGGTTTTACTCGACCCTTATATGACCAATTTGACCTCTTACGTCGGGCTCTCCTAGGGTCTCCTGGTATCTGTAGATTTAACAAAAGGGGACCAACCAGAATCTTTCGAATAAGCGCCCACGTAGCGCCAGACCACTCTGCAGATGGTCATTCCCTGGGCTTTAAAAGTTCAGTAACACAGAAGTTCTTTGTTTATAAGTTCTTTCAATTCTTATCATGTTGCTGTTTGCAACCTTGGCTCAACACAGCTTGGTCTACTATCGATTCTCCCTCCGACTCCATCCAGGTGATCCTCCCGCACTGGTTTCTTGGAACAGGGTAACCTCTGGACAAGCCAGACCAATCAGGGTAGCTATGGCAGGCGGTCAAGACTAAGGGACTCATCACGAGTTGGGCTGTAGCCCATAAATGTGGTGGTAACTGTATTACCGCCGCATTTAAGGGCTGGACCTATCACGAGTTGGGCGCTAAATCAGCTGTTTTACCTCCAGGTTTTTTTCTAGAGGTGAAAATCCCTGTTTTCGGCGGTATTACAGCCGGCTGTATTAGCCCGCAGTATTAGCACCGAAAATTCCCCATTGGATCCAATGGACCCAATCAGGAATGACGATTTACCGTTAAGGCCCAACCCGTGATCCGGTGGTAATACCACCGGGCCGGTCGGTGCTAGGGCCATTACAGTCAACGGTATTACAGCCGGGAATACAGCCCAACTCGTGATGATGCCCTTAGTCTCAGGAGGGGTGAGGGTGACTGAAAGACCTCAATGAGCATACAAAGCAAGGACACTGACAAATTACTCCAGACAGGTGTTATATTAAAAATATAGACACATTTATTACAAGGCCTTTTTTTTAAACATAGACCATAGTAAAGAATCACAGTAACACTAGATTAAAACAATACATCATAGTCAACACAATATATATACAAGACCAATGGGATCTAAGGGGTTAAAAGCACGAAATATGTTGACCACCTAGATGGGGGGGAAAGCAGGCAGTGCAAGTAATCTTTAGACCCAGTTCCACATCAAGAATACACCTAACTAAGAGGCAGTCCAAGCCCTACGAAGAGAGGAGCCTTATGCTCAATAGTACATGCACGCGCTTGTGCCAATGGACAGAATAGGGTCTCTTCAAGGGTCTCTAGCAGTTCAGGAAGGTGGATAAGGTGATGAAGAACAAGTCCCCACTATTCAAGCAGGACCTCCACTTGCGGGCAGAGGCAGTTTGAGAGTGCGGGATGGAGTCGCTATTTCGCAATAGCTGTGGAAAGGAAAGGGGCCCTCTGGGGCCACTCGTGCATAAAAAGGGGCTCCTGCACTAGAGGCCACCGGTTGGGGTAAGGACTACTCACCGGTCCCCGACGCAGGCAGACCCAATATTCGCCAGTACAGTCCACTTCGCTGGCAGGTTCGAATGTGACAATCAGGACGTCTCGACACTGTGTAGTTCCCGAGTTGCAGCAAGGATTCCCAAACGGGACAGTGGCGATTTCTCCGCGGAGGGTGGAGGAATCGGCCCAGTTCCACTGCAGCAGGCTTCAGGGGTAAGGGGGTCACAAATGCAGGGATCTTGCACAGGTTGTTGCCTCAGCAGGGCAACACGGTAACCGCGTTTACTCTGGTCCGGGCACACTCGTCTCACTTCAGACCTGGGAATGACAAGTGTACGAAGTTCAGTGTGAGGGTGCCGTGGACACAGAGCTAGCAGTATACCACGTTTTGAGGGCCTCCTCAAAACAGCAGTGGTGACAGAGCAAAGTTCCCACGTAAGCTGGTCAGCCCACTGGTTGGCCCAGGGACACTTTCGAAGAAGCTTATTTGCAGGCTTTGATGAAGGTGGCGAGAATACTTGATCCCACTATTCCAATGGGTCAAAGCGCCTTCGCAGACCTTCTAGGACAATCAGAGGCAGAGGGGTCCCACGGGACGACAGCGGGCTCAGGGTGCCAAACCTTCCAGCAGGTCACCAGAGGTTCCTTGACTCTGCTTCTTGTTGCAGGATACTTGGCTCCTTATCCTTTGTTCGGTGTGAACTCAGGAGATCGACATGGTAGTGGTGTTTTCAGCCTCTTCTTATCCAAAGTTCCCTTTGCGCCAAAACGCAGAGGACCCAATGGGGGATCTGCTCACAAACACTCACTCCATACGTGGACCAATCATGGACCACAGTGGTCCCAGGCATTCAGGACACTCCAGACTCTCTGGCACCCAGGATGTGTATTGGGAACAGACATCCCAGCCCACATCCTGGAGGCACACACACAAGGCATGCAGAAGCCCACAAACGCATTGGGATTTGCGGGAAAGTGCATGAACAAATAAGGACTGACCCGGGTCGACTCGACCTGGGGAAGGTGAAGGGTCAAGATGGCCAAAGGACAGGACAAAGAACCTCGTGGCATGGCCATTTTGGAGCCAGGCCACCTATTCGTGCCAAACGTGGTTAACGCGGTTAACATGGCAAGAAAGGGTTAAAAATAGGAGAAAACGATAGCTGCCACCAGTCCTGTCCGTGACACACCTGCACAGTTCATAAAAAGTCCAGCGAGAGTTTCTAGGGCCTTGGGAAATGACTAGAGACCCAAGTCTGCTGTATGGTAAGATACTTTGCACACTTGTTACATGTTGCACAAAAGCTGCAACATGAGGAAAGGACTAAGGGAAACAAAGGGGGTCATTACAACCCTGGCGTTAAGGGTTTAACGGCGCCGTAAAAGGTGTCGGCCCCTTTAAACCATTAACGCCTGATTACGAGGTCCCTTGGCGGGACCCGACCTTAACGGCTGGTTTTACCAGCCGTTAAAGTAGGGTGCCGCAAAGGGACCTCGGTGCTAATTACGGTACCGCAATTTGCGGTACCGTACTTAGCGCCTTCCCCAGTCCCATTGAGCCCTATGTGGCGAAAATGGGAATCGAGAAGGGCCATGGTGAAATGGGGAAATACCGGTCCGCCAACCTTGGAATGGGGCAGTATTTCCCCATTCCACCATTGTGGACTTGGTACAACACCGGCACCAACCATGGTGCTAATAGCGCCATGGTTTAGCGCCGGGGTTGTAATGAGGGCCAAAGTCTCCCAGTACTGACTGTCTTAAGGGCATGTCAGTTTCCCCCATAAAAAGTGAGCGAAAGCCCAGAGGAGTGCAGCTGAGGGCTGTGCTTCTCTGGCAAAGTCAGTCAATGGTGGCTAAACAGCAGAAAAAAGTGTGGGGGTTCACACATGGAGGGAAAATTACATACAATTATGAAATCTTTCCTAACACTCGTCCCCCCCCCCCCAGACTAAGGACAGGGGGAACTAATCCACCCCTGGATGAGTTTCTTGTTCAGGTTGGTTAAACATTCTGGACAACCCATCAGCATTGCTATGTTGGACACCTGGCCTATGCTCAATAGTGAAGTCAAAGCCTTGTAGACTTATGGACCACCTAAGCAACTTTGGATTCTCTCCCTTCATGTTCATTAGCCACTTTAAGGGCTTATGGTCAGTTTGCACAGTGAAGTGGGTCCCATAGAGGTAGGGCCTAAGCTTCCTTAGGGCCCAAACAGCAGAGAAACATTCTTTCTCTACTGTGGACCATCTGAACTCTCTGTCCTTAAGCTGGCGACTAATGAAGCCAATAGGGTGTTCCTTACCCTTCTCATCTACTTGTGATACTACAGCTCCTATCCCAGTGTCAGAGGCATCTGTCTGCACAATAAAAGGTCTTTGGTAATCAGGGGCCCTGAGAACAGGGGCCTGGCACAAGGAGTCTTTTAAGCCAATTAAGGTTTTCTAACACTCTTCAGTCCAAGTTACCTTCTTGGGTTTCTTTGGAGTAGTGAGAGCAGTCAGAGGGGCAGCTACGGTACCATAGTCTGCCATGAAATTTCGATAGTACCCAGTGAGTCCTAAGAAGGCTCTCACTTGGGTCTGTGTAGTGGGGGTAGGCCAGTCTTGTACTGCTTGTACTTTACTGGGAAGAGGCTGTATCCTCCCTCCACCTACTTCATGTCCAAGGTAGACCACTGATCCTTGTCCAATCTGGCACTTACTGGCCTTTATGGTCAAGTGGGCCTTCTGAAGAGCCTGTAACACAATCCCAAGGTGTTTCACATGGTCTTCCCAGGTGGCACTGAAAACTGCTATATCATCCAGATATGCAAGACAGAATGCATCCAACCCATTCAACACATGATTCACAAGCCTCTGGAACGTGGCAGGTGCATTCTTCAACCAAAAAGGCATTACCCTGAACTGGTAAAGACCCTCTGGTGTTGAGAAAGCTGTCTTCTCCTTGGCATGTTCTGCAAGGGCTATTTGCCAATAGCCTGCAGTGAGGTCTAACGTGCTGAGGTACTTGGAGGCACCCAAGATATCCACCGGCTCATCTGTTCTAGGCAAGGGGTGTGCATCTGTCTTGGTGACAGCATTCAGAGCCCTGTAATCCACACAGAACCTCAATTCAGAAGTACCTGCCTTTGGAACCAAAACCACAGGGCTGGACCAAGGACTACTGGAGGGTTCAATCACCCCAAGATCGAACATTTTGTTGACCTCCGTCTTAATGTAAGACCTTACTTTGTCTGACATTCTGTATCCCCTACTTTTGGTAGGTACACTGTCTCCTGTGTCTATGTTAGGCTTGCACCAAGGTGTCAAACCAGCGGACTGTGAAAACAGGGCGGAGGGGAATTGCCTAAGTAAACTTTTCACCTCCGCCTGCTGATCAGAAGTCAGGTGAGGCGCCACTCAGACACCCTCAATGGAGCTATCTGAAGGACTGCTTTGGAATAGGTCAGGGAGAGGTTCAGACTCCTCTTCCTCAACATCTGAAGCCAATAGCAGTGCTGCGATTTCAAATCTTGGGATGAAAGCATTCAGCCTATTTACATGGAACACTTTTGGAGCCTGTCCATGCCTTCCAATGTCCACTAAATAGTTGACCTCACCCAGTGACTCCACCACTGTATAAGGGCCTGACCATTTGTCCTGTAAAGCCCTAGGCCTTATGGGATTCATGATCAGGACTTTCTGACCAGGTGTGAAATTGATGAGGGAAGCTTTCTGGTCATACCAATGTTTCACCAGAGCTTGTCCTGCCTTCAACCTTTCACTAGCCTGACCAATCAGGAGTACCATCATTTTTCTGAGCCCTAGCACATAGTCTACTATGTTGGTAGTTATGGGGGGAGTGGGCATCTCCCATCCCTCCTTGACTATGACTAAGGGTCCCCTTATAGGGCGAGAAAACAGAAGTTCAAAGGGGCTGAAGCCAACACCCTCTTGTGGTACCTCTCTGTAGGCAAACAGTAAGCATGGTAATAGAAGATCCCATTTTCTTCTTTAAGGTTCTTCCAGAGCACCAATCATACTTTTCAAGGTCCTTTAAAACCTTTCAACCAGACCATTGGTCTGTGGGTGGTATGCGGATGAAAACTTATAGGTGACAGCGCATTCCTTCCACATGGCCTGCATATAGTTGCTGACATAAAGTTGCTGCCTCTGTCAGACAAAACTTCTTTAGGGAAGCCAACCCTAGTAAAGATGCCAAGTAAAGCTTTTGCAACTGACTTGGCAGTCACAGCGTTAATGGGATGGTCCCAGGATACCTGGTGGCATGGTCGACCAGCACCAAGATAAACCTATTGCCTGAGGATGTTTGGGGGTCAAGGGACCAACAAAGTCGATCCCTACCCTCTCAAATGGTACCCCCACAACTGGGAGTGGTACCAATGGAGCTTGGATTGTTGAGCCACTTTTACCCGATAACTGGCAGGAGGCACAACTCCTGCAGTGACTTTCTACTTGCACCCCCATCTTGAGCCAGTAGAAGTGCATGGATAACCTTTGTTTGGTCCTCTTAATTCCAAGGTGACCAGCAAGGGGCACTTCATGCTCCAGCTGCAGGAGGAAGGGTCTTACAGCAAGGGGAACCACCAGCCTCCTACGGTCTCCTTCTGAAGACTTTGTAGGCTCACTATACAGGAGCCCACCTTCTCAATAAATCTGGTGCTTCCCAGGAAGTTCACCCTCAAGCTGGGAGCAGGCCTGTTTCCTTAGGCCTTCCAGAAATGGGCACTCACGTTGGCCCTTACTGAATTCGTCCCTATCAGGACCACCTTCTACTAATAAGTCTTTTAGTTCAGGATGGTCATTGGGGTCAAATACTTCAGGCAACACCTCTACCTCGTCAGGTTCTGGTGATTGACCAACTACCTCCACCTCAGTGGTAGGTGAGTTAGGGGGAATATTTTCTTTCCCTCTTTTCGATTTTCTGACTCCTTTAATCTTGGGTTTCCCCTTTGGCTGGGGCAGGGCATTGGTCTTGGCCAGTGCTGCCCTTGTTTGAGACCTTGTGCAGGGTCTGTCAGCTGTATCTACCACAAGCCCTAAAGCTCTGAGATCATTTGCCAGCAAGAACATTCCTGGGACACTTCTCTGTATGCTCACTGGAATCCTGACTGCTGTACCATTGATAGTAAGATTTACAGGTATTACTGGGAACATGAGAGGTGGGCCATCAGCCAACTTAGTGGTTTTAAAGTAGTGTTTGGTGTTATCTGGAATCCTAGCATAAGCCTCTGAGACTTTAGGCTCCCAGGAACCCAGGGAAACTAAAACTACCTCAGCTTATATCCCACGGGGGAAGGAATCTGAGGAGAAGGATGCGCCTGTAATCTCTTCTTCCTCATAGAAGGAGAAGGCCAGATTAGCAGAGTGGACCACCAAGGTTTTGACCTTACATCTGGGATCCCCCTTCATGTTGTCTGTTGCTCCACAAGCAAAACAAGATCCACTGGGTCTGTTTACATAGGGAGGCTAATTATAACCAGAGTTCTGTTTTGGAGGCTGACCTCCACTACCCTGTGAGTTATCTCGTGTCTTACCCTTATTTTTCCTTTTGTGGCTTTTCTGGAAGGAAGATTGATCAGTTTCCCAACCCTCCTTATCTTTGGACTTTTTCCCTTCCTCCTGCTTACCAGGATGAGTTTTGTCCTTATGGGACACTCGATGTGACACCCATACGTCTGCTGCAATGGCCAGCTTCTTAGGATCTATCTCCAAATGCTGCTTAAACTCAGGGGAAGAAGATGCAAAAATATGTTCCAGCATGACAAGACTTATCATACCTTCAAAGGTAGAAACCTTATAACCTTCAACCCAGCCAGTCAAGTTCTTTAAGGATTCAGTTACATGAGATACCCAAGTACCACCTTCTTTCTTTTTGTACTCTCTGAATCTTTTTAAGTATTGGGCAGGAGTCTTTCCAAATTTTAAGATGAGAGTTTGCTTCAACATTGCAAAATCTGCTCTCTCAGCTTTTGACATTTCCATAATGGCACTGCAGCCAGAATGGGGCAGTCTGCTGAGTAACCAGGCAATTTTATCAGCATTGTCAACTTGTTGAACTTCACATGCATATTCAAATGTATTCAGCCAGTCCATAATGTCATTCTTTTCCTCATACACACTGAGCAGATCTTTTGGAAACCTTGGATGAGAGGAGGCCACAGACCCATGTCCAGGACCCTTGAATCCATTGGCAACTTGAAGCTCGGCCAGTTCCAACTGGTGATCCCTGTCGTTCTGTTCTTCTGCCTGCTCTATCTTTAGTGTGGCCATATTGAACCCAAGCTCCTTCTGCCTAAACAGCAGTTCCTGTTTCTTGAATTCCAGTATGGCCTCCCCATCAGCACTGGCAGAGGAAACGTTAGACATTACATCCTCCATGTCCTCATGGTTGCTGTGGATCAGTGCAGTGGCAGAACCATCAGTTCTACCGGTGAGAGCAGCCCCACCTCCTTCTGCACTGTCCTCAGAAGCTATAGCCCTAAGCTGAGCTTCTTGCAAGTCCATGATTCTTTGGATCATTTCCATTTTTGTGCCCTGAGAGGAGACACCTCTCTCAGCACTCATCTTTTTCAATGTTTCGGATTCAGAAGCATTTAAAGTTAACATGGTACTTGTTTCCATACTGTTAGATAGGACTATGGCCTTTTTAAAGTTGTACTACAACAATCCACTATGTGTCCTGGTAGAAATAACTTGAAATGCCTTTGCTCGTGCGCAACACTGATATCTTCAGTCCTATCCCACCGCTGTACACCAATTTGTTATGAAGGATTTCTGAACTCTGACCTGGAAGGGCAGAGGTTCAGAAGGCCAACCTAGTTTCTTGGAACAGGGTAACCTCGGGACAAGCCAGACCAATCAGGGTAGCTATGACAGGCGGTTAAGACTAAGTCTCAGGAGGGGTGAGGGTGACTGAAAGACCTCAATGAGCACACAAAGCAAGGACACTTACAAATTACTCCAGACAGGTGTTATATTAAAACTATAGACACATGTATTACAAGGCTTTTGTAACATAGACCATAGTAAAGAATCACAGTAACACTAGATTAAACCAATACATCATAATCAACACAATATATATGGGTCTAAGGGGTTAAAAGCATGAAATATGTTGACCACCTAGATGGGGGGAAAACAGGCTGTGCAAGTAATCTTTAGACCCAGTTCCACATCAAGAATACACCTAACTAAGAGGCAGTCCAAGCCCTACGAAGAGAGGAGCCTTATGCTCAATAATACATGCACGCGCTTGTGCCAATGGACAAAATAGGGTCTCTTCAAGGATCACTAGCAGCTCAGGAAGGTGGATGCGGTCGATGAAGAACAAGTCCCCACTATTCAAGCAGGACCTCCACTTGCGGGCAGAGGCAGTTTGAGAGTGCGGGATGGAGTCGCTATTTCGCAATAGCTGTGGAAAGGAAAGGGACCCTCAGGGGCCACTCGTGCGTAAAAATGGGCTCATGTGCTAGGGGCCACCAGTTGGGGTAAGGACTACTCACCGGTCCCTGATGCAGGCAGACCCAAACTTTTCCAGTACAGTCCACTTCGCTGGCAGGTTCGAATGCGACAATCAGGACGTCTCGACACTGTGTAGTTCCCGAGTTGCAGCGAGGATTCCCAAATGGGACAGTGGCGATTTCTCCGCGGAGGGTGGAGGAATCTGCCCAGTTCCACTGCAGCAGGTTTCAGGGACAAGGGGGTCACAAATGCAGCAAACTTGCACAGGTTGTTGCCTCAGCAGGGCAACACGGTAACCGCGTTTACTCCGGTCCGGGTGCACTCATCTCACTTCAGACCTGGGAATGCCAAGTGTACGGAATTCGATGTGAGGGTGCCGCGGACACAGAGCTAGCAGTATACCAAGTTTTGAGGGCTTCCTCGAAACAGCGGCAGTGACAGAGCAAAGGTCCCGCGCAAGCTGTTCAGCCCACTGGTTGGCCCAGGGACAATTCCGAAGAGGCTTACTTGCAGGGTTTGATGAAGGTGCCGAGAATAGTTCATCCCACTATTCCAATGGGTCAAAGCGTCTTCGCAGACCTTCCAGGATGATCAGAGGCAGAGGGGTCCCACATGACGACAGCGGGCTCAGGGTGCCAAACCTTCAGCGGGTCACCAGCGGTTGTTTGACTCGGCTTCTTGTTGCATGATACTTGGCTCCTTATTTTTTGTTCGGTGTGAACTCAAGAGATCGACATGGTAGTGGTGTTTTCAGCCTCCTCTTATCTAACGTTCCCTTCGCGCCAAAACGGAGAGGATCCAATGGGATATCTGCTCACAAACACTCACTCCATACGTGGACCAATCATGGACCACGGTGGTCCCAGGCATTCAGGACACTCCAGACTCTCTGGCACCCAGGATGTGTATTGGGAACAGACATCCCAGCCCACATCCTGGAGGGACACACACAAGGCATGCAGAAGCCCGCGAAAGCTTTGGGATTCGCGGGAAAGTGCATGACCAAATAAGGACTAACCCGGGTCGAGCTGGGGAAGGTGAAGTGTCAAGATGGCCAAAGGACAGGACAAAGAACCTCGTGGCATGGCCATTTTGGAGCCAGGCCACCTATCCGTGCCAAACGCGATTATCGCGTTTAACATGGCAAGAAAGGGTTAAAAATAAGAGAAAACGATAGCTGCCACCAGTCTTGTCCTTGACACATCTGCACAGTTCCTAAAAAGTCCAGCGAGAGTTTCTAGGGCCTTTGGAATGGGTAGAGACCCAAGTGTGCTGTATGTTAAGATACTTTGCACACTTGTTACATGTTGCACAAAAGCTGCAACATGAGGAAAGGACTAAGGGAAACAAAATCTCCCAGTACTGACTGTCTTAAGGGCATGTCAGTTTCCCCATACAAAGTGAGCGAAAGCCCAGAGGAGTGCAGCTGAGGGCTGTGATTCTCTGGCAAAGTCAGTCAATGGTGTTTAAACAGCAGCAAAAAGTTTGGGGGTTGACACATGGAGGGAAAATTACATACAATTATGAAATCTTTCCTAACACCCATGAACTGGATTCAATAGCGATGGCCGTGTCCTGGCCACCTGGATGACAGATCCCCAGACACCAACGGGTGAGACACCTTCAGGTTTCTCACAGTCTGCGCCCGACAAGCTTACTTGCACCTCCCAGCATCATGGAGAAGCTGTTGTTCGCTGGCCACATTGTACTCAGCACTATTGATATTCCCAGTAGAACACCTGAAGGGGGGAGTATGCCCGCAGAGGGGCCAACGAGTTTCCCCACAGTGGAAAATAAAGATAAGAGCTTGATGCCCACACAAGAGCCCCACATCCGGCTATGAAAAGGACAGTTCCAACAACCGCAGAGGATGAAAAGATAGAATTACATATCTAAAGACTCTTCGACATTGCTTGCTAAAATACAAGGGTATGCAGTGTTTATATCGAAAATGTTATAGAGAATGCATTCGGGGGTGGAGTAAGTAAAGGGTTAAATATTTTTGGGAAACGGTTGGGGTAGGTCTTAAGGGGTTGGAAATGGGAGTTTGGGGGGACCCCCCAAAAGAAGTGCATTCACTATAACATTTTTCGTTATAAAAGTTTTGATATATAATAATTCTTTATATAATATCTCAATACAAAGACATGTAACCAAATACGAGAAGAATACAGATGTTGCAGTTCAGCAGAATCGTTTTTCACCTCTTTACTATTGCAGGGAGCCAATGCCAAATGGTTGCAGATAGTGAGGTGGGAACTGGTCCAGCTTGCAAACGACACAGAGAATGGGTTCAACATGACAATGCAAAATCGATATGTGCTGGACATGTTAACAGTGATGGATGGTGGGGTTTGCAAACAATGTGGCAATCCCTGTTGTACATTCGTGCCTCCAGAGGACGCAGAGAATGCATCATTATCCCACATCAATGCAGCCGTCCATGGCCTGAGTGTTTGCATGAAGGAGTGAGGAATTCAGGACAGTGATTGGCTGACTATGACATTTAACTGGGCCCGTCGTGGCTAGGAGCAGTCGTGAAGACGTTAATGCCCATCATTGTGTTCATCCTGGTCATTTTCAGCACTTGTTCAGCTGGTCCTTCGATGGTGTGCCACTGTGACACCTGATAGTGCAAGAATGATGGTATCAATTGGGGATTCAAAAGCGGCTCGCAAAATGAAAAACATTGAAGTACAAACTGATGTCCCACAGGGTGACTCTAAGTATGAAATGTTCCCCATGGAGATGAAGTTGATCCTCTATACCACACTATAATTTCCCCACCCCCTGATCCAGAAAATTATGCAGAGGTTTGGGTGGACCTGGCTGAGGATAGGGATGCATTTACATCAGCTGTTCACCTGAAGAGTATGTGCGTAGGGGGGAGAGTTTGCGATCAGTGTGTAGGGCGTGGGTGTTAGTAAAGCGGACTCAGCCATATGTGGATGAAGAAATGTAGGAGCGGGAGCGCAGAAGCATTCCAGAATGTGTTACTGTAGAAGTAAAGAAAGAGGGGAATGTTGGGAAGGGGCAGCGTTGTCCCTCCTCCTAGATGCTTTAAAGTAAGGCGAGATGCATTCGAGGCACTGTGATGAGCCAGGGGGGAGGGGGAACAGTGTGAGGGACGCCTTCCGGTAGAGCAGGACCCCATGTTAATATAACCAATTACAGCCTAACTACATGGTGAGGCCCAAGGCACGGGCGGCATCGCTATTTTGCATATATATTGGTAATCCTAGGTAGAAGATAAGGCCTGCGCTGTAAATGCAGCATTACATGCACTAGGCCAAAATCCACGAGGCCACAGATATCTCCACTCATGCCCGAGCTCCCATGAGGACAGTTTGCACCCCCACTCGCCACACCGTCTATTCATTGTTTCCGAAAGTGTCGCGAAGATGTGTTTTTCACCCAAGAGGACTGTGCCCTACAAGGCCACGATCAGAGACCGGCGCCTGGTGTGAATGTTATCTCACTTTGGCCAAAGCATGACCCGGCCAATTCCCGGGTGACCACGAGTTATAGCCCATATAACTGACTAAACTCTAAGATCCCTGAATTCCATGGCACCAGGTGTCCTTTGACCACCAACCGCAATTTAACAAGTCTTGAAATGTTCAAAGACGATAGACAGGGCATATCATTGAAACAACAATTGTGCGATTTGTATTGCGAGGTGCTTGGATGGATAAATTATAGTTCAAAACGAGGGTGGAGACCTTGGAGCCGGATGGCTTGGCGGGAGTGAGTGAAATGTGTTGTGAAGGTTAGAGTGCCCCAGAACCTCCTGTGTGTCCATCTTAAGGCCTGCCAAGTGCACAGTATGAGTGATAAAACAAGCTCTATAGCAGGAGTATAATTAATTTGTTTTCTGACCATCAACGTGAGAAGAAGATGAGCCCTGCAGCAACCACCTGATGGAAGACGGACCAACTGGGCTGGGGCCAATAGACTCCCATCCCTTATGGGTTAAGGTGGTACCTGTATAGGGTCCATCCAATCAGCCGCGTGGGTTTTTAATGTATGTATTGCGTCATCTATGACAATGTTTTGCTTTAAAAGATTCTGCTTGTACCTCTCTTTGCCAGAACGTTCTTAGCAGCAGAGTTCTTTGCTGTTGCTCACATCTGCGTGTGAGATTAAACTTGTTATCCTTACAAGATCGACTTTGAAAGGGGCCCCTAGGGGACCCTGACATCTATGGAAACAAGGCGAGTCACCACACACGATAGAGACGCCAGACACAAGGTTGTATTCCCAAAGCTAGGGTTTTATTGCAAAGCAAAAGTCTCAGTTGGCCAACTCGGTCTCACGCCCCGCAACGTGTATCTCTAGACCTCGAGGGACTCAAGAGAGTGAATTACGTACATCAGTTACATATATACAAAATGCATATCAAACAATCAGCTATGACATGTTTAACACCCCCCTTTATTGGGTTTCTTTGAACTTAGTGTAATGATGGACATCTCCGACCACTATGACACCTTCAAACATCTATTCTAGTAACAATTTGCAATTTGTGAGTGCGAAGGCATCTTTCGGTTGTTGAATAGAACACGGCACTTCTGTTCTTGGAAGCGAACTACATACGGGGGGGTTGCATTCCGGACCGTGCTATCTATCAGGTGCTATTCACGTCCTGGGAGCTGACATGCTCTAGCGGGCTAAGCAAAGGGGGGCCGTAAGAAAAGCATAATTCCAGACTTTAGCGGTATTATTCTAACATATTCTACCATATAATGAGACTGGCTGGCAGCTGTGAAATGATTAAATGCCCTGCAGCTCCGCTTCAAGGCTACATTCGGGAGGGAGCCGGGCATTCTTCCTGGCGCTGCCTACGTTTGTGTTTCAGCAAACTCTTGTTATCCTCACGGCCCTGCAGCCTTGTCCTTTTCACATACAGACAACAATGTTTCACAGTCGAGCAGTGTAAGCGGAAAATATACTGCGAAGCAATAGGAACAGAAAGCAATGAGCAATGGTTTAGAAAACAAAATGGCGATTCTTGTTACATCAAAATGGCCGTTCATTGGCAAACTCTAAAACCTATATTTTGTCATATCGTGCATGAGACGGTTGGCCCACGGCCACCAAAAAACCTATATTTTGTCATATCGTGCATGAGACGGTTGGCCCACAGCCACCAAAATGCGTTTGCGGTCTCAAAGTAGAGGTATCCGTATTTCTAGACTGACAAACCCTCCTTTGGCCGTATGCCAAACGTCTCATCTATTTATTGAAACCTCCTCTAGTGATGATGAATCTGAAGTACTTATGTCTGAATTTTGCATGCTATCGTGGACATCATAGTCTTCATCAATATCTATTGCCATCAACTCTTTTACTGCTCTCATCTCATTTGGGTCTGGGCTCGTTCGATCATGAGGTTGTTTTTTCTTTGTTATCATATGCATGCATCCTTCCGTACATCCCTCAGTTACCTCAGCGCAAACTATGAGTAAACAATGTATACAACAACAGCACGTTAGGAATATTCCAAACACCACTACTAATATTGAGTAGTATTCCCCAAAAGCAAGATCCTATTCCCCAGCTCCCTTCTCCAGTAGGGAGTTCAGAGCTTAGAACGTGCATTTTCTTTATTGCTTCAAAGATCATGGGGGAATAGTCATTGACATAAACGCAACATGCTGATCCCACTATTTTGCAAATTCCCCCACGATCAACCAGGATTACATCGAGAGCCATTCTATTTTGCAGCATCATTAACCTGATTCCTCTTTCTTCCAACGTCATGTTAAATAATATATCTGTTGTTGTGTTTATTGTACTCTTTAGGATTCTGGACAGTTGCCTTATATTATAGGAGTTCACTATCTGCCCTAAGAATGGATTGAATGATTTTGCTACATCAGTTGCTATTAAAACACCCTTGTCAGTCCTTTTGACTCTAGTTCTGGATAGTCTGGCCATGGCTGCTGTTTCTAAGAGGAATACTCCTGGGAACAGTAGCCCTGGGTAACATGTACCTCCCCAGTTTCTGAGCAACCAAGGGTATGTTTTCTCTCCACATATAAAATAAACTGGATCACCTACGTATACTGGTTCTATTTCCCATTTTATTACCACTGTATTCATACAACCAGCATATGTTCCGACTGAAAAAGAGCCTTTCTTTTTTAGACAAAAAGGGACAGTTCTTGGGCTCTAATTCACCGTGTAGATTGGGGGAATTGCATCTTTGTCCCCTTCTGTCCTTACACGAAACATCATTACAGATGTTTTTTCTGGTGGGGACAATCTATCTTGTCTATTTTGTCGTGTTATCTTTCGTGTACTTTTCCTCGTGGGCTCTGGGGCTATTACTTGTGCTTTATGGAAAATGGATCAACCAGGCTTCATTATTATCTCCTCAAACTCATTCATGTTGGTTCTGTCTAATTGACCTGTATTACTCTCATTCCATTTCCCATAGAACATTGCACCTAAAGATGCACTACATGCAGAACTTAATGGTAATGGCTGCACATACCACCCTATTCCTTTTCCGGCATGCTGTGGTAAATGGGCACATACCCAGCAGTTTGTTTTCTTTAGGATTGCTTGCGTCATGTTCATTATCAGAAGTAAGGTGTTATTTCTAAAACCTTCCCTGTGCTTTTCTTCCATTGGGGGTAGGGTATAAGTGATCACCTGAACCGGGCTTTCAGTAGTGGATATATTAATTATTGGTAAAAACATTTCTAATGGGTGTATGGTTTCCACCCACCATAATATTAGGGCTGTCGATATTGGTGCTACCACGCTCATAAAGCACATTATTATCGTTAGTACCAGCATACAATTTATTTTACCATGCGTTTTTCTTAAGCTTACAGTCTTTATAACTGACTCATTCTCAGCGGTGGTGGTGGTGCAGGAGGAGGCTGGAACCGGTCCCGGCATGTTTCTCGTCGTCCTTCTTTTTTATCACAGTTCGTTGTGGATATCTTTCTTCGTCGCGCTTGCTCTGATGTTAATAAGTTCAATGAAATTGTCACAGTTCAGTTCGGCCTGTCCTTTTTAGCCTGGATCCGATTATTCGTTTTTAGGCGAGATCACTTGTCCCCTCTTTCACTGCTCAGAGGAAGTTTGATTAGTTATCTTATCGCCTTAGTATCATGTGCGCCCAGCTTGTCCGCTCTGGTTCCGGACACATGTACTTTTTATGATCGCACCGAGGAGCTGCGAGCCTTGAATTGTCCGACTTGCACAATTCTCACGCTTCTCTCCTCTACACCTCTGGTTCCTTCTCCGTCCATGAGCTGAGCCAGAGGTTGACATAAACACCAAAAAGACTGCAGATCACTTTATCTCCCGAGGACGCAGGTTGTATCGCCTTGCTCCTGGTATCGTATGATCCGTGAACAGTGCTGGTGACTTCACGGCTTGAAGTCAGCTTGTGGCGCTACTGCAGGTGCTGGTGTGCGCCGCGCCAATGATGCAGATCTGTTCTTTGGCATGCTGGCAAGTGCTGGTGGGCGCCAAAGGGGTACACGATTTGGTTTTGCTGGTATCTGCAAGGTAGATTTCGCATCAGTTAGCAGTGATGTCGATTCTACTGGGCAACGTTGGGGTACTCTTTGCCCTTCCCCCTCTTTGGCAATCGTCTCAGGCTTTGTTTCAAGTTTCCCTTCTCGTTTTGGCAGATTTGGTGGCTGCTTACTGGCAACAGTTTCTTTCATTTCTGGGACCGCTGTCTCTTTCCGGTCATCAGTGTCAGGCAAGTCTTTCAGTGCAGTTGGAATCTTCTTGGCATGGGTGGCATGGATCCACGACTTCCTTCCATCCACCCGTATTGCCGTCTGCGTCGCCAAAAGTACTTGATGGGGCCCGCGCCACCTGGGTGCTAATGATGACTTTCTTTTGAAGTTTTTTAGCAGCACCCAGTCTCCTGGCTCCAGCGTGTGTCACGGACCGGTATACCGCACGGGTAATGCCTCCTGCACCTGCTGATGAATCAAATGCAATTTCTGCATTAAAAGGCCACAATAAGTACTAAGCACAGGATGTTCTATCTCACGGAGTCGTTTTGGCTGTGGTGCGCACCATACATTTGCCGGCTTCCCCATTACGATCTCGTACGGGGAGAGCCCAGTTTTAGCCTGTACAGACGTACGCATGCATAATAGTGCTATTGGTAATGCATCCACCCAACTCAACTTTCTTCCCGCACAAATCTTGCTAATCTTTGATTTAAGAATCCCGTTGTGCCTCTCCACAAGACCGGCAGAACTCGGATGCCTTGAACTATGGAATCTCTTATCAATCTGGAGACCAGCACATATCTGTAATACCACTTCACCCACAAAATGCGGTCCATTATCAGACCATAGGACTCGGGGCAAGCCAAATCTGGAAAAGTACTCCTTCAACATTACTTTTGCTGTACTCATTGCTGTACAATCTTTCAAAGGATATGCCTCCACCCACTTACTGAATGCACAGATCACCACCAAGACGTATTTCAAGTTTTGGCACCTCTCCATCTCTATGAAATCAAAATGAACTACCTCAAACGGCATGGAGGGTGGGCCAAAACTGCCTGTTGGAGTCACTGTTCCCTTCCCTACATTGTGTTGCAAACATGTGATACAGTTCTGCACCAACCTCTCTGCATTCTTTTTTATGTTTACATTCTGCCAAACTGTAGAAAGGTGCTGTATTATTTTCTTCTTACCGATGTGCGTAGGGCTGTGGGCCATTGTGACCATTGCAGTCACATACGAATTTGGCAACATCCAGTTTCTAGTTCCCTTGTCCACCCAACAACCCTCCAGATCCAACTCAGCAGATCCCTCTGCCCATCCCTGTATTTCATCGGCCGTAGCCTCGGCCTGCATTTCTTTAACAGTCGCAACTCCATCTTCTATCATACAGGGTACTTCCTCTGTCTGAACAGTCATCATTTTGGTATTCAAATCAGTGGCAGTTTGTTTCGCAATCCTGTCTGCAAACACGTTTCCCTCTCCTACTATGCATGTTACTTTTTTATGTGCCTCGCATTTCACTATTGCTAGGCGCTTTGGAAACGTGAGTGCAGACAGCAATCGTACAATCAAAGGGCCATGTTGAATTCTGGCACCATGTGATGTCAGAAACCCTCTCTCAGCCCAGAGTCGACCAAAGTTATGAACCACTCCAAAAGCATACTGACTATCAGTATATATATTCACATTCAAATTTTCAGAAATCTCACAGGCTCTGGTCAATGCTATTATTTCCGCGGCTTGTGCTGAATTATAGGGGATTCTTTTACTTTCTAAAACACACTCTAGGGTAGTGATAGCGCATGCAGCAGTTGTCGTGCCATCTGGTAATTTAAAACATGAGCCGTCACAAAATAACTCTCCATCTGGCTCTTTCTGTGGGGTATCACTTAAATCAACTCTCCCCTTGGTTTCTTCCTCAGTGACCATTAAGCAATCGTGGGGGGGTGATTCATTCTCCCCAATTTATTTTATGGTTAGTGGCATTAATTCTGCAGGATTCAAAGCGCAACACCTCATAATTTGGATATGGGGCGCGAACAAGATAATCTCATATCTTGTCAATCTAGCAGAGGTGAGGTGTTGCGTCTGTGTCCTATTTAATAGAACGTCTATGGCATGTGGCACCATCAGAATTAAAGTGTGCCCCAATGCCATCCCTTCTGTTTGTTTCACTGACGCAGCAGCCGCCGGGACAGATCGCAAACATCGTGGTAGTGCGCGCGCTACAGGGTCCAGCGCGGAAGAAAAATAGCCGCACAGCCTATTTCTTCCACCTTGTTCCTGTGTCAAAACAGCAATGCACATCCTTCACTCTCACTCACAAATAGTCTAAAAATGTTCTCATAGTTCGGCATACCCAAAACTGGAGCCGAGCATAATGCAGTTTTCAGTCAATCAAATGCTCTCTGACATTCCTCAACCCACTGCAAAGGCATAACCGTATCCTTTCTAGTTAAATTCACTAATGGTTTCACAATTAACGCAAAATTACCAATCCATTGTCGGCAATATGAAGCCATGCCTATCATGGCTCTGACTCCTTTTTGTGTCTTTGGAATAGGCATACAAGAAATACTTTCTATGCGTTCTGGCGTTAGTCTGCTTCCTCCTTTTGAAAGTAGGTAGCCCAAATAAGCCACCTCCTTTCGATTATACTGAAATTTCTTTAAACTAGCTTTATGGCCATGTGCCGCTAGGTGTGACAGTAGTAATACAGTGCTTTCTTTACAAATCTCCTCTGTGTCTGCAGCTAGCAATAGATCGTCTATGTATTACAAAAGTACACAACCCATGGGTAATTCCAGCATGTCTAGCTGTTCTTTTAATGCTCTACTGTTAATACTTGGACTTTCCGTGTAACCTTGCGGAATCCGAGCAAATGTAAATGATCGTCCTCCTAATGTGAACGCGAACAAATATCTAGTGTCCTTGTCCACTAGAATACTAAAGAATGCATTTTTCAAATCTACTACACTAAAATATTCTGCTGAAACAGGTATCATTGTCAATATTGTAGTGACGTCTGGTACTAGAGGAAATTGCGGATCTACTACCTTATTCAATGCGCGTAGATCAATTTTGAAACGGTATGGTACCTTATTACCTCCTTTTTTACAAACCGGAAGAATCGGGCTGTTGCATGTACTGCCTGTGATTTCCTCGATTACCCCTAATTTCACCAAATCAGTAACAATACTCTTCAATCCTTTCTCACCTTCAACCGAAATTTTGTATTGGTGTATTCGCGGTAGGGTAACACCTTTTTTCAAAATAATCTTTACTGGCTCTTGTTAGGAAAGATTTCGTAATTGTGGGTAATTTTCCTTCCATGTGGCAACCCCTAAACTTTTTGCTGTTGTGTTCACCATGAACTAGACTTTGCCAGAGAAGTGCAGCCTTCTGCTGCACTCCTCTGGGCTTTCGCTCCATTCTTACGGGGAAACTGACATGCCCTTAAAACAGTCAGTACCGGGAAATGCGTAGTTTCTTCATCATGTTGCGGCTTTCGTGCAACATGACACAAGAGGGCACTGTAAGCTAAGTTACTGCTCTCTTGGGTCTCTAGCCTTCTACAGGCCCTAGATACTCTTTTTGGATTGTAACTGATCGGTGCAAGTGAATCACGGACGGGAATGGTGGCAGCGATCGTTTCTTGTGTTTTGAGCTCCTTTTGGCGTTTTAAGCGCGTTTCTCGCGCTTAGCCTAAAATGGTGGCCTGGCTCCCAAAATGGCCAGACCACGAGGCTCCTTTATCCTGTCCGCTGACCGTCTTGCTCCCTTCACCTTCCCCAGGTCGAGCTGACCCGGGGCCTTCCTTATTTGGGCATGTAATTTCCCGCGAAACACGGATGCTTTCGCAGGCTTCTACAGGCCTTGTGTGTGCCTCCAGGATGTGGGCTGGGATGTCTGGTCCCAATACACATCCTGGGTGCCAGAGAGTCTAGAGTGGTGTGAATGCCTGGGACCACCGTGGTCCGTGATAGGTCCACGTATGGTGTGAGTGTTGATGAGCGGATCTCCCATTGGGTCCCCTCCGTTTTGGCGCGAAGGGAACCGTGGATAAGAGGGGGCTGGAAACGCCACTACCATGTCGATCTCCTGAGTTCTCACGAACGAAGGAATACAGGAGCCAAGTATCCTGCAACCAAGAGGCTGAACCGAGGAATCGCTGATGACCCGCTGAAGGACTGCTCCTCTGCACTGCTGTCGCCTTGTGAAACCCTTTCTACCTCTGATCGAACCAGAAGGCCTGTACGGGTACTTCGACCTTTGGAATAGCGGGGACAGCTATTCTCGGCATCTTCACCATCTCCTGCACGTAAGCCTTCGGAAGTGTCTCTGGGCCATCCAGCAGACTGACCAGCCTACCCAGGAGTCTTGCTCTGTAACCGCCGCCAGGTTGTGTTGTATTTCTAGTCCTTGTCACTCTCACATGATTCGTACACTTGGCGTTCGCAGGTCTGAAGTGAGTAGTGTACATTTGGCTGAGATACACACGGCCGCTCCGTTGCCCTGCTGTGGTAACAAACTGTGCGGGTTCACTTCGTTTGGGACATCTTTAACTCAACTCTGCTGCTGCAGAATCTACACAACGACGAGACGTCCCCTGCTCTCCTGAACCTGCCAGCACTGAAACTGACGCGGAGAAGCCTGGGTCTGCTTGCATCGGGGACCGGTGAGTACCATAGCTAGGAACTGGTTGCCCTCCTGCAGGAGCCCATAGCTTTTCCCTGCTGTGTCAAAACAGCACGCCTTTCCGTACTCGCGCTCTGCTTCTGCCCACAGTGGAGGCTGCGCTTGAGTCACGGAACTCTGTTCTTCTTCATTTGTGCACTAAACTGAACTGCCTGATTCCCTCGAAGAGACTCCCCTTTTTGCCCGTTGGCACCAGAGTGTGCAGGTACTTTTGAGCAGAAGGCTCCACTCTTCGTAGGGCTTGGACTTCCTTTTAGTTAGGTGCCTCTGAAGGCGGACTGGGTCTAATCATTATTTCGCACTGCCTGTTTTCCTTCCCTTCTAGGTGGACTACACATTTCGTGCATCTAACGCTTTAGACTCGTTTGTATTTGTATATATATTGTATTGGTTTGGTATGTGTTGGTTTACTAGAGTTTTATTGTGATTTCTCGCTACGGTCATTATTGCAAAGACCTTGGAATAAATGTGTATATATTTTTAATATAACACCTGTTTGGAGTAGTTTGTAAGTGTCCTTGCTTTGTGTGCTCATTGCGGGCTTTCAGTCACCCTCACCCCTCTTGAGACCTAGTCTTGACTGCCGCGATCGCTACATGATTGGTCTGGCTTGTCCAGAGGTTACCCTGTTCCAAGTAATTAGGTTGGCCTTCTGAACTTCTGCGCCGCCAGGACAGAGTTCAGAAATCCGTCTTAACAGCTCTATCTTTAAAAATCCCACATCGTTGTCATACATTGCCCATATACAGGTTGGTACTTTACTTAGTTCCCCTGGTAACGCTTCAGACATGAATTCTGACACAGGGGCATCGTGTGGCCATATCGTTAGAAACACTCCGTCTGCCGTGCAATGTATAACAGAACCTAGTTTTTTCAACAAATTTAATCCCAACAAATTTTCTCCACAATTTTCTGTTAGAAGGAAAGGACAATGTTCAGTAAATGGTCCTATGGTAACTGGGACTGGCTTGTACACTGGGTTTATGACTGTTGTACCTGCGAACCCTACGGAAATATTCTTTTGCCCTGACAGTGGTATATCCGGAACCAAGTGATGGTCTATTGAACACTTCTGTGCTCCTGTATCTACAAGAAAGCGGTGCTCTTCATTCCCGACTCTCATTTCTACGTAGGGTCCTCTCTGATTCACGGGAATAGACACTGGTTCCGACCCCTGTCCTGGGCTGTCCTATTGGGGAAATAACACATCGTCCGATGTGTAATCATTACTATTACTGTAATACGTGTTTGGCTGTGTATCGAAAACATTTCCACTCTTCCCTCTATTTCCCCCACTCTGATTTCCATATTGTTGATTTTGCTGTCCCTGACTCTGGTTTGGGGCATTTTGGTTTTGGCCTTGGTTTTCATTACCTACGTTATTATGATGCTGCTGCATACTATTCCTATTTGGTCCATTCGCTCCTGGGTGTCCTCTGTGCTGTCTCCTCTGACCAGACCCATTTCTATTCTGTAGATGCGGGCATTGCGCTCGCCAATGTCCTTCCTCTTTACAATGTGCACACTGATTCGGTCCCACTGTTCCCCCATGCATATTCGAACTACTCCTTCCTTGTGCGTTCCCTCGCCCTATATTATGTCCTGTTACTTGCTGCAATAGTACCTGTGTTCTTATTAGACATTCTTTCAAGTCTGCCCCCACCTGTTTTAGCAACGATAATTTGTTCACCATCTCCTTCTGCCCCGGCGATGGTAATTGCTGCCGTTTATTATGCGACCCCTTTTCCCCCTTCCCAAGTCTCCCGATATCCCTACTCCTGCATGCAGATGTAGCAAACACTTTGACAGGTGCAGTAAACGTTTCGACATAATCATTATCTAATTCATCTCTAAGCTCAAAAAGTCTATACACATATTCTCTCACTTCTTCATCCCTCTCCCTACAGCGTGCTAATGCATTCAAATCTAACAATCGCTGCAGTGCTAATTTCCCAATTAGCTGTTTCCATTTCTCCACCAAATATTCACCCATGCATTCCAACACTACCTGTCTTTCGTTGCTTCTATGGAAGTCATATATCGAAGCCAATGTTGCCGTCCCATCATTCCCGTCTATATACATCTCTGCCTGTTGCTGCAATTCCACCTTCCTTTCTTTGCTGATTGCGCTGCGGGTTACCCTTGTGCACCCCCGTTGGCCAGTCCCGCCTCCTGCCCCCGCGGTTTCAACTTCAACCCCGGGAGGAACGGACGGTACCGAATCTGTGTCTAAGGCAGGAGGTGTGGATGGGACAATGGGAACAGGCAGTGTCTGTTGTAAGCCTGGTTGGCTAATGGGAAGTATTACACGCGCGGTCTGTGGTTGTGGGAGGGCTTGAGCTACCGGGGGGAGCTTGAGCTACGGGCGGGGTCTGGGCAATAGCTACTGACGTGTCTGGTCTTACTTCTGATCTTGGTCCTTGTTTTGTATGGGTCAATATATTTTCTATCAATTCATCTGCTATGTGTAATTCTCGTTGTGGGTATATCTTTTCTATATTCAACTGGTCACGCCTACCTGCCCTTCTTAGACTCTCAGTCCACTCCTCCTCTTCTTTTTCTTCCGCTACCTCACCTTTTGATTTATGCCTGCGCACATGCTTTGCTCTGCTTTTAAATCGGAGCATTGTTTCCTTTCCCCAGTCTTTAATAGTCTCAAATGCTGCAGGACGCGCTTTCTTTCTTATCAACACCCTTTACAGGTTATCTATCCTCGCCATCTCAAAACTACCATTAATCGGCCACTGATGGTCTTGTTGCTTTCTGGTTTGCCTATGCCAAGTCTCACAGAATATTATCGCACCCACTCCATACTTCACATACATCTCATACGCCGGTGTTCCCCCAGGTGGTACAATTTGTCCATCTTCCAAAGATTGTCTACCACAGCGGAAAAACCCTGCTAGCGTGGACAATACCCCAGGCATGTTTCAACCTTCCCCCTGGTTAATCAACCTTACCTAGGGCGTTTGATTTTGCAAAGTCAACTCTCAACCAATATCAGGATGCTTTGAATCGGGGAATGACTCACCTGATAAATCAAGTCGTCTGTATACTGAAGCACCAAAGGACGTTGTGTCTGTGTTTCTTGGCTTCCGCCTCGTTTCGGGACCCTCGCCTCTTTGTTCTCTAGCCAGGCACGTCGATCAGGGATCAGATGTGTGCAGATCTGCAAAGGAGTCTCTCATCACTTTTACAGGGCGCCCCTAACACCTCTTGATCGTCCCGTCCTTGCCGTTCTCTGCCTTTCTCAATTACAATGTTACGCGATGGAACAAGTGGGGGAGGGTCCCTATTTGGGCGCCATCTTGAAAGGGGCCCATAAGGGACACTGACGTCTATGGAAACAAGGCGAGTCACCACACACGATAGAGATGCCAGACACAAGGTTGTATTCCCAAAGCTAGGGTTTTATTGCAAAGCAAAAGTCTCAGTTGGCCAACTCGGTCTCACGCCCCGCGACGTGTATCTCTAGAACTCGAGGGACGCAAGAGAGTGAATTACGTACATCAGTTACATGGATACCAGTCATTTGGTCGAAAACCAAATGGTCGAATGACCATTTGATCGAAGTAAAATAGTCGGAAAAAAAAGGTCGAATTTTTTATTTTTTTATTTTTTATTTTTTTTATTTTATGGGGGGTTCCCCCCAAAACCCCCTTTTTCTTTATTAAAAATATTTTTTAAGCAACCAAAACTAAAAAAAAATATAGAAATAAATAAATAAATAAATTCAACCTTTTTTTTCAACCATTTTGATTCGCTCAAATGGTCATTCGACCATTTATTTTCGACCAAATGACCGGACACCCAGTTACATATATATAAAATGCATATCAAACAATCAGCTATGGCATGTTTAACATCCCCCCTTTATTGGGTTTCTTTGTGATGATGGACATCTCTGACCACTATGACACCTTCAAACATCTATTCTAGTAAAAATTTGCAATTTGTGAGTGCAAAGGCATCTTTCGGTTGTTGAATAGAACACGGCGCTTCTGTTCTTGGAAGCGAACTACATACGGGGGGGTTGCATTCCGGACCTTGCTATCTATCAGGTGCTATTCACGTCCTGGGAGCCGACATGCTCTAGCGGGCTAAGCAAAGGGGGGCCGTAAGAAAAGCATAATTCCAGCCTTTATCGGTATTATTCTAACATATTCTACCATATAACGAGACTGGCTGGCAGCTGTGAAATGATTAAATGCCCTGCAGCTCTGCTTCAAGGCTACATTCGGGAGGGAGCCGGGCATTCTTCCTGGCACTGCCTACGTTTGTGTTTCAGCGAACTCTTGTTATCCTCACGGCCCTGCAGCCTTGTCCTTTTCACATACAGATAACGTTTCCCAGTCGAGCAGTGTAAGCGGAAAATATACTGTGAAGCAATAGGAACAGAAAGCAATGAGCAATGGTTTAGAAAGCAAAATGGCGGTTCTTGTTACATCAAAATGGCCGTTCATTGGCAAACTCGAAAACCTATATTTTGTCATATCGTGCATGAGACGGTTGGCCCACGGCCACCAAAAAACCTATATTTTGTCATATCGTGCATGAGACGGTTGGCCCACGGCCACCAAAAGGCGTTTCCAGTCTCAAAGTAGAGGTATCCGTATTTCTAGACTGACAACTTGGACCTTTCTTTTCTAGCGGGTTGTATTCTCTCTGGTGTGGGCGTTCAGGGGCATGCCTTTGCTGCGTCGCGATGGACGCCACTCAGAGACAGAGGGCATCCGTCACCCGGCATTACCACGAGTGCTGGCAACCCCGACACTCGACCAGCTGGATCCCTCTGATCCCCGCGGGTCATGATATGGGCCTTGCCCATCACCCTCTCTACTGTTGCTGGTCCAACGGGCGCATAACAAGGGGGAGCCTGGCACTCATTACCAGTATGCACTTCTGCCTCCTGCCACCTCCCACTACTTTCTCGTGTCCTTAGTATTTCTTCAAGAATTCGCCTTCCAACAGAATCCTGCCCCAAACAAGCGCAATAGAAGCACTTTACCTTTCACAGATTCCCTTGTGTTATTCAGAGGTAACTTAACTGAAGAGCAAAAAGTGCATTTTTATTTCTTTTTTTGTGTGATGTGTTTTGCATAAAACCTTACACAAATTAAATACAATTGTATTAAATTCATTATTGCACAAATATGCAATATACAAAACAACAGTTCAATTTCATTTAACATACGAACAATATATGTTTGTTACAAAGACATACCTACAATGTTTAAAACCTCAATTCAATGTCATTCAACATACAAACGAGTGCAATAGTGAGGGATACATTCTCACCCTCCAGGAGACGTGACCAGAACAATTCCCTAGAACATTCCGTATTCAAACTGTCCAATTGCCTATGGAACCAGATTGCTCTGATCGAACTCAGGGAACGACGATCCAGAATCCAGTGTCTCAATGTTTCTTTGGTGGTGGTTCCCTCAAAAAAGGGACAAACCACTTGGTGGACCCTCTGTATAAATAATGGACCAAGTCTTAGTTCTTTCCCTTGTGTGAATTGGTTCAGCCTGAATCTTAAAAAACCTTTACGAGCCTTGGGACAAGGAAAACATTTTAGATAAACAGACAACTGAGCAAAGTGATGAGGAATCCCAGCCTAGTCCATGTACAATGAATAATTTGGCTGGGCTTCAAACGTGAGCCTTCAGTTGTCTCTAAACAATTCACATTCCACAGCGTCTGATTTCCCATTAATTACGACTCTGTAGAACCAATGCATTCTAGTAATTTAATCATTTTATCCCTGAAGGAGGAGACTGAAGGTACAGAGCATTGAACCATAATTTGATTCAAGTCAACATGCAGGGAGTTGTGCGGGGGATAAGAAACTTGAAATAAGAGCGTCACTGTCCCCAATGTAACCTGGCCTGGAGGGAAAATAAATTCAGCTTTTGGCGAATGACCACGTTCGGGACTGATGGAGCAAGCCCCAGCACCTTTTTCCATGGGGAACCTTGCATGGAATCCAAACAAGAACCAAGATTTAAAGAGGCCATATGTAATCCGTAGAGCAGAACGGGCTCGATCTTCCCCATATAATATTTCAAAGCAGGAAGAATTGAAAATTGGCATAGTTTCTTCATAATCCGCTTCATATAGAACAACAAAGGAGACATCTTATCCTTCAACGTTGTTGTCCACATAACAATCGACGCAGTATTGGGAGGTCTTGTAGAGTCCTGTCAAATAAGCCAACCAAATAATTTTTTGGTGGCCCAGTTTGACAGGCATCCCATTTTTGGTACCCCGCAGGTCTTTGATGTCACTAAGATACAAGTTGAAAAGCGTGGGTGCCAAAGCGCACCCCTGTCGTAGCCACAAATGGACCTTAATAGATTAAGAAAGAGCCCTATCCTTTTTTGAGCGAATTCTCAGTGTAGAATTCTGGTGCAGTGCAGCAATTAGCTGTACCAGCTAACGAGGCAACTCAAGCTTAAGAGGTTTGTCCCAAAGTTGCTGTTGCACCACACAATCAAAAGCTGAAGTCAAATCTTTAGCTATGGTAGCATTAAGAGGCATGCCCATCTGGGGGGATCCCTCCTGGAAGCGGGATAGGATGTTTGTTTTGGCTAGGTAGATGTTCAGATCTCTAAGCCGAAAAATAGAGAAAACCTTAGAGAATGAATCAATCAGGGCAATCGGCCGATAGTTGGTCGGATAGTTAGGGTTGCCCTTCTTATATATGGGGATAATAATAGACTGAGTCCACGAGGTCAGTTCCCTTAGGGAGCACTACAGAAGTTTAAGACTACATGTATATGCAATAAATCCCCTTTGGTATCAGTCCGCACCACAAAGATTTAGTTGGTAGCTGTGGCTGAGCAGTCAGACTTATCTCAAGAGGGAGATGAGCAGTATTCAGGGTTTACACATTAGGACTACAATACCATGGAACAAAGAAACACTGACCAAAGCTTTGTATCAAAAAGAATATATTCATTTATTTTACACACTCTGATGTTCACACACAAATCACCATTATAAAAGCAAGTTAAATCAGTCAAGAAAAATATACACAACTCCCTAATTAAATTGTAGACAAGTTTGAGCAAGAGTGAAAACTGAGCAAAACAGCACAGTGAAAACCAAGCAGAAATGGCACTCTAACAATTTCTGAAAAAGGAGGGAAAGGCCAAGTTATACAGGAAGATACTCTTAAAAACCCCAGCAACACTTCCCAATAAGATTGCGAGCAAGTTAGACAAGGTAGTACTTTAGCATGTATAAAACTGAGATGAAAACCTAGCAAAATGGCACTTCACAAGTTTAAACAGGGGGAAGAAAAATGTGGTTATAAGAGTTAGGTGCACCAACACATTTCTAGGTGAGAAACAATCTAGAGAAGGCAGTTGTAATAGATTTAGCTTGAGTCAATAGGCCTGTGCCAGAGTCAGTGGTACAGGGCAAAGTACCCAGAAGCAAAATGTTCTTGTAACTGCAGTCAAGTCTTTGTTAAACGATTCGAAAAGGCGGTTGCAGAAGGTGAAAGACAAAGTTAGATGATAGGGGCGGCCAACCCAGTAGGTAAGAAAAGGATTTAAAACACCTTTAGCAGTACCCAACGAAAAGGACGGCCTGGCGGAACAATGTAGATTAATAGTGGAAGAGGCTCCTGCGGTGGCGGTAGTTCCTGGCAGTTCCTGCAATTCGGGGGATCCAGCAGAGGAAGAGAGGCTCTCGTTGTGGAGGAAGGTTTGAGTTACTGCACTGCCCAGGGATGAAACCAGCTGCGGTGCTGCCCAACGAATAAAAGGTACGCTCCTTTAAATCGTGGTCCGGGTGTATGGGTGCCTGGCTATCTGATCTCCTAGTGCTTGGCACTGGCAATTCGACCAAGGCAGGTCTGGGAAGGAAATTGGCGAACTGGTTGGCCCCACCAGCTCAAGGGAAGAAGACTCTTGTAGGTGAAGATCTTCTCGAGTCGTTGGAGAAAAGAGGTGAGGATCTGCAGCAGGGCTTCACCGATGGTCTAGTCAAGGGGTGCACAACTGATTTTGACAGAGGGCCGAAAGTACCTTACGTGAGGGCTATAGTGGGCCGAAAAGTAAAAGTGGGCGGGGCGGTAGGCGGGGTGTGGCAGGAGGCTTTTTCAACCCCCAATTTGTATTAAACACATGGAAAAAGAATATGTTTTTGAGGGGTAATGATTTTTATTGCATTTCAAACTTACATTTTGTACTACACATTTTCCATTGTTATCATTTATTTCGATTTAGTTATTGTATATCGTCTGTTTTATTAAATTATATATATTTTATTGACCCTTGATTGGACATTCCGTTATTTTGGACTGCTATAGTTTGCTGTTTCGGTTGCCCAAGAGGAGTATGGCCTTAGTTGAGTCAGGTTTCCTCAAAACAGCAAAGGATGTACACCTCCTAACTGTGCCTGTTTTAGCTTTATTATTGGGTTCACTCTTGGAGTGCAACACTATACCCCATGGCTCCTACCCCCAACCAAACACTATGCCCCATGGCCCCCTAACCCCCAACCAAACACTATGCCCCCTGTCCCTCACCCCCTAAGCAAACACTATGCCCCCTGTCCCTCACCCCCAACCAAACACTATGCCCCATGGCTCCCATCCCCAACCAAACACTATGCCCCATGGCCCCCTCACCCCAACAAAAGAATATGCCCCATGGCCCCCTCACCCTCAACCAAACACTATGCCCCATGGCTCCCACCCCCAACCAAGCACTATGCCCCCTGTCCCTCACCCCCCAAGCAAACACTATGCCCCCTGTCCCACACCCCCAACCAAACACTATGCCCCATGGCCCCCTCACCCCCAACCAAACACTATGCCCCATGGCCCCCTCACCCCCAACCAAACACTATGCCCCATGGCTCCCACCCCCAACCAAACACTATGCACCATGGCCCCCTCACCCCCAACCAAACACTGTGCTCCATGGCCCCTTCACCCCAACCAAACACTATGCCCCATGGCTCCCACCCCCAACCAAACACTATGTCCCCTTTCCCTCACCCCCCAAGCAAACACTATGCCCCATGGGCCCCTCACCCCCAACCAAACACTATGCCCCATGGCCCCTTCACCCCCAACCAAACACTATGCCCCATGGCTCCCGGCCCCAACCAAACACTATGCCCCCTGTCCCTCACCCCCCAAGCAAACACTATGCCCCATGGCCCCCTCACCCCCAGCCAAACACTATGCCCCATGGCTCCCCTCACCCCCAACCAAACACTATGCCCCAAACACACTCTCAAGCATGCAACCATACAGACCCGAACCCCCCAACCCCCAAATCAGCACACTCTCAAACATGCACCCATACAGACCCGAACCCCCCACCCCTCCAACTCAGCACACTCTCAAACATGCACCCATACAGACCCGAACCCCCCACACCCCAACTCAGCACACACACTCTCAAGCATGCACCCATACAGACCCAAACCCCCCACCCCCCAAATCAGCACACTCTCAAACATGCACCCATACAGATGCGAACCCCCCACCCCCCGATTCAGCCCACACACTCTGAAGCATGCACCCATACGTGCATCTCAACATACACAACACAAACATACAAAAACAAACATTCATGCACACCCGAACCCCCCACTCCCCCCAACTCAGCACACACACTCTCAAGCATACACCATGCACCCATACAGACCCGAATTCCCACCCCCAACTCAGCAAACACACTCTCAAGCATGCACCCATACAGACCCAAACCCCCCACCCCCCAAATCAGCATACTCTCAAACATGCACCCATACAGACCCGAACCCCCCGCTCCCCAACTCAGCACACACACTCTCAAACATGCATCCATACAGACCCGAATCCCCCACCCGCCCAACTCAGCACACACTCTCAAGCATAAACCATGCACCCATACAGACCCAAACCCCCCCCACCCCCCATCTCAGCACACACACTCTCATGCATGCACCGATACAGACCCAAACCCTCCAACTCAGCACTCAAACTCTGAAGCATGCCACCCTACATGCATCTCAACATACACAACACAAACACTCAAAAACAAACATTCATACACATCCGACACCCCCCTACCCCCATCTCAACATACACACAAAAAACACTCAAAAACAAACATTCATACACATCCGACACCCCCCTGCCCCCATCTCAACATACACACAAAAAACACTCAAAAACAAACATTCATACACATCCGACACCCCCCTGCCCCCCATCTCAACATACACAACACAAACACTCAAAAACAAATATTCATACACATCCGACACCCGCGCCCCCCATCTCAACATACACAACACAAACATTCAAAAACAAACATTCATAAACGTCCGACACGCCCCCCCTACCCCCATCTCAACATACACAACACAAACACTCAAAAACAAACATTCATACACATCCGACATGCCCCCCACCCCCATCTCAACATACACACAAAAAACACTCAAAAACAAACATTCATACACATCCGACACCCCCCTGCCCCCCTCTCAACATACACACAAAAAACACTCTAAAACAAACATTCATACACATCCGACACCCCCACTACCCCCATCTCAACATACACAACACAAACACTCAAAAACAAACATTCATACACATCCGACACCCCCCCTGCCCCCATCTCAACATACACACAAAAAAACACTCAAAAACAAACATTCATACACATCCGACACCCCCCCTGCCCCCATCTCAACATACACACAAAAAACACTCAAAAACAAACATTCATACACATCCGACACCCCCCTACCCCCATCTCAACATACACACAAAAAACACTCAAAAACAAACATTCATACACATCCGACACCCCCGCCCCCCCATCTCAACATACACAACACAAACACTCTAGAACAAACATTCATACACATCCGACACCCCCCCTGCCCCCCATCTCAACATACACACAAAAAAACACTCAAAAACAAGAAATTCATACACATCCGACACCCCCCTACCCCCATCTCAACATACACACAAAAAACACTCAAAAACAAATATTCATACACATCCGACACCCCCGCCCCCCCATCTCAACATACACACAAAAAACACTCAAAAACAAACATTCATACACATCCGACACGCCCCCTGCCCCCCATCTCAACATACACACAAAAAACACTCAAAAACAAATATTCATACACATCCGACACCCCCGCCCCCCCATCTCAACATACACACAAAAAACACTCAAAAACAAACATTCATACACATCCGACACCCCCCCTGCCCCCCATCTCAACATACACACAAAAAACACTCAAAAACAAACATTCATACACATCCGACACGCCCCCCACCCCCATCTCAACATACACAACACAAACACTCAAAAACAAACATTCATACACATCCGACACCCCCCCACCCCCCAATCTCAACATACACACAAAAAACTCTCAAAAACAAACATTCATACACATCCGACACCCCCCTCTGCCCCCCATCTCAACATACACACAAAAAGCACTCAAAAACAAACATTCATACACATCTGACACCCCCCCTGCCCCCCATCTCAACATACACACAAAAACACTCAAAAACAAATATTCATACACATCCGACACCCCCGCCCCCCCCATCTCAACATACACAACACAAACACTCTAGAACAAACATTCATACACATCCGACACCCCCCCTGCCCCCCATCTCAACATAAACACAAAAAACACTCAAAAACAAATATTCATACACATCCGACACCCCCCCACCCCCATCTCAACATACACAACACAAACACTCTAGAACAAACATTTATACACATCCGACACCCCCCCCTGCCCCCATCTCAACATACACAACACAAACACTCAAAAACAAACATTCATACACATCCGACACCCCCCTGCCCCCCATCTCAACATACACACAAAAAACACTCAAAAACAAATATTCATACACATCCGACACCCCCCCTGCCCCCATCTCAACATACACACAAAAAAACACTCAAAAACAAACATTCATACACATCCGACACCCCCTCTGCCCCCCATCTCAACATACACACAAAAAACACTCAAAAACAAACATTCATACACATCTGACACCCCCCCTTCCCCCATCTCAACATACACACAAAAAACACTCAAAAACAAATATTCATACACATCCGACACCCCCGCCCCCCCATCTCAACATACACAACACAAACACTCTAGAACAAACATTCATAAACGTCCGACACGCACCCCCTACCCCCATCTCAACATACACAACACAAACACTCAAAAACAAACATTCATACACATCCGGCACCCCCCCACCCCCATCTCAACATACACACAAAAAACACTCAAAAACAAACATTCATACACATCCGACACCCCCCCTGCCCCCATCTCAACATACACACAAAAAATACTCAAAAACAAACATTCATACACATCCGACACGCCCCCCACCCCCATCTCAACATACACACAAAAAACACTCAAAAACAAACATTCATACACATCCGACACCCCCCCGCCCCATCTCAACATACACACAAAAAACACTCAAAAACAAACATTCATACACATCCGACACCCCCCCTACCCCCATCTCAACATACACACAAAAAACACTCAAAAACAAACATTCATACACATCCGACACGCCCCCCACCCCCATCTCAACATACACACAAAAAACACTCAAAAACAAACATTCATACACATCCGACACCCCCGCCCCCCCATCTCAACATACACACAAAAAACACTCAAAAACAAACATTCATACACATCCGACACCCCCCCTGCCCCCCATCTCAACATACACACAAAAAACACTCAAAAACAAACATTCATACACATCCGACACCCACCCTGCCCCCCATCTCAACATACACACAAAAAACACTCAAAAACAAATATTCATACACATCCGACACCCCCGCCCCCCCATCTCAACATACACAACACAAACACTCAAAAACAAACATTCATACACATCCGACACCCCCCCTGCCCCCATCTCAACATACACACAAAAAACACTCAAAAACAAACATTCATACACATCCGACACCCCCCCTGCCCCCATCTCAACATACACACAAAAAACACTCAAAAACAAACATTCATACACATCCGACACCCCCCTACCCCCATCTCAACATACACACAAAAAACACTCAAAAACAAACATTCATACACATCCGACACCCCCCCTACCCCCATCTCAACATACACACAAAAAACACTCAAAAACAAACATTCATACACATCCGACACCCCCCTACCCCATCTCAACATACACACAAAAAACACTCAAAAACAAATATTCATACACATCCGACACCCCCCCTACCCCATCTCAACATACACAACACAAACACTCAAAAACAAATATTCATACACATCCGACACCCCCCCTGCCCCCATCTCAACATACACACAAAAAACACTCAAAAACAAACATTCATACACATCCGACACCCCTCCTGCCCCCATCTCAACATACACACAAAAAACACTCAAAAACAAACATTCATACACATCCGACACGCCCCCCCCACCCCCATCTCAACATACACACAAAAAACACTCAAAAACAAACATTCATACACATCCGACACGCCCCCCACCCCCCAATCTCAACATACACACAAAAAACTCTCAAAAACAAACATTCATACACATCCGACACCCCCCCTGCCCCCCATCTCAACATACACACAGAAAACACTCAAAAACAAACATTCATACACATCCGACACCCCCCCTGCCCCCCATCTCAACATACACACAAAAAACACTCAAAAACAAACATTCATACACATCCGACACCCCCCCTGGCCCCCATCTCAACATACACACAAAAAACACTCAAAAACAAACATTCATACACATCCGACACCCCACCTGCCCCCTATCTCAACATACACACAAAAAACACTCAAAAACAAATATCCATACACATCCGACACCCCCGCCCCCCCATCTCAACATACACAACACAAACACTCTAGAACAAACATTCATACACATCCGACACCCCCCCTGCCCCCCATCTCAACATACACACAAAAAACACTCAAAAACAAATATTCATACACATCCGACACGCCCCCCACCCCCATCTCAGCATACACACAAAAAACACTCAAAAACAAACATTCATACACATCCGACACCCCCCCTGCCCCCCATCTCAACATACACAACACAAACACTCAAAAACAAATATTCATACACATCCGACACCCCCGCCCCCCCATCTCAACATACACAACACAAACACTCAAAAACAAACATTCATACACATCCGACACCCCCCCTGCCCCCATCTCAACATACACACAAAAAACACTCAAAAACAAACATTCATACACATCCGACACCCCCCACACACACCCATCTCAACATACACACAAAAAACACTCAAAAACAAACATTCACACACATCCGACACGCCCCCCACTCCCATCTCAACATACAGAACACAAACACTCAAAAACAAACATTCATACACATCCGACACGCCCCCCACCCCCATCTCAACATACACACAAAAAACACTCAAAAACAAACATTCATACACATCCGACACCCCCCCCTACCCCCCATCTCAACATACACAACACAAACACTCAAAAACAAATATTCATACACATCCGACACCCCCGCCCCCCCATCTCAACATACACAACACAAACACTCAAAAACAAACATTCATACACATCCGACACCCCCCCTGCCCCCCATCTCAACATACACACAAAAAACACTCAAAAACAAACATTCATACACATCCGACACCCCCCCACTACCATCTCAACATACAGAACACAAACACTCAAAAACAAATATTCATACACATCCGACACCCCCATACCCCCATCTCAACATACACACAAAAAACACTCAAAAACAAACATTCATACACATCCGACACGCCCCCCACCCCCCAATCTCAACATACACAACACAAACACTCAAAAACAAATATTCATACACATCCGACACCCCCGCCCCCCCATCTCAACATACACAACACAAACATACAGCAGAACAGACCCGAAACACAAACACAAACACACAGACCACTTACTGGAGACGTGCTGGAAGGCAGGTAAGCTGGAACGCTGGTGAGGTAAGTGGAGTGGTACTACGGCTGGCATGGCCAGCAATGGCTGAAATGCCTTCCGGCATCAAGCCTTACTGGCCACGCCAGCCGTAGTGCTGGCTCTCCATTGGTGCAGCACACACGCACTACGTGGCTCGTAGGAGTGACGTGGTGTGTGTGTGCTGAGCCAATGACGGCCAGTGTTTTGTCCGGCCAGGAAGACAACAAAGGCTTTCCTAATGGAGGGCCGCCGATGCTGCTTGAAGGCCGTCCTCCATTAGGAAAGTCTTTGTGCCTCGCGGGCCGGAAAAAACAGCATGGCGGGCCGCAACTGGCCCACGGGCCGTATGTTGCGCACCCATGGTCTAGTCGTTGCAGATGTCTTTGGCTTCTCTCCTCTTCGGCTTCTTAGTTCCAGTGGCGATGTCATGTCCTCCAGTCCTCAGGACCCCCAGTCCTCAGGACCCTGCTTTTATGCAGCAAGACCCCATTCATACAGCCTAGCTGTCACTCACACAGTGGAGTGGCTCTCCTGGCAGGAGAAACCCCTAGCCTATCAGGGCAGGGTGCGACTTGGGTTGCGTAGGCAACCCTGTCCAGGGTGCCTATTCCCCCTCTGACACATCCTGTCTACCCCAGACTCAGTGGTGCAGAGAGGAGGGCTTCTGTGCAGAAGCCCTCCAAAAGGACGAACAAAGGATCCCCGACCTGGGTTAGGATTATAGAGAAAGAAACGAGAAAGAAATGAAATCAAAGTTCTGGCAATAAAAACCTACCGGAGTAAAGTTAATATTAAAATAAACCGGCAGTATGTTAGAGGCTGTCAGTAAAAGTGGTAGCCTCGAACAATGGGAAAATCCCATAGGGAAATATTTGCGGTTGAATATTTACAGTAGTAACCACTGCCACCAGCCAGAAACCTTTGAGAGAGGGACTGTACGGTACCCCCTTGAAAATGAACACTAGGGAAAAACTATTAACCCTTCCCAGTACCTTAATAGTAATATGGGTTATACGGGTTTGATTCATAACTATTGACTAGTAAAGTCAATGATGACTTTACATGCCCTGGGAGACAGTAGTCTGTCCCAGGGTATGGAGTCTATGTTTGGGGGTCGCTACGACACCCCTGTGGTACGGCACAGAGGGTGCTGTGTACCACACATGTAAAAAGTTGATTCCTAAGAGGGTGAGAAAACCCCATTGACCATAAGCACACAAGATAGCCTAAAACACACACTAGCAAGCTGTCTAAAAGTGGTAAAAAAAAGGGTCTCACCCTTAGCAGTAGAAACAAATAAACCCCTCATATCCAGCAAAGTTGCTGGGGGTCTCTATAGGTAAGGGAAATTAACCTTTGAAGAGAATTCTCCCTAACACTCGCCCCCCCCCAGACTAAGGGACAGGAGGATCTAATCCACTCCTGGATGAGTCTCTTCCCTCTAGTCGGTTAAAAACATCCTAGAGAGACCATCAGCATTTTGGTGGTGACATCCTGACCTGTGCTCAATGGTGAAATCAAATGTTTTCCTTTGTAAGCTATATGACCTACATAGCTTTGAGAGACATCTTTCTTTTTGAGTCTATATGGGATCTGGTTGACCAGTCCCACAGAAGTCGGTACAACTCGTGAACCTGTGGTAGGCTTTTTCAAGGGGTCCTTATAAAGGATTCCCTTAGATCTAGAGGGGCCACCAGGGTTCCTCACCACCTCTCTTTTGGGAGCAGGCTGGGTCTCAGGCATCTTGGTTGGAGGGGTTTGGGGATAAGCAAGGTACATGTTTCCCCTTCCTCTTGGATCTAACCTTACCTACTTTAGGACTTTTTCCCCTAACATTAGGATTTGGGTTGGAGTCTTCTGTAGAAGGTCCAACAGTCTGAAGGTTTTTGGCCTTAGACTTTTCTTTTCTGGTTTTCCACCAGCACTGAGAATTACCAGTTCTCTTAGGCTTGGAGAGGGGTCCAGTAAGTCTATCCACCTCTTCCTCAGAAGCAGGGGGAGTCAGAGACTTTACAACTGGGGGAACAATGATGGAGCTTGGTTGGGTCTTCCATTTACCTAACATACTAGCCTGAAATATGCCTGGGTTAGAGGCCAACTTACTAACACCAGGGCTTGTAGTGGGGTTCTCAGTAGAGGTTCCCACAGGCTTAGAGTGGTCCCTTAAGGAGGCCTCTCTAGCCAATTTGGTTTGGTTCTGGGTCTCCATACTGGGAGGCCTGGGGGTACTGGATACTACTCCCAGAGTTTTTAGATCATTCCCCAACAGGACTCTCCCAGGCACTTCAGTCTGAACACAGACAGGAATCCTCACTGTCATGTTATTACACTGAATGAGGGCTGGTAGAATAGGAACCAACTGGACAGGGCCTTCAGCAAGTTTGGTGGGGCCTTTGGGTGCCTTAGCAACATCCTCAGGCCTGAAAAGTCTTTCGTCCACAACGGCTCTGCTGGCCAGCAGTGTCTCTCATGGCATGGGTGTCTTGGCCATTGACAAGAACACTGTCCACATAATACTCCCTAGAGGTTTCAGGAATGGAGTTATACACATCACTATGGTGTTTCTTTCCCAGACCCTTGGACTATAAGGATACAGTTGCTTCAAGAACCAAGGGTTCTTCAGCAAACAACTCATAAAGGGCACTAGCCATTTGTACTTCCTCCTCAGGGGCGAAGGCTAAGGAGACTGTGCTGATCCCTGCAGGTTTACCCTTGCATCTTGGATCACCCTTTATATGGTCAGTAGACCAACAAACATAGCATTTTCCAAATGCTCTCAGGAATGGGGGTTCTGCTGACCTACCTCTGGTTGGGCCCCACAGGGTTCACTAGCCCTATTTTGTTTCCCAGGTGGCTTACCCTGGCTATTTTGTTGTTTGTGGCCCTCTTTGGGATGGGAGGTATTAGAATTCTCTTGGTTCTCTTTTGGTGGGTGCTTCCCCTCATCCTTCTTCTGAGTTTCCCCAGATTCCTTGTGAGTAGCCCTGTTGGCAACCCACAAGTCAGCAGCCTTGCCTAACTTCCTAGGATCCATTTCCTTAGAATCAGCCAAGTGCTGTCTGAGCTCAGGAGAGCAGGCATCATAAATAGACTCCAACATAACAAGATTTTTCATTCCCTCATAAGTGTTAACTCTGTAACCCTTAATCCAACCCTCTAATTTTTTCAAACATTCACACACCCAGGTAGCCCAAGGGGTACCATCATGCTTTTTGAGGGTCCTAAATCTCCTAAGGTACTGGGAAGGGGTCTTCCCAAATCTAGCAATTAGAGCTAGCTTTACACATTCATAATCCATCCTATCCACCTCCCCCAACTCCATTACCACATCAGATGCAACGGGGGGAGCCTAGAGAATAACCAGGGGATCAGCTGATTCTCTGTGATGTCCTGGAGCCCATGATTATATTCAAACATAGCAAGCCAATCTAATACATCCAACTTAGGTGCATACATACCTACAATCTCTTTAGGCATCCAGGGTCTTTTTGGACTGGAGGATCTAGAGGATTCGGGGAGAGAAGCATTTTCCAAAGACAATTTCTTCACCTCTAGTTCATGGTTGAGCTCTATTTCTTTGAGCCTTAGTTCTTGATGTCTCTGTTCAGTTTTGGCACTAATTCTTTTGAATTCCAGTTCAAGTCTATTTTTTTCTAGAGAGATAAATTCAAGACCTAATGTAGGACCTGGCTATGGTCCAGTAGCCATAGGTTGAGGCCTTTGAGCAGGCAGAGGGCCTGAGGGGGTGTCATTGTTATCCTCCTCTTCCTCATCTGCTTCAACAATAACATCATCAACATTATCATCCTCAATGTTTGCTACATTTGCTGGAGGGGTAGGCACAACCGCTCTACTCTCCAGTCTTTGGCATTCTAACAATCTTTCAATCATTTCTGATTTCTTGCCTTTGACAGGAAGACTTTTCTGTCTACACAGATCCTTTAGATAATCAGCAGTATTTACAAGGAGGGTCTCCTGGCTATAGCTTTCCATCTTTGACTTTCTTTAAAATTAACTTTTAGTGATTGTTAGGCCTTGTGGTTAATTGAACCAAGGTACTAGCAGCACTCTAAAATGTAAATCCAATACTTTTATCCTCACCGCTGTACACCAGTGTTAGGAAGAATCCTATGCAATTCCCTTAGGGAGCACTATAGAAGATTAGGACTACAGGTATATGCAATAAATCCCCCTTGGTATCAGTCTGTACCACAAAGATTTAGTTGGTAGATGTGGCTGAGCAGTCAGACCTATCTCAAGAGGGAGATGAGCAGTATTCAGGGTTTACACAATAGGTCTACAATACTATGGAACAAGGAAACACTGACCAAAGCTTTGTATCAAAAAGAATATATATATTTATTTTACACACTCTGATGTTCACACACAAAACACTATTATAAAAGCAAGTTAAATCAGTCAAGAAAAGTATACACAACTCCCTATTTAAATTGTAGACAAATTTGAGCAAAAGTGAAAACTGAGCAAAAAGGCACAGTGAAAACCAAGCAGAAATGGCACTCTTACAATTTCTCAAAAGGGAGGGAAAGGCCAAGTTATACAGGAAGGTACTCTTAAACACCCCAGCAACAGTTCCCAATAGGATTGTGAACAAGTTAGGCAAGGTAGTACTTTAGCATGTATAATACTGAGGTGAAAACCGAGCAAAATGGCACTTCACAAGTTTAAACTGGGGGAAGAAAAAGGTGGTTATAAGAGTTAGGTGCACCAACACATTTCTAGGTGAGAAACAATCTAGAGAAGGCAGTTGTAACAGATTTAGCCAGAGTCAATAGGCCTGTACCAGAGTTGGTGGTACAGGGCAAAGTGCCCAGGAGCAAAATGTTCTTGTAGCTGCAGTCAAGTCTTTGTTCAACGATTCGAAAAGGCGGTTGCAGAAGGTGAAAGACAAAGTTAGATGATAGGGGCGGCCAACCCAGTAGGTAAGACAAGGATTTTAAACACCTTTAACAGTACCCAACGAAAAGGGCGGTCTGGCGGAACAATGTACCTTAATAGTGGAAGAGGCTCCTGCAGTGGTCGTAGTTCCTGGCAGTTCCTGCAGTTCGGGAGATCCAGCAGAGGAAGAGAGGCTCTTGTTGTGGAGGAAGGTTCGAGTTACTGCACTGCCCAGGGATGAAACCAGCCGCGGTGCTGCCCAACGAATAAAAGGTACGCTCCTTTAAATCGTGGTCCGGGTGGGCGGGTGCCTGGCTATCCGGTCTCCTAATGCTTGGCGAACTGGTTGGCCCCACCAGCTCAAGGGAAGAAGACTCTTGTAGGTGAAGATCTTCTCGAGTCATTGGAGAAAAGTGGTGAGGATCTGCAGCAGGGTCCTCTTCGGCGTCTTAGTTCCAGTGGCGACATCTTGTCCTCCAGTCCTCAGGACCCTGCTTTTATGCAGCAAGACCCCTATTCATGCAGCCTAGCTGTCACTCACACAGTGGGGTGGCTCTCCTGGTGGGAGAACACCCCAGCCTATCAGGGCAGAGTGTGACTTGGGTTGCGTAGGCAACCATGTCCAGGGTGCCTATTCTCCCTTCCACAGATCCTGTCTACCCCAGAATCAGTGGCGCCGAGAGGAGGGGTTCTGTGCAGAAGCCCGCCAAAAGGACGAGCAAAGGATCCCCGACCTGGGTTAGGATTATAGAGAAAGACACGAGAAAGTAATTAAATCAAAGTTCTGGCAATAAAAACCTACCGGAATAAAGTTAATATTACAATAAACCGGCGATATGTTAGAGGCTATCAGTAAAAGTGGTAGCCTCGAACAATGGGAAAATCCCATAGGGAAATATTTGCAGTCGAATATTTACGGTAGTAACCACTGCCACCAGCCAGAAACATTTGAGAGAGGGACTGTACGGTACCCCCTCGAAAATGAACACTAGGGAAAAACTATTAACCCTTCCCAGTACCTCCATAGTAAGATGGGTTTTACGGGTTTGGTTCATAACTATTGACTAGTAAAGTCAATGATGACTTTACATGCCCAGGGAGACAGTAGTCGGTCCCAGGGTATGGAGTCTATGTTTGGGGGTCGCTACGACACCCCTGCGGTACGGCACGTAGGGTGCTGTGTGCCACACATGTAAAAAGATGATTCCTATGAGGGTGAGAAAACACCATAGACCATAAGCACACAAGATAGCCTAAAACACACACTAGCAAACTGTCTAAGAGTGGGAAAAAAAGGGTTTCACTCTTAGCAGGAAAAACATATAAACCCCTAAAATCCAGCAAAGCTGCTGGGGGACTCAATAGGTAAGGGAAACTGACCTTTGAAGAGAATTCTCCCTAACAGTCGGGTCCTTTTTCAGCAAGAATGGAGCAAGTCCGTCAGGACCCGGTGCCCGGGAAGGTTTCAATGTATTTACAGCCCAAACAACGTCCTCAAGGTCCATTGTCTAGGGGAATTCCCTGAGCATTGTGTGGAGATTTAAGGGAAGAAGAGATGTCACATTTTTCACAAATGAAGGACACCTAGATCTCTTCTTGTATATCATCAGAAGCCGTTATAACAGATCTGTCGCTTTCTAGATTGATTGTTGACCAGAAATGTCTAATGCTGGCATTTAGAAGTGTCCTGAACATATACTGGTTGTCCTTTTAGTGAAGATCATATCTCAAGGACTTCACGAGATTCCTGTGCCTTTGGGCCTCTCGCTTTTTGTGGATGTTAAACTCCTCTCTTGAAATGGCCCTCCGCCCAAACATTTTGTTAGCCACTCTTTTAGCCCTTTTACATTCCTTAATTCTCTGATCAAACGCATGGGGGTAAGATGGTTTTGCCCATTGTTTGGCTTCAAACGTTACACTTTTGATTCCCTCAATAATACATAGATCAAAAGGTTTATAACCCATTCCCAAAGAGGGCCCACCAGACCAAGGACCTCAGATCTCCCCATGGTATTGTGCTCGAAGAGATAATTGATGAATTTATTATACATATTCCCATCCCAGTGGCAGGTTAAGCCATTCTTGTCAGACCCTACAGGAACCAGCAGAGAACACACCTCATGCCTAGCTGCAAATTCTTTCAAAGTAAAATGTATCATCAAAGGGTTGCTGGTCCCCAAATCATAAAAGGACAGATTGGAGCACCTACATTTAAGCGGGGTAGAGATGACAAAATAGCCTATCCATGACTTGGGTTTGCCCCTATGCCAGATAAAAAGAGGAGCCTGGTGAAAAAGTGCATTGGCAGATTTTTTACAAAACATAAATCATACCTTATTTTAAAATCTATATACTGATTATGGATTTATATGTTTATGTTGTTTCCTTTTTAACTTTTGTATTATTGTTTTAATGTTAATATTAAAGGACATTTGTACCGCACACTATCCACCACCGGAGTGGTCCCCTGGTGGTCTGCCGGCTCTGAAAGAGGTGGGGAGGTTGAGTTAGTGGGAGTAAGCAGGAAAAGTGCAAGAGAGCAGTGATGTGCTGTTGACAGCCTCAGCCCGGTGGGTCCGTTGGCTAGGCCTGGGGTGTTTGTGGCCGGTAGTCGTCGTGTACTGTTGTGCGAGGCTATGTGTCTTTTTTTTGTTTTGTTGTTGAAATGTAGTGAAGTTTGTGCAGTTTGTTGTGCTGTAGGTTTTGGTTGTGTCAGTTTGGAATGTGAGAGGTGTATTCAGAGGGGAAATTGTTAGTGGAGTTGGTTAGTTGGCATCTCTATCCTGAATTGTGTAGTCTCCCCTGATGCGCCTGTCCTGATCTGGGTCCCTGTGGCATTCAAGGTTCCTTACTCCTCTGGTCCCCGCCTCTATCAGGCTCTCTCATAGCCCCACCTGTCCTCCCTTCATACTCCTGTGGCCAGTGCACCTGCCAATGTCAACGATACAGGTTGTGTGCTAATTGCCAATATCTCGGCAATTCCACAACACTGTGGTACCTGGTGGTAACTAAGGGGCGGGTGGAGTAGTTGATTTGGTCTCTGTGCGTGTCGTCTGAGTTCCAGTCTATCCGGTGTCACCCGTCCAGGTGCCGTGGGAGCTTCCCCTTCATTTCTGGGGCTGTCCGTGTCCTTTCCAGTTTAGTCGTCCTTTTCTCTGTTTCGGTTTTCAGTTTGAATCAGTGGTGTTGGAGAGCCAGGTTTTTAGTGATTTCCTGAATTGTAGGTGGTCTTTGGTGTTTCTTATTTCTTTTGGGATGTTGTTCCAAGTTTTTGCAGCTAAGTGGTAGAAGGAGGTGCCTCCAACTTTTTTCTTAAGGTATGGTTTGATTTCCAGGCGAAATCGTGAAATGTTTAAATGTAAGAAACCAGTCACATTGAAAAATAAATCCTGCATGCCACAATTATCTATTGCATTTGGAAGACTAATGCAGTCCTGTTTTAAACTTTGCAGACTGGGGCTTTCAGTCCTGGATTCCCCCAATTTTCAAGCTAAGATCACACGTCCCAGAAGCAAAATTAAAAATAAGACTGATCTATCCTGTTTCGAATGGCGAGTGGGTCATGTTGGTATGTGTGATAAATATCACATGCGTGATATGGTTTAGAGTGCTGCTCATGGCTTGTCTGGATGTTGCTTACAGCTAATGTCCCATTAATCCTGTAATGTGTGTTGTTGTCACTGTAACACAGAATACACTTTGTGCATTCACTACAGCACAACTTGTGGATTGTTTTCACCTTTCATTGAGCAAACCTGCCATGGCATGAGGGTCTGAGAAGAGGATGCGAGGATGGCATGAGGGTCTGAGAAGAGGATGAGAGGATGGCATGAGGGTCTGAGAAGAGGATGAGATGATGGCATGAGGCGCAGAGAAGAGGATGCGAGGATGGCATGAGGGTCTGAGAAGAGGATGCAAGGATGGAATGAGGGTCTGAGAAGAGGATGCGAGGATGGCATGAGGGTCTGAGAAGAGGATGAGAGGATGGCATGAGGCGCAGAGAAGAGGATGCAAGGGTGGCATGAGGGTCTGGAAGAGGGTGGCATGAGGGTCTGAAAAGAGGATGAGAGGATGGCATGAGGGTCTGAAAAGAGGATGCGAGGATGGCATGAGGCGCAGAGAAGAGGATGCGAGGATGGCATAAGGGTCTGAGAAGAGGATGCGAGGATGGCATAAGGGTCTGAGAAGGGGATGCGAGGATGGCATGAGGGTTTGAGAAGAGGAAAGGATCGGGAGATGGCATTAGGGGCAGAGAAGATGAAATATGATTGGAAGGGGCAGAGAAGGGGGTCAGCAGATGACACAAGGGGCCGGGGCGACTAAAGACCTATCTTTGTTTAGAAAGAAGATCACACGTCTTAGCTTATATCCCAACACTCCTTTTTGGCTTTTTCTCATCTTCCACTGGACTCCATTGGACTCAGAGTGCTTAGATGCCTTTGCTGGTCGAAGCGCGTAAAGATGTCAGAATAGAAATCGGGAATGGTGATTAGAGTAGTGGTGAATGGTAAGAGGAAGTGGGTGAGCGGCATCTGGGATAATGGGGAACCAGTGGGTTTATGGGGTGCAGAGGGAGTGAAAGCAGCCCTGGGGAGGGAAGAGGAACTAGTTTGTTTGTTTGTTTTATTATTTTATTGCGCGCACCGGACTCAAAGGTATCAGGGCGCGAGTACAAGGATATTTTCAGCTTACAGAGGTTACAAAATGCAGTAAAGGATACAGAGTAGATTACAGTAGGGGAGACAAGGCAAACAGAAAGGTAAGCGGGACATATGATAGATACAAGGTGTGTGTTGCCAAATGCATGGTCAGGTGGCAAAAACAAGTGAGATACAGTTGTTGCTATAACAGTGAATTAATAGGGTGGTAGGCTAAGTATTACAGCGGCAATGAAGATTCGAGAGGCAGCGCAAAGGTTGAAGATCATTTTCATTGAACTACTTGATGATGTTTAGTATGAAGTTAGAGTAAGTTTGGTCCACCCTGAGGATGGGGGGAAGGGAGTTCCACAGTTGGGCAGCTTTGACAGGGAAGCTGTTGCCGCCAGTTTTCGTCGTTTTGAAGGTGGACTGTCAGGCAGTTAGTGTAGGCCGCTCTGGTGGGTCGGAAAGTGGGTTTTCTATTGATTCTGTCTGTCAAGTAGCGAGGTGCCGCGTTGTTGAGGCACTTGAATGTTAGTGAGGCGGTTGTTAGTCTAATTTAATCAATAGTGGGGAGCCAATTGGACTGTCTCCTAGCCGCCGAGATATGTTCTCTTTTGGTTATTCCTAACGCTGCTCTTGAGGCATTGTTTTGAAGTGTTTGAATTTTCCTGGTAATGTATTTGTTGGAGCCAAGGTATAGGACATTGCAGTAGCCCAGTTTGGACAACACGGGTGCTCTTGCCAATGTAGTACAGCTGCTTGTTGAGAGGAAGGGTTTGGCCGACCTGATCAGCTTACATGTTTAGGCTGTGGAGGATGCCATTGCATTCACTTGTTTTGCTACTGTGAGGCTGGAATCCAGGAAAAAACCCAAGGTTTTTACCTCCTTGGCTACCTTGATCGCAGGGGCGTTGCTAGGGGGGGCTAAGGGGGGTATAGCCCCTGATCTTTTGGTTGTAGCCCCGGATAGAATCTCAGGAGCTACAGCCAAAAGACTAGCTAGCCCCCAGTCCCAACAGTTCCAACATCAGCTTAGCCCCGGGTCTTTTCCAGACCTAGCAACTCCCCTGCTTGATCGTGTTGCCATCTATATCAAAGGAAGTGTATTGGTGGCCAGGTTTGTTAATATTAGCCGTGGTCCCCAGAATAATGAGTTCTGTTTTGGCATAGACCATGGAGTGCCATCCATGACTGGATGATGAGGTATATCCTATTCACCAAGGCCAAGTCCTGATTGTAATCCCCTGTAAGTGGAATGAGAATCTGTTGTCATCTGCCTAGTTAGTGTAGGTGACACCATGAAGGTCCAGATCATCAAAAAGGGGCTTGGTGAATATATTATACATGGTGGGTGGGGGACACGCAAGACCCCTGAGGAACACCGCAGGTGATGGGGATGGGCTCTGCTGCTGCTGTGGCAGAGAAGACTCTCATTGTCCTACTATTTAAAGATTGGATCCAAGCTATGGCTTGTTGTGAGAAGTGCGCTGCTGACTCTAGATGATTCCAGAGGAACTTATGGTCCACCAGGTCGAACGCTGCTGAGAGGTCCAGAAGAAGCAGCACTGCAGATTTGCCTTTGTCTCTCAGCTCGTCAACCTGAGCTTTAAGGTCGATAAGTGCAGTTTCGGTACCATGCTGTGGCCTAAATCCTGATGGGCGGGTGCACAGAAGTTGATTCTGCTCCAATAATTTTTGAATTTGTAGGTAAGCCACCCTATCTAAAATCTTAAGGAGGAATGGCCCCGTTGTGATGGGCCTATAATTCGTGGGTATGGATGGGCCAAGCGACTGTTTCTTAAGAAATGTGTGGACCCAGGATTTCTTAAGGTTGCTTGGTATGGTGCTAGAAGTAAATGACGCGTTGATAAGCTTGGAGATGAAAGGTGTTAGGTCTCTAGCTGCGTCTTTTATGATTTGGGCAGGACATTTATCTCCACGACAATTAGAAGGTTTGAGCGAGAGTATGATTTTTTCAACCTCTAGTACCGAGACTTTGGAGAAGTTGAAGCAATGTGCTGGTTTAGGTTGAGTAGGTGGCATGCTAATTTGAGGGACTGTGGTGGGAATACTTCCTTTTTATTGGAGATTTAGACTTGAGAGGTAGCGATTTTGTCTGAGTGCCTTTGGTATGCCAGAACACCAGGTCTTGTCTTTAACACAATTATCCGGTACCGGGATCGGGTTCTCAAGTTCTTTTAGTATAGCAAACATTTCCTTGATGCTTGAATTTGCTTGCAATATCCTGTTATCGTAGCCTTCCTTTTTAGATCGCTGTATTTCAGTTTGTATTTTGTAGAGATAGTGATATGGTTGGTTTTATTTATCTCAGATGGCTCTATCCTTCAAGTAGATTCGCTTTTGCGTTTTTCTTTCCTTAGTGTTTTTAAGTATGGAGTGAACTAGGCATTTAGATGAGCTCTGGGTTTGCTATACCTCATTTTTAAGGGGGCAATAGAATCAAGGGCTTCTGTCATGACTTTGTTACATTCGTTAACTAAGATCGATGGATCTATGGTGTCTGGTAGTGAGTTTAGGGTGGGGAGTATCAACGGTAAACGTTTGTCAGTGGTTATATTCTTTTTGTTCCTTGTTAAGGTGGGAGGTGCTATGGGATTGTTTAGAATGGTGTTGGTTTTAGCAAATAATGTGAAAGCTGTAAGTGAATGATCCGTCCATATCTGGGGACTAATGGCTGTAATGGTGTTGCAGTTATAGTCAGCCACCCAGCCAAGCATTCTACCCTTCTCATGGGTTGGCTGTGTCACTTTCTGTATCAAGCCCAGCTCAGAAAGGATATTAGCTATAGATGTTGCTTGTAAGTCTTTGGGATCATTGAAACCCAAGTTCATGTCTCCCAGTAGGAGTGCCTGTGATGCATTTTTTAGGTTATCCGAGAGGTTCGTAGATAGGTCCTCCTCGAATGAGCCAATGGGGCCTGGAGGTTTATATATTAGGTGGAAGGTGATAGTTTGGGAGTTTGATATGGGTAGCTTGGCTGAGAGGGATTCGCAAGAGTTGACGTGCAGAGGGGCCCCTATTCTCATTGCTAGACTAGATTTGGCTATGATAGCTAAGCCTCCTCCACGGGTATCGGCTCTGTCTTCTCTGAGGATAGTATAGTTAGCTGGCACTGCAAGCATCAGGGCAGGGCCTGCTGCCCGATGAAGCCAGGATTCAGTAATGGCCAAGAAGTCGTAGTTTTCTGTTAGTATCAGGTCAGCAATTTCTATGGTATGGGCTACTAAAGACCTTGCATTAATGAGCGCTCCTTTGAGGATGGGAACAGGAGTCGCTGTCAATGGTGTGGAAGGGGCCTTGTTATTGAGATCAACAGTGGATGCTAGGGGTTTGGTCTGTTTAGGTATTCTAGGGTTAAGTTTGGGAATGATTCATTTCTTTGGATGTGGTGTCTTGTTTGTTAGAGTGGAGCTCGCTTTGATGACTGGTAAAGGTGCTGAGGCTGGCAAGCGGTGAGAATAATTTGGATAGTCTTGAGCGAAGTCTGATGTTTCTGTGCGTAGGGTTGCACGGGATGTTAGTTCTTGGTGGATTGGGGGTGTGGCTAAAGTTGATTAGCTCAAGTGGGGTATATTCCACGCCTGTTGTGGGCACCCTAGTGTTGATAGTCGTGTTATTTAGTAGAGCGGATCAAGAGTAGAGGTCAGTGTGGTCCAGAGAGCAATTAGCTGAAAAGCAATATGATGCATTATGTGCTATAAAGGTCGAGGTTCCTCGGAAGGGAATTAGTGAAAGTCAGGCTAGATGGCCTCGATGCGTGCAGGAGGCTAGTCTAGCTCTAGTGCAAAGTTAAGGTGTGACTACCGAGAAAGGTGCAAGTCAGTGCGCTCTATGCCAAGGGAAATGGTGAGAATAAGTTCAGCTGGCGCATTTACTATAGAAGGTACAGTGGCGTACTAAAACTGGTGAGCTCCTAACCATAAGTACAATCGAGAGAGGCACGTTTCCTAAAATATTGAGAGTATGCCTAAGGCAAAGTCAAGAGACTGAAAGGGGTACCTAGCGTAAGGACTAGGGTACATGCACTGGGCACAGGGAGTATCAGGGGTCACAATTGCACAAGATAGCAGGGGGTGCGTTAGGTGTGGGTGATTAGGTGCAAAATCAAGATGGTACGTAATTCTAGGTCATGTCAATTAAATCACAGTTGGATCACACTTGCATGTTTACACAGAGTACCAATACATGCGTGAGTGCAAGCATAAGTCAAAATGGCGCGTGATTGTCGGCAGGGCAATTAAATCACAGTTAGATCAGAATGTATCAATACATGCGTGGGTGCGGTCAGAAATCAGGGTACAATGTGATTAAAGGCAGGGACAAATAAATCGCAGTTGAATCAGCAGGTACCACTACATACGTGGGTGCAGGCAAAAATCAAAATAGTACGTGATAAAAGGCATAGACAATTAAATCACAGTTGAGTAGCAGAGGCATAATTACACAGCGTACCAGTACATGCATGTGATCAGGTGAAGTCAGTAGCAGAACTGAGTATGGGCAACGTCAATTAATTCACAATTGATGGTTTACGCGAGGTACCAGCACGTGTATGGATGCAGGCCCAAATCAAGGTGGAACATGATTATAAACAGAATCAGTTGGAACGCGGTGGCGTATTTACACAGGAACCTATGGGTATTTGCATGCAGGCAGTTATAGCGCGAGCTAGGTAAGACAGCATGCAAGGGTAGGTAGGTAGGGTTGCAATACTGTTAGGCAGAATCACCTGCAGTACCCTTTGGGAACACCACACACAATTAAGACTACAAGTGACAGTACAAATTCACCTTTGGTACAAGCCTGTACTACACAGTAAAGTGGTAGTGATGGCTGAGCAGCCAGACTTATCTCAAGAGCAAATGAGCAGTAATAGGGATTACACAAAGGACTACAATTACTGTGACTCAAGCAAACACTGACTCAACGTTTCTGGTTAAAAAATATAAGTATATTTATTTTTAAACCATCTGTTCACAAAACACTTCACTTCTATTAAACAGAACCACACTCTAAATATACTACACACAACCAATTCCTCTTGTTCAGGTCAATTCAAGGTAAGTACATCAGGATTTGACAGACCAGTGTTTCGAAACAAAGACGTTACCGTGGGTTAATACGCGATCACTTTTTGACAGTAATGACAGTTCGGTCTTACGAAAATAAAGCGTACTCGCGAGAAGAAATGCACCCGAAGTCAAACACACTTAGCACATAGAATTAAAACAAGGGAATAGTGGATAAAAATCACAGGCAATACTTTTGTCAAGGCATTAGAATCAGAGGACATGTTCTAAGAGGCAGATAAAAGTCAATAGGCCTGCGCCAGTGTCAAATGGAGCAGGGGCTCGGTTGTCGAGGATCACACGGTTAGAATAGTTCAAGATTAAAGTTGCCAGGAGTACTCGCTATTGTCAAAGGGAAGCAAAAGTTATAAGACAGAAGGAAGAAAGGACAAGCCTTCGGAAAGTAAAAGGGTTCACCCCGATTCCTCAAGGTCGGACGGAGAGAACGACCAAATGGACACAGTACCTTATTCGGATGAAGAAAGCTGGTGCTAGGGCAGTTGTTCCTGGTAGTTCGAGCAGACTTGTGGTTCCTGAAGCTTCAGTCGTGGGGACAAGAAGGAGGAAGTCTGGAGTGATCTGCACTACCCAGGGATTAAGCTAAGGAGATAGATCCAAAGAAGTTGGTTAAGGCTGCTGACTTGTGGGTGCCAACAGGGCTACTCACAAGGATTCTGGAGCTACTCAGAAGAAGGATGAGGGAAAGCAGCCAAAGAAAGATAACAAGGAGAATTCTAATACCTCCAATCCAAAAGAGGGTCACAAACATAACAAGGGTAAGCCCCAAGGAAAACCGAATCAGGCTAGTGAACCTTCTGGTGCAAAACCAGAGGTGGGTCAGAACAAACCCCCATTCATCAAAACATTTGGTAAATGTTATGTTTGTGGGTCAACTGACCATGTGAAAGGGGATCCCAGATGCAAGGGTAAACCTTCAGGGGTCCAGACTGTTTCCTTAGCCTTCTCCCCAGAGGTATAAGTACCTATCACAAGTGGAAACTTTCAACTACTGGCTGATGAACCCATGAGAGTCTCAGCTAGTGTTTCTTTAGTGTCCCTGGGGTTGTGAGAACAACAGAATTTAGATGTCTATAACTCCATCCCCGATAATACTAAAGAGTATTATAAAGATAGTGTCCTTGTAAATGGTCTGGAGACTCCTGCCATCAGAGACACTGGAGCCATCATAACTGTGGTTGATGAATCATTTTTCAAGGTAGAGGATGTTGCTAAGGCACCCAAACACCTTACCAAGTTAGCTGGAGGCGCTGTGCAAATGATTCCCCAGTTACCAGCTCTCATCCAGCGCAATGATATGACTGTCGAAATACCTGTTAGTGTGCAGAGTGAAGTGCCTGGGAGAGTCCTATTGGGTAATGACCTTAAAGCTCTTGTAGTTGTGTCTAGTACCCCCAGGCCTCTCAGTAAAAGGAAACAGGAGCTCACTAGGCATGCCCAGAGAGGACATTTAGGGGCTCTCCAGGGGACTTGATAGAGGAAACTATCACCCCCAGTCCACAGGACTTACTAACTGCTATTTAAAAAAAGAAAGAGGCAAAGGGCAAGAAAGCAGATAGCACCCCTGTGCTACCAACCAGGACATCCCCAAGATTGTCAAAAGTCACACCTGTGACTCCCCCTCCAGCTGAGGCTGAGTGTGAGGTACAGCCCTGTGTGGTTAATCCAGCTACCGAAGAATCAGACGTGGAAGAGGACCTTACTCTACTTGGAGATCTGGATCCTGCTGGCCATCCTGAGCTGCAGTCTTTACTGGCAGAAGGTGGACCCAACAGGGCAGACTTCAGCAGAGGACAAAGAGAGTGTCCTACACTTGAAGGCCTTCGCCTACAGGCAGCTTCTCAGCTTTTTGGGCAAGAGCCTGGGAAGCACAGGCTGCATTGGGAAGATGGCCTCTTCTACAGTGAACCGACTGAGTCTATCCCTGGGGACTGCAAAATACTTGTAGTGCCCCTAGAAAACAGACTCCAGTTCCTACAGTTGGCCCATGAGATATATTTGGCTGGTCACTTGAGTTTCAAAAAGACCAAGGAAAGGCTCTCTTTATACTTCTACTGGCCTAAGATGGGTTCAGAAGTTGACAAATTCTGTAGGAACTGTCACACTTGCCAAACCTCTGGCAAGGGTGGATCCAAGAATGTGGCACCATTGGTGGGAGTTCCTTTTGAGAGGGTGGGAATTGACATTGTTGGTCCCCTTGACCCTCCCACATCTTCAGCAAACAGGTTTATCCCGGTTGTAGTAGACCATGCTACTAGATATCCTGAGGCGATACCTATTCTAATACCTCCAACCCAAAAGAGGATCACAAACATAACAAGGGTAAGCCCCAAGGAAAACCGAATCAGGCCAGGCAGGGGAGAGGGCAGGAGCCCTGACCCCTCACCTGTAAACACTGAGGACCCACGAGAAGCGACCACACCAGATCAAGGCCTACAATCAGCAGCTTCCACAAGGCAGGGTAAGGCACCTTTGCCTATCGTGCACCAGAAACCAAAATCGAGGCATTTTATTTACTACTTCTGGCCCCGAACTTCAGAAGCTGTCCCTGCAATCGGAGAACAGCTGATTACTGAAAACAAAATGCCGGGCGCTGCACGGCTTCAAAACGAGGCTTGAATACGCTGCTTAGCAACGCCTCGTAGTCTCTCCCTTTTACAATCAACATCTGCCGGCAGGCGGATAGCCGGCGACGAAGGCCAGACAAAGTCCATCCCTGTTTGCCCTGTTCACCGTGGGAGCATCGGAGCATGCAATAATCTGGTCATTCATAGCCCCGCCCTATAACTTGGAGGCGGCAGCCGAGCACTTTCTTCAAAGAGCCTATCTGCAACTGCACGCTACATCGCACAGACCCCCTGCAAAACTGCACTCACGAGGTTATGCAAGTACATTACCTCTACCTCAACAATCAGTCATCAGTTTCGAGTGGTGACACAAACTCCTCACTCTTTCGACACTTTCGAGGCTCCTGATTCCCCAGAGCCTGCATCTCCTAATACTTTCCATCATCGCCTGATATATTAAGCATCCCGAACCCCTCACCGGTTCTATACACCGCAACTAAGCCGCTAGGCGTACTGTCACTATCGCCTGTGAAAGTTCACGCCGACCGGCACAACCACGTTTTACTAGAGTATCAGAGAATCGTCTCGAAACGTATACGCATTGCTCATTATCAAGTGCCATTGAATAAGATGATAAAATAGCCTATGGTCTCTAATAGACCACATCTGACTTGTGTTGTGCCCCATGGTCGCTAATAGACCACATCTGATTTGTGTGTGCCTTATGGTCGCTAATAGATCACATCTGTCTTGTGTTGCACCTTATGGTCGCTAATAGACCTCATCTGATCTGTGTTGTGCCTTATGGTCGCTAATAGACCACATCTGATTTGTGTTGTGACTTATGGTCGCTAATAGACCACATCTGAGTTGTGCTGTGCCTTATGGTCGCTAATAGACCACATCTGATTTGTGCTGTGCCATATGGTCGCTAATAGACCTCATCTGATCTGTGTTGTGCCTTATGGTCACTAATAGACCACATCTGATTTGTGTTGTGCCTTATGGTCGCTAATAGACCATACTTGATCCGTGTTGTGCCTTATGGTCGCTAATAGACCACATCTGATTTGCGTGGTGTCCTAGCCTCTTACGCTATGCATTATAGTCACTGTCTGCTTGCCTTATCTAGGTGCCCTCAGTCCCTACATCTTAGCCCTGTTGGAACAGGCACACCTAGACGCCTCCCACGCTATGCACTCTAGACAATGCCCATCCGTGCCTCATTTACTTGTGCCCTACTAGTGAATGGTGCCTAGACCCTACAGACCTAGCCACACAGCCTAGATACAACTTCTGACACTAGTACCTTGGCGGCTAATTATCCGAGTCCACATACACCAAGTGACAGTGCCAGCTAACAGCTATAGCTTCGCACTATGCCTAGCTCATTCAACATCTACTTTCTAATGATCATGGCCACACTGCACACTTCCCCCAGATATAGCCACACCGAAGCACCCCCTTGCAAGCCAGCTCTCGCGTCCTTACTCACGTTACCCAAGTCACATAACCACTCTGGCCACATCAGCCTCGTGCCCCTGGCCATGCCGACTAGTCTACAACTCTCAGCCTACCCCAACGCACGAGAGAAACCTTAAATTACGCGCCAGACTTAACAAATTCTATGAACCTCTTAGAAGATCCCTCCCCACTATAAAACGCACAATGAAAGACCAACACATTAGAACATCCACTGCACCCCTTCAATCTCCCCCATCAATGAATACAAACATGCTTAAGACAAAGACCAATTCATCTAACTCGGCCACAACGATAACAGACCTTAAAGGACACTCCCTCAAGGGAGCACTCCTTAATGTAAGATCCTTAGTGGCACACGCCATTGACCTAGCTGACTTAATCACAGAAGCCAATCTAGACTTTATTGCTATAACTGATACTTGGCTACACAATGCGGCAGGCCCTTCGCTTATGTTGGCCATTCCTGATGGTTACACCATATCTAGGCAGGACCGAGAAGGCTCCCGTGAGGTGGAATCGCCATTATATCCAAAATAAACTTATCATTACGCCTAGTCGCCACCACAACTATGCAATCCTGCGAAACTCTCACTGCCAAAATTCCCATAAACAACTCCCAAACTCTCTCAATTCACCTAATTTATAGACCTCCGGGTCCACTTGGAACTTTCAAGGAGGACCTGCACAGTCTCCTCGCCAACAATACCAAAATTACTTCCCAATTGCTGATATTAGGGGATTTTAACCTTGGCTTCAATGACCAAACAGATACCCATGCTGCCACTATTGCCAATACCCTCCATACCTTAGGACTTACCCAAAAAGTTAGCACCCCCACACATGCTAAGGGTAGAATACTTGACTGGGTTGCGGATTCCAACTGCTCAGCCATAGTGTCCTCTATTACGCCCCTCTCCTGGACAGACCACTCCTTGGTGTCCTTTAATTTACTTACTACCAAACCACCCATCCCTGACCTACAGACAGCTCCACCATGCCCCACAAGAAACAAAAAGAATATTACAGTGGATAATATTATTCCCCTGATCCTTCCCACCTTAAATGCACTGCCAGACAACCTTGACCCTAGTACATTGGTCAATGAATTCAACAACATTATGCGCACCACTATGGACAAAGTCGCCCCTCTCAAAATGCAAACAAGCAAAGCCAAGGCACATTTAAACAAGTGGTACACGCCAGAACTTAAGGCCATGCGCCTAATCAAAAGAAAATGTGAATCTGACTGTAAACTATGTCCAACTGAAGAGAATAAAGTCAATTTAACTAATATCTCTCGGCACTACAAAAACGAAATCTGTCTAGCGAAACGTAATTCTTACAATGTTCGCATTGCCAATGCCAATTCAAGTATGAAGGAACTCTTCTCCATCTTGAAAGAACTCGAGTTCCCCATTGCCACACCAGATACCTGCATTAAAGACCAGACCTGGTGTACAGATATCCAAACGGCCTTAGCAAATAAAATCACCACACTGCAAAATAAAATCCAACTAAAAAAAGACTCCCTAAACCTCACAAGCAAGCTACCTCTTAACAACATCATCCACGACCTAACCAACAAATTCTCCTTCACCAAAACTACCATCTTAGAGGTAGAGAAAATCATCCTATCCCTCAAACCGTCGAACTGCAAAGGTGACATCTGTCCAGCACAACTAATAAAAGACGCTGCCAGAGACCTGTCACCGTTCATCTCAAAATTGATCAACTCCTCCTTCGCCACAGGCAAAATCCCGGCGAACCTAAAACAATCATGGGTGCTCCCACTTCTCAAGAAGCAGACTCTTGACCCCCTCATCCCCACTATCGGCCCATCACTACCGTACCTTTCCTACTGAAGATACTAGACATGGTTGCCTACACACAAATTCAAAGACACCTGGAATATAACAACCTACTAGGAGCTAGACAATCTGGATTCCGCCCACTCCACGGTACTGAAACTGCACTCATTGATCTAAAGACCCAAATAGACGAACTGAGAGATCAAGGTAAGACGGCACTCCTCCTCCTACTTGATCTCTCAGCTGCTTTCGATCTGGTGGATCATAGGGTCCTCTGCAAACACTTGGACACTGCTGCACACTTCTCCATGCAGGCCACCAAATGGATTGAACCCTTTCTGAGCGAGAGAACGATGAGAGTCTTCTCCCCCTTGGCAGCAGCCGACCCTCTTCCAATCACGTGCAGCGTCCCTCAAGGCTCCTGTATTTCACCAACCTTGTACAACATATTCACCAAACCCCTCTTCGATGATCTGGACCTTCTAGGTATCACCTACACTAACTATGCAGATGATACACAGATTCTCCTCCCGCTTTCTGGGGATTACAGTGAGGACGAGGAGTTGGTGAATAGGGTGTACCTCATTATTCAGGCATGGATGGCATCACATGGCCACTGCCTGAATGATGATAAGACTGAACTGATCATTCTGGCCACACAGGCTAATATCAACAAACTAGGCAAGGACTATTCCACGTTTAACATAGATGGCAATAGCATTAAGGTTTCGAGCGAAGTAAAAACATTAGACTTCTATCTTGATTCCACCATGTCTTGTGCCAAACAAGTCAACTCCCTAGCCTCCACGACAGCCTATACCTGCAAATTAATAAGAGCAGGTAAACCTTCTTTATCCAACAACAGTTGCATGATCCTAGCGAGAACCCCAATACTATCATGACTCGATTACTGTAATGCCATTTACAGTGGCGCCAATAAAACTATCACCAAAAGGCTACAAATCCTACAAAACAACGCCCTTAGAGCTGCCTTAGGCATAAATAAAAGGGAACATATCTCCTCCACTAGACAACAATACAAATGGCTCTCCACCAACAATAAAATTCACCTATAAATGCTTTCCCTGACGCATAAAGCTCTCAATAATGCCGCCCCCATCTACTCGATGGACAAAATAAGAAGAAAAATCTCCAGCAGACCTACAAGAACTCCTAACTCTAATTGCCTGGAAATTCCAAGATTTAAAATCGCCAAAATTGGCGGCACAAGCTTCCCTGTGCTAGCTGCTAAATGGTGGAATGCCCTGCCACACAACCTTAGAGCAGATCAACCCTTCCCTCACTTTAGAACAAACCTTATCAAACACCTCAATGACAACAACATGTGAGGCCTGGAAGTTTTAATTTGTGTTATGCTACTTATCTGAATGTATATATGTACTATCTAAGTTTTGTTACTATTGTAAATTTTAAATATGCAACACTGTAATTTGCTGTAACATTGTAACTTCTTCGCAACATTGTAAGCTTCGCACATTCTGTTCACTGTGCCCGGTTGCCCCTGGGTCTGGCGCGCAATACAAATTAATAAACAAACAAACAAACTATGAGAACTGTTACGGCTCAGGCTGTGGCTAAGGCTCTACTTGATATTTTTACCAGAGTAGGGTTTCCTAAGGAAATGATATCCGACAGGGGGTCCAATTTTAGGTCCCACTACGTGCAAGCCATGTGGAAAAATTGTGGTGTCACCTCCAAGTTCTCTACAGCCTACCATCCACAAACCAATGGACTGGTTGAAAGGTTTAATCGTACTATGAATCGCATGATAGGTGCTTTAGAAGAACCCCTTAAAAGAAAGTGGGACCTTCTACTGCCATGCCTTCTCTTTGCTTATAGAGATGTCCCTCAGGAGGGAGTTGGATATAGTCCCTTTGAACTTCTTTATGGCCATCCAGTAAGAGGTCCTTTGGCCCTAATTAAGGAGGGGTTGGAGAGTGTTCCTTCCCCCAAGCCAGTCAGAGTAACTGACTATGTGATAGGTCTCCAAGGGAGAATGTCACACATGATGGCAGAAGCTAGTGATAACTTAAAAGCAGGTCATGCTCTGGTCAAATATTGGCATGACCAGAAGGTCAACATGGTTGAGTTCGCTCAAGACCAGCTTGTGCTAGTTATGGTGCCAACAAGGCAGAGTGCCTTGCAGGACCAGCGGATAGGACCCTTTAAGGTTGTAGGAAAACTTGGAGAGGTGAACTATCTGGTGGATTTAGGCAATCCTAAGGAGGCTCCCCGAGTCTTTCACACCAACCGCTTGAAGGCCTATGCGTCAAGACCAGAAGTGGGAGCTTTTCTTCTAGCTTTAGCTCAAGAGGAGGAGGAGAGTGAACCTCTACCTGACCTACTCAGAGGACAGCCTTTAGATGAGAAAAAAGAAGGAGTTAATCTCTCTTCTAATCTGACATCTGAACAACAGGAGGAGTGCAAGTTTCTGTTAAATCAGTTTGCCTCCCTGTTTTCACTATCACCAGGCTTGAGCCTTTGGGACCAGAATTATATTTTAACTGGCGACTGTTTACCTGTGAAAAGCAGAGGTTACAGAATGTCAGACCATATAAGGACCCACATAAAGGAGTAGGTCAACAAGATGCTTGATCTCGGGGTTATAGAGCCATCTACAAGTCCATGGTCTAGTCCAGTTGTTCTAGTACCAAAGGCAGGATCCAAGGAGTTGATATTCTGTGTGGACTATAGAGCTCTAAATGTAGTCACAAATACTGATGCCCATCCTTTACCAAGGACAGATGAACTGGTGGATAGACTTGGTGCAGCCAAGTACATCAGTACATTTGATCTTACTTCAGGCTATTAGCAAATAGCCCTCACAGACCAAGCCAAGGAGAAAACTGCATTTTCAACCCCAGCAGGCCTCTACCAGTTTAAGGTTATGCCTTTCGTATTAAAGAATGCACCTGCTACATTCCAAAGGATGGTTAATCAAGTTCTGAATGGGATGCAGGACTTCTGCGTGGCATACTTGGATAACATTGGAGTGTTCAGCCCTACATGGAAAGAACATGTTGACCACTTAGAATATGTATTGCAGGCTCTTGAGCAGGTCCATCTGACCATAAAGGCAAGTAAATGTCAAATTGGTCAAACCCAGGTGAGAGTCTTCCTAGGTCTCAATGGGTACTACAGGAACTTCATAGAGAACTATGGGACCATAGCTTCTCCACTGAATGTGATCTCCTCTCCAAGATTCCCTAAGAAGGTCACATGGAATGAGGAGTGCACTCAAACCTTTGAAAACCTGAAGAAAGCCCTTTGTCAAGCTCCAGGTCTAAGAGCTCCTGATTACCGGCAACCCTTCATTGTGCAAACAGATATCTCCAATATAGGTATAGGTGCAGTCCTTAGTCAACTGGATGAGAAAGGTAGGGAGCACCCCATTTTCTTCATCAGTAGGAAACTAAGGAACCAGAAATAAGGTGGGCAGCCATAGAGCATGAATGTTTTGCCATTGTGTGGTCTCTGAAGAAGTTTAGACCATACTTGTATGGATTTACTTTTGTGATTCAGACAGACCGCCAACCCTTGAGATGGTTGATGCAAATGAAAGGGGAGAAACCAAAACTACTAAGATGGTTAATCTGCCTGCAAGGGTTTGATTTCACCATTGAGCACAGGTCAGGGTGTCACCACCAAAATGCTGATGGTCCTCTAGGATGTTTGACCGACTAGAGTGAAGAGATTCAATCGAGGAGTGGATTAAATCCTCCTGCCCCTTATTATGGGGAGGGGGGGCGGCGAGTGTTAGGGAGAATTTTCCAGAATGGCTCATTTCCTTTACCTTTTGAGTTCCTCAGCAGCTTTGCTGGATTTCTAGGGTTTCATTTTTTTACCTGGTAAGAGTGTGAGCCTTTTTCCCACTCTTACATGTGTTTTGCTGTGTGTGTTGTACATTTTGTGCTCATGGGCTATGGAGTCTCACCCACCCCATAGGCATCATCGTTTTACTGTGTGTCACACAGCACCTTTAGTGCAGTGACACAGGGTTGTCTTTTCAGACTTCCCACTTTAAACTCCATTTTCTGGGACTGATTACTGTTTCCCAGAGCATGTAAAGTTACCATTGACTTTACTAGTCTTTTTAAATGTACAGACCCAGTACACCCTATCTTCCAATAGAGTACTGGAGGGGTTAATAGTTATCCCCTTTTGTCTGATTCTCATGGAACCTTAGTATGTTCCCCTTTCTCTAAGATTTGGCTGGTGGCAGTGGTATCTGCCCTTTTTTATTCTACCGCAGACTATGAAAATAGCCTTTGGTACCATTGAGGCTATGGTGGTAGCCTGGAACTCAAACCTGGTAATCCACTTTTATTTTAACTTGGTTCCGGTCGAGTTCTTTTGCCATATCTTTTTGTAAAGGTCTTTCTAGTATTTTTCTCTTTGCGCCAAACCAGGTTTGGTTCCTTTGTTCGCGTCCTTTGACAGGCTTCTACACAGAAGCCCTCCTTAAGCGCCTGAGTGTCTGGGTTGACAGGATGAGAGGGAGGAGTTTGAGGCCCCCTGCACAGGGTCTCTTTGGAGACCCAAGTCTCACTCTTGTTTGATTGGCTAGGTGGCTGCCCTGTCAGGATAGCCACCCTGCTTTGTGATTGACAGCCAGGCTGTGAGAATGGGAGATTTGATGCATAAAAAGCCAGTCTCTGGGACTGGAAGGCAGAGTCGCCACTGCAACGAGAGAACCAACGAGAAGCTGAAGGAAGACGACTGCTGCAACTACTGGACACCCGGTGAAGCCCTGCTGCAGGTCCAAATCGCCCGAAACTTCGACGACAGAGAAGATCTGCAAGGAATCTTCTTCCCTTGAACTTGGTGGGAACAACCAGCTAGCCAAACACCAGACACCGGTTCTCATCCTGGACAAATTTGCTGTGCATCGCTGCAGTAGATTGGATAGCCAGTGGGAAGAGGACCAGTTTGGGTTTTAAGGAGCGCAGCTTTTATTCGTCGTTTTGCTCCACTGATGGCTTGTTCCCTGGGCAGTGCAGGACCCTCCAGCCGTCCTCCTTCTTGTCACCATGACGGAAGCTTCAGGAACCGTGAGCCTGCAGGAACAACTGCCTCAGCTACAGCATTCTTCTCCTTTAAAGGTACTGTGCAAATTCGGTCGTTCGTTCAGTCCGACTGCGGTGAACGCGCGGGAAATCTGTTGCCTCTCGAAGACTTGTCCTTCTCTTCTCCTTTAAATAACTTTTCCTCCGACCAACTTCGTTTTGAACTCTTGGCAAAGACTTAACCGTGAACTACTTTGAACTGTGTGATCCTCTGCAAAGACTCTGAACCAATAACACTGGCCTAGACCTATTGACTTGAATCCTACTTGTAGTAGCCTTTTCTAGATTGCCCTGCCTATAACTTGTTGGTGCTATTGATTTTGAATAACCTTGCCTTTCCTCCCTTTTAAATTGCTGGGGTGCCATTTTGCTCACACTTCATTTTGAGCTTAACTTGTGCAGAATTGATTGGGTATTGTTGTAGTATATTAAGACTGTGATTTTCTGCTGCTTTACATTAGTGAACTGTTTTAGAAATGATGGTGTAAATAAATGTATATTCTTTTACTCAGAAACCTTGAATCAGTGTTTGTTTGAACCATAGTGATTGTTGTCCTTTGTGTAACCTCTTGTACTGCTCACTTACTCTTGAGATAAGTCTGGCTGCTCAGCCATCGCTACCACTTTACTGTGTAGTACAGGCTTGTACCAACAGTGAAATTGTACTTACACTTGTAGTCTTAATTGTGTGTAGTGTTCCCAAAGGGTACTGCATGTGGTGGTGCCATGACAATAGTTTTAGGGCTGAGGAGATCTAGTGTGGAGGAGAAGGTGATTAGATGGTGGTCAGTCCAAGATTGTGGGGCAATCTTAGTAATAGCAATGTTGCAATTCAGATCGGCCACCCAATCGAGAGTCCTTCCTTTGATATGGGTGGGGGTAAGGACTTTTTGTGTGAGGCCATGATCCGTCAGTATGGCTGCTACTGATTGGGCATGTTTATTATCAAGGTCATTGAAGCCCATGTTAAAGTCCCCCATCAATAAGATCTGTGAGGAGTCTTTTATGTTGTTGGCTAGAAGGCTGGTTAAGTCCTCCTTGAAGGTTCCCAGTGGATCCGGAGGTCTGTATTCCAAATGGATAGTTAAAGTATGGTTACTGGATAAAGGAAGTTTGGCTGTGAGTGTCTCACATGATTGTCATGGTGGTGGGGGAGCTAGTCTAGTGGAAAGGTTAGTTTTAGATATGATAGCTAGGCCTCTGCCTCTGGCATTGGGTCTGTCAGCTCTGAGTATATGGTAGCTATCATGTATGGCTAGCATAAGGGCGGGTCCTGCTGCCAGGACTCAGTTATTGCAAGCAGGTCCAAGTCGCCATTGGTTAGGAAGTCTGCGATTTCGGTGGCATGTGCCACGAGTGATCTAGTATTAATAAGCGATCCAGATAAGGTTGTAGTGCTATTAGGTTTTAGGGTGGGGGGGTGTTTAATTATAGGGGTGTTAGTTTTATTAAGAATTTTCAGAGTTGGGGCATGTGCAAAGTTAAGGTTGTTATGCCTGGACTGCTGCCCTGCCCTGGCCTAGTGTTGGGTTCTTAAATGCACCCTTTGTTATCAACAAATACTAAATCAATAGATATTTCAACAGTGAGATAGTTACAGAACGTAGTATTCAATACAAACAATGTTTCCATAAATCCAACAGTGATGTATAAACATTCAATAGAATTAGGAATACCAGTTACTATCACTGCTGTTCTGGCTGTTAATTGATATGAACCTGAACCTCAATCATAGTGTTGCACATCCCACGTCCCACTCCTGACCCCTGCTTCCAGTCAGCCATTGCATCTGTGCACCACTTCCTAACAAACCAGCACTGTGCTGGTGGTTTTGTGCCTCTCCTCCACCCATCGGGAGACTGCCAGTGCACTGCACCATACCCGGAACGAAGAACGAAGGGAGCGGACGCGGAGTGAAGGAGAGTGGCAGTCCTGCAGTCATGGCTGTCGTGACTGGACGGACTGCCTCCACCCGGATTCCACTAGAAGAAGAAAATGGGCGCTTACGAAGTTTGCGCTCCCATCCGCACCTAGAAAAACTTCTCCAAGAGGAAACCCTAAACCCACTGAATGCGTCGGCAATCACTGTCAAACCCAGTAAAATTGTCGGAAACAAAGTGGGGAAGAAAGTTTTTTAATTACCTGCACGGATCTCAAGGAAAAGTCTGTGGCCCATACCAAACGACACTTAGCTCTCAGCTGATCCACTGATAACTTTATCAGAGACGTCCGGTCTATCTCTACAACAAACAACCATTGACATCATTGATTGTCCAACACGACCCCACCTGCTGTGTCCCTTCCCGCTCGCTTACCGGCTTGCTCCGCAGGGGGTGCTGTGTTTGCAGTCGCGGAGACGACCTCCAGCGCGGGTGGGTCCGTGTCTGGATCACCCGCGATCGAGCGGGCGTCGATGGGAGTTAAGGAGTGCTGTCGTGCGGAGATTTCTCCGGGACCCCCGCCTGCCCCCGCACAGAGCAGTGCCGGGGCCCGGTGGAGGGGCAGATGGGCGGGGACCCGGAGGCGTGCCGGACCCCTTCGGAGCCAGTGGCCCGTCTGGTGCCCGTGGCCCCTCGCATTGTCCTTGCCCTCGTCCATGTAGAGGGTGGGGGCTCGGGGCCACGGGAACCGTGCGAGGAGCTGGCGGACGCAGACCGACGCCTGCCTGCATCGATTTACGAGCCCCTGCTGGCTACGCCCCATACAACGTCATCGGAGCAGGAGCTTGCTTACCTTTTTGTGGATCCTGTGCCACGCCTCCCAAGACTAAGCAGCACTGCCTTGGTAGAAACAAAAACACACCGAACCCAAGGAAACCCCCACGACAATTATTAGCCACGACTCAAGTGAAAAGAAAAAGACATTTTAAAAACAAATCAGATTCGCAAAACATGGCAAGCTCTTCTAGAGCACAAAGAAATGCAACAAGCCTAAAACTGTCTACAACCAAAGGCAGAATGTTAAATGGAAAGAATTCAGGAGTAGCACTTTCTCCCATATCGACGCTGGCAAATTCTTTTTATAAAAAAGCAAAACGGGGCAAGCTGTACCAGTGTTTTGAGAGAAATCGCGGATGCTGAACTGCTTGATGCAGTGCATGATCTACAACCACCAAACAAACACAGAAAAATTGACGAGAAATCAAAGAACAAACCAATCCTTTCCAAAGCCAGTTCACTCTCTTTAGAAAAGACAATCCCGCCTTCAAACAACCTAGAAGGTGGCCTCGCATTGGACCACATAAACATAATCTCGATCCCCAGCGATTTTGTCTTTGGCCAAACCCCACATTTACTCCAAACTTCAATCCCTTTACTTTCTCAACTGAACACTCCCTCACTTCCAGCAATAAACGAGCTGCAACATGCTATGGAGGCCGAGGTTGCTCCGATCGCTGCTCAAAATAGGAAGCAAGCAACTGTTCCAACTTCTCCCCCGCTCTCATCATTGCTCTTTCCTGTATCGCAGGACACAACAGCTCCAACCTTATCTCCAACCATTGAACAGAGGAGACTACAACAAATTGAATTAGAGGAACATATAGAACCTCACCAAAATGGTCATCGAAATTTAGCGGCCCAGGACCATAGAGATAAGAGAAAATCGTACCCTGACCAAGATCAACGCATTACAGATCGAACTTCTACACTCCCTCCACTCCTATACCTGGCCCCAACCGAAAATCTTCAACAGCCGCTAAAGAAGCATCTTCAAAGAAACCGAACCTACTTTCATACATGTCAGCTGTCATGATACCTACTCCCGGGAAGCCAGTTCAGGCCCAGCATCCCCGAAAGCAGACATCATGTCCCCAGGGAGGGACCCAGCAACCCCTTATAGGGGCTCTTTGGACATTGTCCTGGCGCCTTTGGCGCCAGGCTCATAGAAGGGATCAGTCCTGGCACCATAGGCGCCAGGCTCATTATGGGAGTGCTTGGATGGACTTACCTGATGCAGACCATGCTGCCGGATCCAGACCTCCTTGAGGTCTGAAAGGGACTATTTTACCTATGGGACTATTTTACCACTCGGGCGTGGCTGAGGAAGAATACTTACCTGGAACTACTTTGGGGGCTATTTAAACCACGCCCAGACAGCAGCTCACGCTTCGCGTTGTTCTGCATCTAGCAGCTGGATGCTCACCGTGTCTGCTCCTGCATCCTGGCTCCAGCCACGCCCGCCTGCAACCTGGAACACCTGAAAAGGAAGGAAAGGAGAGAAAGGTGAATAATTGAACTTTACCTACCTCCATCCGGAGTCCGGAACCATCACTCCGACGATCCTGAGAAAAGACGTTATTTTTAGAAGCGCATCGCATCTCTCGCTGCAGCGCCACGTTCCACTCACCTTCACGAGGCGCCCTCGGGCTCTTCAGCGACCATTGGCACCATCCGCCGCCTTTCAGCGCCTAAGGTGAAAAAGAGACAAAACAAAGGTGAGCGAAGGAACAGATTGAGGAAGGCCTGATTCTCCCACCTTAAGACTTACCTGATTATTGGTGGGACAATCTTTCCTCACCTCGAGTCGGCGCCGCTTCTTTGGCACTTCTGTACCCTGGCCCCTAAGGGGAAAAAGACACACGCAATAGTGGGTGAAAGCAAGATCACTAAGGGAACCATCCATCAAAAAGACTCACCAGAGTTTACCTTCGGCGAATCCAGTCCTCTACGCGGATTCTTCATCCTGCATCTGAAATAGAGAAAAGGACAACGGACAATTAAGGCTTAAACTTTTGCAACTGAATATATCGCAAAAGTCAAGCGGAGTTGAATACTCACCAAACCCAAGATCCAGTGAAGTAACTGGAAATCAACGCGCCCCTGCATCGGAAGCAGGATGGAGAGCTCGTCCTTTCAGACTCTAAGGTGAGACTCTACGGGGAATCGCGGAGGGGGTTCGAGGAGTGTGAGAGGGGGAAGGGGGGGAATCCGACACATTATCCAGCAGACAGTTAATCCCCTTTTCCGTCTACAGAAGGATTCTTCTATGGGCCAGACAGGCGAGGTTTGGGGGTCCGGTCCAGTCCGTCTTCCGAGTCCTGCGCATCACCTTAGAAGAGGTCATAGCAGTCCAGAACAGGTCGGCGCCTCCGTGGGAATCAGGTGAGCGTTACAGAATGCGAAGCCTACCTACAATTTCCCACCCGGGCGCTATGGAGACTTCCGAGACAGACCAGCTGGCCCAGCTATTGGGGGAATTATGGGCTGAAGTTCATTCCGCTCGCCAGGAGACGAATGCCCTCAGGAGAGAGTTAATTGTATCTAAAGAACGAACTGATGACCTTGCCAGACAGCTATTACAAGGTCAGGCTGGTCAAACTCCTTTACCAGGTTCTGGGGGGTAATTCCGCCCCAGTGGTTTCAAATAACCCCGTGGAAATTAATCTACCTGGAAATACGCCACTGGCCCCACCGGAACGTTTTGCCAGGGACCCTAAAAGGTTCGCCGTATTCATGAAGTGCCGATTGCACTTCCTCTGCAGACCTGGGGCCTTCCCTAACGACCAAACCAAGGTCGCTTTTGTACTATCATATCTCAGCGGCAGTGCTGCGGATTGGTCAGTTCCACTGGTTACTCAAGATGACCCAATTCTTCGGAACTTTCAAGCCTTCCAGACAAGCATGGAAAGACTTTTTGCACGGCATTCTCAGGGACAGGCCCTGGATAACGAGCTTCTATCCCTACGACAGGGTAACCTGGATCTCTTAGCCTATATCGCGACCTTCAATAGGTTAATTGTGAAGACTGGATGGCCGGAAGATAAAAGAATCACGTTATTCCCTCGAGGTCTACGTGGAGAACTTAAGGATGTCCTGGCCCAGGTTGTAAATCCACCCCAAGACTGCTCTGAATATATAGACTTGGTGGTCCAATTAGATCACAGACTTCAAAACAGAAAGGCAGATCGGTCCAAGTTTGAGACCCGGGTTTTGGTCAAAACCTATGTTAACCCCAAGGGTGCCGATGTTACTGAACCTATGCAAATTGGAGGGGTTAAAGGACCTTTAACTCAAAATGAGCATGAACGAAGACGGCAAATGCAATTATGCCTTTATTGTGGGGCTTCTGGACACTTTTTACGAGATTGCCCTATAAAACCGTCTAAGAAGGCGGTAGGAGTCGCTGATAAGAACCTGATGGAATCTGAGTCGGGAAACGACCACGCCCGACAAGCGTAGGGGCCCGCTTGCCGAGCTTAAAAACGAACTCTCTGACCTCGCATTTCATCATGCCAATGGTCCTCGTAAATCCGAAGCAGCCTGGGCGGTTACATGCCATTAAGGCATACATCGATAGTGGGGCTATAGGAAACTATGTGGATCGTGAATTGGCTTCCAGGATCAACCTCCCTCTTTGCCCTAAAACCAGTAAGGATGTCATCACCACAGTGGATGGAACCGAAATCGCCTCTGGGCCGGTAACACACTCCACTACTGAAGTGACATTGTTGGGTCAAGACGGACATCGGGAGGCAATTGTGTTTGATGTAATCAAGGCTCCGCAATTTCAAGTAATTCTAGGAATCCCTTGGTTGGAAACACATAATCCTCGAATTGACTGGCGAGCAAAGAGGATAACCTTTCCAGATTGTGCACAAACCTGTTATGCAAGAAATCCAAATATTGGCCTAGCTACAGTAACCCCTGTCATTTTTGCAAATACCGCCAGAATACCAAGAATTTCAAGACGTCTTCCAAAAGGAACAGGCCAACACTCTACCGCCTCACAGGTCATACGATTGCCAGATCGATCTATTGCCCGGTGCACAACCCCCTTGCAGCAGGATCTATGCCCTTACCGAAGCCGAGAATCTTCATTTACGACAATATCTAGACCAGTACCTAGCCAATGGTTTTATTCGCCCGTCTAAGTCTCCTGCATCCTCGGCTTTATTCTTCGTGCCTAAAAAAGAAGGCGACCTCAGAACTTGTATTGACTACCGCGCATTGAACCAGATAACTGTTAAAAACCGATACCCTTTGCCCCTGATCCCTGAACTCCTTGACCAGGTGAATGATGCCTGCATATACACCAAGTTAGATCTCCGGGGGGCCTACCATCTGGTGCGAATAAGGGAAGGCGATGAATGGAAAACTGCCTTCCGCACCAAATATGGGCTATTCGAGTACCAGGTGATGCCTTTCGGATTGTGCAATGCACGGGCTGCCTTCCAATACTTCATGAACGATGTCTTTCGGGAACTCATCGACGTTGGTGTTGTCGTATATATCGATGACATTCTTGTGTACTCCTCTTCAGAATCTGATCATAGAAAACATGTCAGGGCAGTTCTCGAGAAATTGCGCCAACACGAACTATTTGCTAAACTTGAAAAATGTGTTTTCCATGCCACAGAAGTCGAGTTTCTTGGTTTCATCCTGACACCTAAGGAGTCTGCATGGACTCACGAAAAGTGGATGCTATCCTCAAATGGCCATCGCCTAGCTCCGTGAAAGGTGTTCAAAGCATGCTTGGCTTTGCCAATTTTTATCGCAGGTTTATCCCGGAATTTTCTCGTGTGGTTCAACCCATCACTGCGCTCTTAAGGAAAAATAAACGTTTCGAATGGTCTGAAGAAGCCGAGCAGGCCTTTCAGGAACTAAAAGCTAAATTTACCTCTGCACCTGTATTGAAGCAACCGCGCCCAGATCTCCCTTATGTCGTCGAAACTGACGCATCCAGCCTAGCCATGGGAGCTGTCCTGTCTCAAAGAGATCCTGAAACTAACCAACTGCATCCCGTTGCATTTTGGTCCAGAAAATTATCGGCACCCGAGGTTAACTACGCAATCACTGACAAAGAACTGTTAGCCATTAAATCCGCCTTTAAAGCCTGGCGGCATTATCTACTTGGCGCTAGACATACCATCACGGTGATCACCGACCACCGGAACTTACAGTATTTAAAGACAGCCAAGGCTCAGTCATCTTGACAGCTCCGTTGGCCTTTGTTTTTTGCAGAATTCGATTTTGTAATCACCTACCGTCCTGGGTGTAAGAATGGCAAAGCGGACGCTCTATCCCGAATAGGAATGGGAGAAACTGATACTAATTCAGAACCTGTACCGATAATTCCCCAGCAGAGAATTTTGGGCATGACCTCTTTACAAACGCTTGAAGACATTTAAGCTAGAGTTAAACAACTCCTGGACCCTACAGACTTACAGGATTGGGTACAAAAGGGATCCGACTTTACTATAAATAATGATTTACCTTATTTCCAAGGGCGCTTATTTCTGCCACACAAGGAATTACAAGAGCTCGTTATTTCTCGTTATCATGATACACTAATAGAGGGGCACCCCGCTATTGCCAAGACGGAAGAAAAGGTGAAACGACAATTCTGGTGGCCTTCTTGGCGAAAAGATGTTAAATCATTTGTGATGTCCTGTGGTGTTTGCGCCCAAAATAAAGGCCAAAAGAAAAGACCAGCCGGTCTCCTTCAACCTTTAGACATTCCGCCAGCACCTTGGCACACCCTGTCATTGGATTTTATTACGGACTTTTATCCTTGTTCAGGATATAACACTATTCTTGTTATTGTGGATTTATTTTCCAAAATGGCCCACTTCATTCCATTGAAAGGTTTACCTTCAGCTTCAGTTCTAGCCAAAGAATTCCTTGAAAATATTGTTCGTTTACATGGATTCCCGTCTGTACTAATCTCAGACCGGGGAAGCCAATTCATTTCCCACTTTTGGCGTAGATGTTGTCAATTGGCACAAATCGATGTAAGATTATCGACTAGTCACCACCCTCAGACCGATGGTCAAACAGAGAGGACGAATCAGACCCTTGAGCAATATTTACGGTGTATGTTGCTGCAATCTGAAAGTAAGTGGAAAGACATTCTTTGGATAGCCAAATATGCATATAATAATTCGGTACACTCTGGAACTGGGCAAAGTCCTTTTTATACTTTATATGGGCATCACCCTCGAACCTCAGACCTTGTTACGCTCACCTGACTCCCACGGAGGCGCAGGTCTGGTTTGGAGTGTTGTTGCTTCTTCTATGGTGAAGCGCAGGACCCGGAAGATGGACTGGACCGGACCTTCGAATCTGGCTTGTCTGGCTCGCAGGAATATCTTTCTGTATGTGAAAAGGGAGTATTAACAATCTGCAGAAGAAAGTATAAGCCTCCCGCTCCCTTCTCACCCCTCTACGAAACCCTCCTGCGACCCCCACGTGAAGTCTCACCTTAGGGTTTGAAAGGTTGAGCTCTCCATCCTGCTTCTCATGCAGGGGCGCGTTGTATCCAGTTACTTCACTGGGATTTTGATTGTAGAGGGTTCAAGTTTTGTTTTCCCGGTATAGTACCGTAAGGATCTGTTAATGGGTATGATTCCGCAATAATAATTGTTCGTTGTCTCTTTTTCAGGTGCGGAAACTATTCCGAGAAGAGCTGTGGAACCGAAGAATGAGACTCTGGTGAGCTTGATGAGAGTTCTCTCAGTGTCCTTGTATCAATGCGCTCACTAACGCTGATGTCTTTTTTTCCCCATAGGGGCCGGGGTCCGGAAATGCCTGGATGCGGCACCGACCCGAAACGAAGCTCAATCCAGAAGAAATCAGGTAAGTCTTTAATGGGCGTTTGGGTAATGTCTTTTCATGCGCCCACTAACGCTGATGTCTTTTTTCCCTATAGGGGCCGGGGTCCGGAAATGCCTGGATGCGGCACCGACCCAAAACTAAGATCAATCCAGAAGAAATCAGGTAAGTCTTTAATGGGCGTTGGGTAACGTCTTTTCATGCGCCCACTAACGCTGATGTCTCTTTTTCCCCTTAGGGGCCGGGGTCCGGAAATGCCAGGATGCGGCACCGACCCGAAATGAAGCTGGAATAACCCAACAGGTAAGCTTTGTAATGGAAATTAAGGTTTCCTTGTTTTCTTTCCCCTCTCACCTTTATTCTTGTCTTTTAGGCGCGGTGATGTGGCTGCGAGTCCAGATGTCGCCGTAGAACGTGGTGGTACCTTGTACAGGTGAGTGAGATGCGGCGCTGCAGCGATCGATGCGATGTGCTTTTAAATGGATGTCTTCCTTTTCAGGACCGTCGGCGAGATGTCTCCGGAATGCGGATTTAGCAGGTAAGGACTCTTCTTTACCCTTTTCTCTTCTCTTCTCTCTTTGCAGGTGTTCCAGGATGCTGGCAGGAGTGGCAGAAGACAGAATGCAGGAGCAAACACGGTGAGCGTCCAGCTACTGGATGCAGAACAACGCGAAGCGTGAGTTGCTGCTTGGGCGTGGCTTAAATAGCCTTCAAAGTAGTTCCAGGTATGTATCCTTCCTCTCAGGTATGTATTCCTCCCCTGACCACACCCGTGTGGTTAAATAGTTCCAAAGATAAAGTAGTCCCATTCAGGCCTCAGAAGGCCTGGATGTTGCAGCATGGTCTGCATCAGGTAAGTTAACACTAAGCACCTTTAACACAAAGTCCCCTTTTATGAGCCTGGCGCCTATGGCGCCAGGACTGTGGCCCGATATGAGCCTGGCGCCAAAGGCGCCAGGACTGAGTCCAAAGAGCCCCTACTTGAGGCTGTTGTGACTTCCCTTGAAGACATGATGTCTGCCTCTGGGGTAGCTGGGGCTTGTCTGGCACCTTGGAGGTAGGCATCATGACAGACCTCGACTCGCCTCAAGGCCTCGGAATGCCCGTAGTGGACCATCGGCATTCTACAATTACCCAAGCCTTCAAAGAAGCAACTACACATTTACAACAAGCAAAGAGAAGATACTAGAAGAATGCTGACCTGCATCGGAGTGAAGCACCTCAGTACCAGATTGGGGACCAAGTATGGCTGGCTACCAGGCACTTATCGCTCAAGGGACCTCGAACTTTTAATTCAAAATATCTGGGGCCTTACTCCATTACGGCCATAATCAATCCAGCGGCCGTTAAACTTGATTTACCAGCTAACATGCGAATTCACCCTGTTTTTCATGTGTCACTTTTGAAACCAGTGCAACCTGGAACCAGACTAATCAAGCCTTCAGAACCCATTCAAATAGATGGAGAACCTGAATTCGAGGTGAAAAACATTTTAGATTCAAAGATGTTAAGGTCAAAACTTTTCTATCTAATCGATTGGAAGGGATACGGGCCTCATGAGAGGTCGTGGGAACCCAGTGACCATGTACATGCACCTTGATTAATTAAGAAATTCCACCGGATCTTCCCAAACAAACCAAAACCCCCGGAGGGAACAATCTTGGGAGGGGCCTTGGGGGAGAGTGCTGTCATGATGCCTACTCCCGGGAAGCCAGTTCAGGCCCAGTGTCCCCGAAAGCAGACATCATGTCCCCAGGGAGGGACCCAGCAACCCCTTATAGGGGCTCTTTGGACATTGTCCTGGCGCCTTTGGCGCCAGGCTCATATAAGGCATCAGTCCTGGCACCATGGGCGCCAGGCTCATTATGGGAGTGCTTGGATGGACTTACCTGATGCAGACCATGCTGCTGGATCCAGACCTCCTTGAGGTCTGAAAGGGACTATTTTACCTATGGGACTATTTTACCACTCGGGAGTGGCTGAGGAAGAATACTTACCTGGAACTACTTTGGGGGCTATTTAAACCACGCCCAGACAGCAGCTCACGCTTCGCGTTGTTCGGCATCTAGCAGCTGGACGCACACCGTGTCTGCTCCTGCATCTTGGTTCCAGCTACGCCCGCCTGCACCCTGGAACACCTGAAAAGCAAGGAAAGGAGAGAAAGGTGAATAATTGAACTTTACCTACCTCCATCCGGAGTCCGGAACCATCACTCCGACGATCCTGAGAAAAGACATTATTTTTAGAAGCGCATCGCATCTCTCGCTGCAGCGCCGCGTTCCACTCACCTTCACGAGGCGCCCTCGGGCTCTTCAGCGACCATTGGCACCATCCGCCGCCTTTCAGCGCCTAAGGTGAAAAAGAGACAAAACAAAGGTGAGCGAAGGAACAGATTGAGGAAGGCCTGATTCTTCCACCTTAAGACTTACCTGATTATTGTTGGGACAATCTTTCCTCACCTCGGGTCGGCGCCGCTTCTTTGGCACTTCTGTACCCCGGCCCCTAAGGGGAAAAAGACACACGCATTAGTGGGTGAAAGCAAGATCACTAAGGGAATCATCCATCAAAAAGACTCACCAGAGTTACCTTCGGCGAATCCATTCCTCTACGCGGATTCTTCATCCTGCATCTGAAATAGAGAAAAGGACAACGGACAATTAAGGCTTGAACTTTTGCAACTGAATACTTACGGCCTCATATCGCAAAAGTCAACGGAGTTGAATACTCACCAAACCCGAGATCCAGTGAAGTAACTGGAAATCAACGCGCTCCTGCATCGGAAGCAGGATGGAGAGCTCGTCCTTTCAGACTCTAAGGTGAGACTCTACGGGGAATCACGGAGGGGGTTTGAGGAGTGTGAGAGGGGGAAGGGGGGGAATCCGACACATTATCCAGCAGTTAATCCCCTTTTCCATCTACAGAAGGATTCTTCTACGGGCCAGACAGGCGAGGTTTGGGGGTCCGGTCCAGTCCGTCTTCCGAGTCCTGCGCATCACCTTAGAAGAGGTCATAGCAGTCCAGAACAGGTCAGCGCCTCCGTGGGAATCAGGTGAGCATTACATCAGCACTAACAATTGCCTTGGTTCCCTTCACTAAACTTTTACGAATCACTGCACGACACATTAAAGGACCAGACGGTTTTACAGGCTATGATCCATACGAAGCTCATTTTTCTAGAAGGCCATGTTACAGCCCAAATGGAAACAAAAAAAGCATCTTGTACAAATATGGCTGACATAAATGCATGTCTCCAGGCAATAGAAACCACCCTGAACCACCTAGAAAAACGATGTTTGTTAAATCGATCAGCTACTCCATCTACCGACCCTGCGCCACTCATCGACTTGACAGCCGGAAATTCACACAAAAATATCTCTGTTGCGAAAACCAATTTGATCTCCAAAAAATGCACTGGCTTCTACACCAAACAACAAACTGATCAATCACTAATATCGTCCTAGTGATTGATGATGAAGAAAACAGAAACAAATCGGCACAAGAACCAACGGAGCAACCTTATTCAATTTTCGACTCAACAAGGTCTAAAAACTAAAATAACCTTCCTATTTCAGATTCTACTAGAAAAACAGCTCCCTCAAAAAAAGCTCCCAACCTGGCACTTAAATCTGCTACAATATCTCTGAGACATCATGCCTCCCAAAGTAATTTATCTCAACAGAATCGTGACCCTTCGAGTCCTCAGGCCTCATCTACAAACCAAATGACCAAGAATTCACCAATAACAACTGAGGACTTCCTGTCAAACACCGACTTGATGAACCTCACAGAACACTCTGATACAACGTCTCCTATGGGCTCTTCGGCTCAGCTCCCTGAAGATACTACCAATCCTCCCATACTGGGCCTACACATCAAAGGCCACGCGATTAACTCCAACTCAGAAGTAATAGAAGATTCACACTGATTTTCCTGACCTTGGAGGAACACCGGAGGAAGATTGAACTGTCATCAGCAATCAAGCAAAAAACAGAGTTAAAAAAAAACAACTACCGCCCCTACTCCTCAGTTCAAAAGATGGACCAAAGAAACTAAAACCAAGAACAGAAAGACACAGTTCTAATTCGCCTGAGGGAACAAAACCCCCAGAGAAATAGACTGCGCCTTATAACATACAGCATAAGAGATCTTACGAATCGATACACAAACCCAATTTATATACCTAAGACCGATTCTATCGACTACGCTCCCTTGCTGATCTCATACAGAACGCTGAAAGGCAAACCCAACTCCTAGATACCCTCCTAAATCATCACAGAGACCCCATAAATGGGAAAACAGCCCAAGACAAATCACCACTCATGCTTCTCGGCACCAAAAAGCTGAAACAAACACACACCATAAATCCATAAAGACTGAAAAACCACCGGGAAAATGGATTCTTAAACTTGAACAATCCAAAGAAAATCGAGATGAAGTTATACTAAACAGAAGAGGAGCCCTGATTCTGATACATCTCATACCAAAACTCAATCAAATTACCTCAGACGATTTGAGGATAGTGGAACCTAGCCACTACCATGGAAGAGCAGTGTGCCATCTTCATATTACCTCAAGAAGAGTTAAAAACACACTGATGGACAGAGAGAGAGACTTCCTAAGTCTGGGATACTTCCTGTCGCAACAGAGAGATCCCTCTGAACATACACATTTCAAAACCACCAAACTCATACGGAAAAAGGCACGAAATAACAGTGAAAACGCTTATCAATCAAGACCCAAATACGATCGAAACATCCATTCGCGCAAACGAAGTCCCTCCTATCGACAGGCTCCTGCGACTTCTCATCACAGTCCAAAAATGTCTCTATCGAGTAAGAATTAACTTCTACCTCAGCCTACACGAATTCCCACCAAGGCGGTAACAGACGATGCGAACAAAGGAAACTCTAAAACAAAAATAGCCCTTCGCAAAGAACAAGATCTGCACAGAAATCTTACCAAAACTATCCATCCAAGAAAAGGCATACTTCTAACACCCCATACCAAAAATCCGACTTCATCTAGCTTTTTGGCGTGGCTCCCAAAAGCATTGGTGACGCATCGCTCAAAGTAGCAGCTCATGAACAGGACTCCTCTTCGAGACTCGGCAGACATACAAAGAGTGCCCCTTGCGATCTCAAACTTGGATCATGGAATACCAGGGGCTACAAGCACTTAACCTCGCTGAGTGACGTTAATCTAGGGTCCGTTGATCTGTGGTGTTTTCAAGAGACCTGGCTGACCAAAACACCATCGCTCGACGGCTTTGACCTTCGCCTGGCCCCAGCATCAAAAGGTCCAGTCGGTCGACCATCCTCTGGTTTGCTCACTGCATGCCGAATTAATAGTGGCCTGACAATAGTGGATACTATCGTCTCGAACTACTCGCTACTTGCACTCTTGCTAACCTGGTCACTCTTTTCACCTGATG